>NC_072798.1:24142500-24767500 GCF_028583425.1 Eublepharis macularius
AATTAGCTCAGTTGTTGAGGTGAAGGGAAGGATAGTATAAAATATATTAGGTTAAAGGAGAATTTCCAGCCATCACCCTAAACTGTTGATAGAAGAGTGACATCAAAGCAATCATTGTAAACAATGATCTAGTTGACAAAAGAAACTGTGTATTGTCGAAAAGAAACTGTGTCAATTAAATATGGACCATATAATATCAGAACCGGATCTACCACAGCCTGACAAGTATTAAAAGGAGTGTTTTTGAGATGTATAAAGTGCCTTCCTCTCACATCTGAGTAAGCACAAGTGGTCAACAGACATCTAAAAATGGGGAAAGTGATGGTCCACTCCAATAGTGCTATTGTAAATGAAGTTTTTAAGCCCACTGACTTAAATGAATGTGGGGGATCTGTTTAGGTGTGTGCTTTGAGTGCCTAAGCACGTAGGGGAGGAGAGTGGCTGAGAGAGTTTGCTTTCTTAAAGAGAAAGATCTTTATTTCACTACAACCCAGATATGCTACAAAGAACAATTCAGGTACAGTAGCAGCTTAAAGACCAACTAGATTTCCAGGTGATGACCTTTTGAGAGTCAGAGCTCCCTTCATCAGATAAAAGAAGTAGGAAAAGGAAGGAGTTGGTATAAAGCAGGCAGAGTATGGGAGGGATATTATCAATTAGAGTGTCAGGAAGCGAGCTATACAGAGCACAGAAACCAAAATAACAATAATAATAATTCTAGCCTTCCTATTTTAAAAAAATCAATACAAATCAGAAACTTAGCAAGAAAAAGGCTCTACCTCCATTTGCAACTTGCATTTCTACTATCAAGACATTTTAAAGAGGTCACATTCCAAAACCTGATCAAATGAAGAGTTCCAGCTCAGTCTACCACCTCAAGAAAAAACAGACCAATGTCCCTGTATATTGAACCAATAGCGAAAGTTCACAACTTATACACCATTTATCTGCCTAAAAAATTAGGCGTCAATAATTATATAACAAAAAATATTTCCAAAAAGGAACAAAGGAGCTGGACAAATTGGCTCCTCACAATACACTGGAGCCTGCACAATTATTCCTATTTTAATTGCTAAAGAATTGGCTAATTGCCAGACCGGAGCTTTAAAATACACTGTGACTCCTGGTCATGAATATGAAGAGAGTCCCTATGATGATGGTGATATGTTGCCAAAGACGTGAATAGCCAGTAATTTTCCAAACAGGATTCTGGGTATCCTCCTGTTTCAAAGTTTCTTGATCATGGGAATTAACTGCAAAAAATCACATACATGATATGGCATTCTCTATATTCTCATAAACCATTGCATTCTTGCCCCCAAAGATACTCACTCCTTTACAGCTTGACAAAAGTTCCCAGACTGCATTCCCTGCTTGGTCAACAGCTGTTAACAAGTATCCTAATTACAGAGTATTTAAGGATCCTATGCTATGAAGTCTTAAAGCTCCCCAACTCCTCAGTCACAATAACCATATAGTCCTTATCCCATTAGCATGTGCAAACAATTCAAACAAAGCCTGAGCGATCAATACATGAATTGAGCCCTAATGGCCCTAAACAATTCAACTCGAAGGTCCAAAAGGCTTCTCTTCTCCTGAGTTCTTTATTTAGATCCTTGGGACCGAATATCTAAATTCCCTTTCATTCCTCTGATGCTCAATGAAATGTGGCGTGAGGGGTGCTTCCCTCTGATCATTTCTAATGCGAGAAATGTGTCCTTGAATGCGTATTTTGACAGGTCTACTGGTACTGCCAACGTAAATACATGGGCAAGTACATTCAGTAATGTAGACCACCCCACTAGTGCTGCATGTGGAAAAATGTCTGAGGGAAATTTCCCTGCCTGAGGAGGTGACCTTGAAAATAGACCCTATAGCTGCCAAGTTGCATACATTGCATCTTCTACACCGGTAATGTCCTACTGGTCTCTGAGTATCAGTCTACCACCTCAGCATGCTCCCACCAAACTGCGGGAGGACTCCCACCTCAGAGCTTCTCTTTTACAGGCAGAAGGTCCCACACAGCATCTCCAATTGAAAGAATCAGGTAGACAAAATAACAACTGTGTTTATATGCTGCTCTTCTAGTCAGATTAGTGCTGAGTTCAGAATAGTGCAACAAGTCAATGTTGTTATCACCCTCAACACAGCTGGGGAGCTGTTTACCCAAGGCCACCTGCTGAGCTCATGACAGTAGTGGGATTCAAACCAGCAGACCAACAACCACTTAACCACTATGCAGGGATGTGAAAGTCTTCCAGCTGAGATCTTGAACAACTGCTATGAAAGACAATAGGTAAAGGTAGTCCCCTGTGCAAGCACAGAGCCATTACTGACCCATGGGGGACATCACAATACATTTTCTTGGCAGACTTTTTGTAACAGGGTGGTTTGCCATTGCCTTCCCCAGTCATCTACACTTTACCCCCAGGAAACTGGGTACTCATTCTACTAACCTCAGAAGGATGGAAGGCTGAGTCAACTCTGAGCCTTCCACCAGGATCGAACTCAGGTCGTGAGCAGAGCTTGGGCTGCAGTACTGCAGCTTACCACTCTGTGCCACAGGGCTCCATGTAAAAGACAACAGGGGCCTGGATATACCAGTAGTTCCTGACTCAGAATAAGTATAACATCTTTGAAATTGACTGTCTTGACTCCCACAGTGTAATCTACTTTGAGTCACAGTGAGATAGGCTGACTATAAATAATGTAAACAAATAAAGCAGGCTTTTAAGTCCAATGGCACCTTAGAGGTGAACAAGATTTTCAGTGTAAGCTTTCAAGAGTCAGAGCTCCCTTCTTCAGACACCATTAATATATAAATAAATCCATACGTTCATGAGGTGAAATGCATTTTTACTCCTCACAAGACCTGCCTGCAAGCAGAAATTGCGAACAACCCCACCAACCTTAAATAAACAGAAGCAGCCACCCAGCCAGAGAAAGGAAAGACAAATCGGCCGCTCACCTGACAGGTGAGACTAGCACAGCGCACGCGCAACGCTGTCCTCGCGAGCCAGGCAGGTGAGGCGCCCTTTTGGCGCCGTGCCAGGCGTGAACGGGAAACCCAAGGCAGCCATAGGCCGCCTGTGGAGGAAGGGCGGGCTTTCGCCTCAGATGAGGGCCGAGCGGCGCCTCAGGCGACCTCAGGCAGAGTGAAAGAGTTCTAGCTCGCCTTTTATTCTCACAGTTTTGCGCCGGAGTCACTGGACTGCAGCCGCACGACTAACTCGACAAGGGAGCTAAAGAGAAAAAAATGAGCGGGTCGGAGAGCGTAAACTTCAGGCGAATGGCCATCCGGAGGAAGTCCAATCCCAGTCTGCACAGCTCCGCGTTGGTCTTTGCCACTGGCGCCGCTGCCAAAGGGACCGCAGCCTCTTCCCCTCAGTGTCGCGCGGACTGGTGGAGAGACGCTGCGCGGGAGACGGCAGGTACAAACCGGGCTTCTCCTTCGGCTCGGAGCGGCCGCCTCTGCTCCCCCCACCAGCCCTTCCCACCCCGCAGTTTCTCTCTCAGCTACTCGTTCGTCCCGCCCACCAACTCCGGGTCCAAGGTCGGTTGGAGGGAAAGGTGGGGAAAGGAAAGGTGCTCTCCCCAGGTGTGACGGAGCGGGGAAGGAATTGCCTCAGGAGGCCAGGCTTTCTATAGGCGTCTGAAGCAAACGAGCGAACTGCTTTTTTGACTTTGGGCTTAAGACCAAGGAATGTATATTGAGCAGGATTCGGGTCCAGTAGTACCCCATTTAGATTTCCAGAGTATGAGCATTGGAAAGTCAGAGATGCCTTGGCCAATTACATTTAGAAGTGGAAGGACGTAGGGTTTTATCCAGCCAGAGAGTGGGAGGGATATTTACAGTAAGAGTGTAAAGTATAATAATACCTAATTAGCTTGATGAAGTTGGGGTGTGTGAACAGCAAAAACCCAGCATCTTAGTGAGAGGAGAATCCAATGTCCCTGCTGAGCCCGAGGCAGGGTGGTTTCTACCATTGTTCTGAATTTGCAAATAAACTCAGTTAAAGCAATTACATTGTAATTTTCTTTTGACACTTATCTGTCCTGAGAGCAGCTGCTCTTAGTTTTAGATAGATAGATGTGTGAAGAAGGGTACTTGAAAGCTTACGCTATGAAAATCTTGGATTTTAAGGCGCCACAGGACTCAAGTCCTGCAGCAACTCTTAGGTCAGTGATGGAATGTCCTGGAAGATTAAAATATTCTCACGTTGGTTTTTGAACATTGTGATTTTTGAGATCAGATTTATTTCCATTTATTCTTTTGTGAAGAGGCTGACTTGTTTGTCCAACCTAGCAAGTTGAGGAGCATTGTTGACACCTGAAAGGAATGTACATAGTTATAGAGCCAGTTTGGTGTAGTGGTTAAGAGCACAGGACTCTAATCTGGAGAACCGGGTTTGATTCCTCACTCCTCACTTGAAGCCAGCTGGGTGACCTTGGGTCAGTCACAGCTTCTAGGAGCTCTCTCAGCTTTACCCATCTCACAGGGTGATTGTTGGGTGTTAAGTGGGTGTTAAGTTGTCCTGAAGTTGTTTTGTATATAAATCAAATATTATTATTACTAACTTTTTTGTTGATAAGTACTGCCAGAAAACCACCTTAAAGCAACATATTCAGAATGCATATGGATATATGAGGTTGAATTTTACTGGAATCAATCTGTTGTCGATTGTGGACTTTATTACTTATTTATGTTTTTTCTTCTCACTTTAGAAACAGGGAAGGGGGTGTTCGCCTTTGCTTTGATTTCTTTTCTTCTGATTTTGTACATAGGTGAACTATCTTGTGCTGGAAAAAGTCCTGCAAAGGCATATTTCAAAACACTGGTGCAATTAATCCAATGCCAAGTCTCATTAGCTTCAGTGGGAGATACTGAAGTGAATATTTAATTTTTTGTCATTTGAAGCTGAACTCAAGTGCTTCACTTAACCATACTGGACCATGCCCAACCGCTTTTTTCGCACTAAAAATTATGTGCTTTTTGCAGTGATTTTTGCTCCATTCTATGAAATTTGTCTCCTACTGAGCAAGGCTGTTTAAAACAGGAGTCTTGGTTAATATGTCCTCCCGCTTTGCTTCGGTGAGCAATCTTTTTAGAATCAAGGAGAAGTGAGGTCTGAGGCAAAACTTCCTTCATGCTAGGCAAATAAGTAACATGGACCCAGCGGCCTCTTGTAAGACTTAAAATGAACAGGGGATTTTCATTAAATCTTATTCCTCCTTAACATGGTTGTTTACCAAACTTCTAGATGCTTTGCTTGTGTACCAAAGACAGTAGAGAAGCACAGGTGTCACTCCAGGCTTTGTTTCATATAGGAATCTTTAATTTTTGCAGATGAAAAACAGTCTGGATTAGCTTTTGGGTTTCTGTTTGATTTCTAAAATTAGTTGTTTTAGAAGGTAAGTTCTGCTTATTGAAATTGAAGTTCATAGTCATGAAGTATACTTAACTAGTAATAATATGGAAGCCAATTGGATATGAATATCTTCTTAATGTTAAAAAGGCACAACATAGCTGTTGAAGACACTTCTAATAGTAAATCTTCTAACAGTAAATTGCCCACCAAAGCCTATTACTCCACTAAGTACTCCTGGCATACCATTAGCAGAAACTCTGATTAGATGTTTTGGTTGAAGTAGCTATTAAGTGTAACAGGCCATTTGTGTGGTGGTCATGATATCAACAGGAAATGCATTGCAAATCCCTCTCTTACTGTTTTGCTGTTTTGAAAATCCAACAGGAAAGTCAGTTTTCCTGGTTTCTCCCCCACGCTTCCTTCTGAACCTGTGTACTGGTTCTTTTGATCATTGGAGTACCAGTTTCTAACATGTTTATAAAATGTGCTGCATTCTGCAGCAAGATGGCCTTTGTCTCTTTGTTTTTGTGGGAAAGGTGATAACACTGCAGATGGCTAAGACTAGTACAATATTGGCAGAAGCCTTGGAGGTAGCTGCAGGAAGTAGTTCTTAGTCACAACATGCCTTAAGAAAATGTGGTATGAATCCATTGAGTACACAAGATTCTCAGGCTGTAGCAAAGGAAGTTACTGGACTTTGTTCTGCAAACAAAATGCTTTTTGAAGCTTAGAGTAGTAACGCTGAGCCCACTAAGGTTTGGTAATAGTGAGATAAATGCTTGCCAAGTACTATACCATTTCTTTTTCTGTTTGGGAAAAGTAAATCAGACTTTAGAAGTCACCCAGCTTGATTCTTCTGTACCATGTTCATTCTTTGAGCATAAACTTGGCATGCATAACTGCAAATATTTGTTTCGTGTAAGGCGTTTGAAAATATGTCTGTTATTTAGGCTATTGCTAGAGGCTGGAGAATTTTTTTTAACTGCAGCAGTACTGAATCTCAAGTGCTAAATAGCTTTGAGGGTCACTACTTACTGTTCTCATGTGTGTTCTGTAATCTGCTTAAACAGATATCAGAGCTGATTTATGGATTTCTGTTACAGCAAGTACTTAAGCAACCTCTTTTCTGACTGCTCTTCTGTTTGCACAAAAGTAGGGAATAGCTGTGACTGTCATTGTACATATTGGGAGAATTTTAATACACTTCTACAGTACAGAAAGAATTGCCCCATAAATATGGGGGAAGCTATACAGTGAAAATAAGTTATCACTTTGAAAAAAATCAGAATTGGTTTCATAGTGGCAGGTAATCCTTGGAAGCCTGTCAGGTACAATTACCAGTGTATATATAGGGTTGCATACCATTTGGAAATCTCTAAGTAATACATCTTGCTTTGGGCTAGTGTAAAAATTGGTTTAGCATCTGAAAGGGAAGAGTTCTGCTCAAACCAGTGTGAAGAGTTCGAAAGCTTTGTACCTCGCTTCATCTTGGTCAGTAATGCAAATAGCAAATGAAGCACTTATAAATTTCTCTTGGTGAAGAGACATTCCATTGGGTAACTAACTGTATTAAAGTCTAAGGCCTAGTGTGTACTGTGGACAAATGTCTTCCACCCAAGAATTTAGCCCCATTATTTCAGTCATTGGAGTGCGTTTTCAGGAGCTCATCTGCAGACCGGTAAGTGGCATAAAGGAGGGAATGAAGGAAGAGCCATTGGTCTCCAAGACAGCACTCAAGCTCTTGTTTATGCGAATAACTTCGATCGAAGCAGGACAATGGTTTACAACCCACACCCTAATAGTACGCACTCAAAAAGTACAGAGAGGGAAACAGCAGAATTAATCGAATTTAAACTTTTTCTTTGGGACAGTAAGGTCATCCCAAAGGGAGAGGAAGGAAGACATAGGTTATTTAAACTTGAGGTACAAAGAAGCAGCTCTTTTCTGTGACCTACATACTGTGCAGGACTGTTTTTACCTAGGGACTCCATCGTGGCCACTCAACAAAGGACAACAGGGAGAACAAGAACTTACCATAAGAACTAAGGTGAACTGTAAAGTACTGGGACTTCAAGTAAAGCTAGCTCATCCTAATTAAAATTGTTTAGGATAAGTTCTGGGTGTAAGAAGGGAAACTGCATCTTTCCTTTGTTCCCTTGCTCAGCCTTAATGCTTCAAAAGAACATGTGTATTTTCTGGAAAAATCTGGATCTTGCTTTCTGAAGTGTGGTAATATACGTGCTGTGGGAAAGCTTGCTAACTTGGAACAAGATAGATTGAAGTTGCAAAATTGAGATTACCTCTGCTCTCACTATTAGGAGGGTATTGAGAGGAGCAGCAACTAGATGGAGCCTCTAAATGGCAATGCAGGTAGAGAGTGTTGGATGTACAATTCTGTTTAGCAGGAGATATTCTTAGAATCACTGGTTGCAGTGGGGGTTACACAGTCTGTTTTGGCACCCCTGTGGAGCAAGAGAAAGGGGCAAAGTGGAGAGTTGGGACAGCCCCAGGGATTTCCCATCCTCTCAGAAGCTGAACAGTGGCTTGCGAGCTTGTTTCTTTATAAATACTATAAGGTATGGTTGGTTATACATTTGACATGGTTGTACAGAATTTGGGTTATTGAGGATTCAACGTAACCTCAAACCACTTGAGTTGTGCCATGTGAGCTTTGTTTACCCATCAGTCTCCCAGCAAGGCTTCCATGTGCTGTCAGTTTCTAGGGTGTCTTCACTTTCTCTTCCTCCTAGCTCACCATTAAAGATTCCAAAGACTCAACAGCATTACGGGAGGCTGTTGAATTGGAATTCATATGCAAATTTGACTCTGTCAAGCTGGGACTGAATAGGGACTATGAATGGTTATCACATTATCACAGGTAACAGATTTCCTTTACAGAGGCGGGGTCTGGGTGGCACCTGGCATGGGCTTCCGGGGACCACAGTTCTCTTTGTCAGATGCATCTGGCGGGGAGAGCTGTGGTTATCGAAGGCTTACACTACATTGGAATTGGATGGTCTGGTTGTTTTGACATGGCAAACTCCTTTGAAGCCTCATACAAGCCAATTAATCTCCATACCAAGAGGAGATGTTTACATTTACTAGCAAAGGAATGTTTTGGTTACATCCCCCTCCCCCCCTAACTGCATCTTCTCTCTCCTCCCCTCCTCCTCCCCCCTCCTCTTCTATATTTGACCAGTTTCTGTACCATGCATCTGACGAAGAGAACTTGATTCTCGAAAGCTTATGCTACAATAAAATTGGTTCGTCTTAAAGGTGCTACTGGACTCTTTTTGAACAGCATTACAGATTCCATTAGGCCTTGACAAGTTTGTTAACTAATTTTTAAAGAAGCTGCAGTTGTTTGTCTCCTACATCCTTCATGGTGGCTTCTTTCTCTAGCAGCTAAGCAGAGAAAAGGAAGGCCCCACTACTTCTTCATATAAAACAGAGAATGGAAGAAGAGTGATTGGGGTACATGCAACCTAGATCAGAAACAATACTGAGATTTAGCTCTGTTAACTGGGGTTAGCTGTCCTCTCACATACTACTGAATCATGGTAGAGGAGGATATGGAGTGTTGATTTTTAGATGGATTGGGAGTGAAGAGAGAGACTTTATAATCCTCTTTTCTTGCTATAGCTTCCTAAATCATGGTTATATCTTCAGTGGCCCTAGTTCAGTATCTGTTCTGAAAAGTTTGTGTAGAGGGAGATGAGGAAGCCTCTACTGCAGCCTCTTAACAGCAGCAGTACTGAATCTAAAATGCTAAATAGCAGTGCAGTGATGTAGGCTGCTAGTGCAAATGTAGTGGTGTAGGCTGCTAAGCATTTTGGATTATGACTAGCATTAGTGGGCTGTGTTCAGAAAAAAACAAAAGTACACATTTCAAGTGACTTAGTAACTACTCTGGCTTAGATGCTACCTAGTATAAGTGAAGGAGTGATCAAGTCAACTTTCCATCCTCCCATTGCAGCCTGCTTTGCCCCTTGGGATTGGTTGGGGATGGGCTCAGCCTGAGGGAGTCTTCTGCACTGGGAGGAAAGGACCTGTGAAAACTAGTGAAAGTGTCAGTGTGGTATAGTGATTAGAGTGTTGGACTAGGATCTAGGAGAACCATGTCTGAATCCCCACTTGCCATGGAAGCTTGCTTGGTGATCTTGGGCCAGCTGCTCTCAGCCTAACCTTTGTCACAGGATAAAACAGAGAAGACAACATGACAAGCTGCTTTGGGTCCCCAGTGGGGAGAAAGGCAGGGTGTAAATGAAGTAAATAAGTGCCTTCTGCCAGCAATAAGCACAGGATCTAAACAGTCTGGTGTGTGTGTGTGTATTTGTAAAGAACAATTTTCTGTTAACAACATTCCTCAAGTGGTCATTGTCTGGGGTCAGCAGCCCAGCTCCCGGACTTGCCGGGAGGCAGCGGCGGGGGGCAGCCGGGAGACAGCAGTTCAACCGCTCTGACTGGCAAACAGAGCCAGAACCTGCCTGTGCCAGGGGGAAGGGGCGAGGCCCCAAGGCCTCAGAAGGCAAGAGGAGACAAAGGGAGCCCAGCTAGTCCCACCCCCCTGGGGGAGGAAAGGGGGCTAAGCAGAGCAGAGGAAGGGGGCAAGGACAGCGGGTTTGGGGAACCAGCAGTCACCCACACAGAGCCCTTACCTGAAGAGAAGGAGCAGCAGCCCCAACAGCCCAGAGCCACACCCCAGCTAGAGGATAGTAGCCTGGCCTAGGAGATGCCAAGAGCCAAGCCCCTCCAGGTGGAGCTGCTGGAGGCATTCTGCTGGAGGAGCTGGGCAGCCAGCCAAAGGGCCACAGCTGGGCCTGCCTTCAGCAATCAGCTCAGCCAGGGAGGCCTGGCAGCCAGCAAGGGGGCTGCAGCTGGACCTGCCTTTGGCAATCAGCAGAGGCAGGGAGGCTTGGCAGCCAGAGAACAAGGCACAGCTGGTGCTGGTCAGTGGAGCCAGATCAGCTACCCCAGCCGCAACTACTTGGGGCAGCCCAAGACCAGGCTGGAAGGAGGGCGGAGCAGAGAAAGGGAGCCCTATAAAGGATGGCTGGGAAGAGCTCTGCGGTGGTGGGTTTGAGTAGGAGTGGAGCGGAGCGAGAGCAAAGACCAGGAAGAGAGTGGATGGAGGAGGAGAGGCCAGAGGCCAAAGG
Source organism: Eublepharis macularius (assembly GCF_028583425.1). Classification (NCBI taxonomy): domain Eukaryota; kingdom Metazoa; phylum Chordata; class Lepidosauria; order Squamata; family Eublepharidae; genus Eublepharis; species Eublepharis macularius. Next base: position 24,153,026 of record NC_072798.1, read on the forward strand.
GGGTGAGTGGCACAGGTTGAGCAGACCAGCAAGTGGATTGAGAGGGAGTCTGGGTGATGTATACCGCCCCTCCTTTCACAGAGCAGGGTCCTGCAGCATCCCTGGCACCCCTCTGACGTCAGGAGCAGACCGCCCGGCGCCCCGCCCAGCAGCGGCCGTGGCAAGCCCTGACAGTCATTTTGTTAGGCATTAATCACATTCTAGGCAGGCCATCTCATTTTTCTTAATTGATATTCTACAACATCTGCTAAAGTGCAGTTGTTGCAGTTACACAGCTTCCTCAGTGCAGGGGGAAACAGGGCAATCTGTATTCAGTGTTTCTTGCAGCATGGGGGAAATCTTTTTTTTCCCCTTCTGTTTTTGGACTTCTACTTTATTCACTATACACTTTGTGGGGAGTTTTGGTAGCTCAAATAGTTATTTCAGTTTAAAGCATGAATAATGTTTTAGGGCATGAATGCTGAAAGCTTTGGACTAAATAATTTGTTCTGTTACTGGATTTTCTTCTCCTGCAATGAATTGAATAAAATACCTTTAAGCACAAACTGCCCTTTTGGAATTAATTGCCAATTTGCCACCTACTGTATTGTTCTTGATTGAAACATGTTGATGAATAACTTGCTGCTGAATGCATTGCAGAGAAATATATGAAGATTCATTAATGCAGGCAATAATTATCTGAAATATTAAGTGTCAGTTGTTTGAACTAAGGACTATTGCCATGTAGATGTGTTGCACACAGATGTATGATACCTGGGAGTCTGTCAGTAAAATATTTTATAAAACGAAAGCATTGTGCAATGCACACATATTCTATGACAATACATATAACACATAAAGCAGTATGTATAACATAAGAAAGAAAAAGATACGAAATTAAAAATGTATCCTGTCATTTTCCTATTAGTTCCTGAAGTACTAACTGCTCTTATTTACTGTTCTTCTAAACAGGTTAGTGGCCCACTCAGAACAGTCTAGACATGGTGAACATACAGAGCTCCTAAATCCAACAAGCTGTCTTTATGTTATTGTTCACAATGAAGAAGTTAATTTTTTTCAAAAGTTTCCATTTCCAAAATGGACTTTCTCTCACAGATAAGATCTCTACTTTATCAATGCTAATTTTTCAAAGCGTAGAAGCTTTCTGCTTCTATTTTAGTTAATGAGAAGCTGATTTATGAGGAGTCCTTAATACATTAACAGAATTTCTTCAAAGTTTTACAGGTGGCAAGTTGTATCCATTACCAAATTAACATGTTTAAGTAGGTCTTGCTAGAAAAAGAAAATTCAGTCTTAGGACATATAAGTTCACTTTATAATGATACTACTCCATTACTGCTCAGGCATGATAGTTTACAAGATGTCACAGGGCCCAGTAACCACTGTACAAAATATTCTGTGGAGCTAAAAATAGATGGATGTTCAGAGAGACATTTCAGTAAGCTTTTAAAGTTGATTTCTGTTGATTGGATGTATCAATAGGGTACGATTAAGCCAAAACTTGAGCATTTGTCTGACCTGCTGGAACCAATAAGATCTAGAAAAAATTTGTCTGAATTGTGCTCCCAGCCTTTCATTTAAGGCACCTGGCAATACCTGATTAAGAGGTATTCGCCCTGTTGCAGTAAAGTAAGTGCTGCATGCATAGAATGTAATTGAATCGACTGGATACATCTTTCAATGTACCCTCAGCCATGACTTTCACTTCTTATACATGACTCATTGCTCATGACTGGAGCTAGATTCAGGTGATAGATTAGTTAAATCTAACTGAAGCAGTTTATTTGCCTCCATACAAGTACTGTAACAAATTGGCTCTGGTATTATGCCTGTTTTATGTAGTTTTCCAGTGCATGTTTTCAGCCAGTTCTTATTTCCTTTTATATTGACTTATTTATGGCAGAACAATTTGAATAAAACTGTGCTGTATTTCAGTGCTTTTTAAAAAGCCTTCCTGCGATGCAGCAGGCTTGCTAGACAGTGTAAACATGCCCAGTAAATCAGTTGGATAGAACAGGGAGGGGAATGGCTCCTTTAGAAACTGTAGTTTCTGGGCTAACTATAGCAAAACATTCTAGTGCAGAATAAATTAGCTGACTATATGTACGCAAAATACATGATACTAGGGTTGCCAGCTCCACGTTGGGAAATTCCTGGAGATCTGGGGGATGAAACAAGGAGAAACCTGGAGAAAGTGGGGTTTGGGGAGGGAAAGGACCTTGGCATGGCATAATTCCATAGAGTCCACCCCCAAAAGTAGCCATTTTCTCCAGGTGAACTGATCTCTGTGGCCTGGAGACTGGTTGTAATTCCGGGAGATCTCCAGCCACCACCTGGAGACTGGCAACCCTACATGATACTCACAAATCTCTTTTTTTTTATAAGGGACATAATAAGGGAGATAAAAATAATTCAGTTTTAAAAGCCAATCTACAATGCATATATTTTTTACTATACCCGTTCCAAAGTCTCACTGAAAGAGAAAGGAGCAATAAGTTGAAAATGTGTACCTGCTACCAATCAAGATCAGCTTAAGTAAAACGTTTTTTAAAAAACACAGAAATGTTGGTTTAAAATATTTAGTATTGTACTTAACATTTATATAGCATTTTCAGTAGGCTCTTCCCGCACATTATTTCTGTAATCCTCACAACAGCCTTGTAATATTATCCCATGTTGCAGATAGCTGTAAGTGAGGGAGGGGAGGGGTGAAGCAGAGAGAGTGATTTGCTTAAGACTATCTCGTAAATTCATAGCAGAGGCATTCTGGCTTTCCATGGTGCAAAGTAGCCCAAGTAAAAACTGACAGTGGCATGTTGCCTGTGCATGCTTCTTGAGGAAAAAATGATTCCACAGTTGGTGTAAATATCAAAAATGTTCTGCTCTGCATTCTTGCTTTCTGAACATAATTCACGGATATTGTTTCTACAGCCAGAGTGCTGCTCAGAATCCAAACAGCAGGGATGGACATTCAGAAGTACTTTTGTCAAATCTCTGGAACAGTTTAATTTTCCATCACCCTGTGGGGTCTTCAGTAAAACAGTGGGCAGAATCAGCTGCGTGTCTCCAAGGATATCTGGAAACAAGCTGGATCTGTTGGGTTTTGAGGGCAAACTATTCAAACAGTCGATGTATCGCCGAAGGCTTTCACAGCCGGAGAATGATGGTTGTTGTGGATTTTCTGGGCTGTATAGCCGTGGTCTTGGCATTGTAGTTCCTGACGTTTCGCCAGCAGCTGTGACTGGCATCTTCAGAGGTGTAGCACCAAAAGACAGAGATGTAGCACCAAAAGACATCTCTGTCTTTTGGTGCTACACCTCTGAAGATGCCAGTCACAGCTGCTGGCGAAACGTCAGGAACTACAATGCCAAGACCACGGCAATACAGCCCGGAAAACCCACAACAACCATTATTCAAACAGTCATTGCCCCATGGAGACTGGAAGTCACCAGAACTCTGAACCTAACCAAATCTTTCCAGTACTGTAATTTTAACCTTTGTTCCCAGTGCAGTTCTGTTCCAGTTTGAACCAAATGCAGTATTTAGTCTGCCCTATATGTGGGTTCTCAAATGATTATTAAAAGCCTTAGAAGTTAGAATGTCTCATCATGCCATAACAGCTTAAGCTGCTCCAACTAGAGGCGGCTGGCTATGGATGTTTCCCCAAGATTAATAGTCCCACAATATCAATTCCACGATGACCTCGGTCAGCTCTGAGGGATAGTTTCAGGTGGGTGGCAGTAGAGGAGCAAGATTCAGGTCCAGTAGCTCCTTAAAGACCAACTAGATGTCTAGGGTTTGGGCTTTTGAGAGTCAGAGCTCCCTTCGTCAGATATTGAAGGGACCTTTGTGGGAGTTTGCTGGGAAGTAGGGTAGCAGAATCCCCAACTTGTTCCTTGAATGTACTGCAAGACTACTTACAGAATTTATATCCCATCGTTCAACAAAATGCATGTATTATTAAAATACCATTTAAAAGCAGCTAATACTATCACAAAAGAATTTAAAGCAGCAGCTTGAATTTTAAATGTAGTTTTGTTATAGATGATAAATTAGCTAAGGTCTGGTCAGTGATGAAGCTGGCTAGGGAAGTAGAACCCTTATAAAATTCACACAGCTCTGTCATGTCTCTCCCCTCTGTTTGTGCTGTATTGAGAATCTGGTGGGTGGGCTCAAAGCAGTATAACTTACAGTGGATAGATGGGATGGTATTGTAAGCTGTGTTTAGGAAGATTACAAGAAAAATGTGTACTAAACCATATTCTTTTCATATACAAACCATGAGAGCCACTGTGGTATAAGGGTTAGAATGTTGGACTGTAATCTGGGCAACGTGCATTTGAATCTCAGTTCTGCCATGGGAACTTGTTTGATGAACCTGGGTCATCGCACACTGTCAGCCTAACCTTCCTTGCAGGATTGTTGTGAAGGTGAAATAGAGAAGAGGACGATAGAAGCTCATTTGGGTCCTCACTGAGGTGAGAAGTTAAATACATTTCATTAATAAAATAAACTTGTTTTAAAGTCCTTGAACGAGGCACTCATGCTTGTTTGATGTAATCTAATATTGGGTTGATGTGCCAAAACACTCATTGCCACCGAGTGTTTCAGCTGAGCAGCATTTGTTCTTCAGTATTGCTGGGGGGTTCACCCACCCCAAATACAGCTGTTGGTGAAAAACTGAATTAATATGTATCATGTGCATACAGTGTTTCAAAGTGTGTTTCCAACTTCCAGAATTTCTACTACATGTACAGGATTATCCGCACGATCCAAAATGTTTACTGGTCTTTGGTGTTCATTTTTCAGAAGAGCCTCCTGTCTACTGAGTGTGTGCATAGAAGTTTTGCTTAGCACCTGATCACAAACATCCTTTTCTCCTCTCACTCAGAACTTTCTGCCAAGCTAGGAAGAATCTGCAATAGGTAATGGGAAGAATTTATTTATTTACCTTGTTTATACCCACCTTTCTTCTCAGTAGGGACTCAAAATAACTTACAATCATTCTCCATTTTATCCTCACAACACTCCTGTGGGGTAGGATAGGCTGAGTTAGGCTGAAAGTGCTGATTGACTCTCCAGATCCTACTAAGATAGTCTAACCATAAACCACAGTGGCTGTCAGTAATGGAAAACGTGAGTTCATTGTTTTCTCCTCCCTAGAGATATTGAGTATAGACAATGTTGTTAAAATCTGCTCATTAGGAATGTACAGTCTGATTATCACAGAGGTGCTCAGCCGAGCCATAGCACTTCAGATTTCGCATGGGGGCTCACATGGTAGATTTCTCTCTCCTCTGTGCAAATAATTCTCTGTACGTCAGAAAGAAGTCGATTTGTGTCTAAAATTGTGACATAATCCTTTAGGGTTTCTCCACAAGTTCATTGATTTCAGCAGACTTAGAGTGTAATGCATCTGCATAGGATTGCACTGTGAGATACTCTCTGCTATGGATTTCATTACTGGAAAATTATTGCTCCTCATAACAGCAAGATTCGGGTCCAGTTGGTCTTTAAGTTGTTACTGGAATGAGTCCTCTACTACAGACCAACATGGGTATCCACCTGACACTATTCCTCATAAGGTTTTCGAAGCATAAGTAAAGATTGGATTGGAGGACCTCCCTCTGGGTAAAATATCTTTATGGCTTTGCTTGATGTTACAGGAATAGCATAGCATATAGTTTTTAATTCTGAAATATTAAATATATTGAAGGTAATAGGTTGATATTACTTATTAAGTTAGGACAGCTGATAGATTTTTAAGTCTTTCTGTTTGTAGATTTTCTGAAGCGTTCATCCAAGAAATTGGAGGCATATATTTCAGTAATATGTGTCCAACTTACTTCCTGGTCCAAGCCAAGCCAAACAAAACTAATCTGGCACTGCATAAATGCACATGTAACAGGAGACTCCTTTTTTCTCTTAACAGTTGCCCACAAATTGATGACTTACTGTACTGTAGTATCCAGCCTAATGTGTCTTAAAGTCACAGGAGTTCCAAAGATAATCAAATCCACGGTCCTTTCTCTCTGCATATCCAAAGGAAGAAAGCAGTAAGTTTCTGTGTTCAGAGGCTTTGGAAACAATGAGCAAGGCATGCAGGGAAAATGGAGCTTAAGTAATCTGGCTGAGCATGGTTGATCTAAAGACGGTTATGTAAGGAAGAAGAAAAACCTGGCATGAGGAGGTGTGTCAGGGGGAGGTTCTTAAGAGAAAATACACAACAGTGAGGTTGGTGCTTTGTAGCAAGTACCTTGTAGTGGTTAGAGTGTTGAACTGAGAGTCCTGGGTACAAATGTATAATCAGGATACTTGCTAGGTGACCTTGGATAAATCATGGTGTCGTGGGCTGGGCCAGCCCAAGCAGAGTGGTCAAAGTCCAGTCTAGAGTCAAAGCTCAATTTCAAAGCCGGGGTGAGGCCAAAAGCCAAGCTCAGGAGTTCCGTAGATCAGGTATCGGTAAGTTTGAGAGCTACACAAGAGCAGGGTCAAGGCATGGTCCGAAAGTCACAGAGCAAGGCAAGGAGCAAGGCAAGGTTCTGCGGAGTGATCGCAGCAGGAAAAGGATTCCGACATGTTGCTTCCACGCCTCTTGGTCTTCTGAGGCTGGGTTTTATAGACAGGCTGGGCTTGCAGCCAGCTGCTTGGGAGCTATCCTTTGGTCACCCCACGTCGCTCTCAACAAGCAGCTGACATCTGGCCAGGAGGCGTGCATTTTGCTGCCTCTCCTGCAACACCACATGTTGTCTTTGTCTGTGGTGCTCTCTGGGTGAGGCTGGAGGCTTGGACATCCTTGGCTGCGCTTCACCAGTGGTGTTGGAGCTGGAGGGTGTCAGTGCCTCTGGCTTGGCTGCTGGCTGAGGGATATGGTCAACCAGTGTCTGAGCTTCAGTGGTGGTGTTGGAGCTGGAAGGTGTCAGTGCCTCTGGCTTGGCTGCTGGCTGAAGGATATGGTCAACCAGTGTCTGAGCTTCGGTGGTGGTGTTGGAGCTGGAGGGTGTCAGCGCCTCTGGCTTGGCTGTTGGCTGAGGGATATGGTCAACCAGTGTCTGAGCTTCGGTGGTGGTGTTGGAGCTGGAGGGTGTCAGTGCCTCTGGCTTGGCTGCTGGCTGAGGGATATGGTCAACCAGTGTCTGAGCTTCGGTGGTGGTGTTGGAGCTGGAGGGTGTCAGTGCCTCTGGCTTGGCTGCTGGCTGAGGGATATGGTCAACCAGTGTCTGAGCTTCGGTGGTGGTGTTGGAGCTGGAGGGTGTTAGTGCCTCTCCCTCAGCTGCTGGCTGTGGACTCTGATTAGCCATCAGTTATTCTTCCTGATCACCAGCTTCAGCTGAGTCAGGGCTGGCTACACAAAGCTCTTCTGAGGAGTCCTCACTTTCACTGAGCCCAGACTGGCCCATGACAAATGGATTCTTATCCTAACCTACCTTACTGATGCTTGCTAGGATACAGTGAATGAGGGAATAACCTTTAAGCTTCCCTGAGTTCCCTGGAGAAAGAACTGGATAAAAATGTCAGGGTTATGAGCATACATATTTTTTTCTTTGCAATTTTAAAATCCATATACACAGGTTGGTTAGAGAAGAGCAGGACAGGGTACAAAATAGAACAGCAATGTGGTACAGTGGATAGCACCAATCTGATAGTGGATCTGACAAAGATCAAGGAAGTTTGGGTTCAGATTGCTGATTGGCCCTGGAACATGCTAAGTGACCTTGGACCAGTCGATCTGGTTGTCTGATGGTACAAATTGCACCATCCTCAGCGTAAAGTGGATTACCATCAGGGGTAAGTACAAAAAGGGCATAGAAATATAAGGCAGCAAAGAGGAAGAAATGTTGACTGGAAGTAGACTTGAAAATCTCACCCTTCCAATGGAACAAGGAACAAAGGGAAAAAATGTAACTGCAGTTGGCTGCTAAGCCATTTACTCCAAGAAATCTTCCTTCATCCCATGTATTGTTCCTTTTAGTGCTTTAATTCCTTTCATGGGATTCATAATGAGCTAGAAATGCATGCTGGATAGATTACAAATGGAATGTTAAGAACATTGCTTGTCCATACATGAATACAAGTTTTTTAAATAGAAAAATGTGAAGTCAAGAGTCTTATCATTAAGAAACATGAAAAAGATTAAAAGTCATCTTGAGAACTTTTAATCTGGAGACACTGTTTCAGTTAAATGTAGTAGTTCTCTTAGAACTTTTACTTTGTACTAGGAGGCTGACAGACCACAGATACCATCTGTCAGATCTTAATTGTACCCATGCTTTTTCACCAAATTCATTTACTCTAGCTGTTGAAAATATTACATTACATATAAAGAATTCTGACAAGGTGGGTAGGTGTGTTGGTCTGAAGTAGAAGAGCAATAGTCAGGCCCAGTAGTGCCTTAAAGATCAACTAGATTTCCAGGGTATGAGCTTGCCCAAGGACCTCTGACTCTCAAAAGCTCATACCCTGGAAATCTATTTGATCTTTAAGGTGCTACTGGACCCGAATATTGCTATGCTTGTAACAGAAATGCTAATGAGTTTTTGTTAATATAAAACATTTCTTTAAAACCCAAGTATGATTTGCCTCAAACTGCTAGAGGCATCTCTCTCTGTGGAGGCCCAGTCTCAACAAGATCTGCTATCATTTCGCTGGGCCTGAAAGATGGAGATGTTCCGCCAGGCTTATGGGGGTTGAGGCAGACAAGCCACCCAACCGGCCCCTCCTAGTGGAGTAGGGGATATGTACCACACTGGTGGAATTTTAACTGCCCTGCCCTGTGGGTCCGAGGTACTATGTAGGGGCAAAATGAGCTGCCTTGTTTATGTTTAAATTGAGAAGATGGTGTTTATTCGTACCTTGGGCTGCACACTTCAAATCAATTCTTAATGAATCTCAGATTATTTTGAGATACATGATCTGATAATGTAGTGGATCTGACCTACATAATCTGCAACCCATCAAGCCAAAGTGGACCCTAAGCCATGTAATGTGGCAGCCATGGGCTTGGCAATATGCTGGGTTTGACAGTTCTAGGCAGGCAGAAAAACAGGAGACTTGCAGCTGGCCTGCATTTGACTTGATGGACTGCAAAGTTTTGCAGGTCTGGGCTTATTATTGTTCATAGCCTTGCACCTCTGACTTTACTGAGAAAGCTGTCACTGGAAATTGCTTTTACTGGGAGGATTGCAGAGTTACTTGTAAAAAAATTTTTATTTATAAACACTTTTCGAAGCACACAAATACAAAAGTGTGCTATAGAACCTCTTGGAAGGTATATGCAGCAGCAATGATAGCAGCAAAGAAACATTATTTCCCTGCCATCATCGTGTCAGATAGTTCACACCCATCCCAACTGTTCTAGGTATCTCAGCAACTGTCGACTCCTCAGTCTTGATCCTGTGTTATCTAGAGAACAGGAAATATTATGATGCTTTCGAAAAGTTTTTTGCCAATAAAGTATCTTGAATATGTTCTGAGTTGAATGCTGGTTGTAATAAAGCTCAGAAAGAAGACATGTCTAATGTATTGTATTGTGTATTGAGATTAACAGCTCTTTATTATAATAAACATCTTTATTGAAAACTGGAAGCAGACAGACTGAAGAAGACTCAGGCTCAACAGTAACCAATTTATACTTGTAGAAACCACACCCACTTTTACAACAACCAATACAATGTAAGCAGCTAGAATCCTTCGTTTGCATGAACTATATACAAGTATCGATTTTTCAGCACAGCGATTGGACTACAAGGCAACAGTTCTGATTGGCCGTGCCGGCACCCGAACACAAATAGCTTTGTAAGCCTCAGGAGCCTTCATTCTACTAACATATTGCCTAGTCCATTTATAGATAGTTTTGACTCAGTTACCTTGGTAGATGTCAACAGCATCTTGGGATCCATGAAAGCCACCACTTTTGCTTTAGATTCCTGCCGATTCTGGCTGCTGTAATCATGTAAAGATCACATTAATGAGCCCTTGGTGTGCATCATAAACCAATCATTGACTCAGGATATCTTCTGTCTGTTGGAGTATGGCAATGTCTGGTGTACAAAGAAGAGGGGAAGATCCTCTGCATGGGGCAGCAAGCTCTAATTAGGCAGGACTGTAGGGGGAGTACCTTCTTTCTAATGAAGGGCTTGTTTTTTGTCTGCAGAATGCTACTCTCAGGATAGTCTCCTCTTTCTTATCAGAACTCTCTAAAACTTTTTCACCTAGCAAGGCAACTAGGTTTATTTCTTCTCTTTCCTATCCAGTTTGTTAGTTATTAATAAAGTTTTTGTTGTTCTTAATTCAGTGTCCTGACAGCTGCATAGGCTGTCTGCAAACACCCACACCAGCTCAGGTCCATTTACTACTTAAACAACTATCACTACGGAAAAATGCCCAATTATCATCCTGTCTCTAAATTGCCCTTTCTGGGCAAGGTGAGAGAGAGCTGTGGCAAACCAATTCCAGCCTTTTCTGAATAACTCATTGTCAGAACCAGAGGGACCCCCCCCCACTCCCATTCCTGGGTGCTGAACACGGCCAGTTTCAGGACCCCTAGGAGCTTCACCAGTGCTCTGCTCCGTTTGAGGCTTTTCAGGTGCAGGGCAAGTTTTTGGGGGAGTGCATACAACCAGCGAGTAACTCATGACACAGGCAGATAAAATATATTAAAGTTACAAGGAGTGTATGCCAAGCAGTAACCACTCCATAAATAAGCAATTGGCAAAGCAGAAAACAATAACATCTAACCTTTGCTGACTAGGGACTAACTATCTAAAATTACTTAAGCTGACTAACTTGCTTCTCTTCTTGGCTGATGTTCTTACCCATGGGCTCAAGAAAGTCCTTTCCATGCCATTCAGTTCTCATCATGCTGGAAGCAGGAGGCATGGAAGCAAAGCCTCTCTTTCACATGCTAATGGAAAGATACTGATCAGAGAGGTTAAAAAAAAGTAAATGCTAGGCATCCCAAAGAAGGTACCTTTTCAGGACTAGCCCACGAACCATTGGACAATCAGGGAGTCAATTGCTTAATTGGCATTGCTAGGCTGCAAAATAGATAGGGGTGTCTTGTGCCAAGCTGCTCAAGGGCTCCAAGGACTTGCAGGTGGATGAAATTCGTAAACGGCACATTTTTCCCAAAGCAGACCAGAACCAGGCCTGCAAAAACTTTCAGCCTGAATGCAAGTGATAAAACTACATAAAATATATATCTGATAGCATAAGATCTCTACAGTCGTCTGCTATTCATTCATTTCAGTCTGGTTTCATGCTGGGTTATGGAACTGAGACAGTGCTGGTAGCCTTAGTTGATCTCTGTCTGAATGTAGACATGGTATGCCTCTTTGTTGCTCTTGCTAGGTTTATCTGCAGCCTTAGAAACAGTGGATCATGTCATCTTATTGAGACATTTGGAGGCAGAAGCAGGCGTCAGGAGATGTATCTTGAACTGGTTTAAATAATTCCTTAGCTGGTATCAAAGTTGCTATCAGAGACCAATTGTCATCATTGTGGGTCTTGTCTTAGGTTCTGCCATACTATTCAGCCTGCATGTAAAGCTCTTAAATCATTTGTAACTTTGGAGTTGAGTGTTATAAATATGCTGATGACATCCAGCTACATATCTTTCCAGCCATATCTTCTGGCGATGCAGAAGTCTTGAACTGTTTCCTGATCGCTGTCATTAAGAGAACTATTTGAAACTGAATCCTGGTAAGATGTAAGGAATGCTAGTTGAGAAGGCTGAGGTGTTAAAAGACATTGTACTTCCCACCTTAAAGGGGAGTTCAGCTGGCCTGGTTAACAGCCTAGGGGTTATACTAGATCCAGCATTACTGCTGTAGAAGCAAATAAATGCAGCTGCATGCAAGAAATGCTTTCTTCCAACTTCAGTAAGCCTGGAAAATTCCCCCCTGCCTTGACCCAGCTGATCTGGCTCCTGGAATCAATGCCAGGGTAACATTGAGATTAGGCTGTTGTAATGCAGTGTACATGGATCTGCCCTTGAAGTCAACCTAGAGACTCCAGTTGGTACAGAATACCAAAGCTCAGTTATCAGGAGCTAGATAGAACGTGTGCATTACACTTGTTCTGCAATAAGAAAAGAGCAAGTCCTGTAGCACCTATGAGATAAACAAATTTTGTGGTAAAATTTTGTGGTAGGGTATGAGCTTTGGGAGCCACAGCTCACTTCTTCAGAGAAGTGAGTTGTGGCTCACGAAAGCTCATACCCTACCACAAATTTTGTTAGTCTTATAGTGCTCTTTTCTAACACAGTACCCATCTTGATCTACCTGTTCTACAGTCACTCCATTGACTGCCCAGCAGCTACTGGGTTCAATTCAAGGTTCTGACTGTTGTATATAAACCCGTGCATAGTCCTGGACACCTCCTTCTGCGTTCTGTCCTGACAGTTCTGTTCTTCATCTGCCATCCTGCAAATGGGCGAGATTGACAACTACCTGTACACACACTTTCTTTGTTCTGGCTTCCACCTTGTGGAATAGCCTGCCTGAGATCAGGACGGCCCCCCACACTCCTAGCATTCTGCAAACTATGCAAAATGAAATTTTCAGGAGAGTCTCTACAAAAGGTTATACTATGTTCCTCTGCAGCTGGCAGGTACTCACAATCAGAGCAATTCACCCAGGATTCCTTGTTATAATGATGAAATGTAAGTGCAAAATCTCCCTCTCAGCTTGACCTTGAAGCTATCATCTCACATTACACCTTCATGCTTCAGGTCCATCTCATCCCCTTATCTCTGAAAACTGTAGAATCGTAGTGACTGTACTTTTCCAGAGAAAGGCCTTTGTAGCTTAATCAGGCCTAAAAACCTGAGCCAAGTGTTTAAAAAAGCCAAGAAACAGACTAGGACAGGCCAGTTTCTTGACAGTCAGTCTTTCCCACTCTTGCCATGATAGATTCAGTTCATTGCAACTCTCTGTTGCCACGTAATCCAAATACTACTGAGATTAGTTATCAGACAAGCATGTGACTTTTTTTTTCTTTCCCTCTTGATTACAGCAGTAAACAATGGGCAATTAGATTTTACCTTGGAATAGAGGTGCCAGTATCTGCTTCCTCTCCACGGAAATGAGGTTGGAAATGTAAAGCCTTCCGTGGCTGGAGTTGAGCATAATATTTGCTACAAGCTATGATTTCTTATATTTGTCACTCAGGTGTCCAGTAGCATGCACAATGGTGAGTACCCTGAGTTTCATATATAGCTTACTATTGTTGTTTTAAGGAATTATTTATGAACTCCTGAGAATTTCGGCATTCTTTTAGTTAAATGGCTGGTGCAAACAAATGTTTGAGAATACATTGGTATGTTTGTCATATTAGGTCCTCCTTCCTTCCCACTTGTGTTTGAATTGGGGGAAAAATATAACCGGAAGGCAATAATTGCTGTGAATTTTCAAACCTCCGTCTCACCACGCCAGCAAAAACAATGTTTTGTGACATGGAGAGGTAAAGGCTTAATGGTGATTCCTGAATGTGGTACCTGTGAGGCTGAACTCAGTAATTTTCTCTCCCCCGCCCATGCATACTGCCTTATTTTATCTCATATTTTTCCTCCCACCATCCTCATCTAATTGGCTATGACTCATGTAGGCTTAATCCCCAAGTTCCACCATAGGAAGACCTCAGTAACTTTGCCAAGCAAAATAATGGAAGCAGAATACTAATGTATGTGAATGTGATGGTTTTGAGCATTCTATTCAACCTCTCTAATTCCTGTTCTAAATGCAGTGGTGCCTTGTTTTCATTGGGTTTGCATATGGGTATGATTCCTTGTACAGTTTATTTTAATTTTTCTGACTATAATGTTTGATATAACTGTCTTTAGATGAAGTATGGTTTTTTAAATTTAATCCTGTACTGGCCATGGCTAATGACAATACATCTACAACTACTACTTCATGGGAGTCTTCCGTGTATTCCTGGCGTAGTACTTTGCTATGTTACCAGAAGGGAGAGTTAGATACCATCTATGGAACATCTTATATAAATTCTCTTTAAACACAGCAGATTTAGTTATTTTAACATTTACTTTTCATACCTTATCCCACTGTACTTGGTCAATATCATTACCTAAATTATGTATCCATACATAGTCTTTTACATTTCTCCACCCCATCAGCTTGTGTACCGTTATTGAAGTAGTAAAATGTAGTCTTTCAGGGTTTTTTTTTTTTTGCATACTTCAGTGAACAGAACTTCTGCTTCTGGTCCCTTAAAATAACCCTGTCCAAACTTCCACCATTACCTTCTCACTCTTCAGGCTTTCAGTATTACACTGGTTGCTTAGACTGAAGAGGAGAACCTGACAGAAGGGCAGCCTGTCTGAAAGTGCACTCTTTCCTCTCTGGCAGTGCCCTTTCAATGTAAATATTACCTAAGTGGCAGAAAGAGAATGCTAATCAATTTTGGAAGAGATCTAAAAGTAGATCTGACCAGTTGGGCGGACATTTATCACATTACATGATGCCCTTCTTGTCTGAATCTTGTCACACATTACTAGAGGTACTTCCTTTCCTAAATTTTATATATTTTAAATGTTGTATATTTTATATGTCCTCTGTTATCACTTGCGCAGATTCCCAGTCTTTGGGTAACTAAAGTTTGACCCAAGTTATTTCTGTGCTGTTCCAGTTCCGAGTAGGAACTGTAGTACTCAAATAAAATTCTGGTTATCCAGCATAGATCCTCCTGGTACTGCAACAAGTCTTTGAAGTGTGACATGACGTTATTGGTTCAGGTATTGTTTGGAAAACGTAAGAGAATATACCATTGTACAGCTACTATCAGTTTTTTAGTTGTTAACACAGAACTCATAAAGATAGATGTTCTCCAGATAAAATTAGACAGAAAAAGTACCTCCTAATTAGTTTTGCCAAATTACATCTTTAGCTTACAGGTGGGAAATTTTTGCTCATTTCTTTTGTGTGTAACCTGGATGACTGAAATTAAATGGCTCTTGAGAAATTAAATGGCTCTGGTATGTTTGGATGTCCTAAGCAGCTGCTAAAGGTTACTGTTTTCAAGAGAGTAGCTCTAGAAGATGTTTAGATTTTTGTAGATCCAGAGGAGTTACCCGTGTTAGTCTGTAGTAGCAAAATAGAAAAGACTAACCAACTTCTCGAAAGCTTATGCTACAGTAAAGTTGGTTAGTCTTAAAGGTGCTACTGGACTCTTTTCTATTTAGATTTTGTGACACTAAAATGAAGACTGAGAACAGTTTTTGTTGTTGATAACATGCTGTTCTAGGGAGGTAAGAAGAACAGTATGGATGCCCATGATGAGCTCCTTGGGGGGAAGTATGGGGTAAGACTGAATTATTATTATTATTATTAGTAGTAGTAGTAGTAGTAGTAGTAGTAGTAACTAGTAATAATTATAATAGTAATAACTGGGCTTATATATGATTCTTCTAGACAGATTAGTGCACCACTCAGAGCAGTGAACAAAGTCAGTGTTGTTGTTATCCCCCCAATACAGCTGAGAACTGGGGCTGAGAGGAGAGGTCTACCCAAGGCCATCTACTGAGCTCATGGCAGTAGTGAGATTTGAACCAGCAGAATGATTTGCAGCTCAACCACTTAACCGCTATGCTACAGCAGAGGGATCAATGACTGTAGTATGGAATGGTTAGGGTGGGATATATACAAGGGACCTCCTCATTCAAACAGAAATTATCTTGTGTTAGTCCACCAAGTGTGCATCTTGGCAATTTCTTGATTTTTTAAAAATTACTTTTTGCGATAATAAACATGGCTACTTTTATTTCAGATGTTTGAAATTGGTTTGTATCCAGATTAACTTGGCATTTTCTACCAGTTTTCCCTTCCTGCTCTTTTCATTTATACCAATGGGAATCCAAATAGGAAGCCAAAGTGGCTTCATCCTCCTCCTCTTAGGCCTTTGAAATAGATAAGGCTGAGAGTATGTAACTGACCCAAGGTCACCCAGTGAGCTTCCCTGGCAGAGCAGGCAATTGAACCTGGAGCACCCAGATCCTAGTTTTGTCACTCTAGCTACTACACTACACTGGCTCTGTGATTGGAATTGGATTGTAAATACTTTGCATAGGTGTATTCTCATTGTGGCTTGGATTCTACCTGAAGTTTTGGCAGATAGAAGGATTTCCATCGATGACTTCCCTACCTTCTTTTACTGCATCCCAAAGTGTCCCCTGAAATGCTATTCGTTGGGCATGGGGGATACTCAGAAATAGCTTGGAGGAGTTGGTAGTCAATGAAGATTGCCCCCCTTGCATATACAGAAATGGCAGGCAGTGTCCAACCCATGCTTTCCACATTTTCCCCATGTATTTTGCTATCATGTTTTATGTTAACGAATAATAAAAAGGCTTTGATCCTACTGGTGCCTGAGGGGGGGGCTTATCTCTCTTGTCTAACTATGCCCCATTTTGTTTGCTTGTTGGGGTTCAGATTTCAAATACACTTGCACACTGATTCTATCACTGCTTTATCATGGTTAGTCTCTTCCTGACCCCATCTATGGCTCTTGATAGAGATAATAATTAGTTTAAAAAAAATAATTTTAAGCTTTCTTCGGTTGTCTTGGTCCTGATCTCTAATATTGCAGGCTTGTTTGTTTTGCCAGTATGAGTGCTAGTGTTGAGTTTATTTGATCACAAATTATGAAATCCTGTACTACTCCCTGGAAACTCGAATCCAATCCTGCAAGTTCCAAGAATGTACCCATATGATGAATGCCACTGTATCAGGGCATGGAGGCCTCCCCCTGCCCCAACCTACCTGGAAGGCCCTCGCCGGGGGCTGAGACGGAGGAGGTGGCCGAGGCCAGGTGGGGAAGACCCTTGACACGCTCTGCGGCGATGGGCATTGACAAAGCCTGGGCTGGCGGAGGCCGCTGCACGACAGAGGCGGCTGAGTGGGTCGAGGCCGCAGAGGTTATAGAGCCAGTGCAGGTTGCTGGGGCAGGGCTGCAATGGCGGGGAGGCCTGGCGCATGCCATCGGGTCGATGGATGGCACCCCACCAGGGCAAAGCGGCAAGGCCCGCACCCACCAACGGGAACGCTGGCAGTGGATGGGGTCGGCCAGTCCGATGCTGCGCCAAGGCAGGGCGGAGCCAGGGAGGAGCCCTGAATGCAGGGACTGGCAGGGAGGCCCTCAGACAGGTGGGGAGGGCTGCCCATCATGGAGGGAGGGGTAGGGTGAATGGCCATTGGGGGCCAGGGGAAAGGCAGGGAGAGGCTCAAGGGCGGCTCCATAAAAGCGAGCAAGACAAGGGAGGTGGGGTGGAGTAGTTGAGAGAGAGAGAGAGAGAGAGGAAGAGTGAGAGGGAAAGGAGAGGAGGGACACAGGGAGAATTGCTTGGGCAAGACGAGGAAGGGAGCAGGGTGCTGTAGGCCCCCCTCCTTTCCTGATGAGAAAGGCATAGAGGGTGGAGGGTGCTGTATACTCCCCCCCCCCCGCCTGACGGGCTGGGGCAGAGAGGGAGCAGGGTTCTGTATACCCCTCTTGCCACTTTCCCAGACCCCTTTTCTGACCCCCCACCACCAGGCTGGCCAACAGGAGGGGCAAATCTGGCGACAGCCCCCCCCTTCTGGTCCTGACACCCCAGCAGGCGAAGCCCACACACTGACTGATGAATGATGCCAACTGCATAGGGGCAAAAGTCATACATATATTCTAATAGTTTCAAGTGGATACTTGTACTGCGGTAGAACAGCAGGATTTGATTCCAATAAACCTTAGAGACCAACAAGATTTTCAGGGCATAAACTTCTGAGAGTCAAAGCTCCCTTCTTCAGATACTACATTAGTATATTCAAATATAGTTGAATGTAAATGAAGCTTGACCTGTCCGTGATTCATAACACAAACTATGAGAATGTGTCAGCAGCGGTTATCTAGCCAGCAGCCATGCTAAATGCTACTGCTGTGCACAAATCTGCTGCTTGTTTTGAATTGCAAAAATTAAGGCAATTGCATGAGGTGCTAGAGTCAAGAGTAAATAGGCACTGCAGTTCAGTTTGATTTTTTAAAAAATGTTTTGTAAACATCAGATCCTCCCTGCTCTTGTTAGGAGATTTGATAAGCTGATTTCCATTTACTGGCACAGTGTCAACTTTAATTGTAGTAAAGTGATGTGAAATTATAATACAAAGGTTTTGTTGCACCATACACAATTTTTTACAGCTTTGGAGCTCATGTTGAAATAAGGCTCATTGAAAAACAGCTAAGATCCAAATCAGTCCCTTTGTCTACAGTTTGTTAGGCTCAGTATGTTTAATATGTACTGATAACCAATACCTTATGCTTTGTTCTTCAACACTGTGTAATCCATATGAATATTATTAATAATTTTAAACAACTAAGAGCAACTACAGTGTGAGTTTATTGCACTTTTCTGAGCCATGAAGTTTTGGAGACACTGCTATCCCAGGTAATGCCCATTGGATGGAAGATCACTGAATACTTCTGGCGTTTTGTAATACTTGCTTTATTTACTGGTATGCAAGTAAAGCATAAGTGGATACAAAGAGGCAGTCCTTTTTTTTTTTTTTTTGAAAAATTTTTATTGGGTTAGAATCCATTATTTCCACATTTACATTCAATTTTCCCCAATTTTTTCATCTCTAACCCCCTCCCTTTCCCCCCCCCCTTTTTGTTGACTTCCAGCAGCTTTCCAACCCTTTGTCCCCTTTCCCTTACTTTTATTAGCTTCCTCTATCTAAAACAAATATATATTCTCCATTATTCTAAGCAGTACATCCTTAACTATTTTAACATTATATGCCCAAACTGTAAGCCTTTGTTTCCATCTTAGATAAACAATTTATCCCAATTTTTCAATTTCAGGTATTTCTATATATCATAAACCATATAGATCATACATTCGTTTATATCAAACAATTTGACTTATTCTCTATATATATTACTCATTCTATCTTTTTATAATAGTTCTATATATCTCTCCTCACGTAGTCAATCAATTTGACCCATCTATATCTTCAGACATTCAGTTTGGTACAAAACTTGTCAGAAAAAAAAGAAAATATTGTTAGTTAATCGCTCCTTATATTTAGTCCTTATAATTAATTATTTTCTCTATGTTCTGTTTGTTAACCTATATATATCTATATATATGTCAATCTATTAATCTGACTGCTTATTAATTCACATTTATCTCTTCTCCCCCCGGTAAAGTCTCCCCCCTCTACTTCAATACTTCAGTAGTTCTCAAACTGCCACAGTTTTCCTCCCACCTCCCATTTCTTCTCCAGGTATTGTTTCAGCTTCTCCCAGTCTGTGTTGAACTGCCCTGAGTCCAGATCTCTCAATTTTCTTGTCATCTTGTCCATTTCAGCCATATACAGCAATTTGTAAGTCCAATCTTCAATAGTTGGCACTTCTTGTACTTTCCATTTTTGCGCATACAAAAGTCTAGCTGCTGCTGTCATATAAAATATCAACGTCCTGTGTTGGGCTGGAATTCCCTCCATTCCCAAGTTCAGTAGCAGGAGTTCTGGGTTCCTATTAATTTGAAATTGTAAAATTTCACTCATTTCTCTTATTATTTCCCCCCAGTACTGCCTGGCTACCTCACACGACCACCACATATGATAGAGGGAGCCCTCATGCTTCTTACATTTCCAGCATTTATTAGAAGTATTCAAATTCCCTAGCGCAATCTTCTTTGGTGTCATGTACAAACGATAGATCATTTTATAAATGTTCTCTTTGATATTAATACATGTCGTTGTCTTCATTGTAGTTTTCCACAAGTATTCCCATGCCTCCATTGTTATTTCTTTATTAAAGTTTATAGCCCATTTCACCATTTGTGTTTTAACTATCTCATCCTCGGTATACCACTTCAACAGTACTTGGTATACCTTGGATATTCTTTTCTTATCTTCTTTAAGAAGGGTCTGCTCTAGTTCCGAATTCTCTATTCGTATACCTCCCTTTACAGAGTCCGAATTATATAAGTCTCTGATCTGTCTATACTGGAACCAATCGTAGTTAGGTGATAGTTCCTCTTGTGTCTTTATTCTAAGTTTGGATGCTTCAGTTTTAGTTATTTCTTTATACGTTAAACATTGTTGTTCATTATCAACAGCTCTCGGGTCTATCACCTCATATGGAACCACCCACAAAGGGGTTCCTTCTTGTAGATAGATTCTGTACTTCTTCCAGATTATGTATAGACTTCTCCAAACAAAGTGATGCAGGAACATCGAGTTGACCTTTACTTTGTCATGCCATAAATATGCGTGCCATCCAAATATTTTTTTATATCCCTCTAGGGCTAATAGTTTCTTGTTCTTTAATGTCATCCATTCTTTCAACCAAACTAGGCAGATTGCATCATGATAAAGTCTCAGATTGGGCAGTTGCATTCCGCCTCTTTCCTTTGCATCTTGTAAAACTTTCACTTTCACTCGAGGCTTCTTGCCTGCCCAAACAAAATCTGATATTTTCCTCTGCCATTTTTCAAATTGTTTGGAGTCTCTGATGATTGGTATTGTCTGTAGCAAAAACATTACTCTTAGTAACACATTCATCTTAACTGCTGCAATCCTGCCCAACCATGACAAATTCAATCTATTCCATTTAATCAAGTCTCTCTCTATCTGAGTCCATAGTTTTTCATAATTGTTTTTGAATAGATCTATGTTCTTTGCAGTTAATTCGACTCCCAAATATTTCACTTTACTTGTTACTTCACAATCCGTTGTTTCCATTAACAATTGTTGTTTCTGCTTAGTCATATTTTTGCATAATATCTTTGACTTCTTTTTGTTAATGAAGAAACATGCCAAGTCTCCAAACTCCTTGATCTTATCTATCACTCTTGGCATGTTCTCCAATGGGTCCTCTACAATTAACATTATGTCATCCGCAAATGCTCTGACCTTGTATGAATAGTCCTTTATTTTTATTCCACGAATTTCATCATCTTGACGTATTTGTATCATCAGAATCTCCAATACTAAAATGAACAACAATGGAGATAACGGGCAACCTTGTCTTGTTCCTTTACTTATCGTCAATTTCTTGGTCAATTCATCATTCACCACAATTGCTGCAGTCTGGTCTCTATAAATTTCCTTAATTGCTCTGATGAATCTTTCTCCCAATTGTAGCTTTTCCATAGTGGCAAACATAAAGTCCCAGTTTAAATTGTCAAACGCTTTTTCAGCGTCAACAAAGAAGAAACCAACCTCTTTGTCACAACGCTTGTCATAATATTCAATAGCATTGATCACTGTCCTTAAGTTGTCTCTTATTTGTCTGTCTGGCAAAAAGCCTGCTTGTTCCTCCTCTATGACTTCCGAGAGCCACCCCTTCAATCTCTCCGCCAGTAGTCCTGTAGGGCAGCAAATCACTATCCCACATCAAATTCCGAGAGGGATTGAGACCCAAAGCGTTTCAGTCCTCTTGCAGCTATCTGCCTGATTTTCTCTGTCCCTCCCTCTCTCCCAACACATGGATTGCCTCTTCATCTGGGAAGGGTAATCTTCAAGCTCTGCTGAGTGCTTGAACCATCTGTTAATAGTGAACACTAGTAGCGAGCACAAACCGAAATACGAACTGAAGTTTGGCAGAAACTGGGCTGGTTCGTGGTTTGCGAATCGGTGGTTCATGGGAGCTCATTTCTCACAAACCGTGATGAATTTTACCCTGGTTTGTTTGCTTTGTATTTCAGTTTGTCACTGCAGACAGCCTAGCGTGGATCAATCAGTTTCCTAGGCAATTGGGGGGGGGGTGCTCTCTGCAGACCTTTTGCTGATCCAGAAGTGAAGTTTTTACACCCGAACAAACTGGTTTGCGAACCGGAACAAATTTGTAAAAGTTCATGGTTGGTGAAACACAAGGGACCATGAACTGCAGTGCCCATCTCTAGTGAACACCCATTGAGGAACAATAATATTTGTTTGTCAGAGACCCTAGTTCCCAACAGGTATATTACAGGCCAAGCCCTGAGTAACATACCTGTTCAAAGTAGTCATATGGCTGACTCTCAGCCCTATGAATGCTTTTTAGGACTACACAGGATCCCTGCTTTTCTTTCATGTCCTGGGGGCTAAATTACAAGGCTGGTGATGAACATCATCCTGAAGAGTTTAGGTTATGATGATAAACATTCCATGGGAAAGTAAAAGCCAGTTCTAGGATTGTGGGGGCTGTCTGCCACTGTTTTTGTGGTCTCACGTCCTGCTGATCTAGTGAAGTAAAAATGTTGAAATCAAATGGAAAGGGAATGTTGTGCATGGGAAGTCCTATTGAAGTCTAGGGGGTGGTGGCATTAATGTGGTTCTTCCCATGTGATGCAGAGCATTTCATGTGGTTTCTGCACCTGTGATAACAAAGCGGCATGGGATGGAACCACAGGGGATCAGCAATACCATTCCTCTGATGTAAGGATCAGCTCTCAAACAGAATTCATTTCCAAAGAGGTGTCTGAAAGTCAGACCATTCAATTCATAAAGCTCCTATGCTGTAGGTGCCTACTTTAAAACGGCAGTTACATGATGTCGCATCTGTCAAACAGTTATACTTAGTAATGGTTTAATTTGAAAGGGTACTTCTCTTGTGCAATAAACTTGAAACTAATCTGTCTAAAACCGTTGCATGTCAGTCCCTCCTTTGTTTCTAAAATATTTTGGAGGTGGGGTAAAAAGTTACTGGTTTGACCAAAATTGTGGTTTAAATCACAAATTACCCAGCATGTTGCTGTAAAATAATGTCATCCCAAATGCTGCTATTTTTGTTTAATGTGGCGCAATGAGTGTTGAACATTGTTATCTGACAGAAGCAGCATGCATCCAATGGGTGCTGCAGCAACCACTGTGAGAGTGCTGGCAGGTGTTGGTAAACATCTTTCTGTTCTGATTATTCTACATAAAATAAATAAGAAGTTGTGTGACATACGATAAACAGTTAACCAAGAACACAGTGTAACAAGAAATAATAGTTTTTAATGACAGATACAATAATGTGGCATTTAGTTTTTTAATTTTAATTGTAGTCTTTCTACTGCAAATATGTAGTATTTCAAAATCTAATAATTAGTTGCATATCTATAAAGCACTTTATATTTATAGGTCAATGTGTATTTAAATGTCGTCTTTGGAAGAGTAGGAAATAAGAAAATACCACCAGCTAGATTTTTTTTTTTTTAGTATTGCCATGTACTTCATTTTTTGCTGTGCAGTACTTTAACACCAAGATGGTAATCTTTAGCATGTACCGTTTCATTTCAACCAGTGGAGGTCAGTGGAGGAAGTATGTAGGAAGGTCACTGGTATTTAATCTACTTCTCCAATGTGAAATTACTAGAGTCAAAAGTATTTTTCCCTTTCCTCCTCCTTAGATATCATCGTGCTATTTACTAGTGATTGTGACAGGCAAGTAAAAATTTTTAGTAAATGAGGTAATGCAGAATTTTAAAAGCTATGCCTGTATTATCCTAAGAAAAAAATATGAGCCTACTGTCTTAGCAGCGGAATAAACATGAATTCACTGCAGTATGGTCATTTTGTCCTTTTACTTTATTATAGTTGTATATTTCTGTTTCCAAAATATAGTTGAAGCAGTGTTTTTTTACAAATTTTACAAAACAATAGAAACAGTTGTCTGTCTTTCCCATTCTTTCCTTCCTGAAAATAAGGCTTTGCAGATATTAAAATTAGCTCAGGCATCTTCTTTCCAGCGTTCCTGATCAGATGTTGTCCCAGACTAGGATTAGTTTGCTAATTGGTGGGGGGCAGCAGTGAGTAGAGAGTCCTGAATTTTGCTCATCTGTCTTGCTCTGTCTCTTGCTGTAAGAAGCTTCTGCTCTCAGCCTGAAATGCTGTGTTAAGGATTGCAGATGTACCAGAGGGTGGGCTGCTTACTGCTGCACTCAGCTCTCTTGAATTGGGCCATGTCCAACTAACATGGGTGGCTCACTCAAGGTTCGATGTAATTTGCAAGTCCAATAGAATGTTAATGTAGAGTTTTTCAGACTTGTAATGTGCCATAATGTGTATGGATCTGCCACTAGCTGATTCAGTTTTATGGTGGTTCATTGTTTACTGTGATAATAAATTATACTTCTTTATCAATATAAATATCGTATTTCAGTGGTACTAACAATCATTCTATGGAGATCCACATTCACAATTGCTTTCAACCCCAAAAGCCACATTACTGCTGTATGCTTTGGGTGCTGCCCACCAGACATCTGTAACAAAACAATATAACTGCTTAGTTGATTATTATAACCTTATAAATTATTTATTTAATTATACAGTTTCTTTTGCGCATGTATGGTTGTCTCTCTCCACTGCTGAAGTTTAGACAGCTCTTGTGCACCTGGAATGCAGGGAAGGGCTTCTCTCTCTACCTTTCTTGCTCTCCTCTGAGCATGAGTTTTGACCCTGGAGAAAGGGCAGCAAAACAGTTAGCAGCCCCCATCCCCATTGGCCAGCTTGCTCTCTTCTTGGATGTCTGCCATGGTGGTGGTTTTACTCTCTCTTTTCTGAGGCTAGGTTGTTCTTCTTTCAGCAGCACCCCCACACCCACCCAAAATGCTGGAATGAGTATGTGGAAGCTGCAGAGAAGGTTGTGGGGTTGTTGGAGGGACTGGACCCTTTACTCTATTCCTGGCATGAGGCCCTTAGCTCAGGGAGGGTCCTGGATCCAGTCTGATAGCGGCTGATTCAATTCAACTGTTGTGACATGGGAATGTGGGATGCCCTGAAATAACATACACAAGCCTGTTTTAGAGCAGGCTTAGATTGTATGGGAACCAGGCAATAAAAGCCTCTTGTTACTTACAGGAAGGAAACTACCTCCATTTATGGTGATAGATGGAATGACTGTTTGCCATACTGCCAGGAAGAAGGGTTTACTTTAAAAAATATATATATTTTTGAATTTTTTTAACAATATGCAATAGTAAAAAAAATATATATATAACCATGTAACTATATAAACAGTATGAATATAAACATGTGCTCGAGACAGCGTATCAATTTGCCTTGGCAGTATTTACAATATATATGATAAAGACCAACGAAGGAACATAAAATTTAATAGATTGCTATAACTTTGAGATTGTCAGGTATTGACTTCAAGTATTTGTTTTGCTTTTCCATATAGTCCAGAAAAGGCCACCATTTCTCATAGAAATTGGATTGGAAGTTCTGGTTCTCAGCGGTTGAGATGTGGTCTGTGATTTTCTCCATTGTGAGAAATTCCCATAATTTATTAATCCAAGGCTGTATTGTGAGTGGGACTTTGGATTTTCATGATTTTGGCTGCACTGCTCATAATTGAAATCAGATGTTTTCGGATTATGGGGATGTCCTCATTTCTCCACAAATTAAGAAAAACAAGTTCAGGACGTGGTTGAATGACATAACCAGTTATTTTCCCAATCATGTTGAAGATCAGGCTCCAGTAATGTGAAATCAAAGGGCAATTCCACCAACAGTGGAAAAAAGAGCCTGTTTGTTTGCAGCCACTCCAGCATTGTGGGTCGTATGAAGGATTTATGTAGTGTCGCTTGAGTGGGGTTAGGTACCACTTGTGCATGATTTTTCTGAAGATTAGAAGGGTTTATTTTTTGCTATGTTGACCATAGGGACTCTGAAAGCCAGGGGAGTGACACTTTCCTGGAACATGGGATGGATGCCACAATGAGGAATGGTGCTCAGAATGACACTCCTGCGCCACCTAATATCTCTGTCTTGTTGTCTGTAGGGTTTGAAAGAAATTCTCTGTAAAAAATATGAACACCTTGGAACACATGCATTTCCCTATACTGTGCATATGAGGCAATATGGGGGGTGATACTGCTGTGTTTGCATACATAAATAATGTTGGCTTATGGGATCTCTCTTGTCTATTTGTTGAGGTAGAAGAATTGCATGACTTTGCACCTAGATGTGTCGTTACAAATAAGAAACACATTTTGCCTTAAGTGCAACATGTGATACTACCACCACCATATAGATAGTTGGGTGAGCATATGGACCAGAGTTTCATTTATGTGTTTATGATTATCTGTTCTTCCTACCTGCATTTTGAAATTATCGTGTATGGACAGAAAAAATGAGCCAAGTAACCACGGCTGTAGTCTTGGAGCCTGTGCATCTCCTGCTCACATCTGACTCCTGCTGTTTCAAAGACATACTTCTGCATCTGTTTTCTGACCACTTCCCTAAATGTTTGCAAAATGGAAAAAGCATAATGTAATTTTTGAAGTGGCCCTCAAAAAACAAACGAACAAACTTATGGCACTAAGGAAGAGTGACCTTTATTGAAACAGTTTGTAAAAACCATATGAAATGCAGTTTAGATGCACATAACTGTGTTTGGCTACTGGTACTTAAGGATTTATTGAAGCGAAATACCTTCATTAATTTTGTAGTTGAACCATTTCAAATTTTAAATGCAACCCCAAAAAGCATTGGATAGACCGGGGGGGGGGGGCGTTGTAAATATAGGGGATGTGCTAGACATGATGATGGCACAACCAGTGCCAGGTTAACTTGAACTGTTCTTAACACTGCAGGATGTGATAAAGCACAGTGTAGGCAAGTGAGAGACGCACTGAACTGTTGACATGCCCATTCTCTCTGCTTCATCTGCTTCTCCTAGCTATTTCTCTCCTGGCAGAGAAAAATAGCTGGAAAGTGGTTGGGGGATTGCACCTGTCTACACCTCACTCCTAGTGTTAACACCCCCCCCCCCCAATCTGTCTTGTATAGATTTAACATTTGCTTCAGATACCTGGGTATGCTACCATAATGTCTAGGATTGTGCCAATGTAGTCTTCTGCTAACACTGTTTTTGTTGTAAAGGAGTAATGATCTTCTATGGACAATGTGACTGCTATTGTTAATGTTTCTTGAGCCTTAAAAGCCACAAAGGAAGTGAGATGCTGCTGGGCTTCAGTATATACGTGTTACATGCCCTGTTTGATATGTGTCAGAGTTCAGGACGCAAGCAGGAAATTTAGTCAGCTAAGGGGAAACAAGTTGAGGTTAAACACCATACAATGAACGCATCGCTTTCTAAGCAAATTCTCATGCTGGCTTCACTGGTGAGTTTTTTAAATTACTTTGATTAGAAAAGATCTTTGGAACCATAACTTCCATTTATAATTTTTTTTAAAGTTAGCCACTTTACTTGGACCTTACAAATATTGTCATTACGGCTTTGAAAACTAAAAAAGGGAATCATGTAAGGTACGTGCTGCATAACTCTGAAAAAGCATTGTAAGATGATTTTACTGAGTGCTGCAACTACCTCTGAATATGGCATTCATGTTTAAATGCTCTATTAATATTCAAGTGCAAAAAAATTAATTAGAAGGAAGTTATTTTTGGAAATGAGTCCACCTGATTACCAGCAATATTTAGGGTACAGCTAACTTTGCTACATGGAGTTGATCTTTGTACAGGGTAAAGTATACTCCACTGGTGAAGTGCTGCGCAAGGCTTTGTTTTGC
Source organism: Eublepharis macularius (assembly GCF_028583425.1). Classification (NCBI taxonomy): domain Eukaryota; kingdom Metazoa; phylum Chordata; class Lepidosauria; order Squamata; family Eublepharidae; genus Eublepharis; species Eublepharis macularius. Next base: position 24,180,522 of record NC_072798.1, read on the forward strand.
TGCAAGTATGCATGTTTTGTAACCAATGCAACCCTTTCCTGACCTGTGTACTTGTGGCAAAATAGACCATATTTCCCATACAGCCCCTGCTATTAGTAGCCAATCCAATAGCCGTAGTACTCTGAAAGCAGTGCACAAAGATGAAAAAAAAGAAACAAAAGGAGCAGCAATGAACAATATTAAAACAGCAAAAGAATTGGCAGTTAACATTTAAAACAGTTGAATTTAGGAGTGTTAAACAGGTCCATATTAAAAATAATATGATTTAGATTATTTGCAAGACCTGAATAGTTTAAATGAAATTACCTGTGCGCAACTTGCTTCCTAGGGACTGCTTTATACGTTACAAGGAAATTGGTGTCTTTCTCCTTATAGATACGTCCTCTACTTCTCCAGTACATTTTGACCAACAGAGAGTTCCCTGTTGCATGTGTGTGTATGCATATCAAATACCTTCAAATGTATTGGTTTTTAGCATGTAGGGTACAAATGTATGTAACAATGTAACAAATGAAACAGGCCAACTAATTTGCTTTTCGGTGCACATTTATTTCTTCTGAAAAGCTGATTAAATATGTGCGTAATCCAAGTGCTGCACCATAGACTTTATAGAAGAGTGCGCAAGCTTGCAGCCCTGGAAGTTTATAATGCTGCAAAGTAAACAGATATGAGCATTTATTTACAATAATGAACTGTTCCCTACAATACAATAGTATAATGCTTTTATTTTCCTTGAAAAACAGCCATATGGAGGCAGCTCTGTGTGGCAAAACAGTCATGTGCTGCAGTGCAGGCAAAGTGACTTTTTATGTCACCCCAAACACAAGTGAATGTGTGCCAAATTTTGTGGTGGCAAGTCACACATAGACCTTAAAGTGAGGAGCAGCCTCCATATGGCTACATTTCATGTGGTCACTGTGCAGCTATTTGTGTGAATCTATGGCCGCTCTGTAGATAAAAAGAGCAAGTCCTAGGTCCAGGGCAAGTTGGCTAATACTCTGAGATGCAGTGGTAGAACAGAAACTCACAATGGATATGAAATGGACAGATGTTTGTGGTCCTTTTTTTTCTTGAAAGAAAATCTGTATTTACTGTAATGCCCTTTTTACATGTTGTAACATCAGCTGTCCACTTAACATAGCTCATACTCAGAATAACTGGTACTCATTGCAGCAGTAAGTAATTGTGCTTTGTAAGAAAACCAGAAACAATATATGAACAGTTGGAGATTTTTCTGAGTATAGACTTTTTCACATGAATGTTTCTGACTTCTGTGCTGTCAGAATTAAATCCTGGTTTTGAATTTACTTTCTGGACTCACGGTGGAGTCTTATGACTTTCCTAAAGTAATATTTTGTGCAGACAAAAATGTAGGTAGCTGTGCTGGTCCACAGCAAAATCCAAAACCCTTCTAAACAGTTTTTTTAAAACAACTCCATCCAGTGAGATTCCACAGCAGAGCAGTGATTTGAACCCGGATCTCCCAAATCCTACCCTGAAACTCTTAACTGCTATACTATACTGGCTGGGGGGTGGATTACTGTTGAACAGTAGCAAGCAGCCAGGCCTGGGTAAGTCCTGCACATCATGTGGTATCAAGTTGCCTGGTGGTTGCTATTGGGCCTGGCCTCAATAATGCCTCCCTCAAAGGTCAAAACGGCCCTGGAAAGTGTCCTGCCCTCCTCTTGCCTTTTACGGACAGAAACCAAGTCTGGACTGGCTAAACTGCTATGGTTTCCTAGCAGCAGCCATTGAGGGCATCTGGTTAAGCTACAGGCACTCCTTTTATCCTTTGGAGTTATTGTAACCTTCTAATCTTTTTTTAAATAGATTGTAGATTTTTCCGCAAACCTGTGGCATTTTCCAGATTTAAGTATCTATAGATCAGGGGCACTTGGCTATTAGTATATAAGATGGTGGGGGGGAGGATTTTTTTCAGGTCATAGTTTTAAGGCCCCTTTTAAGGATGCTTAGCTGACTTCAGCGGGCACAGGGTATGGCTACTTGGTATTAGATTGCACCCTTGGTGTACGAAACAACAATTGAAGTTATTAAGTTAAAAATAACAACCAAAACTTTGGAAAACCGTGTTGGACGTGAAGTTATCAAACTTCTTTCACTTGTGTCCCCTCATGCTTTTCTTGATGTTGGAAACAGTGTTCTGTTAAACTTACTGAAGCTGATACTTTGTAAAATACTATAAAGAAGCATCTTACACAAGTTTGCAATTAGCGACTTATCTGGTTGCTTGTAAGGATTTTTGATAGGGTTACCAACTGTGGGATGGGAAATTCCTGGCAATTTGGGAGTGGAGCCTGAAGAGGGTATGGCTTGGGGAGGGGAGGGGCCTTATAATGCCATAAGGTCAACCCCACAAAGCAGCCATTTTCTCCAGACAGATTGATCTCTGTAGTCTGACGATCAGTTGTAATTCTGGGAAATCTCCAGGCCCTACTTGGAGGCTGGCAGTCCTGCACACCCACTACTTTGGCTCATATCCTATTTGCCAATCACAAGCAAGGGCCTGATATTTATGATTGGTTCAGATGTTCATCAACCTGTTTGTGAATGTTTGGCAGGTTGTTTCACTGCCTGTATTTCTTCCTAACCAAGCAGTACATCACAGTTGGCTTTTTGTGCGTGCGCATTCCCACACAGCCTACTTGAGTTCTACTGCTTCTTGTACTTGTTGCATAATCGCTACACTCAACAGGCAATTTTTAAGACAATTATATCAGTCATATATGCCGTGCTTTAATAAAATCGTACGTTTCGGCAATCAGTTTGAATTGGGAATATCTTTGCGTATCTGCGGTTATGCAAAAATCTGATGTGAACCTATTCAATAGACATTAATGGCTGTTCACAAGCTCAAGCTGAACAGGCTATGTGGTTAGCTCACATCAGATTGACACCTTTGTTCATGGTAAGTTCTACCATCATACATGTTTGTGATGAAATTTGCAGCATCTCAAGTTGCATGTTGAGAGTGGAAATCGGATTAATCCAGTATACTGTGTGGATAGTTTTGTGATTCTCTTATTCATCCCAAACAGCTACTAGCCCTTTTAAAGATGGGGAAAAGCTAGCAAATCCATTAGCTTCAATAATGCAGCAATTCCACATTCAAAGTCTGTTCTGACACTGGAAGGAAGACAAGGGTCATAGGCCATCTCAGTACAATTTTTGGATGAAATGATTACTAGAGGGCGATTGAAGCAAAATACTATTGATCACAAATAACATAAAATTGCAGAAAGATTGAAATGCAATAAATACACCCTTTTGCTTAGAAAACGTGAATGCATTTAAAACTGTTTCTGTCTTTTGCATATGCATATCAGCATTGGCAGTGATGCTCAAAAGTACATACTATACAGCCCAGAATGTCCAGATGTCTTATGCACCTAATGCATTTTGTTTGTTTCTGGCTCCACTGAAAATAATGAAAGTATCCAGGCATATGAAAAGTCCCATGTGTTTGAAAGTGACTCAGGAGTGTGTGGCAACATCTTACATGTAAATTCATTATTAAACTTTAATAAATAATATTAATAATAATAACATTAAATTAATATACCGCCCTTTGGGGCAACTTAATGCCCACTCAGAGAGGTTTACAAAGTGTGTTATTATTATCCTCAGGACAATAATCCTGTGAGGGACGGGCTGAGAGAGCTCTGAAAAGTTGTGACTGATCCAAGGTTCACCCAGTTGGCTTCAAGCAGAGGAGTGGGGAATCAAACCTGGTTCTCCAGATTAGAGTCCCGCTGCTCCTAACCACTACACAAACTACCCAAAACATTAAAAGTATTGAGACTATATTTGGGCCTGCAATAGTTTTTATATTATTCTGTATACTGATGATATATACTGATATATATTCATGCTCTGCATGTAGTAATTTTAATGGCCCTTTGATTTGGATTCTTTAACCACCAGGGAGTCAAACCAACACAAAGCAATAAAAAAGACATTACGATGCTATAACATCATGAAGTTTTCTTTTTTAAAAAAGTGCATCATAACAATCCATGTGGTTCCATGGATCTCTTTTAGGTTTTCAAAGATTAACTATCTATGCTTTGAGGGTAAAAAATTCTGTTTGGGGTCACTCTGTGCCAGCATTGCATGCGTGCCACATTGATGCATGCCATCCTTTTGATTTTTTTTGGTTTTTTGTTTGTCCCCCTCCCACTGCTAATGCCTTAGAGTTGGGCTCCTATGGTCATCATAACATCTTAATGTCATAACGTAATAATTTGATTGGACATACATACATTTTTTTTAAAAGCGGTGGTGATGTAATGGCACCGGTGGCACCAATAGTGATGCCAACAATGATATCCACATCTCACTGCATAACCTTCTTTCATGGCCTCACAGACAGGAAAAAACAGCACTCACACTGGGGTTAAAAGTGGTGTGTGGAAAGGTAGGCAGCCAAAATTAATCTGATCCTTGAGGAGTGAACACTCTAAAAGAGAGGAGTAAATTGCCTGTGGAGAAAAGGCCCGACATTGAGAATATACATCGTATACATCCTATTACAGATAGTGTAGGTGAAAGAGCCCTTAATGGTATGGCTGATGTTGGGACCTGTGATAGTGACACTTGAGTGGGTATGGGGACACATTTGACACTGGGGTCTGTTGCAGGAGGTAGTCCCTATGATGTTGTGTTTGTATGTTCTTGTTGGTTGTTTATTTTATCTAAACTTTATTTTGAATGCTTTTAAACATTGAAATGTTTTGATGTTTGCTGCCTTGGGGACCCTATTTGGGTGGAAAAGCGGTATAGAAATGTTTTAAATATTGAGCGCAAGAATGGCTGTGCTGGATGTAGCTGATCTATCTAGTTGAGCATCCTGTCCAAACTGGCTGAGATGCCCTCTGCTCACATATGCAGAGCATGGAAGTCAAAGCCTTCCTCTGTTGCTTTCCCAGAGAGAGATTATGATGTAATGGTTGGAGTAGGATTTGGGAAACCCCACTCTGCCGTGGAAGCTTGCTGGGTGACTATGGGCCAGTTACTCACTTTCAGCCTAACCTTTACTCCACAGAGGATTGTTAGGGAAAAATGCAACCTGGGAGAACAATGTGGGAAGCTGATTTATACGTCCATTGTAGAGAAAAGCAGAATATAAGTTTCTAAATAAATAAATGGAGTTCAGAGGGCTACTGCCTCTAAATATAGTAGTCTCATGTAGTCCTTGTAGCAAATAGCTATTGATGGACTATTCATGAATTTGGATAGTCCTGTTGGTCTTGGAGAGTAGTTGCTTCAGGATGGGCGGGGGGCATCTGTAAGCAAGTACAGGCCTACCACTCCTTCACAGACCTATGTGCAAAGGGAAGGTTGTAGATCCCCACCTCTGTGATGTACTGGCTGTGCTGCAAGTAACAACCAGCAACCTTCTGAGTTCTCTACTGGGCCTGTCTTATAGAATGTGACTCCTGGGTAACTCCAGTTTGCCTATTCAGTAAGAGATGTAAAGGTTGCAGTACTTGTGCAGAAGAGTTTCAAAGTAAGAAACCCCAGTGACAAGCAACTGTGTTGAGATTCGTATGCATACTTAATAATATCAGATTTTGCCTGAATTGGGAAGGGGTGTGGTAATTACTTCATTAAGAAAAGGAAGGTTCTCTCTACAAATTTTTGTTCTTACTCACTTTGCAGCACTATTCTTACTTATTCTCCTTTGCCAGTTCATCCCCAGTTGTTAGGGCAAGGTCCACAAACACTCAGGTAGTAGTATCTAATTCTTTTGACTGTATCAGTTTTCATCTGTATAATGCAATTATGTCCTGGGATACTGGGTCTTTTGGCATCTTGTTATAGTAACACCCTCCTTTGTATGTGCAGCTTTGTTTGTTTGTGCATGTATATAATAATCTGCTGCCCAAATATAATGCTTCATGTAACTGATAACATGAGCTTTGGTTCACAAAAGATGAAGCCACAATTAATTTATTAGCCTTTAAGTTATCACAAGACTCTTTGAAACAGATGAACATGACAGTCCCCCTTATGGAGATAACTATTTTCTGTAGTCTGAGACGAGAGAATTGGAAGAGTCATTACTTCGGCATATGAAAAGCTCTCTGATGTTAGGAACTGTGTGAAACAGTTGTAATGTTAGCAAATGTCACATATTCACTACTGAATTAACCTTTGTTCTCAGTAATGTCAATGTTTGGAGTGTTTAGCTTGTCTGTATTTCATCTATGAGTTATACATAGGATAATGTCAAGTTTTGTCCTTTAAATTTAAGAGTACATTTAATGCCACGTCTGTAGCTCACACTGCAGTAATACTTGCAAGAATTCATAAAGTTCTTCATCGTGAAAGAAGAGGATGCTCTTTGCAAATATGTTCAAGCAGGTGAATAGAAAAAGAGTCCAGGCTTATCTTATCTACTGAACACAACATAATAAATGTTTCTGGGCTGGATGTTGCCAGATTAAAGCATTAAGTCTGTAATATTGCTATCCTGCCCATGTATTCTCAGAGTTGAGGAAAGTTTATCGTTCATAGAGAAGTATGAAACAACCATGTATAAAAATGGCTGTAGCCATTAAACCAAACTTGTGCAATAGAAAAATAATGTGACAAATAATGAGGTGTTATCAAAAATCACACAAGGAAGATTCGTTTTCGTTTTCGCAGCCATGTCGGACGCTCCTCTCGGCAGGTCCGAGAGGAAGCGGCTGAGCCGCCTGGCCGGACGGCTGATCTGCAAAGGTTAGCCCCCAGACTCTCAGGCAGGGAGTCTGAGTCCGGGACGCAGCGGGAAGAGCCCTCTGACAGATCGAGGCAGGGGGTAAATCGCCCGTTTGTCCCTATGGAGGCCGGCAGACGAGCGCGGCACCCAGTGTGCTGCCGGGCTATGGAAAACGGCAAGGAGCAGGATTAGGCGAAAGCCTGCAAGTAAGCGAATCCCTTCTGTTACTACAAGCGCATGTGAGGAGTGGTGGGGTCTGAAGGTTAGAAGACTCAGATTTTTCCCCCCTCATAGAGTCTCGGAAGATTGGCGGTTTCCCCCCCCCCCTAAAATGGCAGCGAAAAAGCAGAGTCCTTCTCTTGGCAAGTCAGTTACGGCGGCCTTGCAGAGGGGCGAGACGCTTGAGGAACTGGTTAAAAGAGCGGTTATGGAAGCCATAAAACCCTTTGTTGACAAGCTGAATGAAACAGATCAAAGGGTGGGCTTAATTGAAAGCGATGTGAAAGCCATTAAAGAAGCAGCGGGGGGGGGGGCAGAGAAGTCTGCCCGGGAAAGTGCGTCACTTACGAGAGCAGCGAACAGGGAATTAAAGTTGGTGGAAAACCAGCTGATCGGACTGCAAGTGGAGCGAACACAAACCATTTTGCATCTCCAGAATGTTAAAGAGGAGGAAAAAGAGGATTTATGGGATCTCGCCTCGGAACTTTTAGCGACACCCGCGAGGGCAACTAAAGAAGAAGTGAAAAGCGCCATTTTGGGAGTCCGTCGGGCATCTTCAAAATATGCAACGAAGCGGCAGCTGCCTCGCGAGATTGTTATCGAGTTTTCATCTAGGAGGGTCCGGGACAGTATCCTATATAATTCATACAATGCGGAATTGGACTTTCTGGGAAATAAAGTCAAGATATTGAAGGACGTTCCATTTTTAGTGCGGAAGAAAAGATTTAAGTACAAGATGTTGGCAGCTCTTTTGAGGGAACGGGATATAAAGTACAAATGGCTACTCCCGGAAGGAATCGGGTTTAGTTATAAAGATCAAGCTTACAAGATTAATTCGGAAGATCAGCTAAGGGATTTTGTGGATAAAAATTCAGAATTTGGACCAGACATCAAGCAAAAAGAAGAGGATCCGAAGCCTGAAGGGAGGGGGGAGGCAATGAGCGCTCCGGCGGTAGCTGCGCAGAGGGAATTGTGCCTGAGGCCCAGGGGAGGGAAAAAGATTTAATTTGAACTGTAATTTGTAATTTGTATGATCAACCACTCCGTCACTATTTTACTAAGCTATTTTTTACTATGGCAGTATGAAGGGAAAGCATTGAAATGTAGTGTTTAGTGTTTGTAGGTCACCTTCCCCTTTTTTCCACCCCTCCCTCCCTTTCTCTTTTTTCTCCCTTCTTTCCCATCCCTTGTGCTATTGTAGTCTTTTGTAGTTACTGTCTTGTAGGTTATATATGTATGTAATAGTTTTGTATGTTAGACATTGAAAAATAAAAAAATATTATAAAAAAAAAATCTCACAAGGAAGCCAGGCAGCCTTCCGGTGAGTGCTATTTTAAAGACGTGTGAAAATGGCCATTGTCTCATACTCTCCCCCATCATCTAAAGCATTCAATAGCCAGAGATAGATTTCTTAAAAAATGGCTACTGAAGTACTTGACCATTCCTGATCCTTTAAGATTGCTTTTGAGTAGCCTTTGCCAAAGCTGCATTGTAGATGTGGCAAACTTTTGTTTTACTATTATGTTTAATTCTTAAGTTTTGTTTTTAATATGTGGCCTATGGGTTGTTAAGCTTGAATAAACTGAACTGAAGTTAAGCTGTTCTAAATCTCTTTGATTTATGAGGAAGAGTTAAGCTTGTGCTTTAATCTCTTCCACTGAGATAATCAGGATTGAAAAGTTTAATTTTGCCTGGTTTGGGCCTAGTGTATTTATTGTTCTGTATGTCTGTTTCTGTAAATCTCCTTCAAGTGAAATAACCTCAGCATTTTACCATCTCCAAAAACCATTTTGTTACTATAAAGTTCTTCTTCCTGACACATTTCAAAAACGATAATTAATTATGAAATTCAGTACTTCCTTATTTCAAAATGCGGTGAGGTTTCCATTGCCTAATGGAAATGAAAATTTTATTGAGCTGTTTGAAGAAAATCGCTCAGCTGCTCAGACGTGAAATCAGCAGCTTTATGGATGGATTTGCAGTTTGCTCATGGGGGTCTGTAAGTAAATATTTTTGTGTTTTACTGGTGTTTAAACGTCCTGCTGTTATCACAGTGAATGTTAGCTACCCTTTCCTCTTTGCCTGCATTATTTCTAAACTGAGGTTTTGAGAGTAGGTGTGGTAAAAGTGGAGAATTTGAAACCACAGCACAACATAAGCTAAAGAGAACAGTGTAAGATTTTTAAAATCCATGCATTTTTAATTTGCGGAGGGGGATAGTTACCTTACCCAGAACAGTATTTAGTAGTGTAAACTTTCTCTTCAGTTTCTGTAATATACATGGTTTAGAACATTAAACCACTACAGCTTCTTTTGGTCTCGTTTTCTTTTGGGAGCCTTGTGTTGAAGTCTTAAGATTGTGACTATGCTTCTTGTAATTGGCAAGTGGGCTACTCTTGGGGAAGGAGAGATTTTTGGCAAGAAGCCCATTGTGTCACAATGGGAGATGTGGATAGTTTAATGGAGCAGCGGCTATGTGCCCTGCTGATTGAGCAGGCCTTATAATTATATCTTCTCAGCAGCCCTGGTGCAGCAACAGTTATTAGTCTGTTAGTTATTACGGGAGAACAAGTCTGTCTGTATTCCATTCTAGAATATGGGGAGTTGTCTGTGGATGTAAGTGTGGGTAAGAACTGAATGCATTCACGCTTTCCCCTGGGAAAAAAAAGAACTGAATGTAACTTTTTATACTTATACACATACCTAGTAAAGACCATAGGCAGGTTGTGAAACGCATTAACTTTCAAATGTCCAGATCAGGTAAGGTTAAAATTATGAAGCTGTCTGCTGTAGAAACTGCCCTTTAATCAACCAATTAAAAAGGAAATGAGATTATTTTAATGTTGTAAACCACCTTGAAAACCAGTATGTAGTGGAATAGTGGTATAAAAACATGAATCTTTCTCCGCAGTGATTAATACTCCCTCAGGAAGAACACCTGAGCTATAAAAATGTTGGGACTTTCTATTCCAAGACTTTTGATGACTGTTCCTTGAAATTTTGTCATGGATATAGGAATGTGACTTCTGGCTGAACTTCTCTTTCGACCCTTACCTCCAGAGGTCATTTGTAGACCATCCCCAATATATATTTTGTTTTTCAGATTTTTGAAGATCCATTTTTCTCAGCCTCGTACGTTTATTTACTTAATTTATACAGTGTCTTTCTCCCAAATGGGACCTTAAGTGGCATAGATTGTTCTCTTTATTATCCATTCTACCCTCAACAAACCTGTGAGGTAGGTTCGGTCAAGACTTTGTGTTTGGCTCAAGACCAATCAGTGAACTACCCAAGGCAGTGCGGATTTGAACATGGGTCTTTCAGATCCTAGTCTTGTTATGCACAAACTTGTGCCTTAGGTGTCCCTCTCACCAATCACAATAAGAGACACACACACACCACAGAGTCCTGTAGAATGAAGCAATATATGATTGTTTAATTTAAACAATGGAGGAGGCTTTTTACACAGGAGTAGGTGGCCTCCTTGTGTCCAAAGCTCATCAAAGCTACAATAGAAGTGCAAAGCAATACCCTCCGGTTAATTATAATAATATCACAATATTCTAATATTTGTTATCTTACTGGCTTGCAGTCTTTGACACAGGTGTCTAGGGTTAATTTGATTGGAAGAGCACATTTAGGTCAGCTACTTAATTGGGGGAATTCCAAGATTTGCAGCTCCTTATCTTGTCCTTGTGCTTATTCCCCTTGGAAGGACACCTGCCTCCTCCTGCCCACCTCCCTTTTGCTAATGTTACCTTCGACGGCGCCGTGAAGTCTCATCTTGGCAGCCTTGGGGGCGGGGGGTGGAGCTTCAGATAACTGAGGTCCGTGGACAGAAAGGAATGTTCCCCCACTTCTGCACTCTCTGCCCTTTTTGCAGCCTTGAGAGAGATAATGCCACAGGTGGCTGACCTAGCTTGCTACATTACTCAGTTTCTTCAAAAACCATTTGTGTGACATTTCTACAGGTGCCTCTCTACAAGCAATATATTGTTTAGCCCTCAGTTCTTACAGAGTTTTAACATGTTTTAACATACATTCTTCTTTGATCTTCTTATTTCAAGTGTCATATTATTGCAGGTTGCATTACAAATACTACAGTGGCTCCTGAGCATAGAAAAGGTGCAAGGCATATAATACTGAAATGGTATATATAATACTGGTATATATAATGCTGAAAGGCACAGAAATGGTATATAAAATCCTTTTCTTCAAATCCATATTCTTCAGTCTGACATCACTGCATTATACTGGCTCTCTATACCTTCAGTGTGGCTCTTAAATGTGCTGGTTGGCATTAACCTTTGCAAGCTGGGCTGGGAGAAGAGATTGACATACCAAAAAATCCATTCCTAAGCTTCATTCTTATTATATTCATTATTTTGTTTTACTTCATGTATTCCCCTCCTTTCTCCTCAATGGGAACACAAAGTGGCTTATATCATTCTTCTGTCCTTCATTTTCCCTTCTCCTCCATTTTTTTCTTGCAACAGCCCTGTGAGGTAGGTTAGTCTGAGACTGGCCCATGGTCACCCCTGGCAGAGCAGGGAATTGAACCTGGGTTGCCCAGGTTCTAGTCCATCTTGTTAGTCACTAAAGTACACTGGCTCTCATTAATACCTTTATTTTTTTTTACATTGGTTTCAGTGGATAGGCAACAGTTCTGGTGCTTCTAGTGGTGCCTCCCACCCCAGGAAAGCACACAGGGATGTGTTCCAGTGCACTGTGCCATGTGAGAAGCTGCCCGCTGCCTCCTTCAACAGCTACTGCATGGCTCAGTCTGGAACCCAGACAGATCCAGGCAGCAGCTGCTGAAGGAGGCAACTGGCAGCTTCTCTCATGGTGTCATGCATTTGAAACATGTCCCTCTATCCTTTCTTGTGGCGGGAGGGGAAGAAGAGGGATTGTGCCATAACACAACAAACCTGGTGAAAGAGAGTGTTAGCTTGCTCTTAAGGAGCTACAGTTCCACTGATCACACTTTGAAGAGGTAATAAAAGCACCACAGCAGCAGTGCGAGTACCGTCGCTTTCATTCTTGCATTATTAGCCCAATGATTGCTCATTGTCCCAATTAATGTTAAAAATTTAAGCTTTTTTATATTTATATGTTCATTTTTGATTGGTAGCGATTCTAGAAGAGTGTCTGCTGTTGAAGCACAGGCTATGTGCAGTCTTGAGAGGCTTTATGTTGCTACCCGGGAGAATGTGCAGAGTTTATGACAGCCTAATGCTTCAGATCAGTCGCTGTGGTTTATACAGTGACTTATGCTCCTGCATCTCTCTTCTAATCTTTTTTTGTTCTGAACCCCTTGCTTCTGAGGGTAGCAATCAGGCTTAGCTTCTGTAAGGCCCCATAAGCATGGTCCCATTCACAGTCAGGTGTTATAATTACTCCTGCTCCTGAGGTAGAGCTTTGATCCCATGCTGGTTGTGGTTACCCCAACAATATGGTAGCTGCTGCTGTTCTCTTTCTGTTCCCTTGATTTTGCTGCATTGGCAGTTTGGCAGGCAGTTTTGTGGCAGCAAACTAGGCAGGCACTACAACTGAATGATCCTGTACCAAGACATGTATGTTGTTAGTCAGTATGCTAGTCAAAATTGTACTGATGAGTTACTGGTCAAAGATTAGCAGTTGCTTTGGTTTTCTTTAGGATTCATATTCAATCCAATATTCATTAATATATTGAATTCATGTTTCTTTATGATGTCTGGAGCATGGCAGTCTTGCCACACTGTATGTCGTCTACTGATTCCCCACCCGCCCAGTGTGGGAACTGCTTTGTTCTTCCTCTTTCATACAAGAGTTGAAGGCAGTGGGGGTGGGGGGAAAGGGACTTTAAACCAAAATTCCAGAACAAAGTGTGTTGACGGTTACTTCAGTAAACTTTTGCTTTAATAGATGGCAAACATTACTGTAAACCAAATAGAATATGCTTTTACTGTGTGTAGACTGGGTCATAATTCATGTTGCTGCTGTCTCCCTCCCCCACATTCAACTATCCTGGCAGAGGGGCAGACAGACAGCTGTGGTCATACATGGGTCAAGTACTGCAACTGCACACTTAAATGGCAAAACTTGATATGTTAGTCAGCTGAGCTGCTGGTTTGAACTAGCATCCGCTGGAAGAATTTCATGCAGCTAGATGTGAAATAAAATAATCTTTTGCCAGCTTTTCAGAAAACCAACATGCGAGTCCTAAGTATTAGAGAAAAAAATGTGTAGTAACCTAGCAGATGAATTTCTAATCCTTCACAGTGGATAGCAAAAATTTGTTCCATTAAATTCCAGTTGTAGAAAATAGACTGGAATGATAAATCACTTAAGAAGCTGGATGCACTTTAAAGTGTCATTTATTACAGATAATTGCTAAGCGTGTTGCATATCCCTGTAATGTGATGCTTGTCTCCTTACCAGCTGCTTCTTTTAGGATTGTGATATCCTCGAAACTGACTCTATCATATTCCGTGCATGTGTGCCATTAAGTCACCTCCGACCTATGGCAACTGTATGACTGAAAGACCTCCAAAACATCCTATCATTAACAGACTTGCTTAGATCCTGCAAACTGGAGGACTTGGCTTCTTTTATTGAGTCAAGCTATTTCATTTTAGGTTTTCCTATTTTCCTACTGCCTTCCACTTTTCCTAGCATTATTGACTTTTCCAGAGAATCTTGTCTTCTCATGATGTGACCAAAATTCCGTGCATGCTCAGCACTATAAATTTCAAATTGCTGATCTGTGGATGCTATTAGTCCATAATCGTTTAATGATGGCACACTTGGTTTATGGCTTGAGATGTAGTTTCTGTAGGGAAAGAAAACAAACGAAAACCTCTATATTAGAGCCAGTGTATTGTAGTGGTCACAATGACAGGCTAGAATTGAGAAGACTTGGGTTCAGTTCCCCACAGTGCCATAGAAATCACTGAGCTAATTTGGGCCAGTCATACTTTCTGAGTTTAACCTACTACACTGGGCTTTTGTGAGGATTAATTACAGCCTGGTAGGCTGTCCAGAGTTTTTTATAAATAGAACAGGACTATGGACTATAGAACTGCATTTGGTATGCATTATCTGTTTGCTGTACATGTTGTTTTGCTCTCACTGCGTTGTTTTTTGCACTGTTTAATACATCATTTCTAGTACTTTGTCTGGAGATGCTGTCCTATCCACTCCTCCCACCAGCCTGGCAGGTACCATCCTCAGGCCCTGCAGTGCCCTACAGACTCCCAGGCCTCCCTTACCCTTAGACCAGCAGCAGCCAATGCCCAGGCACAACCCTGGAAACAGCCTGCAGCCATCCAGCAGACTCACCCTTCTCCTGCAGTTTCCCAGGCATTTCCATCTCAGCCAGGCTCATAGGAGATTGCCAGCAGCATGGCTCACATTTGGTCTTTTCGCTTTGTCTCACAGGAGATTGCCAGCAGCACAAGCCAGGCGGGCACAGGCCCCAAGCTACCAAGGGAGTCATTGGAGGGGCTCCAGAAGCAGTAGGGGTGAGCCAGGCAAAGAACAGAGGGAATGCTATACCCTGGGCTGGGATGGAGTAGGTGGGGCCAGGAGACTGCAGAGCCAAACCAGTCCTCCCATCAGATAGGCTGGGAGAAGGGCTGCTCAGGGAGGCTGGGTAGTGATTCGGAGAAGATCTAGGGAGGTGGGACAAGGGGAAGCTTTTAAAGACAGGTTCCTGTGAAGGCCAAGGAGGATTTGCAGGGAGAGGCAGCTGGAGTGTGCTTTCACTTCCAGGTCAGGAGAAGGAACAAGGTGGTGCAAACCCCTTCCCTGCCTATCTGAGAGCTGGCAGGATGGCAGGCTGTCAGGTGGTGGCACCAGTGAGGGAGGAGGCTCACATACTTTATGCTTTGCTTCAAATTTGTGTAATCTTATTCCTGTTACTTATCATCTTATCCTTTTGATTGCATCAGTTTACACTGTATAAGCCACCCTGAGTGTCAGTGAGTAAAATAAATTATAAAGATAAGTATAGCTTGACAACTTGTGATATAGTAGTGGGTGTAAATTTTACAAAAGTGAAGACCCAAACAGAGCTTCTACCGGCAAGGCTGGAGAGAAGGGAAACCTGCGTGGGAAGAAACCTGCACATGTTAGGAGTACTCCTGATTTCTTTGGTTAAGGGATTGGGAGATATAGTGTGTATCATCACTAAATCACAGCATCAGGAAGCTTGGTAGCAGCACCAGAAAGTGGTAACACCATCTGAAGAGCAGACAGTGGAAATTCATGTGGAAGAAATCTCTCTGCACCTAGATCCTGAACTTAGCAGCATTTATTTATTTATAGTTTGCCCTTTTCACTAAGAACCAAGGCAGACTACACAGTGCAAGTCAATATGATTAACAACTAGGACAATCAATGAACTAATACAACAGGGTATGGGTTGCAGAAATGTGAAAACAAGCAAAACCCAAACACGGAGATGAAAATATCGCTGAAACAAAACATAAACAATTAAACAAAATCTGTAAAGATGCAGATACTACCTGGTAGAAGCATATCTACGTCAGCAGACAGTACCCAGTACAATAGTCCCTGTCCCTCTTCCAAGACATCTGAGCCATTTCTTACAGCATAGCCCTCTTACCTGAGTAAAAAAGCCCTCCTAAATACTTCAGTTTTGCACTGTTTGCAGAAAGCCAGGAGGGGGAGAGCTTTCTTAACTTCTACAAGCAAGCCTTTCCATAAGGTGGAGGCTGCCACAGAGAAAGTATGTATACGAGCAGTTGTTGATTTTCCGTATCTGCAGAAGGCCCAGTTCAGATGAGCCTATCATTGAGTGAGCAACTTGAGCCCTTTAGGGAATCCACTTACCAGCTCTGAGTTTTTAACAGAAGATACAGTGTGCCAGTAAGCAGTTCTTTAAGTCCTTTTCACGTGCCTCTTAGAAGCAGGGTTTGGAGAAAAGTTATATGGTCTTGCGGTTTGTTAGAGTTTAGCTCTGCACCTGAGGGAGCTGCTCTTTGAAGAGATGTCATTGAGCTGGTAGATCCTCTGTGTGACCTCATACTGACTTGCTTTCTGTCTGTCTCATACCTCTAAACTTGCCCAGATCCATTTAGCCAAACCTGGATACATGTATCCATCAAAGGCTCCCCCCAATATTTATCAATCAACATAGGATAATTGGTGCATTGTTTGCTAATGTACTTTTTTCTTGAAGTACATTCATGAAGAATGAGCATTTATTTCTCAGCAGATTATTAACATGCATATGAGAAGTAATGCAGCAGATATTAAACTATTTTGTTTTTAAAATGAAACCTCTAATTAAAGCTGAAGATAACTGAGCTGCCAAAAGTTCAGATCGAGATATATTTGCTAGTCAACTCAAACTATAAACATTGCCACTTCCAGCCATTCCTAGTGGGGGACTGTTAGCACTGTTTGCATGATAGTTTGTAGTAATTAATTTACATCTGTAAATTAATTACATCTACACATGCCATAGTGAGTTCCTGCACAGACACAAGGGTGCAGGTGTTCAGTCATCCCCAACAGTTGTAAACAAAATGGTTATTTAAGGTAAATATATCAGTTTGGAGACGTCACGGGACCACATATCGTTTGCTTCTTGTGGTAAAAATATTTCTAAAAAGAAAGGCACAATATGTTAAAATGTGATCAAGATGTGTCCTGACGAGCCTTTGCACTAATTGGTCAGTGCCTTTCATGCTAGTTCCATAACACTGAACTGCTCTGTGTAGATCACTTCTGGCTTTCAGCACTAGTAAAAAACTGGTTGAATAAATTGAGAACTGCGCAAGGGGATGAATTATCCAGGACCAAGAGCTTGTTCAGAATAACAAAACTGAGGACTAAGAGCTGTCAGTAGGAGTGTGTGTGTCTGTCCATTAAGCTTTTATCCTGTCCTTCCTCCAAAGAATTGAGGCAGCATACTTTTTTTCTTCACAACAGCCCTGTGACATAGGTTAGGCCAAGAAAGAATGACTAGTCAAAGGTCACCGAGACAGCCATACAGGTGGGTTTATACAAACACATATTTTATTTCTCTGGCTTGGATACAAATTAGATTTTTCTGCACATGCAAGGGCTTCTGCATGTAAAGTGCAATTTTCCTGCCTTACTCCTCCTGGAGTAGCCGGGGCCCCCTGTCTAGAAAATCAGGGCTCTGGTACATGTTAGCTGAATCTGCAATATTTGCATGTTATCTCTTTAACACAAAATGGAGTCATATGTATTGGGGGCAGGGGTCATTTCGTAGAAAAAGAACTGCAGGAACTCATTAGCATAACTCATTAGCATATGCCATGCCCCTTGCTTAGGCCGAAATGGCTGGGATTCGGCTGCTGCCAGAGGGGGAAGTGTTCCCCCACCTGGCAGTTGTTTTGGCCCCAATCCAGGCCAAAAGGGGCCCAAAATGGCTCAAAATGACCATTTGGGGCACAATTGGCCTGGATCAGGCCCAAAACAGCCCAGTTCAGGTCGGTGCCGGGCAGGGGAGGGGTTCCTCACCAGGCACCCCCCCAATCCTGGTGGTTTTGGCCCTGATCCAGGCTGAAATGGGCCCCAAATGGCCAAAAATGACCCTTTGGGGCCCAGATTGGGGCTGAAATGTCTGGAACCGGGTTGGTGCTGGGTGAGGGAGGCTTCCCCCGCCTGGCACTGACCCAATCAGGATGGTTTCACCCGATCCAGGCCCGAAATTGGCCCAAAACAGACAAAAATGGCCATTTTGGGCCTGTTTCGGCCCGGATCGGGGCCTAAATGACTGGGACCCGGGTTGGTGACAGGTGGAGAAGGCTTTCCCCACCTGGCATTGACCGGATCCGGACAGTTTCAGCCCCAATCCGGGCCGAAACAGGCCAAAAATGGCCAGTTTGGGCCCGTTTGGGTCTGTGCTGGGTGGGGGAGGCTTCCCCCTCCTGGCACTAACCCCATCCAGATGGTTTTGGCCCCAATCCAGGCCAAAATGGGCCCAAAATTGCCCCCAAATGGCCATTTTGGCCCGTTTTGGCTCAGACTGGGGCCTAAATTGCCAGGACCGGGTCGGTGCTGGGCCCTGCCTGGCTCCGACCCAATCCAGACAGTTTGGGCCCCAATCTGGGCCGAAATGGGCCCAAAATTGCTCAGATCGGGGCCTAAACGGCCAAGATTGGGTTTGTGCCTGGTGGGGGAGCATTCCTTCACCCGGCACTGACCTGATCCAGGTAGTCACGTGACTGTTTAGGCTGGAAAATGGACTGAGACGTGATCGGGAGAAGTGGCCCCCTAGTAGAGCTCTATAGAAGGTCTCTGGTTGGCAGGCCTGCACATGTGCAGTCTCAGTGTATGCCTGCACAGAAGAACCTGATGAACAGTGGCTACAGGTAAGTACAACCCTGTTCTATCCTGCCACATTATCTCTTCTCCCTGTTTCACAGTGCTTGCTATTGCCTCTTTGTACTGTATAGATAGGCTTGCCAGGTGCCTGCTTATGGCCGGCAATCTCCCTGCAAACCCTGCTTCTGCCTGCTGATCCACAACTCATTGGCAGAAGGAGGCAGGCCAGTGAAATGGGGGAGGGGTACATGATTGTTGTCCCTACCCGGTGATGTAACTTCTGGCATGACCCAGAAGTAATGGCATTACACCTGGTCCAATTCTTTAATACTTGGTCAAAAATAACATTTTTGGCTGAGTACTAAAGAATCAGCCCTGGCAGGGCAGCATTGCTTCAGAGTCGCATCACAAGTGACGTCATTGGCCTGGGATGATGACTGCACATGCCCAGGTAAGTTCCTGCATAGACACAAGAGCGCAGTCATCCCCAACTCCACTGGTCTTTGCTGGTCTCCTCCTTACACTATTTGGGTAGTGTGGAAGTTGCTATAGTGCAGAACTTTCTTGCAACCTTTGGCTAATGATAGAAGCTGTGGCCTGTGAGGGAGGAGGAGTCCGTGCTGTGGCTTCTAACAATACTACTGTCACCCTTCCTGGAAACTGGGGGTAATGTTGCTGTGCTGTGTTTCTTTCATACTTGTCAAGTGAGAAGAGCTTCAGTTCAGCAGCTCCCTCACTGACAGCATAACATCAAAAGGGAAACTTAGGTGCTTTCATAAAGAGATGAGGGGGGACTGCAAACAGTGAGGATTTAGTTTTCTCCAGAGGGCAGTAATATGGGGCTGTATTTGGCCCCAGGACTGTTCTGGTTTGAACTTCTAGTTGCCGTTCGCTGATGTATAGTGTGGATGAGATTTGCACTGCTGAGTACCGAAGGATCAGGTTTATCTAATCTGATACTCACCCCTTGAATGTACAACGTTATTTGGAAAGAAAGAATTTGATGTGGCTATCTAAAAGTTTTCTTGCCCCTTTCAGACAGGGCACTACAAATAGCTTCTGTATCTTCCATTCTTTTAAAGCAATGACAGCATGTTTTTGCTTAGCATGTTCCGCTAAGCATTTTTTATTTCTGTAAATTTCCTTGCTGTATGTGAGATATGGTTAGGTGCGATGCTTTGCTTCAGGCTTTTCCAGACATTCTGTTTGCCCAGATTTTAATATATGTAATGAAAAATGAGGCTGCTCTGCCTGTTTTAGTCTTGGTAAATGCAGAGGCAGATAAATCCAGTAGGGGACGTTAGACCAAAAGCAAGGAATTGTAATAGTCATGTTGAATATAAAATCCTTAGATTAGGGGACTGTAAGATTTTAAAATGCTATTTCAAAGTATGGTATGCACGCAGAAAATACCGCAGGGAATGATGTTCACCAAGTATCACAAAGCTGGAAACTAATTTAGTTATGCATCTGACATTCACTTGTTTTGAAGGTGTGTTTTTGTTACTTCCAGCACATTCATAGATATTTTAACAGTACAGACTTGTATTCCTATGTTTTAATATACTTTTGTTCCCTATATTTTTTTAATTTGGTGATTTTTTTTTTGGTTTGCTTGTGATGGTATAAATTGTATGCATTGCAGTGAAATTAATTAATTGGAAAATATGGTTGAATGAGCACAGTTCTATCCTGTCTGAAAATCTAAATAATCAATCCTGTAGTAGGATTAGAACTCCATATAAGCAGTTTACAGCTCGCTCTTAAATAAAGCTTTGCATTGTGGTTGTTTGAGTTTATTCTGATTCCCACTGGTGATTTTTTTGGTATATGCTTGCACTTTTCTGTTAACTGCCTGGAGCCTTTATGGCAAGGCAGGAAATCAGATAAATGATAGTTATATTGGAAAACAGTGCCAGCCTGGGGATGGGCACACTATCAAGGTTAAAATCAGGTTTGTTTATTCTGCAGTGTTGTTTGACACAGCAAAGCACCTGCTAGCCTTGCCTCTTAAGTGCTAAACACTGTATGTCCCATCATTCGGATTTGCAAAGCTGAAGCACAAAGAGTGATTGTTACCAAATAAGCAGTAGTCACACTCTTCTACCAATAGCCTTAGGAGGGTTGGTTACCATGGAATCCACCATCTGTTCACTCCCCACTGGAATGTGATTATCCGTGCTGTGTTGGGAACTGGGAAAAGCAGGGGGAGAGTGTGCTGCCTGCAATTATCTGCAATGGAGTGTGTTAATGGAAGGCTTGGATTAGCTTGCTGGGGAAGCGCGTAAGGTGATTCCCCCCCCCCAAGCCAAAACCATTAGCAGTATCTCCGCAAGAGGATTGAGTGTGGCTCACATAAGGTAAGTATTAAATGCAGAAAATATTTATTGGTTTGCTTCATTAATGACAATAAGGATGATGATATTGATATTTGTCAATGAGCTTTTATCATCGGCCATTCTTTCTATGGATGTTATCAGCAAGAGGGTGTGTGTGCTTCTGTCTAAGACGGAGAGTATCCGCTAGGGTGGGGAGTAAGGAAAGACAAGGTTCTTTTGTCTTAAGCAGCTTAATTTTCTGCCTTAAAAAAGAGAAAGTCACAAATAGCCGTCTCTAACTGGCTTTTAAATTTCTCTTCTGTACTTGAAATTACAGTGCATTGTTTAAATGGCATTCTAGATAATATGGCTTATCTGCATTTCATGGACTGGTGATAGCAATGAGACCCATTTTTTTAAAAAAAATCTTTGAGGTCGATTATTCATATTGTGCCTGGAGCACAATAGATAGGTGATTTCACTAAGGTATTTTGTGCAGGCGATGCAGATAATGCAGGAAATGGTGGTTGACTGGGCACGAGGCTTGTTTCTCTCTGAATTGCCCCATTAACCATTATTGGGCAGTTACTCTGATCAAGTTTTGGGGTTCATGGGAACAAGGTGACATGGCTTTCATGGTGAAATTGTATTTTAAAAAATAGAGCCACAGAGGGAAATGTTTTTCTGGTGCGTTACAAATGCTGCCTTTATAAATGATGTGTGTTGGTTTGTGTGTGGCAGCACTTTTTGTGGTGGTTAACAAATGCATGATGAATATTTTTAGCCACAGATAATATACTGTACTGTTTGGATCAAGAGGCTTGCTTTCCTTAAAGCGTTACTCTACCAAAACAATTCATTGTGGAACAGCATCACTTCAAGGGTTCCTTTCCACATCCATCTCTTTCTCCCTCCCCCTTCTTGCAGACTTTTATGCTGCATTCATTTTGTTAAGACTACCATTATTTTATATAGGGGAAAGAATTGCTTAGGCATCTTTTATTTAAGCTGTGCTGGGCTCTTAATTCCAGCAGTCCTACAGAGTCTGTTAGTGAGTATGGTAGCTGAGAAAATGGATCCATGAGGCTGGGAAACAACATTTGGAAGTATCAAACATACACCAACAGATTTTTTTTTAAGTCCATTAATGGCAGCAGAGTGTATGACTTTAAATCTAGTGTAATAGGAAAGTGATATGGTGAGACCCCTAATGCTAGAAGCTGTCCTTTACATTGGCCCCTTTACAGTCTCTAGGGTAAGCTGAGGGTGTCTTTTTCTCAAGGAGTCTTCTGTGCAGAAAGCGTGAATGGCAAGGACATCTGCTTGCTTGATGGCTTTTCCTCAGCTGTGGAGCGCCCTTCCCTGAGGGGCCTAGCCTTTGGGCTTTGTTCAGTGATTACGAGATGAGCAGGAAATAAATGTTTAGTGACTGGATCGTAGGAGAGGAGAGGACCTGCTTTAGAGAGATTAATTTTATGGTGTATCTTGTATATTTAATATCTTAAACTCTCAGTTTTAAAATGTTGTTACCTGCTCTAATGCTTAAAAGTTATGGCAGACTTTTTAAAAAAAAGTTTGTTTAGATGCAGTTAAAACAGGGTCATTTTGATGTGTAGAAATACAAGTGCATCAAGCTTTTACAGGCAGGCATCATGGAACATAGGATTGCCAATTCCAAGCCAGGATATTCCTAGAGATTTGAGGGTGGAGTTTGGAAAAGAAAGGGAACTCAGCCAGGATATGATGGCATATCAAGTCCACCCTTAGAAGCTGCCATTTGCTCAAAGGGAACAGATCTCTTTAATCTCGAGTTCTACTGTAATTTTGAGAAACTCCAGTCCCCACCTTTGCCCATGGAGAAGAGCTACAGAAATATGGGAAACTCTGGACCTAGACCTATTCCTGCTCCGTATTTGCATCAGTTTAGATAAAGAACTTTGCAATTGAGAAGTGGAGAGAGAGGGAGAGGTCTCTCACTACTTCCTTGTTTGGAATCATTAATGGAAGGGATGGGGCATGGGTTTGTTCTCCATAAGAACCAAAAAAATCTTGCTGGATTCAGATCAGATGTGCATTTTCTCCAGCATCTTGTTGTGCAGAGTGGTCAGTCAGGTGCTTCCTGGAAGCTCAAAAGCAGGACTGAAGGCCTCTTAGCTTACAGCCATTTACCTACCTATTATTCCATGTCCTTTTTAAGGCCATCTCAGCCAAGAGACCATCCCTTCATCTTGTAGTAGCCAGGTCCCTAAATTAATTATATGTTTCTTCAATCTTCTGCCAGTCACTTTAATTGTGTGACACTAAATTGTTATTGAGAGGAAGAAAAAGAACCCTCACTTTAAAAAAAAATGTATGGGCTTGCTTGCATTTGGCCGGATGATGCCTCCTACCTCTGACACACAGACTTGGTTTGCAGTCAGACATTCTGTATAGGCAGCATGGGTACCCATTCTGGGTATAGGATCTGTGCAAAATGCACACAAGGAGCAATCACACAGCCATTACTGGCAGGTGTTTTTCTTTTGGTCATAGATACTTTGATATGTTCAGCCGTGGAAGTTCAATATAAAAGTTCTTTGCATATATGATTATGACATGTCTTCTTATTTGGACTAATGTGGACTCTATTGAAAAGGTATTACGTTCTCCCTGAGTGTAAATGGGCATCATTTCCAAATACCAGAATAGATTCTATTTGTACCTAGAACAGAAAACTTTTACAGAATTATTATTTGGAAATCCTGCTGTTGTTAGCCTTCCTCTCCCAGCCTTCCACAAAAGATGGCTCATTTCACATTTAGGGCTTCTGCTGTGTATGTGCTTAATTCTCTAGGCTAATGATTAAGAACATGGCAGGCCTATGTGGAGGGGTGTAGGAAGTACTGCTTCAGCTGGCTGTATTTCTTACATTGCTAAAGCTAAAATGAAAATGCAGGGATGAAATAAAAAATGCCCACATGGAGTGTTTTTTAGGAAACTGAATGAACAGCAAACAGTAGTGGTTGGGTTTATTTTTTAAAAGTTTTGCCCTCCCTTTTCTGTGCTGAAGGTAGCTTCCATAAATAGCAGGAGGAAATTCTGAAGTGTGTGTTAAGTTGAAACTTAGGAGTTCCTCCTACATTTATGAGGTCCCAATTTTACTCTGACTTGGCTAAAAACCACAAACTTTGCATCAGGAGACTCTTGTGAAGGTATTTAAACAGGCATAAATAAAATACTGTGGAATGTGCAATTCTTACATACTTTAGATCATTAAATTGGCCTTGATCTGCACATGAAAGGATTTGGTGCCAGGTCTGCACGTTCCCAAGATTCTTATTGGTGTGAGTGTGGGGGAGGGGCAACCAATGTTAACAGCCTAGCAGTATGCTCTCACTCAAAATATCTTATTTTTTAAAAAAAATACTAACGGATTTCTGTGTTGTGGTGTTCAGCAGTGTGAATGGTTGTTGGTCTCTGTGTCTTACTGTCCCTGTGAATTTTGATTGAATAGACCTCGTTTTGATCCAAGTAGTTTTATTTATCTTTATTTGTGCCATAGGAGAGTCAGTCAGCTGCTATTTATCCTGACTTGTCCTGGGCTCCCACTTATGTACTTCACAGGCAACCTGCTGTGAGAAATTCTCTTTTGAAATTGCTAGTGGGCGGGGGGGGGGGGGGAGGATGAGACTTTATTAACTATGTGCATCTAGGCCACAAGAGATGTCAACACTAATCTTGGTTTTATTTTCCGTCCTTGGGGATTGCTATTATATTTTCATCAAATATAATGTAGAGGCACACAATAGATGTTTAAAGATGCTCTGTCATGTATGAAAGGAGGTGATGGCTAAAATGGTCTGACATTGAGTAATTGAGTTTGACTCAATGTATAGAAGTCTACATAAATGGCAAATAAACTGACCCAATTGTTTCCCACAAACAGACGAGTCTTTCTATTTTTCCCTTTGACACATTATTCTGGAATGCTGTCAGGCTTGACTTAGATTTGTTCATTGCATTCAGGCTGTTGCCCTGCAGATTTTTAATTTTTTTGTTGCATTTTCAAGGTTTTAATGTAGTACTGATCACTAAAAGCCTGTGGGATTTTGATTATGGGAGCTTCTCTGCCTCAAGGTTAGAGCTGGCAGTCAAACCACTGTTTTGAAAAGCACGTGTCTAATCAAAAGCTATTCCTTTAAACTAAGTGATAACAACAAAGTATGAAGGATATTGGAGGGCAAAGCTGCTGACATGATGGTTGCTGTTACCAGAAAACCTGTGGTTGCTGTTTGTTACCAGTAAATAATTGAGGATCTAAAACTGTGCTTTTACAAGTTTGGGGAAAGAAGCCAATGCTTGCCATTCTTTTTTCTTACTCCCTCCCCTTCTTTAGACATTGCTGTTTGACATTTTAACAAGAAACTTATTTTAACTAAAGTAAAATAAGTGTAAAATATGTCTAAATCAGAACATTTCTGATTTAGACATCCACACATCACTAGATAGATGTTTTGCTGTCATTGCACATGATGATCCAGTTGCAAACAATTGCTATAATGCAGCAATAAGCCACATCTACACATTGCTGGATACTGTACTATGGCTGATTCCGCACATGTTGGATAATGCACTTTCAATGCACTTTATCAATCATTTGAGGCGGATTTTTTGTTCCGCACACAAAAAAATCCGTTCCAAATGATCTATAAAGAGGATTGGAAGTGCATTATCCAACGTGTGCAGAATCACTCTATGGCTGCTTCTACATGAAACCGCCCCCCCCTACTTTGGCAGTTATTTTTCTTTGGGTTTCTGCATGGCATTATTTCTTGCTCCACTATGGATTTCACCAAGACTGCTTTTAATGCAGTCTTTCTGTACCCAAAGCAGTATCATACTCAAAGCAGGTGTAAGGGAGATGTAAACAGTAAAGTGGATTTCTGCACCTCCCTGGTTACAGCTGGAGCCATTTCTCCTCTCACTTTACCATTCCTCCCCCACACCATTGGTGGGTTTTTTGGTCAAGTTTTGTAAATTAATGGTTGTAGGTATATCATTATATTGTTAACAACCACTGATTATGATAACTGGCAAAAAGCCTGCCAGTGGTGTGTGCAGGGGTCATAAGCACAAGAAAGCATGGCTACATTACCACCACAAATGTGGTTGTTTTCATAGTAGCAATGAGAGCAAATGAGGATTCATTCCCCTATGGATGCAGTATGGCAGAGGAGGGGAGGAATAGTATTGCCTGTGAATTGTAAGGGAGTTTTGAACCTAATCCAGCAGAGTGACCTACTGTTTAACATGGACGTAGTGTTAACTATATTGTGCAAAGTCAGTTGCATTTGTTACTTTGCTTAAATTCTCAGAAAACTGGTATTCAGCTGAAACAAAAAAGAAATCTTGTTGCACCTTAAAGACATACAAACTTTCATTGTATCATAAGATTGCATAGATTAGAGTCAAGTTTTCAGCTGATAACAAAGATTTTGTTTTATTTGGAAAACCCATTTACTCATGAGAAGACGGGGGTGGTAACAGCTGTTGTTTGCTTTGTTTGCTGTGCAAATGTTCATTGCAATTGAAATGAGACATGGTCAAAATGTACTAAGAGCCAAGAGCAACATTTTCTCTAATCTTTCATCTTTGTGTATCAGATTTAGCTATATAAATTAAATGGAGTCCACAGGATCTGCATTAATCTTTTGAATCCTGATCTACATTGACAGCGTCCAACCACATCTATAACTCAGTATGAATTTGAGCAGATTGTAAGAGGGAGGGCGGGAAGGGTTGAGCTGGTGCTAGGCTTTCATAGCACTTTCTTACACATCCAGGGTAATGCTGATCACCACTTTGGGGTCAGGAAGGAATTTTCTTCCAGGCTAGGTTGGCTAGGATTCTTGGAGGTGTGTGTGTGTGTGTGTGTGTGTGTGTTTGGTATTCCTCTTGTGTTTAGGGCAGCAGTCACTGAGGGAGTTGGGGGGGTCTCTGTGAAGTTCCTGCACTATGCAGGGGGTTGGACTAGATGATCCTTGGGGAACCTTCCACTTCTATGTTTCTATTCCTTTCTTGATCACACAGTCTGAATTCAGAACACCTAGATACTACAGATACTTATGCTGCTCTCAGTACAGTGGTGGTAATTTCCTTTTTCACCTCCATTTCCAAGACAGCAATTGGGGGAAGTCTGATGCCTATTCCTTAGAAATGACGATAACTCAGGAGAGGATATATGCAATACAGTTGGTCAATCATTAAGCTGAAGTTGAGTGGCCTGAGTTAAATAAATTATGTGCATACTTCAGATACTTGTCCATTAAATACCTGCATTTTAGGCTTAAATAAAATGGATTCTCTTACATGTTTTGGAAGTTGTCCATTTTGGCAGCTAAATTCAGCTCGCTGACTTGTAATAACACAAAACACAATAACAAGGCTCTTCATGGCCCTGGTCTGGCATAGTCACGGGGCCACCTCTCTCCCTATGTCCCTTCATGGCAGCTTCACTCATCTGAACAAGATCTCCTGCAGGTGCCACCCTGCACATGGGTGAAATCAACAGCTGCCTGTACATGTGCAGTTTCTATGTTGGTCCCTGTCCTATGGAACAGCCTGCCTGAGGAAGTCAGGAGATCCCCCACTCTCTTGGCCTTCTGCAAATGATGCAAAACTGAATGATTCAAAAGGGCTTTTTAACACAGATGGGAGGGCTGTGTTGTAGGGAGATGATCTCAAAGAGATGCTTCACTAATGAGTTAGGTACCATAGACTTTACCACTGTGTCGCCTTATGCAATATCTGTTGCTTTAAGTATGTATGCCTATGTACTACCTGAAACTTAAGTATGACCCCTCTGTATAGTTCTGTGTTGTCTAATGTCAGTTCTAGAATTGCTTATGCTCTGTTTCAGCATTTCTTCAACTCTGTATTGGATTTTTGCTAATGTTATGTCTTTGTAAACTGCATTTATTTACCCTACAGCATCGTTTATTGAAATGTCCTTGATACTGACTGCTAATCTCTCACAGTGTAATCTGTTTTGAGTCTGAGTGAGAAAGGTGGACTGTAAATGACATAAAATAAATAAATAAAACTGATATGCTGTCAGTTGTATCAGACCACCTGTTTTTCTGCTGTCTTACCTGTGCTGTGTTCTAGTGTTTGTGCTTTTTTGGCAATAAATAATAATAACAACAACAACAACATTCGATTTATATATCGCCCTTCAGGACAACTTAATGCCCACTCAGAGTGGTTTACAAAGTATGCCATTATTATCCCCACAACAAAACACCCTGTGAGGTGGGTGGGGCTGAGAGAGCTCCAGAGAGCTGTGACTAGCCCAAGGTCACCCAGCTGGCTTCAAGTGGAGGAGTGGGGAATCAAACCCGGCTCTCCAGATCAGAGTCCCGTGCTCTTAACCACTACACCAAACTGGCTCTCAATAAAAGGCTAGTGCTTACTACATAATAATAATAATAACTAATAATAATAACTGTGCTTATATACTGCTCTCCTAGACAGGTTAGTGCCCTGCTCAGAACAAGGAACAAAGTCAATTATCCCTACAATATAGCTGGGGAGCTAGAGCTGAGACGAGTGGCTTACCCAAGGCCACCTACTAAGCTCATGGCAGTAGTGGGATTTAAATCAGAGGGTACTGATTCGCAGCCCAGCCACTTAACCCCTATTACAGATACCATGCAATAATCTTAGGACCATGGTTGAAAGGAGCTCAGATTACCACATAAAATCTCTCACATCTGAAATATGCCACTAAAATCATGCCCCTGTTTTCTTCAGAATATCCAAAGAAGAAAATTCTGCAGACTCCTTGAGGAGCATGTTTCAATGCTGAACTGCTAGGAATAATTTTCTTCCTTTGAATGTATGGGTGGAACTGGATGTGATCAAGAGATCCAAAGCAGCACCTGGGGGCTTCTAATTTGTTCAGGGGGTAGAGGAGAAGTGTAGTTGCTATACTTTGCCCTGAAGAACTAATAGTGGTTTGAAAGTGGTTGGAGAAGCAGCGCACAGGAAGCAAAGGGTTGCATAATCCTGTTAGCACAGTTTTCCTGGTCAAATTAAAATCTCCACATGCTTGCTTTGAATTTTTAAACTGGGATATCCTGATTCCAGGTCTTTTGTGTTGTACCTAGTGAAGCCATTAATCTACCTTCCTTCAAACTCTGAAAGTGAAAACTGCTAACAGCATATTCCACCCCCCCTTCCCTTTTCAGCTGATAGTTTCATTGTGTGGTAAATAAGCAAGATATTCTGTTGCTGGAAAAAAGTGACATCCCCCCTACCCCCGCTCTCCCATTAGCAGTTCATTTGTCTTTTGGAATGCAGTGCGCATTCTGGTTATACAAGGCTTGCAGCTACCAATTCTAATTCAGTTTTAGATGAGATGAGTGATTATTTCTCACCCCAGGTGCTTGCACCATTTTGAAACCCCCCACCCCCACCCCACCTTTTAAAAGTCATCTTTATTTCATTTTTGGGAGTGGGTGCTATGCACA
This sequence comes from Eublepharis macularius, assembly GCF_028583425.1. NCBI lineage: Eukaryota > Metazoa > Chordata > Lepidosauria > Squamata > Eublepharidae > Eublepharis > Eublepharis macularius. Next base: position 24,209,597 of record NC_072798.1, read on the forward strand.
ATGATACTGCAGCAGGAGTGCTTATGGAGTTCTTTAAAACTGAGTGGGGTAATTTGGGGACAAGAGTGCTCTTCCCTCTTCCATAACCATGGTAGTTAAGGATGCCCTCCCAGACATGATCTATTGTTGCATCTGGATAAATATAGAGTTGTATTCTCTTTTTTTTTTAAGGCCGTTCAGCTGTTCTTAATAAGGCTAGTATCTGAAACCCTTAATTATCTGCACATTGATTTTAATCCTTTCCAGGTTGTTGTCGACCCTACAGTTGTGCTTTGCTGAATACATTACTTTCAAAGAGGTATTACCATTCTTGATTAAAGTAGTAATATTGTTATTTTTAACCTTGGGAATAATAATATTTTTTAAAAAAACTGCTTGAAACAGTATTTCCTTCTGTGTTATATCATTAGATTATTTACTTGTATTCCATCCACCAATCCCTTGATGTTAACCAGAAGTGTTACTGCCCCATCCCCCACACGTGTGCAGATTCTTTTCCAGTGGACAATCCTTTACATTTATTAGCGTTGAATGCACTTTGTAATGATTAGACCTTCTTTCCACCTTGCTGTGATAACACTGAAAATTAGAGTGTCATTTAAAATCTCAGTCTCTTGGCTTGGTGGGTTCTGCTAATAGAAATGCAGCATTTGTGCATTGATCTAGATTCTAAGTCATGATTAAATGTGTTGAGTATCAGCATACCCTGCTCTGCCTCCTCCAGAAAACCACTGGATACATCTTTCTGATCTTCCTGTTTCATTCTTGCTTTGCCTGTGACTTTTCCATCTATTCACCTGACTGTTTGTGTGGTGGTCTCCAGTTTTCAGTTGTTTTTTTTATTTCAGAGTAAGTAAAAACATTTCTGAACTTGAGATGCAACAACTATGCAATTTTCTTATTAATTACTGTTTTCACAACAAAAGTCATAAATAGACATGGGCACGAACCAAAAAAATTTAATGACTCTGCGGTTCGTGGTTCGGTGCTGACGACGATCCCATACTCGTGAACCACAACGAACATTTTCCGTTGCCGAACCAGTTCGCAGTTTGTGGTTTGCGGGCGCCAGAACAGCCCCCGTTGCACTTAGAGAGCCCATATTCACAGGGAGTGTGTAGCAGACTCTCCTCCAGCCAGCAGCCAAGTTTGGTCAAGAGCCCTTGCCCACCACTCCCACAGACCTGACCAGATCAGGCACTAATGTGTGAGCCCTCAGCCGAGGTGCCCACTGAGCTTGGCCCCAGAGCCAGGCAGCAGCCCTGGAACCAGAGGAAATAGATCCCTATCCCCCAAATCCAAGCTGAATTATACTCTCAGTCTCTCTCCCCAAAGGCTAGCAAGTGGCAAGCAAGAGGTCTGTCCCACTCCACTGCTCGCTGATAGTGAAACCCAGCCTGGGAGCCCATAAGCACAGGTCCCATTGAACAATGCAGGAGGTCTGTGTTTGGCCATCAGAGCTGCCTATCAGGGTTTGCAGGGATGAGATTGGAGTGCCCATGGCTACAGAACACCCCCTCCCTCCCCGGGTGTCTTCTCCCAACTTGTAACCACTTTGCAGCTCCATGGTTGGAGGGAAGACCTGCCGATCAAGGTAAGCTGGGCTTCCATTCGGGTTTCCAGGGCGACAGAAGGAGCACAGACAGAGTTCAGGCATTCTCCCGGCTCCATTGCCAGGGGAATTGATTGATGGCGCCTGACTGTCTGGCTTCCCGAACCGTGGCCAAACGCAGAGAAGCAGGCCTCTCCCGAACGCTGGTTCGTTTGCCATGGACAATCACGAAACGCCGGATCGAGATCGCGTGATTGCCAATTTCGTGGTTTTTTGAAGTTCATAATGCGGTTTGTGCCCATCTCTAGTCATAAACAGCAAACTATACATTCTACTAAACTTCTGAATAGGTTCATTATTCCATAGGCTCTTCTAAAAATATATTGGTTTACACTTAGGAAATTAGACCTGTTATATTTATTCCTAGTCTTCATTTTTAAGAGAAACTTTAAAAAAAATGTTATTTTCATGACTTTGTTTTTTTCTTTTGTGTATTTTTGTTCAGACATGTAGTAGTTTCTGCACAATTTTAGTCTCTGTGTATGCAATTTCAGGCTCCATGTTTAAGAAACAAAGACCTTCCATTTGAAGCCTTCCTAGGCTTTGTGTGCTGGTTTTGAGCATGACGGTTTCTGTTATCAAGGGGACTGGCCTGGCTAATTTCCCTGGAAGGTTCACAGGCAGAGCATGACAGAGATGAAAGTGTAACCAGGCCATGTGAAATTTATTTTTAAAAATCCATATACAGTGTCATTCAGAAGACCAAGAAACACAGGTCCCTTTGTAGGTAGAGATCAGAAGGGAATAGTTGGTAGCCTTAACAGTATTTGAATAAATTTAAGATGGCACACAACATATAGCGAATTGAGGCCAAATTAGTCTGTTCTAACTTTGGTAAGCAGACTTCTTCCAGGCTGTTCCCAACCTGTTGACAAATCCCTGCCTTTATAACCATTCTCTGTTGTCTTCAGCATTTGTCTGTTACTATATTAACAGTTATTATATTATTATATTAACAACAATAGCAACAACATTCAATTTATATACCGCCCTTCAGGACAACTTAATGCCCACTCAGAGCTGTTTACAAAGTGCATTATTATTATCCTCACGAGTCCTGTGAGGTGGGTGGGGCTGAGAGAGCTCCAGAGAGCCGTGACTCTCCCAAGGTCACCCAGCTGGCTTCAAGTGGAGGAGTGGGGAATCAAACCCGGCTCTCCAGATTAGAGTCCCGCGCTCTTAACCACTACACCAAACTGGCTCTCAGGAAGTTTTGCTGACCTATGCTCCCTAGATTTGTCAGATCCTTTCCTAAAGCTATATAAGCCAGCTATTAGGGCTTCTTATGTTGATGAATACATTTTACATTTGATGAATACATTTTGATGATGAATACATTTTACATTTGGGTAAAAAAAATTCATTCCTTTTCTTGAAGCTAATGTGAGCACTAATAGATTTAATTGACGGATCCAGTGTTCTCTCACCACTGAGATTGTTTCAGATAGGTAGCAGTGTCTGGGTCCAACAGCAGCTTAAAGACCTTTGGTCTTTGGACCCAGATCTTGCTCTCTCACCACTGTTGTATTACCAAACTTTCATCAAAATTAGTTGAAAAACAGAAAGCACAAAAATAGGAATCAACAGACAGTGTTCACAATGGATGGCAGTAAACATGTTAATGCAGAGTAGGACCAGAGGGCCCAAACAGCCAAGCAATAGGTACACTCTATTATTATGCGGATGAAAAATTCAAACAAGATCAAGTAGTGATGAACTGGCAAAGTAGAACTAGGTTGCAGATGAGCCCACGCCAATTGTGAAGAGCTTCAAAAGACTCCAAATTGGCCAGTAGGAAATGGAACCTGGCTAAAAAGTTACACTTACCACAGGAAAAGCAGACTGAATCCAGCTGTCCAGAATTTTAAATCCTTCCCTGCAGTTTAGGAAAGTTGGAAATAGTTTTGCAGTGAAGTCATAATGAGAGAGAAGAAGGTGCTGCTGGACAACAGATTTCCCCCCTTCTCTATAATAAACAAGAGTCTAGTGGCATCTTCCATCCAGTTAACTTGGATCAGCTAATCTCGCTTAACCAATGGGAGGAAGCAGAGGTACGTTCAGATGTAAACTCCTTCCAACTTGCCTTGACTATTGGAAGGGTATCTTCAGAAGTCTGAGTCCAGTTGCTGCTTACTTGGTAAACGTAATGTGTAATTGGGCTAAGTAAACACAAAGTGAATGACTGACAAAAATATCTAACCACTTAGGCACTGATTGGCTAGAGAGAGAGTCTGGTTATGATTAGGTGGGAAAGAGATCTTGGCATCATAGGGGAAAGCTTAACAAAAATGCTAGCTCAGTATATGAAGAGAGTGACAGACTAATTCATCACAGGCAATTATTAGAAGGAGGTTGAAAATAAAATTAGGATATTTGCTGTTTTTGCTGTTATGTAAATTTGAGATGTGGCTACCTCTGTACAATTCTGGTTATCCCATCTGAAAGGATATTGTTAGTGGTGATCAGAGAGAACACAGTTGTTTCAGGACTCAGGGGAGTACAATGAGGTTGCAACCAGGCTTTAGATCTTTCTGCTGTAGCAGAGAATCTAAGGACATGTAATAACAGCTGCAGCCACTTGAGGATCAAGAGGACTGGTAAGCACCTGGGGTTTTCTTAGTGTGTGGTTCCATTCACCCTTTAGTCCTGTCTAACTGTTGTCATGAGGATAGATCAAGATGGGTAGCTGTGTTTGTCTGTAGCAGTAGGTATCTGAAGAAGTGAGATGTGGCTCATGAAAGCTCATACTCTACCACAAATTTTGTTAGTCCTATAGGTGATACTGGACTCTTGCTCTTTTCTACTGTTGTCATGAGCTTCTTTTGCAAGGAAGAGAGGGAGCTTTGTTCTGCTTTTAGAGCCCAGGGGACTAGGCAGTTCCATGAGGTGAGATAAAGTGTTCAGGAGTAGAAGCATACCCACTCCTTTGCCTGGCTTGCTGTCCTCCCAATGGCAATCAGTGCTTCCAACTGCTATAGATAATCCTAGCCTTGACAGACCAAGTACTGAACTTGGAATAAAGCAGCAGCTTCATGTGTTCAGTATGGCCACCATGGGAAGGAAGGAGGGAGGGATTGTATTTGGTTCCACCCACAACAGCCATTTTTGGTTTTGTCTGACCCCCTGTGACAGCCATTTTGTAGTGGCGCTCATCACCATCTCCTCTCAAAATTCCAAATTTGCCTTCAGGCTCTAAAAGATTGGAAGTGACCAGGCTCCAAAACTGAATGTTCACAAGGATAGATTTGAGATAAGATCTTTTGCCTCCCCTTTTGTTTTACGACAGAAGTTCTGTGTACTGGTCAGAGGCTTTACTTGGCAAGCGACAGCAATATTGTAAAATGCACAGCTGATTGCCCTCTTAAAAGAGACATTTGTGGTGGGAAGCTGGAAGCTACTTTAGATAGAGGCTTCTTTATCTAGGAAGTTATTACAACATATAAATCTAAAAGTTTGAAAATTGTGGTCTGGATGAAGCTTTCCTGCCTGTCTTGGTGACCAGATACTTTGTCCATGCTTCCTCTTAGCAGAAGTCTGCAAGGCCCTTTAAGGCATTGGATTGCTGCTTCTTACTAAATGCTCTTTTGTTTTGGTCTGAAATAAAGCAGTTGCATGTCTTGTGAGCTGATTTCCTTTTCAGACTGACTGCTTGTGTGAAGTGAGCAATGTGCTGACCTCATTTGGTCTGAAAAGGCTGGAATCTTGCCATAAAACCTCATTTCTCTGCCTATAGATGAATACTTTTGCACACTGGATATGCTTTTGAGTTTTCTGTTGCAGAAAACTATTCTATTCTATTCTGTTCTATTCTACATTTGGGAAATCATCTTTATGTGCTGCCAATTTAAGTGCTCATCTACCTTCTCAGAGATGGCATGAGGAATTGGTATTTCTAATTTAGAATAAGAGTCAAAACCATCTGCCATCTCTTGTGCTAAAAGTTTTCATGGTTGGTTTCATGCTTTGAAACTTACTGTTTGTGTTTACTGATTCTTGCTTCACAGTCATTCCTGTGGTCATGACAGTCATATCTGCCTCTAAAGTCACTTCTTTACGGCATTCTTCTGGGCTCATCCATTATAGTTCTGAGACAATAATTTAACCCAGTGGCATCCCTGTATAACTGTCTTGCGTCTATATTTGTTTTTTTAGGTATAAATTCAGACAAGAAATCTCTGAGCAAATGGTGATATCTAACCATGAAATTAAGTGCAATGCATGAATAACTCCTTACAATAAAACAGAAGATAATCAAACTGCTTTGTTGAGAACAGATGTGAAGTGGAATAAAACAACGCATTAAGTTGCGTCTAGTGGATAGCTATCAAGCCCAAATAAGATGGGCAGCTTTCACAAGGGATGTTTTGAAAGCATTTTTGTGTGTGAAGTCGCACCAGCATGTATTCTGTATGTGCAAATATTAACACTTTTATGCTCCTAGAAACACCATGTTCACCATTTTCCAGCATAGAGGCAAGATATTAACTGCTTTCTACATCTTTCCAAACTTTATCATGAGTCTCCAATCTTTTCCTATAAATGTGCTAACCAGGTCAAAACCATATGATTGCTAGTGAAAGCATAGTTGAGCAATCTATCTTCAGGGGCTCAGAAGAGAGGGCCATTCTGGTTTAGTGGTTAGGGTGTTGACTAGGATCTGGGAGATGCAGGTTCAATTCTCTACTCTGCCATGAAAGCGTGCTGGGTGACATTGGGCCAGTTACATATTCTCAGCGTAACTTATCTCACAGGGTTGTAGGAATGAAATGGAGGACAGGGGTATAATGTAAGCTGCTTTGGGTCACCCTTGCCCTGCTTTTGACACCATCAGGTTTCTGGTGCAATGTGTAAACAATGTCAAATCCAGCATGCATAAGCACTGTATGTGCAACTCTATTAGATAAAGTCCAAGAATCAACTGGTATGTACACACACATTGAAGTTTTCCCCATAAACTGCCTGTCTTCATGGATAGCTGGCAGCACTGAAAATGGAACAGGCAAGCCAGGAAGACAAGGCACTTAATAAACTGAAATTACACTGCTCTTTAATCCAGAGAGGAGTAGTGTCACTTTATTCTTGCATAAAGTACAAGTAGGTTGCATTAGATGTATTTTAAATGAAAGTTTAAGAAAAGAACAGGAAAATGGGGCATACAAGAACATCATACAGTCCCTCTAACTAAACTTGCCCACCGCCAGGTGGGGTCTGGAGATCTCCCAGAATTGCAACTGATTTCCAGACTACAGAGACCAGTCCTCTTGGAGGAAATGGCTGCTTTGGAGGATAGAGTCTATAGAAGCACATGCTGGTGGAGCTCCGTCTCCTCTTCAGGCTGCACCCCAGATCTCCAGGAATTTCCCAGTCTAGAGTTGGCAAACTCTACTTCTAACAGATGCAGCTCTGTGTGTTTAGGAGGAAATCTCCACAGGGCATAGCGGAGTGCTTTCTTCCCTGTTTGTCACTGACCTTCAGGCAGCTTGATTAGTGTTGAACATACCACAACTGTCCCTGGTCCATTTTTCTCCATCAGGAAGGCTCTTCACAAATCCAGTACCTATAGCCAGAAGCTGATGGGCATTTGCTGCCATAAACTTCACAAAATGATGCCACATGAGGCTGAAGAATACAACAAATTTCATTGTAATGCTGCTTAATGTAATGCAGCACATCTCAAAATGACTGCTGCCCTAGGTTTAAATTTTCTACACCTGCTTTCCCCAGACCAATTCCTTCCCATGCAGCCTCACCTATCATCAAAACTTTGCACTTCCCTTCACTTCCCTTCTTCAGAGCCTTGGCACTCTTCAGTACACATGGATGCTGGAGTGGGGTGGTGGTGAGGCTTTGTCAATGGCTAGTCATATTCAATGCTATTTGAACTTGACTGGGAAAAGTGGAGAAAAGAATTCAGGGTGTATAGCCGCATGGTACTGAAAATTACCAGGTGGGAGAGGGAATTACCGGAACAGAGTTGCAATGTTGCTGGGTTTTTTTTCATTATAAGGTCTGTTTATTTTAAAAACTCTGCCTGGATCTGTATGCCATTACTTTGGTATTCTCAGACAAAAGTAGTTAATGGCTAAGTTTGCTTTGCTAGCTATGCAAATACAGGGGAATTCTAAGATACAAATACTAAGTTTCCCTTTTAGTTTGAGGCACATAATCTAACCTGGTTCTCCTTCTGGAATACAATGTGCTTGTCTGCTTATTTTAAAATATTTGATTAGCAAATATAATAGATTTCAGTTACCAAGCACCCTGGTAATTGGTTGACATCACTCAGGAACCTCATGAGAACATCTAGACTGACCCAGCTCAGTCATTGCAAAATAACAATGGAACAGGGTGGAAACCCTGGAAAATATCTTATAGCAAACTATGTAGCGCCCAGGCGGCCTGGTACCTAAGGAAGAGATTCAGAGAAATATCCCAGAAAGATGTGTTGTACTAAGGAAGCCAATAATGTCTTTATAGAAAGAATAGAATCATAGGATTGGAAGGGATCTCCAGGGTCATCTAGATCAATCCCTTGCACAGTGCAAGACATTCACAACTACCTCCCCCCGCCCCTCAGTGACCCCTGCTTCATGCTCAGAAGATGGCAAAACACCATCAGGATCTCTAGCCAAACTGGGCTGGGGAAAATTGCTTTCTGACTCTAGAGTGGCAATTGGCATTGCCCTAGGTGTGTAAGAAGGGGCCACGAGAACTAAGTTGTTCTCGTGGCCCCTTCCTGCCCTCCCTCTCATGTAACCCTTCCTGCCCTCCCTCTCATGATCTGCCTATATTTACAAAATCAGCATTCCTGTCAGATGGCCATCTAGCTTCTGCTTAAAAAACCTCCAAAGAAGGAGAGCCCAGCATCTCCCGAGAAAGTCTTTCACTGAGGGATCACTCTGAGAGTCAGGAAGTTCTTCCTAATGTTTAGCCAAAACCTTTTTGATTTAATTTCAGCCCATTGGTTCTGATCCAACCTTCTGGGGCAACAAAAAACAACTCTGCACCATTCTCTATATGACAGCCCTTCAAGTACTTGAAGATGGTTATCATATCACCTCTTAAGTCATCTCCTCTCCAGGCTAAACATACCGAGCTCCATCAACCTTTCCTCATAGGACATGGTCTCCAGACACCTCACCATCTTCATTGCCCTTCTCTGGACATGTTCCAGCTTGTCTATATCTTTATTAAATTGTGGTGCCCAAAAATGAATACAGTGCTCTTAAGTGAGGTCTAACCAGAGCAGAGTAGAGCAATATCATCACTTTGCATTATCTGGATGCTATACTACTGTTGATACAACCCAAAGTTGCATTTGCCTTTTTAGCTACCACATCACACTGTAGACGTTCAGTGTATGGTCTTCTAATACCCCTGGATCCTTTTTACACATACTGTTACCAAAACAAGTCTCCCTCATCCTTTAATTATGCATTTGATTTTTCCTACCTAAATGCAGAATTTTACCTTCATCTCTGATGAAATTCATTTTATTTGTTTTAGTCCAGTTTTCTAGCCTGTCAAGATTATCCTGTATCCCGATTCTGCCTTCTACCATATTTGCTACCCCTCCCAATTTAATATCATTTGCAAATTTAATAAGCATTCCCTCTATTTCTTCATCCAAATCATTTATTAAAATGTTGAACAGGTCCCAGAACCAGTCCCTGAGGCACTCCACTTGTAACTCTTCTCCAAGAGGATGAGGAACCATTAACTAGTGCTCTTTGGGTGCGATTTGTCAACTACTTACAGATCCACCTAATAGTAATAGGATCCAAACCACATCTTGCAACTTTGTCAACAAGGATATTATGTGGAACCTTATCAAAAGCCTTACTGAAATCGCAATAAACTTCGTCTACAGCATTCCCCTGATCCAGCAAGATAGTAACTTGCTCAAAGAAAGATAAGGTTAGTCCAACATGACTTGATCTTGAGAAATCCATGTTGGCTCTTAGTAATCACAGCCCCCCTTTCTAAATACTCGAGGACTGACTGTTTGATTAATTGTTCCAAACTTTAGCAGGTATAGACGTCAAGCTGACAGGTCAGCAGTTACTCAGATCCTCCCTTTTCCCCTTCTTGAAGATGGAGATAACATTTGCCCGTCTCCAATTTGGTACCTCGCCTGTTCTCCAAGAATTCTCAAAAATAATGGACAGAGGCTCAGAAATTACATCTGCGAGTTCTTTTAGTATCCTTAGATGCAATTCATCTGGGCCTGTGTCCAGCCTGAACATCTGACATTACTCGTTCTATATACGGTAGGAGCTTTTGCTGTAGAATTTTGAGTATCACTTTGCTTGCATGGGAAATTAACACAATAGTCTGATAGTTGCTGGACTCTTTGGCATCCCCTTTTTTTTGGAATAGGAATGTAGACTGAGCGCTTCCAGTCCATGGGTCATTGTCTTGTTTTCCGTATTTGTTGACAGATGCTTGTTAAGATTTTGAAATAGCTCTATTGGTAGTCCATCTACCCCAGGTGCTTTGTTTCAATTGCTTTGAGTGCAGCTTTTACTTTACTGCCTAAGATTTCCCTCTATTTGAAGTTCATATTCTAAGATCTTTAGGGCAGGGGCTTGTCTTTTTAAAGAGAAGTTGCTCTATAAAGTGTCATTGATGTTATATTATTAATAACCATAAATTGCTAATCAACGCCTTATCCTTTTTTCTTACCTGCCATCTGCCTATTCTGCATCCTAGGTAAGGCTTGTGTAATTTCAATGTGCTGCACAACACCTAGCTGGGGAGGGGTAGCTCAGTAGTACAGCATCTGCTTTAGATGCAGAACGTCTCAGCTTCAATTTCCAGGATCTCTAGTTACAAGGATCAGGGAGTAGGTGATGTGAAAGACCTCTAATCTGAGACTATGGAGATCTGCTACCAGTAAGAGTAGAAAATGTTGATTTTGATAGACCAATTACCATAAAGTGTTCATGTGACCTAGCTTCAATTTTCAGTAGAGTGCAGCACTTAGCTTGCTGTTAGTCATTGGCAAAAAAGCCAAGCAAAAAACAGGAAACAATTTGAAGGATGTTCCCTCCCCCCAAAAAACTTCAAATCTCACACAAATCTCTCACCTCTCCCTCTCTGCTGCTTCAAAAACAGGTCCTGCCTGCTAGAGTCAGTATCTTTTAGCTTGGGCACCTCAGTTGCATATACAGATGGAAAAAAGGTTGTGCACACCAAGGCTCTACTGTGCTTTGATTACTTGGAAGTAAGGGGAGGTATGAAAACCACATTCAGCTGAGAGGCGGGGAGTGGGGGAGGTGCAGGAGTTTTCTGAGCACTTGGGGAGGGCAGCTTTCCAAACATGGTTTTGATTCTCTTCTTTGATGAAAAGAAGAAAAAGAGTTCTCATGTTTAACCAGTCTGGAAAACATTATCTTCACCCCCCCCCCACTTTAACAGATCTTCAATTCCACATTTGGTTGCTCTCCTGAAACCCCAAGCACAGACTCCATCCATAACCCAGCAATAATGAATCTCACAATGCAGGTGCAGTTGCAGCTTCATGGCAGGCATTTCAAAAAGAAACTTAAGTTTGGTAATGGTAGCAGCTACAACCCACCTGCTGCTCCTCCTGTACTCACTACCTTCTCCTCTCCTTAGCACCGGGTGGGGGGGGATGGGGGTTGCTTCACAAGGAAATTCAGTTTGTGGGCGGGGCCCTGGCCATGCTGATTCATGCACTTACTCTCTTCTCTCCTGTGCATTCCAGGTGCCAGCCCTTGAGGCTGAATGCTGTGCAAAACAATTTAGAGATGGCCTCTCCTACCACCAAGTGCCTTTAGAATAGAAACTATGAAGGCCAAGTCCTAGAAGGTTCCTCTTTAGAGGCAATTTTCTGCCATTTTGTCTCCTGATTTTCTTAAGGGCGTGAGTTTGGGGCTGGCCCACAGAGGTGCCGGTGCACTGTACCAATGCAAACTGGCACAAAAAAGCTCTAGTTGTATGTATAATCTTACTTTTATTGTGGTATTTTCTGCCTTTATAATCTTCTTTCTGCATTGCTGTATGCTGTGCCTTTGACAGATTTTTGTTTTCTAACTCTGTAATCCTAGTTCTGTAGTGTAGTTTATTGGATGTCTTATGCTGTCTGAATTGCTTTTTTTATATTTTATCAATATGCCTTGAGTATCAGCGAGAAAGGTCTATAAGTGAAGTAAATAAATAAATGATCAAAAGTGGAAGATGATTTGTTTATGCTGGGAACTGTGGGAAACTTTTTTGAGTGGGGCATGGGGGGAAAGACATCACACGAAACAGCAGTGTACTTTTATGTGAAGACTATAGAAATTGAGGAAATTCCTAGAGTGTCATTTAATGCAGTGACATTTTCCCCTGTTGCTCCATTGAGCGCTTGTAGGGGTCAGGGAGCATGGCTGGCATCTTTGGTTCATAGGTGTGTGTTTGCATTTATGGCTTAGATCTTATGAATCTTGAGCAGAACATAGTTCATGGAAGAGATTTGCCGTGTAGGACCCTTGAGAACAGCATAGGGTGCAGTTCTGGGTGAAAATAATCTTCCATCTAAGCTTACCAAGTTTCTACTGGGGCAGGCAATCACTGTCTCTCATTTTCCATCGCCACTCCAGCAGCTGGTGGGAGAAAAAGCCAACAGTATGATGCTACTTTCTGAGTCTTCCCTGTCAGTCCACTATAGGAATTGCTGGGATTTCTATGGCACCACACCTCTGGGCTGGTATTCCTACCTCTAATTCATACATAAACAAAGCAAGAGCTCACATGGAGTGACTTTGATCCTCCACCTTCCTATGCTGCATCCCATGCTGTTCCCAAGGGCCTCCTGATCCTCGTGAGTGTAGGGCTTCAAAATCCAAGGGTAATGGGGAGGGAGCAAAAATCTCTTCTCTAAACTTTTTCTGTGTGGCTCATAGCATCCAAACCAACATACATTAAGAATCTGTTTTTGCAGTTTCAGCATTTTAAAGTAAATGGAGGAGGAAAGGCTATATAGAATCATAGGGTTGGAAGGGACCTCTCAGGTCATCTAGTCCAACACCCTGCACAATGCAGGAAATTTACAGCTACCTCCCCACCCCCAACTGCCCCAGTGACCCCTGCTCCATGCCCAGAAGATGGCAAAACACCTCCAGGGTCCCTAGCCAAACTGGCCTGTGGAAAATTGCTACCTGACCCCAAGGTGACGATCAGCATTACCCTGGCCATGTAAGAAGGGCCACCAGAACTAAGCACTTCTGTAACCCTTTTTGCCCTCCCTCTCATGATTTGCCCAGGTTTGCAGAATCAGCATTGCTGTCAGATGGCCATCTAGCCTCTGCATAAAAACCTTCAAAGAAGGAGAGCCCACCACCTCCTGAGGAAGTCTGTTCCACTGAAGGACCGCTCTAACTGTCAGGAAGTTCTTCCTAATGTTTAGCTGAAAACTCTTTTGATTTAATTTCAAGCCATTTGTTCTGGTCTGACCTTCTGAGGCAGTGGAAAACAACTCCACACTATCCTCTATGATAGCCCTTCAAGTACTTCAAGATGGTTATCATATCACCTCTCAGTCATGTCCTCGCCAGGCTAAACATTCGGTGCTCCTTCAACCTTTCCTCATAGGACTTGGTCTGCAGACTCCTCACCATATATGGGGAATTGTTTTAAAGTGTGCATAGAGCATAGCATAGCAATAGTAGAGTAACTTCTGTACTATTAGCACCTTTTGGAACATGGTATGAATGTTCCTTTCCATGCATGGTGAAGGGCTAACTGCTTGAAAGGCGTTGGGACGTGTATGGGAATCAGTAAATCTGCCTGTTAGAGTTTTGTTTCTTCCATTTGGAAGGATTCTTCTTTGCTGCTAGGATTTTGAATGGTCATCACTTCACTCATTTATTAATTTGTTTAAAAAGGGGGCCTTAAACAGGGAAGGAGGCTTTGTCCCATTGAACATGCCTATTTGGAGACTATTGGTTGCCTGGTTCTTGATTTTTTTTAAAAAAAAAACAGATTTGCAAAAACGCTGCCCAAAAGCTGCTTTGGATCACTAAAAAGGTTCTAAAAAATTTATTTTCAGCAAACCATAAGTAAAAGCCTTAAGGCAGTTTTGTTACTTCTCCAAAGCAAGATATCAATGCTAAAGAAAACCTTGATACATGATAAAATATAAAATGCTAGAATCTGGAGCTTTTTAAAAAAAATATTTTAATTTTCAAACAAAAAAGAAAAACAGCCACCATCCAAATTACAAACATAGAAAACAAGGTTACAAAAAAAGGAATAAATAAAAAAGATAGACAATGTTGATTGACAGTTGTCAACATTGACAACATTGGCAATGTTGACAGTTGTCAACATTGAGCTAGGTTTTTTTGATGAACATTTCAACTAGCTAAAAAGAAGACATTCTAAAAGGAACTGTTAGATATATAGAGAAATATCCTAGCTGCCCTCTATGAGTGCATATTAAGTAAATTCTCTCCCTTGTGTAAGGCAGTATGAGGATGTGAAAGTGTTAATAAGAAATATAGCTGCTGATATTTGAAATGGAGTAAATCCGAGTATAGCAAGTAGTTTTAAAACATCTATGCCAGGGGTTCCCAGCCTTTCTAAGCCCATGGGCACTTTTGGAATTCTGACAGAGGGTGGTGGATAGACATGGGCACGAACAGAAAAAACCCCAAACATGGTGTTCGTTGTTCGTTGCCATCCACGAACAATAAACAACAAACATTGACGAACATGACCTGTTCACAAACATGTTTGTTGTTCGTGGGGGACCAGCAGGCTCTCCTCCAGCCATCAAGTTCCCTACCACACCACTCCCAGAAACCCTACCTGAGCAGGCAGCAGGAAATGTACCAGTAATAAATAATAGCTTGGCTTCAGAGCCTGGTGGTAGCCCTGGAACCTAAAGGGGTACATCCCTACTGCACCACTCGCAGAAACCTTACCTGAGCAGGCAGCAGGAAAGGTACCAGTAATAAATAATAGCTTGGCCCAGAGCTTGGCAGCAGCCCTGGAACTTGAAGAGGTAGATCTCTATCCCACCACACACAAAGAAAATTCAATCTCCAATGTACTCTCCCTGTCTCTCTCTCAAAATGCCAACAGCAACTGTCTTTCCTTCACTGTCTGCAAAACTGTCTCCCCCCTGCTCTTTGCTTCCTTGTAACAAATTTGGAGCTCCACACTTGAAAGGAAGACCTGCCTATCAAGCTAAATTGGGCTTAGATTGGGGTTTCCAGGGCAACAGCAGGAGTTCAGATAGAGTTCAGGCAGTCCCTGCCTCCGGTTGCCAAGGGAATTGATTGCATGTGCCAGATTGTCTGGCTTGACGACCACTTGTTCGTTTAGAATGGGGCCTCACAAACAGCTTGTTTGCAAACAGCTGATTGGGCTGTTCGTGCCTTTTTTTAGTTCGTATTGCTGTTTGTGCTCATCTCTAGTGGTGGACACAACTACAAAATGGTTGCCTTGGGAGGCAGACACACACACACAGAGTAAAGCCAAGTGCAGTGGAGAAAGTTAATTTTAAAAAAATACACCGGGAAAGAGGAGTGAGAAGGAATAAAACCAACATTATGGTGGCAATTTCCCCTGAAATGTTTTTAAAACTATTCATGCCCAATCAGATCTGGCCAATCAGATGCTCTGCTTGGCAATAACCCCACCCCGCCCCACCTACTTTCTAAAAACACCATGTTGCAGACCCTTGATCTTTGGTATAGCTTCCTCATACATATATATATATATATATATATATATATATATATATATAAAAAAACAGGGCTGTCAGCTGGTTAAATCTTTTAGTTGCTTAAATTGCTACCTATCACAATAATTCATGAGAACCAAAATAGACTAAAAACATGTAGCATAACTTGCAAGCATACTGATAAAACATTGTTGTCACTAGTTCAAACTGGTCCTATCAATTAAAATGGTGGCTGATTGATCCACTGCACTCATTAAAGGCTGTAGTCCAAACCATAATTAGCGCAGTAATAAAAACTCCAGAAATTAAAGAAAGGGTGGTGAGAGATTTTAAAGGGCTTTTAAGCTGCATCTTTAAAAAAGAATTACTACCAGTGTCCTAGCATTGTGTCACATGAACTACAATAGATAAACTAGCTAATCTCTTGCTTGCTTTTACAGAAAGCTAAGCTTTCTCAGAATGACAGAAGAGATTTAAATTGAGACTTGTGGTTTTCATATTATTTTACCACTTATACTGAGGACATCAGCTCTGTATAGCTATTCCATGGGTTTGTAAAGATATGCCCTAACCATCTTTATCATGTGGCAGGAAAAAATATGTGATGTATGTATTAATTTGATCTCAAATTTCTTGTGATTTTTAAATATTTTCTCATAACTGCCAGATTTGCCGAAGTTTAAAAAGGGTGTTTGCAGGTACGATTGTGACGTATATCGGAAGAAGCTTGTAGAATGATAGTTGAAATTTAAATGAATTTTAGAGAGACAAGGCCAATTGAAAATATGGATTATTGATGTCACTATGCCTCTTGTTCTTTACAAAATTCCAGTGTCATGATATAATGTAACATCTACAAAGGAAATACAACGGGTTACCATGTGTCCATCGGGTACCCCAGTGGGCCTTGGCTGCCTGTGCTACAGTGGTCAGTGGGAGATTTTTTTTTTTTTTAATTAACTTCTGGTTTTCCCAGGACTGATATCAGTCCTATCTAGGAATTGCTGGAAATGTGTCACTGGTGGCTGCCTTTGCTGGTGGCTTGCCCTCCATGTTCCCACCCCCTAGCTCTAGTACTGGAACGTCAGCTTTTCAATTTAAACATTGCAAAGAACTAAAGGGATTGTGCATTTGCTGCAATAAAAATGATGGAATACGCCAAGTAATCTCTTTTAAATTTAAGGAAACAGTGCTTATTGGAGATCTTTCTTTGGCAGCTGACAAGTTGTGATATATGGAGTTTGTGTTGTTGTACAATGGTCTCAGTTTTAGTCTGAATTTAACACTGCATCTCTGCATCAGTCTTCATAAAGTGTAATTGGATACTCGGCATAACCATGACTATTGGATGTGTTTTTGCGCTGATAAAGCAGTACGTGCAGTACAGTGTAACATCATGAGTGACTGGTTTTTGCTAATGTAGTGAACTGGGTAAGATTACTTCAGTCTATTGGGAACAACAGTCAGCAATACCTGCTGTAGCATAATGGATAAGAACTAGTAAATTCCTGGTTCATATGTTGCCTCAACCTTAAACAAACCACTTTCTTGAAGAATCTTCCTCTTCCGTGTGATATGTGGTGTTTTATTATTTTACCCTTCCTTATTTAATATGCAATCTGATAAAAAGTTCTGAAGAATAAAAAATCTTGAACACTGTTTTATGATGCTTTGATTGGACTTAAACCCTAACTGCCCTATGCTTCTTTTTTTTTTAACTTGTGCATGTTGTAATATTGGGCATATTTCTACACCAAGACAAATTAGAATGTATCTAGCAGTGGAAACATTCCCACAAAAATTAAAATATATGTGATGGTTCCATATATCATTGTGTTTCATAGTGGTAAAACATCTAGAGCTGGAAAACCCACTTTGACATACGGATGTGCGCTTCGGGTACCCGAATCGGACCTGATCCGTAAAGATTTGGGATATCTGAATCGGGGGCCAGCATGCTGGCCCCGATTTGGAAATCCCGAATCAAAGCTTTCCGAAGCATTCATAATGCATTCTGGGGGTATTTTCCAAGGTAGGATATTTACATAGAACTTTTATTTGTCTTTTTATTTGGACTGTGCAGCTACTTGAGACTTGTCTACTTAGAAAACACTGGAATTTAGCTGACAAATGGACACTTCAACAGGAAGAAAATGACTTTGGAGAAGACTGTGCTGGCTAGGTTACATTACCCAATTTGGCTTCCATTGACTTTTTAACTAATCTTTCAGATTATATTCTGGTATTTTTAATTAAGCACTAGCATATTTTTCTTCTGTTTTTATCCTTTTTTTTTTTTGGAAAGTTTTTTAATTATTTTTTTAATATCTAACATAAAAAAAACTACAGAAGACTACAAAAGTATAAAGGGGAGGGGGAAAAAAAAGGGAAGGGAGGACTGGGAAAAGGGAAAATCAACATACAAACAACAAACACTACACTACATGTCTTGTATTCCCTTCATGCTGCAATTTTTCTTAAAAGTTAACTTTCTAATATGCTATCAGATTGGTAGGTCTTATACAATACAGATTATATTCAGGATCAGGACTTCTTCCCCCCCCCCCTTGCATCTCGGTCTCAATTCTCTCTGCGCAGCTGGAGCAGCTGCGCCCGCTCTTTCCTCCCCCCCACTTTCCCCTTCAGACTTCGAACTTTCTTCTTGCTGAAACTCCTGATGGTTGAACAAAAAGTCTGTCAGCTGCGCGTCCGATGTGATCTTGTAAGTTTGATCTTTATATCTGAACCAGACGCCTTCTGGAAACAGCCATTTATATTTTATATCACATTTCCTCAAGAAAGCCGCAAGTCCTTTATACTTGAATCTTCTTTTACGAGCCAAAAATGGAACATCCTTCAATATTTTAACCTTATTGCCCAAATAATCCAAGTCCACATTACACGAATTGTCTAAGATAGTGTCCCGAGTCTTCTTAGATGAAAAGTCAATAATAATCTCGCGAGGCAGCTGCCGCTTCATTGCATACTTTGAAGATATCCGCCAGACTTCCAAAATATCGCTTTTTAACTCTTCTTTAGTTGCCTTTGCGAATGGCGCCAAAAGTCCAGACACCAAATCTTTTAAATTTTCACTTTGCTCTTCTTTTACATTTTGAAGATGCAATACCGTTTGGGCACGGTCCACTTGTAATCCTATTATTTGATTCTCCAAAAGCTTCACTTCCTTACTTGTTGCTTTCATGAGTACTGCGTTCTCGTGCGCAGACTGCTCTGCTCCGGTCACTGTTTCTTTAATGGCTTTCACTTCGCTCTCCACTGAATCAACCTTTTGCCCCATTTCATTCAGTTTTGCTACAAAGGGCTGCACAGCATCGAAAACTGCTCGTCTCACCATCTCTTCCAAAGTTTCCCCCTTCCCCTGTAACGTCGCCATCACCGATTTACTCATTGCTGGGCTCTGCTTTCTTGTCGCCATCTTAGGGGGGGGGCGCCAACTAAGTTCCGAAACTCGGTGCAGGGGGAGAAGTCTGCACCTTTTTAGCTTCAATTCCCACCGATCCTTCGCATACGCTTAAAAATCAGAAGGGATTCGCTTACTTACAGGTCTTCACCTTAAATCTGCTTATTGCCATTCTCCATGGCCCGGCAGCACAAGCGGTGCTGCGCAAGTCTGCCGGCCTCCGTTGGAGCAAGCGGGCAATTTACCTCCTGCATTACTTCCAGGGGGTTCTTCCCGCGGCGCCCCGGATCCAGGCTCCCTCACTGGGTGTCCTGGGGGTTAACCCTCGCGGGTCAACCGCCCGGTCAGGCTGCTCAGACAGTTCCCCCCGGACCTGCGGAGAGGAGCGTCCGACATGGCCGGGAAAACGAAACCGAATCCTGTTTTTATCCTTTTAAGGGCCCAGTCTGTTTTATTGGAGACATGTTTTTTATTAGAGACATGTTTGATTAACCAGTTTTCGTTACATCCACAACGAAGGCTGGCAGTGGTCTCACTGTCTTCTCACCACAAGACCAAAAGTACCTCATACCTTTTCTGATGTGGGCCAAAGTGCTTTATAAATCTGACTTTCCATACTGGTGCAGACAGCCTGAAACATCTATTCTAGTCCCCCCCCCTCCCAACATTCAGACTGATTAAGAGTTCTGGAGAATTATAGGCCTTTATGCATGAAAGATGCACTCTCTCCTTTCGTTATTTAGAAGAATTGTGAGTAGAGATTCCTTACGTGTATGAAGAAGTTAAATAAAACCATTTAAGTTTGTAACCCGTGTGTGTGTGCGTTGACACTTGACGACAAAGGGTTGGGATTCCCTCCTCGCGTAGGAATAGTGAAAAAAAGAGGAAAGTTTCTTGCATATCTGCTCTGCTAGCAAAAAGGAGATCTTGCATGTTTGTCCTGCGAAGGAAAAAGGAAAGATTGTTCTTGCCTGTCTGCCCTGCAACCCAGAAAGAGCTTCTCGCAAAGGGAAACTGAATCCCTTCCAAGTGAAATGCTGCATGCTTTACCCTTCAAGCAAACAGCAAAGAAATGTGCATGCAAAAGTTTCACCCCCTTCCAAGCAACAGCTCCAAGTAATTTTTGCTGTGATTTAAGCTGTCTCAGTATTGCAAAGCTATGACAGGTGCCTTTGTTTGTGATTGCTAACTGCACGCCTTCAAGCTATTCTTGCAAGCAGCCTCTTCCTCTTTCCTCTTGCAAGCAGCCTCTTCCTCGGAATACTCTTCCTTTAATGTGCATCTAAACCAGTTGTTAGGGAGCTAGAAAAGATCCTTAAAAATAAAAATGTCTCTGAGGGAATGAAGATCAAGATAATCTAAACTATGCTATTCCCCATTACTAGGTATGGATGTGAAAGTTGGACGGTGAAGAAAGCTGACAGGAAGAAAATTGATTCATTTGAAATGTGGTGCTGGAGGAGAGTTTTGTGGATACATGGACAGCCAAAGAGACAAATAAGTGGGTGCTAGATCAAATCAAGCCTGAATTCTCCCTAGAAGCTAAAATGACAAAACTCAAGCTATCATACTTTGTTCACATCATGAGAAGACAAGCTTCTCTGGAAAAGTCAATAATGCTAGGAAAAGTGGAAGACAGTAGGAAAAGAGGAAGACCTAAAACGAGATGGCTTGACTCAATAAAAGAAGCCACGTCCTCCAGTTTGCAGAATCTGAACAAATCTGTTAATAATAGGATGTTTTGGAGGTCTTTCATTCATAGAGTCACCATAAATTGGAGGCGACTTGACGGTACATCACACACACAAACCAGTTGTCATCCTTTAACCTACCACCATCCCAAGCTTAAAACATTATAATTGAATTCCTTCCTATCTATTTTATTGAAACACATATGTCACTTTCCCCACTGACTGTGGTGGCTCAAGGTAGCTTACAGGAAAACCTGACTGCTTGATAACAGAAATAAAAACTAGAAAAAATACAAAAACACACATAATTTCCACTCAAAATAATATCCTTTTTATAAAATTAACTGCAAAATACTCATCTAAAAATAAAGGCCTTGTGTTTTCTGAAGGATGTGGACATCATAGGGGTGATAGTACTTCCTGGAGTGGGGTGACCATAACACAGGAGTCACCACAGGAAAGAGTAGGCCAAACCGTGGTCAAACAGATCCCTCCCTTTGAGCTCAGGAGGCAGCCCTGGGAGGTTCCCAGGTAGTGAACAGGATCATGAGTAAAATAAACAATTGGATGTAAAAGCAGCATTCCAGGCTATGTAATTTTACATAGATATATTGAGAGCAACTTGACAGCGCATAATATACTCATTTATGATATATATGACAATAACAGATCTCAGGCATATATTCAATAAGACCTTTATGTCTTAAAGTTAAGTTTGATTTCTGTTTACAGTGTTCTACTTTTTTAAGGGTCTGTAGGAGAAATTTAGAATTTTATCTTTGGGCAGGGTGGGCTGTATAAAACAACTCCCTGCTGGTTGTCAGGAGCCACTACATGCAATTGGGGGGAAGGAGCTTCTTAAAATCTGGAATACATAATTCTCAAAATACTGAGTTTCCCAAGTTTTGTAGATTGGTTCCCATTTAAAGATAAATGATCTAAATACTGGCCTGTTTAATCCAGATGCAGTTCACAAGAGCCCCCCTTCCCAATTTACTACAACTCTGTTACAATATGCTTGTAACATGTTATTGAATGTAAGAACATCCCTATTGGATCAGCCAGTGGAGCATCTAATCCAGCATCCTCTTTCAAAGGCATTGAAGGCCAACAAACAGGGCAGGCCAAGGCTTTCTCCTAGTGTTGCCTCCTAGCAGTGGTAATCGGGGGATTAACGCTTCTGAATATGGTGGTTTCCTTTTGTCTCTGTGGCTAGTAGCTATTAACGAATCTTGTCTAATCCCCCTTTAAAGCCCTATATGCTAGTGGTCATCACTACCTTCACTGGCATTTAATGGCTTATTAAGGAAAGTACTACTACTTTGGTTAGGGTTGCCAGGTTCCCTGGAACCCAACCTGGGGGTGGGGAGAGGCACAACATCCTTTTATCAAATCAACCTCATGCAGGGGTCTTCACTTCCTTGTTGTGCCAGGAATGATGTCATTCCCGGCATGACATGGAAGTGCTCCAGAGCCCGTGGGAGCACACTGCGGGGCTTCTGGGCCCATTCCTTGCCAGTCAGTAAAAGGGGGGGGGGGAGAAGAAGCTGAGAGTGGGGGATCCCCTCCCCCACCAGGGGACTGGTCACCTTAACTTCTGTTCATCCTGAATCAGTGGCCCATCAACATCATAAGGTACTACTAAGTTTTAGTATTATGGGAGAAGAAGAAAAAAATCTGCTCTATCCACTTCTTCTGTTTCTGGCATAAATTTTGTAAGCCTTTTCCATGTCTCCCATTAGTCATCTTTTTTCTAAATTGAAAATCCTGAGACTCCTTAGGGAATGAATAGAATAACAAGTTTAGAAGTAACAGGAAACTAATTGTGGATCAGTTTGATGAAAAGACTTTATAGAGAGTTCTGTTATTGAGGAGTTCAAAGGTTTGAAACATTGGAGGTCCTAGACCTGAAGAACTTGTAAGTTTTCTTCAAGGCTTTTCCATGCAGTTTGAAAATGGCATGTTGATTTTTTTCCTCCAGTAACTTTTAAACTAGAATTCAGTTTCTTTGTTTTTCCTCAGAGTTCTTGCTTGCGCTCTGCCGTACAAAAACAGGCATGCCTCCAGGGAGGCTGGGCAGTCTGCTTATGACGCGCGCTTGAACTGTTAACTTTCAGAGTGTACTGATTAGAATTCCTGCAGCCGGATCTAGAGAGCTTGCAGCAGAGAATTATGTGGACCTATTATAGGGGATCTTTATAACTGTGCAATTGATTCCTTGCGTGCCCAACAGCAGCATTGGATTGATCTGTGTACGTAACTACCATGTCGTCTGATCTAGGTAAGGCAAGAATTTTGTCCTCCTTTTTTTTGTATTGTTTAGCCTAATTTGCTGAAGTCCTCTTTATTCAAACTCCCACTCTTTGTGCTTTTCCAAAGTTTTGAATTTCTCAAAATAAATGAAAAGCACAGTGGTATGTCTGTTTAACTTAAAAGTTCCTAAATGTTACCAGTTTTCTGTGGCTTGCATAATACTTCTGGAATGCTACGGGCCTTTTGTTTTTCCCTTTGTTTTGAAACTGTTGGTGTTAGTTTGGAAGGCAGGATGTCTGGTTAATAATATACCATGCAAAATTTACTGTGGTGGTAATTTTAGTTCTCTTCAACTGCTTTTCTTCTGTTGCTTTAATAATGCTTAGTTTTTTTGAGCAGTCAAATTGGTAGGTATGTTAAGTGATTTCTGTTTCCGGTTTAGCTGTTGAGCTGACCGCCTGAGTTTTCTCTGTTTACAGTTGAATCCCTTCCTAATTGCCGTTTTGATACATTATTAGTGATTGTTGTAAGAGGTCTGTTTTCTCTGTTAGTGAAATAACTGTAGTTTTTGGAATCTAGTGTTTAAAGCAAGTTTTCTTTCAAGTTAATATGTAGTATTACAACAAAGGTTTTTTTTAACTATATGCAACAGATCAATATATTAGGAAAACGAAGCCCATACTAATGAAAAGGAGTTTATCTCAACCATTTAAGGTCTTCTTTAAAAAGCCTTATTTTCTGTAAGGAGTCATATTGAACATTTATATTCACACCGTAAGCTGACAGTCTTAGCAATATTATAGTTCTACATCTAGTCATACATTAAGGGGATTAGAAAATTAATATGTATCACTTTGAATACGGAGTATTCTGAAATTTTTAAAAGGCTGCATGCCTCTGTTTCTCTTTAGCCCATACATACATGGCATGTACACATGGATGAGTGAGCAACCATGTGGTGTAATGTTCAGTGTAAGTTCATGTAGGGTGATGCACATTGGAACAAAGTGTGAACTTGAAGTATATGCTGATACGATCTGAACTACCTGAGATTGAAGGGAAAGAGATCTTGGGGTTGCAGTGGATAGCTCAATGAAAACATTGCCATATGGCAGTGGTGAAAAAGGCAAACCCCATACTGGGAATTAATAGGAAAGAAACTGAAAATAAAATACAGTACTGTAAATGCTCTTGTTATAGATCTGTGGTGCAGCCACATGCTTCTGGTTGTCATATCTCAAAAGCAGATATTACAGAGCTGGAAAAAATGAAGGTGGCAACCAAGCTGTTGAGGCACTTTTCTTTTTCTGGAAACTGAAAAGTCTGGCTTTTCAGTTTAGAAAAAAAGCAACTAAGGGGAGACATGTTAAGAGATTATAAAACTGCATGAGGTGGAGAAAATGAATAGAGAAGACTTTTTCTTACTTTTCCATAATATTAGAACTTGGGAGTACCCAATGGAGTTGATGGGCCATAGATTCAAGAGGGACAAAAGAAAATACTGTTCTACTCAATGATTTATTAAATTGTGAAATTAATTGCCTTGTGGGTGTATTACAGATGCTAGCATATATGGCTTTAAAAGAGATCTGAAGATTCGTGGAGGATAGGACCATCACTCACTACTAACTGATCAACAAGAACCTCCATGCTGAAAGGCAGTAAACCTCTGAATATCAGTGCTAAGGGGCTGCTACATCAGGGCAAAGCTTTGGCTTCTTTGCCCTGTGTGCTGGCTTTCCAGGGCAACTGGTTGGTTGAAATAAGGTACTGGACAAGAGGGACGATGGGTCTGATCCTGCAGGGCTCTTCGTATGTTTTTACATATGATTGAACAATACATTCAGGAAAGTTAATAAGGTTTGCTGCTGTTGACCTAAATTAGATGATATGAAATGTAACAATACTGTGAACAAAACTCAATAGATTATTCTACATGCATGCATTCCCTCGCATGCATGGGACTCTAATCTGGAGAACTGGGTTTGATTCCCCACTCCTCCACTTGAAGCCAGCTGGGTGACCTTGGACTAGTCACAGCTCTCTCAGCCCCACCCACCTCACAGGGTGTTTTGTTGTGGAGATATTAGTAACATGCTTTTTAAACTGCTTTGAGTGGGTGTTAAGTTGTCCTGAAAGGCAGTATATAAATCGAACGTCATTATCTCCTAGGTCAGTGGAGCTCTGCATCCTGCCATCATACATAAAATGGACTTTTGTTCCTTAACTGCTTCCATCTGCGAGTAGAACCTATATGAGCAGTATATCCTTAATAGTGGTCTTGGATGTGCACTTCATTATTCTGAATTAAAAACTGGGGGTTCCACTTCCTTTTGTGGATATTTTTAGAGTTCGTAAAAGTAAGCATTACTTGCCCTTTGAGGAGTCCTACTATCTCTGTTGTTATTTGAGTTCTGGGCATGCAGGCCATTCACCTGTGTGTCTACATCAGAAGTGATTGGGCAACTAAAGTTTCACTTGATGTGGGACAATTGCCCGCCTCAGTGGAAGGAAGGGTAGAACAAGGAAACATAAAGAACAAGGAATCAGAAAGAGAAAAAGCAGATGGCAGTCTGCTCAGTGGGCTGCTTACCTGAGGCTCAGGGAAACCTTTACTAAATTTATTTCTTGTGGTCAGTTGACAGTTCTCTTAGTATATTCCAGGATATAGTTTGGGAATTATAGGTTGAAGGAAGAAAATAATTTTTTGGGTTGATTTAAAATCTGTTTCATTTTAGCAGGGTGCTAGGAACTGTATACCCGTGTGGAGTTCTACAGTCTCTAAAGAAAATAGGGTTCTACAGTCTCTAAAGAAAATGGACAGATCAGGGATTGACAAATACAATAGCCTGGATGTGAGGAGCCAAGAACAAATGGCTGCTGAGGTACAAGAAAAATATAGTCCTGCTATTGAGATGTAGTTTCCAACATCTGGGAATGGCTCAGCTCTGGAAGGGGAAGAAGACACAGCTTAAAATCCCCCCTTCAATGAAATGACTTTTTGCAATTCTGGTGTTTGGGGACTGGGCACAGTGTTACTCTAGATCATTATTTATGACCTTTCCTAAAACAAGTTATCAAATGGGGAATGTTATTATTCACAAAATGCTGAAACACTTTCCAGATTAATTGTATTTTCTGTTTGCTGCTGAAGTCAGTGTAGAAGAGGTCCCAGTCTTGTAATGTATAAGAATGAAAACATTTTTTACAAGGAGTCTCTATAAATTGAAGAACTTTCGCACTCATCCATTGCTTGTCTGTCTTGACAAGTATCCTATTCTACACTAATTTTGACAGATAACTGCCTTTTGTACGGAACAAACTTTATTTGGAAGAAGTTAATGGGGCTACCTAGGATCATGGCTTTGTACCTGCAAAGAGAAGAATGAATGTATCGAAATTGGCCTTGGATGGTTGCAGCTACTAAATCAACAATGTCACTAAGACCTACTGAAAGGAGACTAATGACTTGCTGAAGGAGATAGTGGAAGAGAGTATATGTCACTCAGCAGTTGCAAGTGAAGGAATTTCTCTAGCTTTATTATTTGCTATAGCAAATATATTTGAAATGTCTAGTTAGCAGTGTCCAGTTTCTTGGTCTCTTCCAGGCCTACTGAATATCCTATTTTGGAATCTACTTATGGTCCTAACTCTGTTCCATAAATTCTTGTTTATTTTGTTTGTCTAAAATAACACCTTGACTTGCCTAAGTCTATGTAATTTCATAATCTAAGAATTTAACACTAAGTGCTGAGGTCAGCAAAAACCACAGTTGAGAAAGTCAACTTGAGCTAAGAGAAAAAAGGATACAAATATTTTAATAAAATAGGAAATTTCAGGTTTTGGTTAACTGCTTTTATTTTTAGTGCTCGTGTCATTAATAGTCTGTTAAGTATTTTGGCCTTCAGTGAATTTGTTTTTTGGAGTTCTAGACTGTAAATAATCTTGCATGGTTTATCTTATGGTGGATCAACTCCACTGACCTGTGAGCACTTTCCTTTTTTTGTCCTCTGGTGTGTCTAAGGTTTACCAGTGGCAGTCAAAGTCTCTGCCTGGCATGTGCCACCCACATCCACAGAGGGACTTTGGCTCCTTCTCCCTTGTGCCTGCTGCCACTTCTTGCCCTTTGTAGGAATTGTCTATGAGATGGGCCAGGATTTCCCATTCCCCTGGGAAGGCTTGCCTCTTGGAGCCCTGCCTTGTGCCCAGTCTCCTGCTACCCAGTGCCCAGTAACCACAGGGATTCTTTACTGCATTTCTGCACCACTCAGGGATCAACAAATTGCCAACAGAGCACCCCCCCCTCCTGTGCCACCTGTTTTAGGTAGCATGGTTCAGCAGTGGGAATCTATGTAGTACAGAAAACAGCTACCAGCATTTAAGATTTTTTTTGCAAATACTTTATTGTTTTATTAATAAGAATAAAATCCCAATAAAAAGGGCAGAGAGGGGAAAAAAGAAAGTACGGGGGGCGGGTGAGAATAGAAAAAGAGAAAGAAGAAGAAAAATTAAAAAAAAATTTAAAAAGAAGAAAAATAATACATATTTCATTTTCCATTTTTCTCTACAACACCTATCATATCTTTATAAACAATGTCGTTATAGTTCTGATACCTCCAGAATGTACCTTTTCATTATTGCTCCGTTCTATTTATTTTCCCCAAATTTATCTTCTTAGAATTCAAATCCACAAATCATTAGTTCATTTTTTTTCATCTTACGCAGAAAGTCAATAAGGGGGTTCCACTTAACCATAAAAATAGACAATGTTTTATCTCTGATCAAAGCTGTAAATTCAGCCATCTCTGCTAACTCCGTCATTTTCACAATCCAGGCATCCGTTGAAGGCAATACTGTACTTTTCCATTTTTGTGCGTATAAGCCTAGCCATCGTTGTCATGTATAGAAATAGGATACCATGTTTATCTTCTGGCTGTTTGTCCATTAGTCCCAACGAAAAAGTTTCTGCTTTAAATTGTATACTGATATTCAAAATTTTCTGTATTATCATATGAATTTGTGACCAAATTTTTTTTGCTTTGAGACCAAAGATGATAAAATGTTGCTTCATGTTGCTCATATTTCCAACATTTATTTGACATACCTTTACTCATTTTTGCTAATTTATCAGGAGACATATACCACCGATACATAATTTTGTAAAATTTTCTTGAAGCGTGGAACTAAGAGTGAATTTGAGTCCTTTTACCCACATATTTTCCCACTGGTCCATTTGTATATTATACCCAACAATTTTAGTCCATTTTACCATACAGTCTTTCACACATTCTTCTTCCATTTCAAATTTCAACAGAAGTTTGTACATTTTGGAAATAACGTGTTCATCGTTTGTACAAAGCTCTTTTTCAGACTCTCTTATTGTAGTCAGTTCCATAATTTTTTAATCTGATTTAAACCTTTCTATTAATTGTGCATAGAAGAACCATTGACATTTATAACCTTTAGCTATTAGATCTTCCCTTGTCTTCAATTTACAGTCTCTTTTTGGAACTCTAATAATTCTCCGTATGTCAACCATCTCTGTTTAGTTGTCATTTCACCTCTATAAAAAGCTTCCTGTGTTGAAATCCAAAGCTTCCTGTGTTGAAATCCAAAGCATTTAAGAATTTATAAAAAGCATTTATTAAAGACAAAAAAATGTTCACACACACACTTTTAAGCACAGCACCAAAGCCAAAAAGGAACTCAAAAGAAATGGGTAAAAACACAATTCCTCTATCCCTCCCTTTGTATTTGCCTAACTTAGATTTTCTCTCTATCTTACAAAGTTCCATCTTAGTGAGAAGTTCTCATACGTTTCATGGTTCAGGCCTCCAGCCTCCATATGGCTGATGACCACCACCTGCAAGGAGCCAGCCCTCAGCTTCTTCACCTTCCAGCTTGAATCAGCCAAAGAGATCCTCTTCCCTGTCACAAGAGGTTTATTCTCTCCCTTTGCTCACCCCCTGGGCAGGTCAAAGGGACAGGTCAGAGAGGCGTTTCATAAGAGCTCCAGGAAGAAACCCTTTTTGGCGTCTTTCTCCTCCAAGTTTGTCCCACCTACTTTCCACACACAAACACACCTCTGGAAGGGTAAGCTTTAGCAGAACATCTTCTAGCCACATCTGCATGACTTATGGATCCCATTCTTCAGGTGGGGGATCCCCTGTTCCTAGCCTTCTCCCCCCCCCCGCTTACCTGGCTGGTGTGGGGAAAGGTGTGGGGAATGGATCTGGGAGTTCCAGAGCACACTCCTGTGCATGCAACAAGGAAGTCCTCCAGAGCGCATAATCTGCAAGGTAAGTTCCCCCATGCACATCTTCCCCACAACCCGCATCCCCCCAGTTGGTGCCCTGGAGGCCCTGGCAACCCTAGCATGACTGAAGCCCAAGGCTAGGTGCTACTTAGAAAGCATCTGTCTTTCCCTCCCCCCTCCTACTTGTTCTCAGCTAAGAGACACTTTTTAAACTGGGGATGAAGTTTTGATATTGTCCAAATCTACAAAAGCATTTCACCACATATCTTGTTCTATGAAATGGCTACGAACAGGTTGTATTTTGGTTCTTCTCTTTTCTGGTCAATTTCCTCTGAGAGAGGTGTTTTGAGGAACAATAATTCCAAGACCTGGCTTGGTAGGCTTTACAGAGAATGAGAAAGTTGCAGATGGATGATTTCACAGAACTCTGTTGTGGCCTGAAGTAGTCCCATGAGGCCAGTCCTTAAGAATTTCTGATCAGGTCAGAAACAGGAAGTGCTGCACATGAGGCTTTCAGGCTGTATTCTTAGAGTATGTGTGTTCAGCAAAGATTGGCTGTTCTTTTTTGGGTTTTATGCTGTGTAAACTGAAGCAGTGAACTGTGAGAGAAATGATCCCTTAAGAGATTATCATAGAAAGAAAGTTAAGCACTCACTGCATTGTATTTGAGCCCATTTGAACCTTGTTTTTCAGCTATGCAGCTTTAGTGCTAAATCCCGAATTAAAGTTCACTACCAACATTCTGGAGAAAAATGCCAAAAAGAGTAATTCTGATAGCGATGTAAGTTCCTGGCAGCATTTCATACCTTGCAACTTGGGTTTATTTGATTACTTACTTCGCAAGAACTGCAGTGAGCACTTGGTTGGGAGTTTAGAATCAAGCAACAAGGTGGGGTAACAGGCACTTACTCCAGAATAAGTCTTGAGCAATAGTCTAAAGAAAAGGAAAGAAAGTTTGAGGACTGAATATGTTCCAGGAGCCCAGAATACTGACAGCAACTGACGGTGAGATCAAGAGGGTATTGGCTTGTTCAGCCCCCTAAGAATTAAGAGAACCCTAGACGGAGTAGACTTGGAATGTGTGGAATTTCCAGATTGTTTGGTGTAGTGGTTAAGAGCGTGGGACTCTAATCTGGAGAACCGGGTTTGATTCCCCACTCGTCCACTTGAACCCAGCTCGGTGACCTTGGGTTAGTCACAACTTTTAGGAGCTTTCTCAGCCCCACCCACCTCACAGGGTGATTGTCATGAGGAGAATAATAGCATACTTTGTAAACCACTCTGAGTGGGTGTTATTGTCCTAAAGGGCGGTATATAAAGGGCGGTATATAAAGGGGGGGTTAAACTATTCCCCCATGTGAATGCAGATGCTGCTGCCACACTTATTATTACGGTATGGATTTGCTCTGGTAACACCGCTGTGTGATACACTAAACTTTTGCTATGTGCTGCTTTTAAATTTTTTTTAAAATTATTTATATGTAATAGATGTAGATGAGATGATTGTGTTTTTAAGGTGTTTTTAATGATGTGTATATTTGTATTCTGTTATCCGCCCTGAGCCTGCCAAAGCGGGGAGGGTGGAATATAAATACAATAAATTAAATTAAAATTAAATTATATAAATTGAATATTGTTGTTATTGTTATTATCTTTTATGTATTTTATGGTTGTTATTTTATTGATATTGTAAGGTGCCTTGAATGCTATAGGGTAGAAAGGTAACTAATTTTTTTTAATAAATAGAAAAAAAACTAGACAAAAATAAAAACTCAAAGGTTCCGTTTGCAAAAGGAATAAGCAAAATAGAAACTGAAATTATAAGGCTTGAACCAACAAGCTTGTGACCAACAAGCTTGTGAAAGCAGGTAGCACAGCTAAAACCAGTCGATGGTTATGAAGATGATGTTTAAATGCATGTCAAAGAATGGTTTGCAATCCAGTATGATTGATTGCTGCCTGCAGGAAGAATGGTAACTATATAAACTCAGCTGTTGTTGGGGAAATTTTGAGATCGTGTATAGAGCCCCCACAATGCTGCCACTTACAGGACTCTTATCATTTGTAAAGTTCAGAAAGGATTTAGATTCCTGTAGTCATTAATGGTAAGATAGTCAGTTATTAAACTTCCTGTGTTTGTGTGGGATGGAACACTGTATTTCAGCATCCTGTTTCTAAAAATATTAGTTTAGTACTACCACTGAGTTCCCTCACAGTAAGGAACATTTGCTATCTTTATACATATATTTTTAAATAGACTTTTTTTTCTGTAGAAGTTATTTGGTTATCCACATGGGCTTGCTGGGAAAGCTAAGCATACACTTTGAGGTATTATAATTTTTTTTCGACCGCTAGAAACAGTTTACAAGCCTGAAATGGAATACTGTACTGACCATAAGGCTGTCATTTCTTCAGGGGAGAATATAAATCCCATGCCACTGATCAGTGTGTAATATAATCAGCAAATCTTATCTGCTTCCCCAAAGTGTCAAAACTGCTCGGCTGAAACAAAGTGTCATTGAAAAGTCCATGGGGTGTAGGCCATTCTTGAACCGAGTAATTTAACAAAAGTTGGACATACCCTTGGGTATTCCAATTTTAAAGTCTCTCAAGCCCCTCTTTGTGTGCACCAGCCCACCAGACCTGGGTGTGTCATCAGAGCAACTAAGTCAATAGTGTATATAGAAACAGTGATTCTTCATCTTCTGTCTACCTAATTCCCACATGAGTTAGAGCACATCACTCACTCATTTTCTGAGCTATTTTGTGCATATCTGTGCTGAGAAGGAACTTTAACTTGAGTCTTAGTTGGTGGAAAGTTACTTAAATGGAAATGGACAAATGTAAACTGTGTGGGCAGGTAATGTCTTTGTATTTCATTACCCTGTTTGAACAGGAAACAGGAGAGTTTCAGATGGGAAGTAGATGTAATGGTGCCATTTTAGGCCAGAATCCAGAATGACAGTATGAGGAACTTTAACATTCATATCCTAAATTAGGTACACTTCTTATGATAGTAGCCTCCAAGTTGCTTCCTGGTGCACTATTTACTACCTCTTGTTGAGTTTTTCCACATGGCAATAGGCCTGTGTGGTTTCCCTGTTGCTGCTGCAGCGACCAATACAGCACAGCAGCAATGAGGCTTCTACGTGGCAGGTTTATTTGGCCCAATCCTCTGGCAGCGAAAAGAGACTTTTTTTAACAAAACTGGGAATTCAGTGAACCTGGTTCACATATTGTTACGTTATAATGATACTGAAAAAAACAAAAAAGCCCCTTGGTGACAGGGAGGGGAAATGCCTACCATGGGGAGAGGGTAGGACCAAGGAAAATGTCTACTATGGGTATGGGACCAGGAAAATCCAAATGTTCCCACCCACATGGCAAGCATCCAGGCTTTGCTGTGTTCTTTCCCAGTTAAGTGACTTTGGTAAAGATCAGAGAAAATCAGGGAAGTTCTAGAAGTTGCACAAATGCAACATGATGCTGTGGGAAAGCAGGGGAAAAAATCCTTGCTTCCCAACAACATCAAACCTGAGGCAAATAACTGATGTAGAAAAGGTCATTGTGGGAGCATTAAATGTGTGCACAAGTATACAATATGAAGTGGTACATTGCACAAGTGTAAAATAGCACTAAAGAGTTTGGGAGGGGTGATTTTTAATTGAATGCCAACAAGTTTTAGGGTAGTGTTGCAGAAATACGAGTTGAGATATATATTTTAAGATTGCCGCTTTTGTTGGAAGATAATTTTATAGTAGTATAAATGTTTATTCCCTAGATTTCTCAAAGCATGTTACTATGAAAGCCAGCAGACATCTACAGTCAGAGGTAGTGTAGAAGTCAATGTAATACTTGATGACTTGAGAAAACTACCTCTTAAATGACATACAGTTTCTAGGAAGTGGAAGCCCTGTGTAAAATTTTGTGTAAAGTTTTTGTCTGTGAGGTGGGAAACAAAATATAATTTTTGCGGCTATAATCTTAATAGAATTTCCAAGTTTACACATCAAGTTCACTTGAATAGAATTTTCTAGCTCTCATCTTTAGTGCTTTCTGCCATTTCTCTCCATGTCTTTTATTATATGTAAAGAAAGAATAAAACATACATTTCCCCTTGTACTTTTCTGTAGAAGAGCTCAAGCCATTCTCTTAATGAACTCATTCATAATTTTATGGGAAAGTGCTAATCTACAGAACAGCAGTTATTATCCTGCTGCAAGCATCCCCTCTAGAAATGTAAAATAATTTTTACTCAAAACTTTGCACATATTAATAGGTTTGCCTAAATTAACATCAATAGTTTCGGGTAACTAGCTACTGGACGTGCTCCACCTGCTTGCAAGGGACCAATGGCTTTTGAGAGTGGCTAGTAAGAGGCTGCTTCCACATAGTGATGAGTCTCTGTTTAGCTCTCATTGACAAAGGAACATCCATGAGGCAACTTTCCCCACAGTCTCCACACCACCTGAACGAATGGTCAGAGGCACTCTGTTTCCAAAGTAGCTACTGTTCTGCTTTCACTTCATACCAGAACAAAAATTGGAATAACCCAAATATGAAGGTTATTCTATAATATCTAGCTGTCAGTGCATAAGGGAAAACATTCTTGCTTCTTTGCTATTGGAATCCCTCAAGGCTGCATTTTCCTTCACATTTCCTAAGAGAAATTCTGTGTGTTCCTTTGTAGAGCAGAGATTATTACATTGTCTTCTCCCCCTTTTCTTTTCAATCCCAAATCCAGATGTCTCTATAGACTGCCAGTTGAATAGTTTCATTAATTTTGTACTTTTAGGAACAAGAGAGTGAGCAAGTAAAACTTGAAAAATATCTGATAATTTTTTTTGTTCGTGTGTAGCTCTTTCCGAAAGCTTTTTAAAAAATGCATTCCAATCCCTTAATACATTGCACAGCAACGCACTTCCCGCTCAGTGGGAAATTAAATGTACTCTTCGCTCTCTGTGTGTTCCTGTATGCTACAGGTTGGTATTTTTAGGTATGCACTTAAAAACACAGTGTGTGGAGCAGCTGTTTGGTTACTGCTAGGAAATGGAATGATCCAGACAGACATGTGCTAGGAAGAGTTCTTGTGTTAATGCTTGCTTCACTGGGTTATTGCTGAATGCATTTTATTTTTTGAAAAGTGTAACTCTTTTTTTTTCTTCTAGTGGTATTTTGCAGTCCATGAATAGGACTGCAAAATTAACATAGTAAATGAAGATATTAACTATAAGGCTTGTATTAATTCTGAGGATTTCTCTGTTTCATGCGCATGTTGGTGGCTCTTTTTCCGTCCCTAACATCTATTTAAGTTGATGACCACCAATGGTTTTGTCAGTGTAAGATTTCCATTTCTTCTGTGTCAATGTTCTGTTATCCTTAAGGGGGTAAATCTTTCGAATGTAACATGTATTATGGCTTTAATGGTGTTAATAAGTCTTTATAAGCTAAGAAACCTGACCAGCCCTTTAACTTTAGTAGTGATTTCCTCCTAATTTGGATCAAGGTTCCAAGTCCATGCCCTCTACAGTCAGCTTCCACATTTATTGATGTTGCCGTTAGGAAGCTTGGTCTACACATTGCGCTGGCCAAATTCTGCAGCTGTCCTCTCAGTTCATTATGTGACATGCCCATCTTTGTTTTTACAGCTGTATTGTTATTTTCCCTAAAATCAGGCACATTTGGAATTCTTTTTTAAAGTTCTCCTCCATGATATCGTTTGTTCTGCCAGAGACATTCCCTTGGTTGCACTGATCTAATTTTTCTTTCTCATAGTTTCAGACTTTGTGGAATTGGCAAGTAGAGCTTTGAGGTGGAGAAAGGGAGAAAGAATGATTAGCTTTTTGCTTAATTAGAGTACATCTGAATCAGTGTCTCATTCAGATGGATATAAGCACACGCGTGCATAGAAGTTTTCAAAGTAATTGGTCTGAACTTCCAGAATTACCATCAAATTTGCCTTGGTGTGGCAGCCACATCGGTAGAAAGAGAGGTATAAATAATAATTATGACCTGCCACTTCACAGTCATTTGATAGCAAAGAATTAAATTAGTTGAATGTATTAAGGACTTGAAAGTGTGCTGAAACTGGGAAATTTGACAGGAGAGCTGATATTTTTTTAAGATTGTGTGACGCTATAGGGAAATGAAACTACAAATGAATGTTCTGTTCTCTATTCCAGAATAACTTTGAAGTTTGTATAAATCAACCTTTCTCTTTTAAATTCAAAATGACAAATTATCAGAATGCATTTTTTTCATTCTGAAAGGGTACTTTTAGATTTGGAACAGATGGGATAGCAAGTGCCTGATTCAGAATTGACTAAAACTTACTCTGGTATATTGTTTTGCATTTGCAGGATTGTAAATAGTGTATTTTCGAAAGGGAGTCCTGTGACCTATATGCTCACATGGACTGCCTATATTCAATTTTTTTCATTGAGGTTTGCTCATTAAGCATTACAATTAAAACTAACATCTGATCAGAGGCTTATGAGTGAAACTTATAATGTAAAATGTCCCCTGAGTTATTGTAACTTGAGGTTCATTGGGGGGTTCCATTTTCATGACTAGTATAACTTGGGGTATATGCACTATAAATAAAATCCACGTTAATTTCAGATCTGGATTTCGGGGAGGGCACTGATAACTTTATCCTGATTTGTCAGGCTTATCAATACCATTTTGGGATTCCCTGTTGGAGGTTTTGGTCCCAGAATTTTAGGACTTTTTTTTTTAAAGTTACATCCTCCCACATTGTCCCCAGAGGCAACAGGGGAGGGAGGAAAAGAGAGGAAGCTTCTAGCCCCAGGGAAATGTTAGCATCTCCTTTCACTTTAAATTTTAAAAGGCCATTACCTATAGAATAAGAGATTCTACCCACCAGCTGAGAGGGTCAGGTAGGCCTGGTCTCCCCCAAGTCCCTTTAAATTTTAAAAGGGAAGAACTGAACTGACCTGGACCTGGCATGCTGGCATTGTCCTCATAGGAGGCTTCTTTCTGTTGCTGGCATTGTAGGAAGCAGAGCCTGCCCCCCACAGCTGGAAAATGGCAGGCTGGCCAGTGGGCTTCTGCATTCCCAGAAGGCTTCGCTGTTTAATGGGAATTTTATTTATTTAACATTATCTTCCACCTTTCTCACGGAGACTCAAGGTGGATTATACAGTGAGTCAGTCCAATCAGTATCAAAGATATTTCAATAAACATAAGTGATATATGCAAGTTTGCAAAGATTTAAAAACCAGCAGAAATCCAATACAGAACTGAAGAAATGTTGAAATAGAACGTAAGCAATTCTGCAACTGACATATTAAACAGTATAGGAACTACCCAGTAGGATCATACTTAAAGCAACAGTAGTGAAGTCTATGGTCCCTCAATATTTACAGCAATAGTAGTAAAGTCTGTGGTCCCTCCTTATCTCTTTACTGATGGGTTCCCTATACCTTTACTGATGGCTCTCTTGAGACCACTTCCTTTGCAGTACAGCCCTCCTATCTGAGTAAAAAGCCCTCTTGAATAATTCAGTTTTGTATCATTTGCGGAAGGCCTGAAGAGTGGGAGCTTTCCTAATCTCGCCAGGTAGGACATCTTATGGTAGTTCAGGTCTACCCACAAGGAATAATGCACCTGCCGTCTTTACTACCCTTAAGGAAATAATGGGTTATTATTTCCTATGGCTAGACCTGCAAGAGCCCAACCCATTATCCAAGACTTGGGCACTCACGAGTCTGCTGGCCGGACCCCCTGCCTGCCCTTTTCCAGTTGTGGGGACAGGTTCTGCTGTCTCTGATGCCAACATTAAGAAGAAGCCTCTAGTGGCAATGATGCTAGCATGGTAAGGTCAGGTCAGTTCGGTGCAGGTACTGACTTAAACATCTGACTGCCTGCTCATAATCCCTGCTTCTTACATTATCTTTTTAAATGCAGGGGTAGCCAAGAGTTGACCTTTACTCCAGACGTGCCATTGTTCACTTTAATTTCAGACGTCACTAACAATTTCAGCTGACTTGGAACAGCACTGTATAATTCTGACTAGATATTAGAAATAGTTTGGCAGCTTTGCTGGGGAAGGGAAGAGATGTAAACTCTGGGAACAGTGAGTCTCATTAGACCCTGAAATTCAATCTCTGAGCCTTGCTACAAGTGACATTTTACACGTGAAGGATAAAGGATCATTTTTGCAAGTCTTTCTGGGAACTGAAGTTCCTCTCCCCCACCCCTTTTCCTTTTGTTCCTTCCCCTCGCTGCCTGAAGAGACAGAGAAAGCCTGCAGCAACAGCAACTTTTGCAAATCGTTCCTCCAGTCACAAGCCTGCTCTCAGTGATCTTTGGGGCAGGCAGCTGCAACTTTCTCAGCTTTCTCCGGAGCATTCCCCCCCCCCGCCCCAGCAAGACGATTTGCAAAAGCTGATGTTGACGTAGGCTCTCTCTGTCTCTTCAGGCAGCGAGGGGAAGGAACAAAAGGAAAAGGGGTGGGGGAGGGGAACTTCAGTTCCCAGAAAGACTTGTGAAAATGATCCTTTATCCTTCACGTGTAAAATGTCACTTGTAGCAAGGCTCTCTGACACTGATTTCAGTTTGTGCAACTCTGCTGGAACTGCCTGTAGGATAAGTCTTAACCAGATGTTTCAAGCCAGTCCTTCCTTCTACAGAAGTATGCGGTGAAAGAGTAAACCATCCATGGTCAGCAGCTCAACTGATCTGGGCAAAAATTCCTTTTTAGTTCATCACTATTTTAGAAAGTGGTGTGAGAAAGTTGTGAATAAAATCCCAGGTGTTCCATTATGTTCACATTTGTTTTGTCTCCCTTTCAGGTGGCAGCACATGTCCAAAGATCGTTATAACTGTGCCTTGCACTGCAAGCAGCACAGGGAGCAGCACATCCAAGCTATTTGAGCCGAACAGCTGCAATGAAGTGGCTCAGAGAATAAATGGAAACGTGCCAGCTAAGCACTCCCCACGCCCAGCTTCAAATCCAAAGCCACAAGGTCAGTAGCAATTCCAAATACATGCAAAGTCCTTACCCTCAGAGGAAACAAAGTAAATAGTTGCTTCAGCCAAATCATTGTCATTTGTGGCACAAATAAAATTGTCCAAATGGTTTGCAGAAGCAAACTTTAATTGAGGTTTGGTTGAATACCATTGTAAGGTGTCGCTTGTTTATACTAATGAACCAAAATGTATTGTTTTGTAAAAATAAATATAACTTTATCAAGCAGTAACAGGCCGAAAATCATGAGGAGTAAGTATAACTGTGTCATTGAATTCTCAATTGACCAGGAACTAGGGGTGTGCAATTCGAGTTTCTGATTTCCAAAGATCTGGGATTTCCAAATCAGGCCCAGCACACAGGGTCCAATTCAGAAACTCCTAATCAAAGCTTCCCAAAGCTATTCATATTGCTTTGGGAAGCTTCGGGTCAAGAGGTTTAAATGCCCCTTCCCATGCTGCTGCAAAGCAGCAGGGAAAGGGGCATTTAAACCCCAGGATAAGCTGTTTGGCGGGGAAACCCCCGCTAAGCAGTTGATCCAAGCCAGCTAGTGTTTAAATGCCCCTTTCCATGCCGCTGCGAAGCAGCAGGGAAAGGGGCATTTCAATCCCAAGACCAGATGTTTGGCGGGAAAATCCCTGCCAAACAGCTGATTGAAGGGGAAGGGTTAAATGCCCTTTCCCCGCCGCTGCAGAGCAGAGGGGAAAGGAGCATTTAAACCCCCCCAAAGGGGAGGAATGCCCTTTCCTCACTGCTGCGAAGCAGCGGGGAAAGGAGCATCGCCCCTTGGATCAGTGGCTTAGCAAGCTGCAGATGGAAGCTTCCTGCGCATGGGAAGGGGCATTGTAAACCCTGGGATCAGCAGCTGGATGGGGAAATCCCTGCCAAGCAGCTGATCAAAGGGGGCGGGAATACCCTTTCCCTGTCACTGTGAAGCAGTGGGTAAAAGAGCATCTTTCCCCTTTGATCAGCTGCCTGGCTTCACAGCGACAGGGAAGGGGCATTTAAATGT
The DNA here is from genome assembly GCF_028583425.1 of Eublepharis macularius. Lineage (NCBI taxonomy): Eukaryota > Metazoa > Chordata > Lepidosauria > Squamata > Eublepharidae > Eublepharis > Eublepharis macularius. The sequence goes on from NC_072798.1 coordinate 24,248,530, forward strand.
TAATAATAATAATAATAATAATAATAACATTCAATTTATATACCGCTCTTCAGGACAACTTAATGCCCACTCAGAGCGGTTTACAAAGTGTTATTATTACCCCACAACAATCACCCTGTGAGGTGGGTGAGGCTGAGAGAGCTCCAGAGAACTGTGACTCGCCCAAGGTCACCCAGCTGGCTTCGTGGAGGAGTGGGGAATCAAACCCGGCTCTGCAGATTAGAGTCCCATGCTCTTAACCACTACACCAAACTGGCTCCTCCCCTTGGATCAGCTGCCTGGCCAGGCTAGATTAAAAGAAATAATGTCCACTTACACAGCTTTTCATTGCTAATTTGTAGCTGCAGAACAGTAAAACATCTTGCTCTAACAGTGCAATCCTATGCAGAGTTACTCTAGTCTTAAGACTAATGGGCTTAAACTGGAATAACTCTGCATAGGATTACATGTAAGACTCTTTAACAAACCTGTTAGCAAGAACTGTTTCTTCTTTCTTTTTTCTTGTAGAACAGAAGCAGAATATGAGAATTGCTATGACTGGTTTCATTGCTTGTCTTAGGCATGATTATTAAGCAGGGATAAAAAATGTATACTACACTATCTAGATCCTTGGCAATTTAAGTAGTCACTAGGTATATTCTACTAGAAAGAGAGAATGTGCATGTGCTACTGTGTCCCACTTTGATTGAAGCAAAAGCAGTCTACCTTTTTCTCCTGTAGACTTGTGTCATTTCATGATGATAATACGCTCTTGCCACAATGCCCATATGTACACAGGCTTGGGTTGCTATCTAGATCCTCTGTCATCCTTGTTGTGTGTGCGCACTCTCTTTCTCTCTCTTTCTCATTACTAAACTATGTCATTGTCTCTAGCTGAAATAAATCTTTATAGGGAAAGAAGGGTCTGTATGCAGGTAAGCTGATCAATGTTCCCATGCTTTCTCAGTGTGCAGTGTCAGAGGTTGGGATTGAATGCCCAACGGGAAGTTGAGTGCATGGAAGCAAGCACAGTATGGTCACTGCTTTCCATGTATGGTGATTGTTTTCATGGCAGGAAATTAAGCTGGCACTTTTGCCTTACAATTTATGTGTATTTTGTTCTTTGTGATTTAAGTGACCCTTAAATTGCTCTCAAAGCAAAGCTCTCAAACAAATATTTTTTGCCCGTTTCACCATAATAAAGGTGATAAAGGTTTCATTTGATTTTTATTTATTATTTTTAAAAACTCAGTGTCCAACTTTCTACCAAAATAGGACCCAAGACACCAAACATTAAAACATTTCAATATTAAAATAATGTATATATTCAATAATTCAATGAAAAATATAAACACAACCATACATTGATATAAACACTTATCAATGTAAAAACAAGGATAATGAAAGCAGATCTGAATATCTAAACTGGCAACATTAAAAGCTGGATTAAATTTAGCAAATCTATCAATCAGCAACCAAATTTTAAAGTACTGAATGATCGTCATTGAAGGACCAAAACAGATCAGCTGGTGAAATGCTGGCAAGAGGGAGCTGCTGTCCCTTACTCACCAGGGTATGTCAGAGCTAGAATACTGTGGATCCTAGCATTTAGATGATTCTTGTTGAAATTTCATGATGACTACATGTATTTTTCAGTGATGCAACAAATATTTTCTAAAGGCTATGTGTAAATTTTGTTCTCACTCAGTTTGCCAGCTGTAAGCATGATTTGACAGGATAAGAAACAGGTCCTGTATTGTGATTTATATTGCTGCGTTCTAGCAAAAACATCCTTCTGACTTGCAAATCAAACAGAACTTGAGATACTTTCTCTTGGATATTTTGTGTGGCTTTTCATTCAAAGATGTGCCTTTAATGGAGTGGAAAATATTCAAGGTCTGTCTTTGCTTCTCAGGATTTGTACTGGAAACTAACAATGTCTCTGGCCTGATTTTATTGAGTGTTTTTGTAGTTTTTTCTGAAAAGCCGCTTATATCTTTAGAAACCAATTTCATCATTGTATATTATTCTTCAGTATTCCTCCCGCACTGCCCCCAGCATAGTGAATAAGTCCTAGAATAAAGAATCAAATGTAACAGTCAACTTTGTGTTAATTTTTTTAAAAATGTTACATTGCTTCACTTTATGACAACAAATTACTTGAGTTTAGAATTAAAGTATAAGTTACTATCAATATTAATAGCAGAGCAATAGAAATAAGAGTTTTAAAGCAGAGATTTATGGTTGTTTAGCCATGTTTTTAGAGATAGTGTCGTCTCATGGAAGTGCAGGAACGCTCCCACATCTGGTGTGACGACATCATTTCCGGGGATGTGTTTTCCACCTCCCACCAACCACTGGCAGGTTGGTGGGCAAAGTGGTGAACCCCCAGGAGTTTGCCCACCGTCAGCAGGCACCTGGGAGCCCTAGTATATAGCTGACAGTGACTTCAAAGAAATCACAATGGGTTATTATTTGGTCCTAAACCAAAAGGCATATCTAATCCAAATCTTATAAAAAGATGTAGAATGTATTGTTTAGAACACATGTAAATAGATAATGAAGCAGTAAGAGAGACAGGGTGCTGTTATTCCATGTTGATAAGTGAAGTCAGTTGTCAGGTGTATTGGAATATGAGAGATCAACATAATGCAGATGCATAGACGTCAAGCCAAATAGCGTTCCAAATAGTGTTTCATGAGAGGGAGTGCTGCTAGTCTTCTCTGAGACATAAATTAAACATTATTGGAAGCAGATAGCATCCTTTTGCAGAAGAGGTTGTGGTATCTGCATGAAATGGGTTTGCCTCCTGTCAATCAACTTGTGGTGGAATGGATACTTTCCTACAAAAAACCCTGCAAATATTAAACAAGGGAGAGCTGCATACTGCTAGCAGCACATGCTGCTTCAGTACGTGTATCTCTTTATTTCCTTACCTCTCAGATGGCAATAACTTAGTTGAAAACAGAAAACACAAATTTTGTTCTAACGAATAAGTGTTACGTAGACAGATAACAGTTTAATAGTCATAACAGGGGGCTAGTATAACATAACATATATTTGGATATCTACTTACACTTTATAACATAAATATACTAATATTCAATTGTGTATTATACTATATAGGCTTGAAAATATGTTGTATGTATACAGTACAAGAATTATGTCATGATATATATTGTTGTACATAAAAATTTTCATACGACACATTCTTGTCTTAAAGCATTTCACTCATTACAAAAGAAAATATTTCATAGGAGGTTCTTTTGGACTTCCCTACAATTCCAGTTTTTCCACTGGACAAATTAAAGGGGAAATGGGGGAGGGGGGGGTTCCTAGACCTGTACATCTCTACTGTAACTGTAATAATGTTACACAGCAGAAGAAATCCTTATCACAGGAAGTTATCTATTGTATCTCTGCATGAGTCATGGCTCTGGGCTAGTAATCAAAAAGTACACCCAGAATAGTGACGTGCCAAATGATGGCAGATGGGCATCATTGGAGGCAGATGGTTCTTTTCTCAGCAATTCTAAAAGCAAACCTTTTGGAATGAAAGTCTTCCAGTTTTGATTCAGGAAACAATGTTCCTTAAATTCAAAAAATTTGAAACATTTATCTACCCAGGCTTGTACTTCCTTCCTTTTCACCGTTGCCTAAACAGTTAGACAACTTTCTGGCAGTGACTCTGGCTGCAGCCCTGCACATAATCTTGGGGCTGGACGGCCCACACACCTCTAAACACACGCACATTTTACTTGTTTAGCACAAAGCGCGTTAGCTCCTTCATGCCTAGCATGTCTTGCATGAGGTTGTATTCCTTACCCTACTTGAAAGTACATTCCATAACTGGCAGACTTAATGTTGTCATCATGAGATACCACTTTACTTCTGAACATGAAACCCTCTTCCATTCAGTCTTCTTTCCCAGCGTAATTATTTCTGTGCCTGCCTCCTGTCTCCCTTTCTCCCCCTCATCTCTTTCAGTTAACTAGCTGTTCAGTTTTGTGGCAGTTATCTGATGTTCACTGCCCTAGATCTGCCTGTCAGTTCCAGGGAGAATGCAGAATAGAAAACTGCTCTATGTCTAGCAGAAGCCAGCAGGTAGATGATAAAACCCATTTCAAAAGCCTTAGAGATAATGTATCTATAATGGATAATCTTGACAGCATCTTTAAAAACAGGGTAAGAATGATAGTGGCCTTTCCAATAATCCCTTTTGTATGTCTTTTAATTATCTCTCTCGTTTTCCAAGGAGCTTTGGTGTTGCAGAAGAGTAGAAGGTGATGACTTGGTTTGTATTGTAATGATAGAAAGGAAGATCAGTTCTGACCCTACTAGAATATGGTTAAAGTTTATCCTGATGTGTTGACACGGCTGCTTTTTTTTTTTTTTTTACATCCTGTGCAGTGTTGTTGATTCCAAATAGTATGGTATATATACGCATATGTTAATCTAACTTTAGTGCAGAATTTACAGAGTTGTCTGGATTGACAACTTTGTGCATAGAGTTTACTGTGTAAGACTGACAGCCCTCCACCCTTTTTGTTTTGCTTTCTAGGTTTTTCCTCTCATTCCTCACTCTTTGAGCAATAGAAAGGCCCCGATCAGCATCTTACAGGGGTGTTATTCTTTTGCTTCTTACTATTTCTTGCCATATTGCAGTTTTGTAGACTGAACAGTCCTTGTCTGTGTGTTTCTTCCTAAATGACAGAGGAGATACAGGCCAGTGCATGATAAGGCAGCCAGTGCCTTTTAATTCATAGCAAGTCTTCTCTCAGGTTTCATCTGACAGCTGTGTGAAAATGAACATCAAAAAAAGAAATCTAACCTTCGTGGAGAGGACTTGAATGATCCCTTGGAGGTTTAGGAAGTCATGGTTTTGGACAACTGGTGAAATGCTGACCAATGTTTATAGTTTAGTGTGTGTTCCTTTTTTTTTTACAGTGCCTCCAAAGCCATTACATCTGCAGAATTCACAGTCATCCATTCCCCACCAAACCCCTAGACATAAAGTTTTATATTCTGCGAAGCAAAGAATGGAGGAAGTTACATCTACCTCTTCTTGTGTATCAAAAGAGAAAACTAGTAAAGTGTCTGATCTCATCAGTCATTTTGAAGGAGGCAGGTAAACATATTTTGTGTTTTTCTTCAAAGGTTACAGTGCAATATAACTGATAATGAATGAGGAAATGCTGTATGTTCCTCTTTTATAGCCTTAGTATAGACAGTCACTGTGTTGGTTCTTGTGTGTTAAGAGATGCAAGTAAGGGAAGCTGTTAACTGGTAAAAAAGTACAGGCAGGGTTTTGGTTTACCAGAAGTCAGTATTTACATTCCAGCCCACCATCATCTCAGTTCAGCAAAGAAATTGATTGAGTCTACCAGACTATTTGTGCTAGTCTGTAACAGCAGATAGACCAAAAAGACACTCAAATGTGCTCCATGTTTCTGCAGACCTCCCCACTTTGTAGTTGTCATCATATTGTCCCTATTCAAAATGGGACGTTAATGTCTGGCAGCCAAGGCTTTAATTTTACTGTTCACTATTCATCTCTTCTGGTCCTATGGCTGTGATTGGTTTATTGTGTTATAAGCCCAGGGCCGGTGCCAGAGGTTTTGGCGCCCGCGGCGGCGTGTGCGCGCGGGCGCGCCACGGACTGCGTGATGACGTCATTGCAAACGTCATCACGCGCCGCAGGGGGGCTGGGCGGCGTGTGGAGGACCGCCGAGCGCAGAAGCTGCGAGCTGCTGCTGGAGCGGCGCGCGGAGGCTGCTCCGTACGCCGCCCCAGCAGCAGCTCACGGCTTCTACGCCCAGCTGGGGCGGAGGAGTGCACAGCAGAGCTGGGGTGGCTGGCTGCAGCAGTAGCTGCAGCCAGCCAGCCAGCCCCGTGCTGCCGCCGCCACATGCCCCAGCCGAGCGCAGAAGCTGTGAGCCGGGGCTGGGGCGGCGCACGGAGGCTGCTCCGTGCGCCACCCCAGCAGCAGCTCACGGCTTCTGCGCCCGGCTGGGGCGGAGGAGCACGCAACGGAGCCAGCCAGCCCCGTGCTGCCGCCGCCACATGCCCCAGCCGAGCGCAGAAGCTGCGAGCCGGGGCTGGGGCGGCGCACGGAGGCTGCTCCGTGCGCCACCCCAGCAGCAGCTCACGACTTCTGCGCCCGGCTGGGGCGGAGGAGCACGCAACGGAGCCAGCCAGCCCCGTGCTTCCACCGCCGCCGCCCCCACACGCCCCAGCCGGGAGCAGAAGCTGCGAGCCGCTGCTGGGGCGGTGCGTGGAGGCTGCGCCCGGCTGGGAAGTGTGGCGGCGGCAGCGGGGCTCAAGCGGCGCACAGAGGCTGCGCCCGGCTGGGGTGTGTGGCAGCGGTCGTGGCAGCAAGGGGCTGGCTGACTGGCTGCAGCAGTAGCTGCAGCCAAGTCATGCCAGCTTCGCTGCGCGCGTCTCCACCCCCCAACACCCCTTCCAGCGCCCCTCCAGTGCCCGCGCGCGTCTCCACCCCCCAACACCCCTTCCAGCGCCCCTCCAGTGCCCGCGCGCCCGAGGCCACCGCCTACCTGGCCTCCATGGGCGCGCCGGCCCTGTATAAGCCTCTTCCTCCTCTCCCCCTAGGCTAGCTTGGTCCTTAGCAAAATGTTAGCTACCTCTCTTTACACTACCCTGCCATTTGAAAAAACGATTGCCTGAATTTTTGAATATGTAATAATGGTTTCCAGGCAGTTTCTCGTCATGGAAAGCCAGTTCCTGATTGCCATCAAGTCCCATTTATCAATTTTAAACAGTTCCAAACTGCAGCATGGTGTAAACAATCATCTGGAAACACCCTGCATGGATGTAGCAATATTTCTTGGCTCTTTCTGGTGTTAGTAGTAGTGGCATATGTAGAAGATGGGTTACAAATCGTTCCAGCTTAAGTAATTGTTTGCCTTGCATGGAGCTGCTTTGGACCAAGTCAAATCCATCTCCCTCAGTACCGTCTACACTGACTGGCAGTGACTCTCCATGGTCTTAGGCAGAGAGAGTGAGCTTTCCAAGCATCTGCCACCCGAGATCTTTTAACTGGGGATGCCAGGGATTGAGCTGGGAACGTTTTTCACGCAAAACATTTTCTTTCCCACGGCTGCTTGCTTCCACCATCTTCCTCCCTTAATTGGTCTGCAGAATACTGTGACTGCTCCTTTCCCAGTGGAGGGAAGTACAAGAGGGTAGTTTAAAATAAGTCTACTTTCAGTGACAAGAATTAGAAATTAAATAGTATAGCAAGAGACCAAGATGCCTTTTTTTTTTTTACAAAGGAGACTATTATCATGGAGATCATAAACTGGAGTTTTGTTTTGGGATGATAAAGAATGCCTGAGAAGAGCTAATGGTGAGCCACTCACCCTTGATTTTCAGACAGAGTGTATCAGATGTTGAGGTCCTAAAATACATTTCAGGTAACGTAGGTGCGGGTCCCATGTGACTGGGAAACAGACAAACAAATGAGGTGTATAGTAAAATTGTGGAAAAAATGTGGTTGGGAGTGAGAATCTGAAGGATTTTGTGGACAGTCAGTAGCAATCAAAAATGTGTAAGTATGGGGAGAGAAGGAGCGTGGCTAGGAGGGAAAACAGCTGACCAGAGCAGAAGCGAAGTGAGCATTAGACTCATTCAACCCTGAATTTGGGCACAGTGGCACCTTCGAGGGGAACAACAAGATTTTCAGACTATAAACTTTTGAGAGCCAAAGTGCCCTTCTTCAGACATGAGTAGGAATGGAGATGCCTGAGCCTTTATATCCCATTCAAAGGTGAGTGGGGTGTTACAGGGAGGGCATTGGGATGTAAAGGTACAATGCAAGTAAATTAGATGGGAAGAGTGTAGCAGAGGAAGATTTCAGGATGTAAAAGTACAATGCAACTTGTTTAGAGCATAAATTAGCATCTGTAGTGAGGTAAAAATCCTAAATCTCTGTTCTGCCGGGAAGTGGGTGGGATGGGGCATCCATTGTTCTGAATTTGCGAATAAGGGCATTGCTGACCCTTGATAGCATATATGATTAACAAATGAATAAACCCGAGATGGTATAACTGGTGTTGGTAGGTCTAGTGATTGTGCTGTCGAAGTAAATATAGGGACAGAGTTGCTCTATATTAGACAACCAGGTCAGTCCCTATACGAAAGATTAAATGGGCATAAATCTGACATTGGAAATCACAGCATTTTAATCTTCCTGGGCATTTCATTGGGAGAACATTTTAGTCTTCCTGAAAATTCTATTGCTGTCCTCAGACAGAGAAACTTCAAGGGGAGATTATAAAGTGAGATTTCTGAAATGGAGTTTATAGTAGGAAGTTTGGGCAAACAGGGAAGAAAATATGGTTCAGTTGGACCACTGACAGCTTGACGTGGATATATATCTGAAAAACTGTAGCTAGCCATGCATGACCACAATTCTCTTTGGTACAGAGAGTGGACAGTTAGGTTGAACCAGAGGCCCACTTCCTCACGTGTAGTGCAGTGATATAAAATTGTTCTCTAAGGTGCTACTGAACTCAAATCCTTCCGTTCTACTGCAGACCAACATGGCTACCTACCTGAAACTATCTCTAGGGGGAAAAAGTAACTGTTAAGGAAAAATGATTACTTTAAACAAACATATGTTACAAGAAGGAATTTGAAGTGTATGAAAAAAGAAGAAAGTTAGCAATATAAAAATGCAGTACACGTTCAAAATTTTGAAACAGTGTTAACATGTAACAAAGTAGGAGCAAAATACACAAAATCATGAAATGTCTGCTTCTGTTGACCCGTGATTTTTCTTATCACTCCATCACTACTGAGACGCAATCTACACGTGGTCCTGGCAAACCTATTTTTTTTAATACCACAATCTATGCAGTGTATAAAATGGGTTTGGGGGGTTCAGTTATTGTAGCAAAAGGGGTGCATGCAGGTGGGGGGGGGATACTAAATTCTTCCCTGTTTGCCATTAAGTTCAAATAACCTCCCATAGAGGCCATGACTCTGCCTAGTAGAACAGTGCCTAATAGAAATGGCTAGAGGGTAAATAGTGAATGCAAGAAGGGCAGCAGAGCTTCTTCTCCTTTGTTATACGTGATAGGGCAGCTGTCTCATCCCGTTCAAGCCATAATAAGCAGCAAGAGACATTGTTGCAGTGTTTTGACTTCAGTGGGATTACTTCCAACTGATGGCACATTTGTAGGCTCGTTGCCATCACTAGTAGAAGCTCACCATTCACTGTGTGCTTTTACGGCTAACGTTTTTGTTTCATGTTGCCGCTGTTGTCATTGGTTTCGTTAGCAAAGCGGATAAGGAAGGGTGTGCTTTACATGCTATGCAAATATCTGTTTATGTAATATGCTTTCGTTTTCATTCTCTGTCTTTTCTCCTTAGCCCATCCAGTCTCAGTGAGCTGAAAAAAGAACCCTGTGTTATCAATATTATTAGATCTCAAGGAAAGCATGGGTCGACATCATCGCCTCAGCCAAAATCCTTTTCCCAACACCCACTACAAAAGCAGGGAAATAATACAGATCGATCTCAGGATGTACAGAATTGCACGACCAATGGAGTAGTAGCACAGAACCGGCTGGAATGCAGGGACAGCAGGTTGCCAGTTTATAATGACAATACGGCCATTCAAAGTGAAGATGCTTCATTTGAAAGCAGCTTGGTAAATGGAGAGAGAGAGAGCACAAGTACGGACTCGTTGCAAACTACAGCTGCCTGCAAAGGGGAAACGATCAATAGCTGTTGCCGGACTAGTCCAGATGGGAACACGTTGTTCCCATCTGGAAAAGAAACTGTAGAAATGATTACTAACGCAGAGGATAAACTGGTTGAGGAGCACAAACAAGACCAACAACTGGAAACAAAGGTAAGGCAATATTTATTTTTTTTCAAAGAAGCATCTGAAGTTGGTCACTATGTTCCTCTGAGATTATTCTATGGCCTGAACAAAGCCAGTGATGGTATGTTTCATTAGACCTTATTTGTACTGTATTTGCAGCAGTTTGATTATGAAAGTATTTGACACATTACTGCTTTTCTCATTGTAGATATATATGCTTTTTGTTGGTTTTTAAAGTTCTGTTTTTACAGGACAAAAGGTCTGATGGCCTTTTGGGTAGATAGAGATGCTGAGAGCCCTTTCACTTTTGACACAATCATGGAAGCAATCAGGGAGATCTTTGGCAGAAGTTTCCTAGAAAGGGAATCCAATCCAGAGTCTTCTTATGCAAGTGTTTCCAGTATCTGTACACTGCTTCTCTATACTGGAGGGCTTTCTCATTCAGTAAAATAGCAGGGATACAGTCCCTTTGTACGTCCACATTAGTGCATTGTAGTGAATGCCAACCTACACAGGAAAGACATCCAAATGATGTAACAGGTGTTGGCTGTAATTTACAGGAAAAGGCAGGGACAACAGGGTGGTGGTACAATAATGTATAGGAAGGAAATTGGCAAACACCTGGAGAAGATGACAGAAGGCAGCTGTTCTATCTGAGCCTTGCACCTTCTGGTTGATGAACTAATGTTCTGCTGTGTGGCCTATCATAAATAAAAAGTCAAGGTGCTCTTGACACATTGTAGGCCCTCTGTGGAATTCCACTTTTCTACAAATTTGACTCAGGGTGTAGCTGTAATGGTTAATAGCCTGAAATCATGTAGGTGGGGATGACTGCCTGGGCCTTTCCTCCAAGATCAGTTTCCTAATGGAAGGGGGAAATGACAGACTCTTGGGAAAGATAGGTGTATTTGTCTCTGCCCGTGTGAACTTTTTATCCCCACGATGGGATGAAGGACCTTGATAACAGACCTTTAACTAGTAAAGGGCACCTAAGAGGGGCTAGAATTAGATATAGTGGTGCATTCTGCAAAGAGACACTGAGATGCTTCCCCACATTGTGATACTCTACTACCATTGCAGAGTTTACACAAGATAAATAAGGGCTGCTTATTTATCACTACATGGAGTGTAGTGTTCAAGATGGATCTATTCCCTAATTCTAACAAGCATTTTGGAGCGCCTGAGTCATTTCAGGCTAATCATTCCCAGATTTTATATTGGGTGGGCGTGGGTACTCAGGAAAGAACAAGAATGTGACTTGGCTGTGTATATGTGATGTAATTTGAGGCATTAAATTCTCCATTCTGCGTTTAGCCTTTTAAAGTACCTGGTCTGTGCCTGTTATGTGGTTATCGAGGGCTTGTGCTGCAGTGCTGCTGAACTCTTTTTGATTTTGCTACTACAGACTAACACGGCAAACTCTTTTGAATCTTTACACAAGCAAACTGATCCCCACACCAAAAGGAGCTGTCTGCATCTCCATATCAAAGGAGTTGTTTACATCCCCCCTCTCCTCCTTCCCCCCTTCCCCCCCTCTCCTCCTCTATATTTGGCCAGGTTCCTTCTGCCCTCCATGCATCTGACGAAGAGAACGTGATTCTCGAAAGCTTATGCTACAGTAAAATTGGTTAGTCTTAAAGGTGCTACTGGACTCTTTTTGATTTCATTATTTTTCAGTTCCTTTGCAGTAGTCCACTCTGATCTAATTGTTGATAGTAAAAACATTTTAATACTTCATCTTTCATTTAAAACACTTTTTAAAAGCTTCCATAAAAAAGGAAAACCTGTGAATGACAGGTGTAGAATGATACCCCTGTCAGGCCTGGTGTGTGATATGTCACTGACAATACCTAATTTTTAGTATGATGAACCAATACCTGGTTCATCTGTAAGACAAAGCTGTCATTTGGCACTATTTGAATGAATCACTGTGCTCACACATGCTTCCTCCCTAATGCACTTCTGAACAGTTAGTGCCTTCCAATTTAGCACAAAACATACCTTGTTTACATTCTAACCAACAAAGTAAGGTAAGCATTTCTGTTCCAAATTAGAATTATAAACCAAAGTTGGAAACCGCTTTGTTTGCAGTCTTGGCGTGGAAGGAATATGCACAACACAATTTTGCTAGCGTGGATGGCAAGTGTTTCAAGTGTCGATGCATCAAATGCTTCATGATGTTTGGTAGCAATAAAGCTTGCATTTGTTTTTCTGCTTTTGGGGGCTTAGTGATATTTTAAAATATCCTCTGAATTTCTTAAGTCCCTTGGGTTTTTTTCCCATCATGGCCCGACACATTGGCCCTCCCCATTGGCTCTTCTAGAATGAGGGTTTCAGTCTGTCCTCCATATTAACAGAGGTATTCTTAAAATATCTACAACATCTTCAGTTTGCTCTTTTGAAATATCCTCTCAAAGAGGAGAAGAGGCTTCTCCGCACTTCTTTTTTTCCAGTGATCTTTGCCTATGCAGGAAAGTGAGAGCTGTTCATAAATTCTGTGTGTGTGTGTGTGTGTGTGTAATGTGTGGGTAATGCACATGAATTGTGCATAAATTGCATTGTAATTTATTATGAAAATAACATTTTATGTGTTTCTAGGAGACTGATGAGCAGAAATGTTACAAAATTGCCAGTGAGCTTTTGCACACAGAAAAAGCCTATGTCAGCAGACTTGAACTCTTAGACCAGGTAAGAAACCGAGAGGGAGACAGAAACTTTTCCCTTTAATATAATCATAATTAAATCATAATTAAAAATTAAATCATAAGTAAAAGCACATTTTATACAAGTTCTCTTAAGAGATAGCTTGTATAAAATGTGCTTTGTTATTTGCTAGGGGACAGCATAAAAAATTTACAGTTAACTAAAGATTTACAATTATCTGTCCATATTTCTAAATTTATAATTACTAAATCTTTATGCTCCCACATTACATTAAATTCAGGAATGTGAAGGTCTCTGTCTCTCACACCTCCTGCATCATTAGTTCATCTGCAGCCCCTCTTCTCTGTCAGCCCAAGGGAACAAACCGTAGCTGTCAGGAACCTATGCACACCCTTTTGTTTCAGCAGTCCCAGTAGTAATTTGTGACCAATACTTCACTACTTTACAGATGTATTGCCATTGAGACATGCAAATGTTGCTTCTCATGCCTAAATAAGGGACTGTTCTCCCATCTCCACCAACTGCAATTTGACCAATAAAAGTATAAAGGTGCTTGGTCAACACAGATTGTTCAGGCAGCCTTGAACTTGCAGCTTAAAGATGAAGAATCTTCTGTTTTAATCTCCGTATGGTGACTAACTCAGCAAAAAGAATAGGAATTGCTCATATCCTCTACTAAAATGATGGAACCCTTATAAGCTTCATACACAAAATTATACTTGCCTTTTAAATGCCACACAACCCACATGCTCTGCTTTTTCTTTCCTGACTCAGTGGCCTGGTTTTAAAACATTCTTTTACAATAAAACATCTCTATTCCCAAAGCCTGTTCATTTTTCATGGTGCATTTCCCTGTCCTCTGAGATTGTTCCTCTTTACTCCCCTGACTGCATGGTTAATTTGCTTGCTGTCTAGGTAATTAGATTATAAATTCAGCATAGTTCAAAGAAGTCATATCTGTCTAGTTGAACAAGCTTGTTGCTATGCATGTTGTGTTTTTGGTTTTGGATTTGCTCTGTGAACATAAGAGGCTCTATGTAGCTGCCTTTCTTGCATTAGAAACTTGACATCTTTTATTAGCTTTAAATTGCTTATTGCTCAGATTCATCTATCTGGTAACATCTCACTACATCTGTTAGCTGGACTATTGCATGCAATTTTGTGACAAATTGTTTTAACTTGCTTGTAGAGAAGATTGTAGAAGTAAATATCCACTCACATAATTTAATTAAAATAGTATTTTACTGGAAGCTAGTACCAAACATTTTGCTGAAAGTTCGAAGCAATGTGTATAATTTACTTCTGTTTCCTTTACCTCTTTGGCCTCTCTTGCATCTTCCTCTTTTTTCCTTGCAGATTATATTGCTGTCCCTGCCCTGCTGTTTTTATCTGGGCCTGCCTTTTCCTTTCTGTTCTTCAGATTCCCACTATCTCCACCTATCTTTCTTTCAGGTGTCTGCATACTCTACCCCATTTCCTTCAGCTACCTGACTTCTGGTTTATCTCAGCTTCCTGGCTTTATTCTCCCTGTTTTCCTGATTTCTCTGTCCCTAAGTCATATCTAAAGTTTTGTACAGATCTCTCTGAGGCTTCTCTGGCTGCTTCCACATGCCTGTTTTTTCTCCACAAGAGTGGTGTTCCCCCCCCCCCCCCGGTATTCTCACAACACTGTTGTGCATTTTTGCACCTTCTGATCTCTCCTAAATCTCTTTTGAGACTATTGTCTTTTTGGAAAAAAAATAATGTTGTAGCCAAAGAGTGTTTGCTGCAGTGTTTATGAGAAGGTGTGGATTTTTTCAGGTCCCACCCATAATTGGTTCCATTTTCTTTAACTCAATCCCTGTGACCTGCTATCCCTCCTGCACTACCAGAGGGCTTTCGGAGGGGGCTTTTAAAAATCACTTATCACTATAGTGTGTTAATGCTATAGGAATATGTCAGTTACCAGTTTTTCTGAAAACCTGAGAAAGCGCTCAGGTAACACAGGGTAGAAGGAAATGTTGGCTGCAGGGGGGTTGCAGGAAGGATAGTGTGGGGGAAACAACCATGCGAACACTCCGTGGCTGCTGCAAATGCCTCTGAGTTCACAGCAGTGAGTGCCACATGGAGAGCTATTGTCATGTTAGAAGTACCCTCTTGTTACCCTTCTCCCCTTAGTTTATTGTTGTTTATTGTCTATCCCCTACCCCCAACTAATTTCTGCTGGTTAGTTTTCTAGTGGATCCCTTAGCTTCAACCTACTTGGCATCCTTTATTTATAAAGCCTTGCCAGTGTAATCCCTGACATTTTAAAAACCTTTGATTCCTTATGTGTTCTCTTCCCAGTTGGCTGACCAGCCCTCAGTCTTCCTGCCTCTCCATACAGTTGTTTCCATCCCTAGCTCACCTCCCAACTGTCTTTTTACTTATCCCCTTTGAGAACTTGGACTGTTTACAAACAACCCTACTGATAGTTTCACAGCACTCAGCACTTAGAACATGAAGTGTGTATATATCATATACAGTGTTTGCAGGGCCAGCTGAAAAGCTAAGGGTGCTTGGGCAGGCAATAAACACGCACGATACATAGCGTGGAGAAAAAGAGGCCACAACTTTATTAATTACAGAGATAGGAGTGTTGGCTCAGCATAGGGCGCAGATCCCTGCATTGGCTGACCTGCTTGCCAGCTGATGACCCCTCACCCCTTCAGCCCACCTGATGAAAGGGGAACCACGAGATGACAGTTAGTGGGATCCACAATGGACGGTAGCCTCAATGTGGTTCCCCTATCACCTTGGGGCTTGCCCCGGAGTGCGGCTTGTCATTGCCCATACCTGCTCCAAGATCCCTTATGGGGATCCCCATCTATGGAGAAACTTTGCACGCAGGCCCTGTTTCCCCCCAAAGGGGGTCTGTGCCCAACACCAAAACTGCCAGCCAAAAGTTTTGACAAGTTAACATTACATTAAAGACCCTCCAAGTATAAACCTCGAGTTTTAACAAGTTGGAAAAAAAACTCCCCCTACCACAATTGTGACAATAAAGTTAACAATAACAAGCAAAAACCTTTGTGAAGTTGCTTAATACCAGATGTAAAACTTTATGAACGTAAACTGCAACTAAACTATGAAAAGAAGTGGAGGGTGGGAGGGAACACTGTTCGGAGCCCAAATGCTGTGACCTCAGCCCGGCTCCCTCTTAAATAGAGGGAGGGTGGACCTGAGAGGAAACTTCTCCTCTCAGGTCAAGGACTGTGTCCCGCCCTCCCTCACCCAGCTGGCTGTTCTGATTGGCCTGGGTTTTTAAACTGTATAGCTCCCCGCACAGTCATGGGAGCCACGCAGAAGGAGCCGGCCAGGCCAAAAAGAGCCAACCTGCCTCCCCTATGCCTGCGGCCCGCAAACTCTGGCCCCAGTGAGTTCAGGGCTGGTGGCTTCACTAACAGAGGATGATCTGAAGCAAATAATGGTCCTCAAGGCGCATTTACAGTATCTATATTGGGTATCTCAGTGTGTTAGTTTTTCATTTATTTAAAATATATGAAGTAACTTTTTGACATTTACTCTGCTGTTCAGTCATGTGCCATCTACATTCATGTCCCCATCTGTAATATCGTAGTAGTAATATTCCCGTAGGGTTTTTAAAAATGGTATAATGGTACTAAAGCACTTGGCATATATTCGGAATTAAGTTGGCTGTGTTTAAGATGATATAAAAGAACACATAGTGGCTGTATAAGTTATTTCTAGTTGGTATGCTCAGGATGAGAAGGCAAAGCATAACCTTGATGAGATGCTAGGAGGTCTAATTTGAATCAGAGCTGCTGGAGAAGAGGAGTTGAATGGTTTTCCCCTTCTGTCATTTTTTTCCCATGAAGGAGGGAGAAAGTGATACTGATGGTGCCATGAAAGTAAAGGGAGGAAATTCTAGTGAATATAGCATATAATTTGCTTGTAAACTCTCTGAAAACTTTAGAGTTTTTAGTTGTCATTTTTGAAGACAGCAGGATCACATGTATTTGAGAGTGACTCTCCTTTTTGTCCATTTCAGGTATTCTATAGTAGACTGATGGATGAAGCTAACCGGGGTTCATTTCCTGCTGAAGTTGTTAATAAAATGTTTTCCAACATTTCATCCATAAATCAATTTCACAGGCAATTTTTGTTGCCAGAGCTTGAGAAAAGAATGCAAGAATGGTAAGTATTGTTGTGAATAATCAGAGGATAATAGTTAACTTAAGGTAATCTTGAGTATTATCTGACATGCCTATAAAGGTTTTATGATACAATGGCTATATTCACAGGGAATGACAAACTGGTTGGTCATTATGGAATGAGGCACCCTGATTTGCAAGGAATCCTGATTTACATTAGACTATAGTTGGTTATTTTGTCCACATTAAAAGTGTGATCTGATATTCTGGTTTCTAGGTGAAGAGAATAAACCACAGTTTGTTGGAAATGTGGAAGTCTTCAGTTCCAAGCCATATAAAATACCAAGGGCTTCCAAGGTTGTTTCGGTATTGGTAAAAGGGAGCAGACCAGCAATCCTCTTGTTTTGTCTAGAACATAGAATTGGTTATTAGAAGAGGACCAGAAAAATATTTAATATGTGTTCAACTAGAGCCATCCATACTCAGTCATAGTAGCATATAATCTGGGTGACTGTAGAACAGATAGCCGCAGAATGACTTGGACAAATTAGTCCAGCTGCTACAGTTTGACTACTATAGTCAATTAGTTCAAGAGGCAGATGCTTAATTAAAAATCAGTTTGTTACTTGACTGCCCTGCTTCATGAATCTTTTTTATTTGCATTTCTTTCCAAATTAAATTGATACTTGAGCATGGTGAAAACCCAAACGTTGATTTTCCCCCAAAGAACATTTTAGTCCAACATCTTTTATATAATCTAGAAAAAAGTGTGGTGGTGGTATCTGAAGGAAATTTTGAGTTCATTTCATACTTCTTTTGCAACTCTCACTATCTAAAAAATTGTTTTAAAAACAGTCTTATAATTGCAGGAAGGGCTGCTGTTTTGAAATGCATCATCTCAAAGCAATCATCTGTTACTAGTACATGTTAAGGGGCTTTGAAGTTGTTAAGCTGCCTTTGAAATTGTTATAATTCCAAAAAGCAGAATTCAAAGGCATGACTTCACAGAGAAAATATGTTTCTTGGAGAGGGGAAGCTGGATAGATAGATTTAACATGACCACTGAAGAACAGGAGCATCTGTCCTTTGGACATATTAGCTGGACAGTGGCAATGTTACCTTTCTGCACACCATTGTATTCTTATCTTGTTTACAATATAAAATTATTTTAATGTTCAATGCAGTTTTGGAGTTTCACTTGCAAAAAAGAAAACCAATAACATTTCCACTGTATTTTTTCCAAAGCAAATTAGCAAGTTTAGAATGTTTAGTCAAAATCAGGCCATTTGCTTTGTATATTTTCTATACCTGAATCATTTTCTTGTCTTTTTAATTTGGTCCCTTTCCACTAGACACTTCATGTATCATTACCCTGGGGTAAGCAATGATGTGAAGGTCTTTCTGTACTAAACCTTCAATTGGCCTTATAGAGTAATTAGATTTATAGTAAATTGTAATGTGGGCATAGGAGACAAGCACAATAAACCAAAATGTAAATAACAGTTATCATTGAGAGACCAATCAATATATCTCATTATCAACATGAACAAATCTGTGGGTACATACTTCCACTGACTGGAGCTGTGAAAAGACAAGACAGATTTTTCTACAAACCTAAAAAAGCCCCAGGTTTGCAGAAAAATCTGAAATCTAAACAACGGTCTATGTGTTAAAAGACCCCAAATAATAGAAGCAGTGCCTGTAGCTTTAAGAAATGAATGCCCTGAGTGACTGTTGCTAGGAAGCCCCAACATTGCCAGCCTTCAAGCTTTGGTTTCTATCAGTAAAAAGCAGGGAGGAGAGGCCGGGCCCTTTCCATTGCTATTTGGGTCTTTGAAGGAGAATTTGTTGGGACTAAGCCTGGCTGCAACCACTGGATAACTTGGTACCATGCAGACTTGTTGACTCACCCAGAACTGGCTACTTGCTACTATTCAACAGCAGTCCCCCCCATGGGTGGTGTTGTGGTTGGAGTGTCAGACTAGGATTTTGGACATCCAGGTCGGAATCTCCACTCAGTTATGGAAGCTCACTGGGTGATCTTGGGCCAGTGACACACACTCAGCCTAACTGACCTCACAGGGTTATTTTGAGGATAAAATGGAGGAGAGGAGAATGATGAAAACTGCTTTGTAAATAAATATAGCTGAAGATGGAAGAGCAGAAAAGGAAGGTGGGTGGGGAGGAGAGAAAGTAGCATAGAAAGGTGAGGATATGGGAGTTGCCAGGAGGAGGGAAAGAGGAAATAGTGTAGGGAAAGGGGATGCAGGGTAATATGAGGTCCCCCCCCCCACAAGTACTTGCAGGTTCCCCACTCATCTGGCCACCAGCAGAGCCCAATTGGATCCTAGTTTTTTCAGATACAGGCTGCCAAGGGGAGAGAAAGAAAGAAAAGACAGGGCAGGGGGGCAGGTAAAGGTAGATTGGATGGTAGGTGGGAAGGAGAGAAGGGGAATCAGGAAAAAGGGAGAGGCTACAGGGGCTTTCAAGAAAGAGAAAGAGGAAATAGGGAGGGGAAATGAGATGTCCACTGCAAGTCCCTGTGAGTCCCCCATTTCTAGCACTATCTCTAAATTAGTATGTATTTTACAGCACTACTTGTTTTGCCTGTTTAGGGACACAAGCCCGAGGATTGGTGATATCCTGCAGAAATTAGCTCCCTTTCTCAAGATGTACGGGGAGTATGTGAAGAATTTTGACAATGCAATGGAATTGGTAAAAACATGGACAGAACGATCACCTCTCTTCAAATCCATTATTCAAGACATTCAGGTAGGTTGTGTGTGTGTGTTGTTTAGCTATCAAGAGGCTAAGAAAATTTAGGTATTTCATTTTATTTCATTTCATTGTCTTTGTATGGTGACTCTAGCCATCAAATCGGAGCCTTGGAAGTACATGTAAAGCCACCATGGCTTCCTTCTTTATACTTATATGGACTTTGGGTCTATCCATGCATCTAATGGCAAAATTATGGGTTTGATTTCACAGATTAGTTCCACTAAGAACAGCATTTTCTCATGGCACAAGCAGCATTCTCCCTGGGGAGAATGTCACAATTAGCAGAATGAGCATAATGGATCCAGCCCCACGTGCCTTGAAGAGAACAGACCGTCACAGAAATACTTACCTGTATGGCACTCCTTGTTGGCATCTGTGCCCTTTTGGAGCCTTGGTTCCCTCCCCCATTCTTGTCATATCCCTTAATTTCAGTTAAATATAGTATAAGTCAAAAGATGCATAATAAAAATTGAGAAATCAGGGATTTGCTTAAACTTGCAGAATATCAAGAAGCAAACAGAATTGGTTGAGCAAAACATGGTTGATAAGTTCACTATTTTCCAAACAGCCCATGTCAACAAACTTTTTTTAAATTATTGATTCACTAAGTGGGTATAAAAGTGGGCAGAATAAACTGAAGTATATCGAGATTTGACTTGATAGACTCAGAGTAAATAAAAATAAATCAAATACTGAACTTGTCTCTCCTGCCTTGAGTGAGACTAATAGTAGAATGCAAGGGGATGTTTTCTATAGGGAAAATGACACAGTAGCATATATTGATGGATCCTCATCATAAGATGTAAATTGTCGCTGAGTGGTATTGTCTAAAAAGAATTTGAAGTTTTTCCATCAGTGAACTTTGAAAGAGTCTCAGATGGCTTGAAGACGGCTGTCGG
Source organism: Eublepharis macularius (assembly GCF_028583425.1). Taxonomy (NCBI): domain Eukaryota; kingdom Metazoa; phylum Chordata; class Lepidosauria; order Squamata; family Eublepharidae; genus Eublepharis; species Eublepharis macularius. The sequence continues at coordinate 24,268,833 of NC_072798.1, forward strand.
AGAGGGATTAAATATGATAATAGCATACTATTGTGAAAGCAGCCTGTTACAGTCCTTAAGAAAATTGTGTAGCTGCAGAAGTAAATAGTATTTTTACCTTGAAAATTCATTGTGTGTATGAGGTGGGCAAGAGGGAAGCTGAGTACACTCGCTTTTTGCTGACAGTATGCTAATGACAAATGTCTAACTTAATGACTAAATGTTATAAACAGTTTTAAATTAAGTGTCAGAAGCCTGTGACATTTAGATGTAAATCTAAAAGCCAACCAAGTGCATTTGGCTAATAACCATTGTTTTCTTAATTTCTTTCCACTCCCCTTAATTTCTATGCTATGCTGCACTCACAGTTAACATTAACTGTTTCTCTCAAGGCCAGTCTACTACTTCCAACAAATTCGCCCCACTCACCATCACTTCTGAAACACTATTGGACCCTCATCAGCAATTCTGCTAAGTTCAGTTCAGTTCAGAGTTTATTGTGTATAGCCAAGTGGAACTGCCTTCTTAAGGATGGATCCCCTGGCCATATTGTTCTGGCAGACTCACCGAATAATTTAATGAGGGCCAGGTTAGACATGATGGCTGTGAATGGATATCCTGTCTGTTTTTTAGACGTTAAAAAATGGAAACCCAGTTTGGTTTGGGTGAAGGAAGGAGTTATTCTTGTTCCCCCTTCCGGTGCCGCTTCACTGCCACCATCCCAGCCACTGATGGCCCTGTGAGGGAAACATACAGACATCAAAGAAGAGAGCAATTTGCATCAGGAAAAATAGTTTTTTAAAAAACTTTCCTACACCACATCTCTGCCGCTGCTTCCCCCCCCCCCCACCTACTCCAGCAGCATAAAATAGAGATTCGTGGATCTCCCACTCACAAGTTTCCCTTGGTTCATGGTTGTTGCAAATACCTTCTTCACACTTTCTTCACCATGTAATTCTCTTCTGGACTTGAAGTCAGTCATTTACATCTGAGTTGTGGCAAAGTAGAGAGGCTAGGGCTTGAGACAGGAGTGTCAGCAAGGGAGGGGAGTGCTAAATTGTACTGCGAGTGCTTCCCTTGGTGCCGATAAATACTCCTAACTGCATAGTGATTTTTTTCATTGAAGAATAAAATAATTGAGTCATTTCCATAAACAAGTTGATTCTTTAATTGTATAATCAAAATTGTACTTTAGAATTAAATTAAATTAAATTATTGCATGTTGTTTCTTTTTGCATTCCTCTGATATTGCCATCGTTTACAAATGGGAACAATAAACAGTAGATTAATCTTTGTTAATTGCTATCAGAAAAGGTTTTTAATGATTTAATAAAGCAACATATTTCAGCTGGGGATTCTGTTTAATTAAAAAGTTTCATTTGTTAGTATTACTAGAGAGTTTAAGCAAAGTAAGTTTTTTAAAGTTTTTTTTTTTAAAAAGTCAGACTACAGTATTAGCCAGAGAAAGAGAAAGCATAAAATATTTCTTAGCATCCTTAAACATTTTCCCCCCATTAGAAACAGAAAGTCTGTGGAAATTTGACCTTGCAGCATCACATGCTAGAACCAGTGCAACGCATTCCCCGATATGAAATGCTCCTAAAGGACTACCTAAGAAAATTGCCACAAGACTCCCTAGACTGGAAGGATGCTGAAAGTAAGTATATGTTACGTGTGGGTTACAGGTTAAGTATCGCAAAAGAACTGTAATAGAGGATCCGTTAACATTTCGGGGTGGAGAGAATACGATTTCCAAGCAGTTAATATTCCATTCAGTGCAGTAGTTAAATCATGTCTCTGAAAAATGTTTCTTTTGTTGTAAGTTTTCTGGGCAAAAAAGGGTGGTATTTTCAGTCTTGTTTTCTGCAAAGGGTTGTAGATTCTGAGCACGGATCATAAGGTTAGAAATATCTTTTATTCTCTTCATCTGTTTTCCTGTTTTGCATTGGAAAAGTTGATATCTCTTTGGAAACAACATTCTCTAATAAAAGTCCTTGTATGTTCTTTAGAACTAAAATGGAAGATTTTTAAAACTTAAGAAATAGACCAAAGATGCATCTAGTCCAGCCTCTTGTTTTTCACAGTGGCCAGTCAGCTGCTCCCCATATAAACTCTGGACAGGGCAAAAGGGCAACAGCTTGATCATGCTGCTGCTCCCCAGTAACTGGCATTTAAAGACATACTGCTTCCGACCATGGAGGTTCCATTTAGCCTTTATGGCTAAGAGCTATTGATAGGCCTACGTTCCATGGACTGGTCAGTAGTAGTAGTTTATTTTCCACGGTCAGTGACCAGCAATTTACAAAAACACCAATAAAAGGTACCACAGAAGAAAATAAAACATCAATAAAACCATTCACAATACCTGGGTAAAATCATTCATGATACAATAGTATAAACTTTAAAATTCTCAGTGGTACAATAAAATCATTCGCTTAGACACTAAGGATTTCCCGATCCTTGAAGCAATCCAAATCTGGCCACCTGAAATGTGACCTTAGGATGTCTATCTGAAAAGAAACCCCTCAGAGTGCATATCCTTTGGCTACGGGTAAGGGGCAAAGTTGAAAAAAGAGGAAGAGATTTGCGAAGATTGTTATACACCTTGCAGTCAAATATAATGTGTTCTAATGATTCTATCCCTTCCTCACAGCAGGGGCAAATCCTTTCCTCATAAGGGATTTTTTTAAACTTCCCTTCGAGGACAGCCGAGGGAAAAACATCCAGTCGCATTAGTGTGAAAATTCGTCTGTACTCCTGATTTGATAGGTTGAGGAGATAAGGCATAGGTGTTACCCTATTGGGGGGCTCCAAAAGATCTCGCCATTTCTCTATTCTGATTATATCATGTTGCCTTGCAATATCTAATATCCTCTGTTTTACTATATCTTTAGCTTTTTCATAACCCATAGAGCACAGGTATTGTTTAGAAAGACCGTACGAAAGTAACTTCTTATCCAGCGTCCTGAGCCATGGGGGGGGGGGGGCAAAGGGATCCAATATTATTAGACTTGTGAGCCCTTTGGGACAGCAAACTAATTTTAGCCAGTACAGGGTTACTGCAATTCACAACCTTGCCTCTACTGTAATCATGCCAGTTTCAATTCTGATAAGTGCATTTGGGACACCATGGGGCACTTGTAAGATTGTTCTCAGGAATTTAGATTGAACTGTGTCCAGCTTCTTTAAATGTGAGGTGCCATGGACTGGTCAAATCTCTCTTTAAAGTCATCTGAACAGGTGGCCATCACTATATCTTACAGCGGATGAATTCATGAGTGAATTGTGTTACATAAAGAAATTCTTTGATTTGTCCTGAATCTACTGTCCGTTAACTTAATTGGAGTGGAGAAAAAAAATGTTTCTCAAGTAGATGGCTGTTGTGGGTTTTCCGGGCTGTATTGCCATGGTCAGTACAGTGACACTGAGAGATCTCTGTCTTTTGGTGCTACACCTCTGAAGATGCCAGCCACAGCTGCTGGCGAAACGTCAGGAACTACAATGCCAAGACCACGGCAATACAGCCCGGAAAACCCACAACAACCATTGTTCTCCGGCCGTGAAAGCCTTCGACAATTTCTCAAGTAGCTTAAATCTGGAAAGGAATAGGTACATCTGTATACCAACCATGTGAAATTTAGCATTTTTCTCTGCGGGAAGGTAACTCTAACATTTCCTATAGAATTGGTAAAATTTCTTCATGGGTCCTTTGATTCCACTATAATCAATCATAGTTTATTGTTAGATCTTGAGGTGGCCTGTTAAATGGAACTGTTAGATGACATACTACTGTTACTTTGAGCCATGGGATTGTTTCCTAGATTCAGTTCACGTCTTCTCATTTCCCTAAAAGCTTCATACTTAGCTCTGTTAACTTGTTAAAATCATTCTTACTTGAAACTATAAAAAGTACATTAGGCAATACATTTTGTGGTCTTTATTTCTCCAAGTGTAGAAAAGATAAACTGAGCTGTAGTTGTCGAAGGCTTTCACGGCCGGAGAACGATGGTTGTTGGGGGTTTTCCGGGCTGTATTGCCGTGGTCTTGGCATTGTAGTTCCTGACGTTTCGCCAGCAGCTGTGGCTGGCATCTTCAGAGGTGTAGCACCAAAAGACAGAGATCTCTCAGTGTCACAGTGTGGAAAAGATGTAGGTCATTTGTATCTACTCAGGAGGGGTGGGGTTGAGCTGAGTCATTCTGTAAGAGTTTCCCAGGGTGTGGAATGCTAATGGCGGGAGGCTTCACTGTAACCTGAGGAGGTTCTTTTGCATATGGATTGGTGCTTGATGTGCTAATCTTCTCTGCAGGGCTATTGTCGGGTGTGGAGTGTTTTGTTGGCCTGGTGTTTTTCAGAACTGGAGCCCATGCTCTGTTCATTCTTAAGGTTTCTTCTTTCCTGTTGAAGTTTTGCTTATGCTTGTGAATTTCAATGGCTTCCCTGTGCAGTCTGACAAAGTAGTTGGAAGTGTTGTCCAGTATTTTGGTGTCCTGGAATAAGATACTGTGCCCTGTTTGAGTTAGGCTATGTTCAGCCACTGCTGATTTTTCAGGCTGTCCAAGTCTGCAGTGTCTTTCATGTTCTTTTATTCTTGTCTGGATGCTACGCTTTGTGGTCCCGATGTAAACTTGTCCACAGCTGCAGGGTATACGGTATACTCCTGCAGAGGTGAGGGGGTCTCTGCTGTCTTTTGCTGATCGTAGCATCTGTTGTATTTTTCGGGTGGGTCTGAATACTGCTTGAAGGTTATGCTTTTCCATAAGCTTTCCCATCTGATCAGTAATTCCTTTGATATATGGCAAAAACACTTTTCCTGTAGGTGACTGTTTTTCCTTGGTTGTTTGATTCATCCTGGGTTTGATTGCTCTTCGGATTTCATTTCTGGAGTAGCCATTTGCCTGAAGTGCGTGGTTTAGATGATTAATTTCCTCATTGAGAAAGCGCGGCTCACATATCCGTCTTGCACGATCCACTAATGTTTTCATTATGCCTCTTTTCTGTCGGGGGTGGTGATTGGAGTTTTTGTGTAAGTACCGATCAGTGTGAGTTGGTTTCCTGTAGACCTTGTGACCTAACTGAAAGTTTGCTTTGCGGATGACCAAGGTATCCAGGAATGAGAGTTTTCCCTCACTTTCTTTCTCCATTGTGAATTGTATGTTCAGGTGGATGTTGTTGAGATGATTCAAAAACTCCCTCAATTCTTCCTCCCCATGGCTCCAAATGATGAATGTATCATCCACAAACCGGAACCATACACTGGGTTTGTGGGGTGCTGATTCTAGAGCTGTTTTTTCAAAATGTTCCATGTAGAAGTTTGCTATAACTGGGCTGAGTGGGCTCCCCATGGCCACCCCATCCATCTGTTCATAGAATTCGTTGTCCCATTGGAAGTAACTGGTTGTCAGACAATGATGGAATAAGGCTGTTACATCCTCTGGGAAAATCTGATTAATCAGTGCAATAGTGTCTTTTACTGGAACCTTGGTAAACAGGGATACAACATCAAAACTGACAAGTATGTCTTGTGGATTGAGTTTCAGAGAACTGATTTTGTTGATGAAATCTGCTGAATCTTTGATGTAAGACGAGGTTTTCCCGATGTGGTCCTGCAGGAGATCCGCCAGATGTCTAGCTAATTCATATGTCGGTGAACCAATGGCACTCACAATGGGTCGGAGTGGGACTGAATCTTTATGTATTTTGGGGAGTCCATATAGTCTAGGTGGCTGTGCTTCAGTCTTGCATAGTTTTCTGTGCGTGTCGGGATGTAGTGAGGAATTCTTGATCAGCGCATTTGTTAGCCTGGTGATTTTGCAAGTGGGATCTCGTTTTAGTTTTAGTTAGTTAGAAAACGGAGGAATACAAAAAGAAGATTAAGGAACTCCTGGACCCCTCCACCTACAAAAAACTAAAACGAGATCCCACTTGCAAAATCACCAGGCTAACAAATGCGCTGATCAAGAATTCCTCACTACATCCCGACACGCACAGAAAACTATGCAAGACTGAAGCACAGCCACCTAGACTATATGGACTCCCCAAAATACATAAAGATTCAGTCCCACTCCGACCCATTGTGAGTGCCATTGGTTCACCGACATATGAATTAGCTAGACATCTGGCGGATCTCCTGCAGGACCACATCGGGAAAACCTCGTCTTACATCAAAGATTCAGCAGATTTCATCAACAAAATCAGTTCTCTGAAACTCAATCCACAAGACATACTTGTCAGTTTTGATGTTGTATCCCTGTTTACCAAGGTTCCAGTAAAAGACACTATTGCACTGATTAATCAGATTTTCCCAGAGGATGTAACAGCCTTATTCCATCATTGTCTGACAACCAGTTACTTCCAATGGGACAACGAATTCTATGAACAGATGGATGGGGTGGCCATGGGGAGCCCACTCAGCCCAGTTATAGCAAACTTCTACATGGAACATTTTGAAAAAACAGCTCTAGAATCAGCACCCCACAAACCCAGTGTATGGTTCCGGTTTGTGGATGATACATTCATCATTTGGAGCCATGGGGAGGAAGAATTGAGGGAGTTTTTGAATCATCTCAACAACATCCACCTGAACATACAATTCACAATGGAGAAAGAAAGTGAGGGAAAACTCTCATTCCTGGATACCTTGGTCATCCGCAAAGCAAACTTTCAGTTAGGTCACAAGGTCTACAGGAAACCAACTCACACTGATCGGTACTTACACAAAAACTCCAATCACCACCCCCGACAGAAAAGAGGCATAATGAAAACATTAGTGGATCGTGCAAGACGGATATGTGAGCCGCGCTTTCTCAATGAGGAAATTAATCATCTAAACCACGCACTTCAGGCAAATGGCTACTCCAGAAATGAAATCCGAAGAGCAATCAAACCCAGGATGAATCAAACAACCAAGGAAAAACAGTCACCTACAGGAAAAGTGTTTTTGCCATATATCAAAGGAATTACTGATCAGATGGGAAAGCTTATGGAAAAGCATAACCTTCAAGCAGTATTCAGACCCACCCGAAAAATACAACAGATGCTACGATCAGCAAAAGACAGCAGAGACCCCCTCACCTCTGCAGGAGTATACCGTATACCCTGCAGCTGTGGACAAGTTTACATCGGGACCACAAAGCGTAGCATCCAGACAAGAATAAAAGAACATGAAAGACACTGCAGACTTGGACAGCCTGAAAAATCAGCAGTGGCTGAACATAGCCTAACTCAAACAGGGCACAGTATCTTATTCCAGGACACCAAAATACTGGACAACACTTCCAACTACTTTGTCAGACTGCACAGGGAAGCCATTGAAATTCACAAGCATAAGCAAAACTTCAACAGGAAAGAAGAAACCTTAAGAATGAACAGAGCATGGGCTCCAGTTCTGAAAAACACCAGGCCAACAAAACACTCCACACCCGACAATAGCCCTGCAGAGAAGATTAGCACATCAAGCACCAATCCATATGCAAAAGAACCTCCTCAGGTTACAGTGAAGCCTCCCGCCATTAGCATTCCACACCCTGGGAAACTCTTACAGAATGACTCAGCTCAACCCCACCCCTCCTGAGTAGATACAAATGACCTACATCTTTTCCACACTGTGACACTGAGAGATCTCTGTCTTTTGGTGCTACACCTCTGAAGATGCCAGCCACAGCTGCTGGCGAAACGTCAGGAACTACAATGCCAAGACCACGGCAATACAGCCCGGAAAACCCCCAACAACCATTGAGCTGTAGTTGTTATAAGGATTTTATCTGAAAAGGCTGTAGCTGAGAGACCATAATTCCAGTCATGGAAAAGAGTTCTGTTAAGAGGTTTTTTAAAAAACTTTGGTTTAGTGGAAGATAGTACTTGACCCACATCTGCTTTGTACCTAGGGACTAACATAACTGTATCAACTATAGAATTTGAGTCCAGTGGCACCTTAGAGACCAACAAGATTTTCAAAGTGTAAGCTCTTGAGAGTCAGAGCTCCCTTCTTCAGACATGAATAGGAACGGTGATCCCTGAGCTTTATATCCCAGCCAAATGGATGAAGTGTTAAAAGGGGAGGGCGTGAGGTACAAAGCAGCTTGATTAGTTAGAAGTGATGTAGCAAAAGAAGATGTCAGAATGTAAAGGTACAATGCAACTTGAGATAAATAATGAGATAAGAATCCTAAGTCTCTGTTTAGCCCTGGGGTGTGGGGAGTCCACTGTTCTGAATTTGTGGCTAAACTCCATTTCAGCAATCTCATGCTGTTATCTCCTCTTGAAGTCTCTCTGTTTGAGGGCAGCCACTTTTAGGTCAGCAGTGGAATGTACTGGAAGTTTAAAATGTCTTTCCACTTGTTTTTGAATGTTGCGATTTCTAATGTCAGATTTGTGTCCATTTATTCTTTTGCATAGGGACTGTTTGTCCAGTAGAAGGACATTGCTGACACTTGATAGCATATATAACATTGTAAGATGAACAAGTGAGTGAACAGGAGATGGTCTAACTGGTGTTGTTAGGTCCAGTGATCATGCTGTCAGAGTAAATATGGGGACAGAGTTGGCACCTTGGTTTATTGCAGGTTCTGATCCCAGAGTCCGTGTCAGTTTTGGGAAGTACATTATTATGAGTGAGAAGTTGTTTTAGGAGGCTGTTTTTGGGCTAGAAAAGGTTTGCCTCCCAATGCTTGTGAGAGAACAGTATCATTGTCCAGCATAGGTTGCAAGTCACTGGTGATGCATTGAACTGGTTTGAGCTGAAAGCTGTATGTGACCACTATTCGTGTTCTATTGTTTCGTTTCAGCCTGTCTTGTAGCAGGTTGTCCTTTGGTATCATTCTGGCTTTGCCAATCTGTTTCCTTATTACATCTAATGGGTGCTGTAGTTCCAAAAATGTCTGTTGTAGATCATGCAGATGAGAATCTCTGTGAGAAAGAATTGGAATGGATGAAGTTGTAACATAGAGCTTGACTGTTGACAATGGATTGTTTGGTGTTTAGGGTGGTTACTGAAGGCATGCAGGTATGTTTGCCAATTTGTAGATTTTCAGTATAAGGTAGTTCTTAAGCATCCATCATGTATTTGTACAGTGGTATCTAGAAAATCCTGTGTGGATTGATTCATTGTCAGGTTGATGGTGGGGTAGAAGTTGCTGAAGGACTGGTGAAATTCCCCCAGTGCTTCTTTCACATGTGCCCAGATGATGAAAATGTCATCAATAAATCTCAAGTACAGGAGGGGTGTTAGCAGGTGGGAGCTGAAAAAACACTGTCCCACGTCATCCATGAACATATTGGCATATTGTGGTGCCATGTGAGTGCCCATGGCTGTACTTTTGCTTTGAAGGAATAAATCTTCACCCAATCTGAAGTACTTGTGGGTGAGGACAAGTGGCAGATCTTGGTAGGGAGGTCAGCTGTGGTGTTGTCAGTGATGGTATTCCTAATGGCTTGTAGTCCATCTTTGTGGGGGATGTTGGTATATAGAGACTTAACACCCATGGTTGCCAAAATAGAATTACTTGGTAGATTGTCAGCATATTGTTTTTTTTTCTCAGGAAGTCTGTGGTGTTGTGTACATAATTGGGGGCATAAGGTCTGAGAATGGAATCCATGTACCCAGATACCTCAACATTGATGGTCCCTATGCTCAAAGACACTGGGATGTCCTGAGTTGCCAAGCTTGTGTATATTGAGCAGAAGATAGAAGTTATCTGGTCGAGGTTCCTGTAGTGTGTACATATAGATTTGTTCCTTTATGTGCGTGGGTAATTCCTTTAAAATCCTGTTTAATTTTCTTTGGTATTCCTTTGGTATTTATTTGATGGGGTCTTTAGTCATTTGTAGAATGTAGTATTGGAGAGTTGTCTTTCAGCCTCTTGGATGTAGTCAGATTATCCATGATGACAACTGTCCCTCCTTTGTCAGCGTCTTTAATCATGTCTGGATTGTTTCTAATTTCTATTCTAATCAAGTTGCATTGTACCGTTACATCCTGATGCCCTCCCTTGTAACACGCCCCCCACACGCACACTTTGGGCTGGGATATAAGGCCCAGGGATCTCCACTCCTACCTGTGTCTGAAGAAGGGAGCGCTGACTTTCAAAAGTTTACACTCTGAAAATCTTGTTGGTCTCTAAGGTGCCATGGGACTCGAAACCTGCTATTTTATTGCAGACCAACACTGCTACCCACCTAAATTATCAACAGTGCAAAGTCCATTTTGGTTCAGTTGTCTCTGCCATATTTGGGTAATTCAAAGGAACTCATTGGTTTCAATCATGCAGTTATCTTTACATTTGTTATATTTTATTTCAAACAAATTTTTATAAACTTCCATATTGGTACTTGAAATGACTTACTGTAGAGCTAGCAACTAATTTTGGTTATTTTTTTCTCCTACAGAATCCTTGGAAATAATATCCACAGCAGCAAGTCACTCCAACAGCGCCATCCAAAAAATGGTGAGTGGCTTTTGTTGGGATTTTCATCTTTGCATTTTTTTTCCTAAGTATTGTTCATATTTTAATTGGAATTCATACAAAATTGGGTGGGCATACCATCCAAAGTAGGAAATGCTGATATTTGTTAACCATGCTATTTGCTGTCTCTAAACTATCTTGAAAGAAAAGACTCTTAACAGTGCAATCCTATGAATAATTACTTCACTCTAAGCCCGTTGAAATCAAAGAGCTTAGACTGGAGTAACTCTGCATAGGATTGTACTGTAAATGGTAACGCTGGGTTACACCTATCAAGTGTAACCCAATTAAAGATAGTTAATTGATTGTGCATTTTAATAAATAAATAATTCATTTGCATGTGAATCAAACAGTGTAGTTTTGTAGAAAGCACACTACTTATTTCTAAAGATGATAAATGTATGTGTAGCAGACATCTCTGAAAATGCATTCTTCCTTGGAGGTGTAGGATGGCCTCATTAGGTGATTCTTCCCACCTAGAGGCTGAACTCTTCTAACTACCTGTCTCTAACCATGGGGGAATCTCCACTCAATTCATTCCCTGCCCTGATTTAGGAGAGCAGCTTCTGGTGGAGCTCTTTTTTGTTGAACAGCTTGAGGACCATCGTCTTACATTTTATTTATTATCCACTGAGATGTAGGTACCCTACAACTGGGGACCCTCCTTAGTTGGTCCAAAGGTATTTAATCAATTAAAATCTCAGTACAGATGATGCTTTGAAAATATTTATTCATCTCTTTTTCAACACACACAAATAATTAGCAAAGTCATCTTGCATTGGCTGAATCACAATGTGCTTAATAATTTTCACAGAAATCTGATTCTGATTTTTCATTTTTGGTCTTCTTGTGCAGTCCCACATGGGACTGTGCACACGCAAGCCTGCTGATCGGAGATTCTTTAGCTATATTTTTTAAAACCACTAGAGGGTGCCCTCAGCTCCCAGGTGCTTGCGCAGCAGTTTTCCCACCGAAATACCTCCATAAGGAGGTGGGGCACCCCTCGTAACCTCAGTTCCTCTTTTGCCGCCGGTTAGAGAGATTCTTGGCTGAGACTTTGCTGAAGCTTAGTTGTGTTCCTAGCACTTTTTCCTTGACAATTTTTCCTGAACAGGAGTGAGTACTGACAAAGGCTGACACAGCCTTATTTAAGTGTTATGCTAGTTGCAACACTAAGATGACTAAGACGAATGGGCATTCCTTATGTTTGATCTGCTTGGGAGAAGAGCATAATACCCAATCCTGTAAGCATTGCCAAAGCTTTACACCCAAAACAAAGGCTGAGACGGCTGTCTGTTTGAAGGCATTGTTATGGGAGAAAGCCTTAGCTGTTGCGGGACCATCTCCAAAAGCGGCCAAGTCAGCACAGTCTGATGGCACTGAGCCTTCAGATCCAAAGCCCCCATCGACTCCGCGACCTGGCTCTTTGGTGTTGAGAACTCCTTGGAGTCACACCCACTCCACATCTCTCAAGGTGTCGAGTGGACTGGAATCGACTCAGACCCGCCCGACTCAGATGGAACCAGGACCACTCGAAACAACCAGCTTGACAGAACTGATCTGAGCCTGCCCTGCGCAATCGAATCCTAGGTATCCGACGCTGTCGGACCTGACGCATCAGATCCGATGCTCGAAGTTGAGGGACTCCATCAGGACAGCACAGGCTACGTCAGAGCCATCCGGAAAAGAAGGAGTTTCAGATGAAGAGCATCCAAGGAAGAGAGCAAAAAAGACCAAACACCTACTTAAGGAGAGCATTCCCATGACATCTCTGAGGAGGGATTGGATAGATCAGGACCACCCCCTACTCCTTCTATGCGCTCCAGAGCATCTTCAATGTGTTCATGGATGCCTTCACAGTACTCGTCACAGGAAGAAGGGGAAGTCTTGCATGGGGGATACCATTCCTCCCACTCACCCTTGATCAGAAGGGACTACCCCAGGCAGCATGTTGAGAGATCATACCATGAAGTGGACACTGGAAGGGTATACCACACAGACGTATGGTCCAGGGAACCGTCACCCAGGCCACTCGGGAGACAGCATTCTTTCTCCAGCTCCAGGATGGCTTTTCAGCTCTCTGAACCAGAAGCTGGCCCTGACCCATACCTGGCTGGTGATAGCTTCAGCAACCCCTCAGAGCTATCCCCCGATGACACAGTGGGGGACACGGGAGATACCTTGCCTATGGATGATTTCCAGGCATATACAGAATAACTCATGAAGATGGCAAGATCATTGGAAACAGATACCTCCTCAACTGAACCCAACATCTCTATTCAGGCTCCACTTCAAATGTGGCATTCCCCATTATTGAAGGACTGGCAGAGATGATGAATACTCTCCTAGAAAAACCAGCATCAGCCCTTGCTACCAACAAAAAGGTGGAGAGCCTTTACAAAACAAAGGATGACTCTTGTAGTTATCTGGCAGCACATCCCCTGCCCTCCTTGCTTGTAACTGAGGAGATGCAGACTCGCCAGAGACAGGGTCCACACTCTACTCTTTATGATAAAGAGGGAAAGAAGCTTGATGCCATAGGAAGAAAGCTTTATTCTTCAGCTGCTTTAAACATAAAGATTGCAAATTATAACACAATGATTGGGGCATACCAAATTTTCCTTTGGGGCAAAGCTGCTGCTTTTCATGACAAACGGCTGGAGGAGCAGAAGTTCCTGGCTGGAGTCATTCGAGAAGAAGCTTTGAGGCTTGTCAGACACCAGATTAATGCTGGCCATAATGCTGCTGACACCTAAGTGAGATCCTTGGCTTCTGCCTTAGTGTTGAGGAGGCACGCAGGGCTGCATGCGATGGCTCTTCCCACTGAGATACATGCTAAAGTGGAGGAACTACCCTTTGAAGAGAAGACTGTCTTTTCAGAAAGGACGGATGATTACCTGTCCCCAAAAAGAAAAGATCATCAGACAGCGCGCTGCTATGGCATCCTCCCACCAACGCAGCAAAGCCAGGGACGGCAATTCAGACAGCAATCCCAGTATAAGGGAAAGTCTTATCACTTCCAACCCTACCAGGGATATACGTATCATTCCCAAAGGTCTTACCAGGGAGGTCAAGGTGGTTTTATGAAAAGAAAGTAGCCCCACAGACCAAGGCAGGGATCTCACTCACACCAGCCCAAGGATCAACACCAAGGCATCAAGCAGTTCTGACTAGTTCAGGGTCCAGAACTGGTTTTTGATGACAGATTATCATCTTTCTATACTACATGGTGCTCTATCACCACAGATACATGGGTTCTGAACATTGTTCTCAAAGTTTATAAAGTTGAGTTTAATTGTTTTCCATGTTTGAGGCTTCCTAATTACTTGGAGGATCAGAGACACCCAGAGCTGGGTGTGGAACGGAGAGCATTTATTGATAAGAGTGCAGTACAATCCCTTGTAAGTGAAGAGACCAAACTAGGTTTTTATTCAAGGTTCTTTTTAGTTGATAAAAAAGATAGGGGGCGTAGACCCATCCTGGGTCTGAGGAACCTGAATAAGTGTATTACTACCCATAGGTTCCATATGACAACTTTACACGCTGTTTTGACACTGCTGGAAAAAGACTGCTGGTTTGCAGTTTTAGATCTCAAGGACACTTACTTCCATATTTCTATCCACCCAGATCATAGGAAGCTCCTTAGATTCATATATGGAGGGGAAGTTTTCCAATATCGCATCCTGCCCTTCGGCCTCTCCACTGCACCACATGTTTTCACTAAGTGCATGGCGGTGGTTATTGCCCTCCTTAAAATGTTAAAATGCTCCATTTACTCATATCTGGATGACTGGCTCATTGTGGGTCAGTCAGAGGACAAAGTTCATAGACAGGTGACAGTAACACTATGTACCTGTTTACAACTAGGTCTCTTTGTAAACCAAAAGAAATGCAGACTAGAGCCAACTAAATGTATCCAGTTTATAGGTGCAACACTAGATGGCTCAGCCAACAGAGCATTGTTACCTGAAGAGAGAGCAAAAAAGATAAAAGATGATTCAGACTTTCCAAAAATGCTGCTTCCAATCAGCGAAGACAATTCAGGCCTTATTGGGACTTACGGCCTCTACCATGAGACTAAGGATGAGAGACTTGTAGTTATGGTTTATTGCAGTGTTTCATGGGGATCCCAGGAATCTGAATCCCAGGAAAGGAAATTTAATATTCCTAGAAAAGTTTTAAAATCCCTTCAGTGGTGGCTCATAGATGAGCATCTGTTTAAAGGGATACAATTTGGACATACCATAGCAGAGGTCTCTGTTACCATTGACGCGTCAAACATGGGTTGGGGTGTGCACTGTGAAGGGCTCTGTGCCCATGGAACATGGGAGCTGAGTGAAAAGTCTGTCCACATTAATTTATTGAAGTTAAGAGCTATTTATTATGCCTTAGTTTCATTTACAGATGTAGTGAAAGGAAAGAACGTCCTGACACTCACAGACAACTCCACTGCGATGTTTTATTTAAACAAGCAGGGAGGCATCACATCCAAGACCCTCTGCAAAGAGGCTATGTCACTATGGAACTGGACCATAGGTCAGGACGTAGACATCAGTGCAGTTCACATACCGGGAACAGACAATACTATCGCAGACAGACTCAGCAGGTGTCAGGACTAGCTAGGGGATTCTCTCAGACTCTCCACTTCATCCAACAGATGAACTCTGAATGAGTTAAAGGTCTTTATTCAGATAAAACTCCCTAGAAGTGCTCTGATACATAGAGATTGCCTGGAATGCTGAAGCAAAGTCTTCCCCGAGAGGTTATATCCCCCAGTCCCCTTCCCCCAGTTCAAACAAGTCAGTTGAAGTCCGCGAAAGTCCTGAAAAAGCTGCAGAGCTTAATTTCCCAAGGTCGTTTCCCAGACTGATAACACTTCTCTGCAAAGCACAACAAAATACAAGAAATTTACACTACAGGAAGAAAGCCCATCTCCCCCCCCCCCCCCGTAGATATGCATTTACAGTTACGGCAGGCAGGCTGGCTTGCCTGCCTAACAGCAGGTTAAGTGTGAATCCACATGGATGGACTATTCGAGACAAATATATAAACCCTTTTTTTTCAACAATGGGGATTCCCAGAAAGAGATTCATTTGCAACAATAGAAAATCGGAAGGCAAAATTGTTTTACTCAAGAGGGGGCCAGGGAAAAGGTTCTTTGGGAGATGTGTTCTAGCTACACTGGTCAGAGCATCTGTTTTATGCTTTCCCGCCTATTCCACTGCTAGCCAGAATAATCAGCAAAATACAGTAAGAGGGCACCAGAACGATACTGATAACCCCATATTGGTCCAGAGAGCCGTGGTTCCACAGCCTAATGAGACTGTCACCCAACAAGACTATCCACTTACCCAAAACACTGGACCTCTTGTTCTGGAAAGGGATGCTGCATCACAATGTGGACAAACTCCAGTTGACAGCTTGGTAGATAACAGCATAAATAGTTTTCCCTCGGACGTTGCTCAGGTACTGCTGAATGCCAGGCGCCTATCCCTGAGACAGTCCTATGGACTGAAGTGGAGAAGTTTCAATACATGGGCAGAGGAAAGAGACATCAATGCAATTGAAAGTACATTGGATAAAGTCCTAGAGTTTTTGTTAGAACTTAAAAACAGGGATTATCAAACTCTTCAATTAAAGTTTACCTGGCAGCCATTTCAGTGTTCCATTCACCTATTGACAATAAAACAGTGTTTTTGCACTGTACCTCCAAAATGTTTCTGAAGGGCTTGACAATCTGTTTCCATTCTCCAAAAAAGTTGTACCACAATGGTCATTACAGTTGTTTCTTGCCAGACTTATAAAGAAACCTTTTAAACCTATGGCAACTTGCCATCTGAGAACACTGTCATTCAAAGTAATGTTCTTAGTGGCTATTACATCAGCGAGACAAGTAAGTGAATTGGCAGCATTAAGTATAGAACCCCCCTTCTTAAAGCTTCACCCTGAAGGTGGTATTGAGAATCAAACTGGATTTTCTACTTAAAGTGGCATCTAAATTCCATATAGCACAAGAGATAGTACTACCCACTTTTTCCAAGGACAGTTGGGGGAGGCAGAAAGAGCATTGCATACACTAGATGTAAGACGGGCAATACTCTTTTATTTAAACTGTACAATACCATTTAGGGTGGATTCCCACCTTTTATATGCTTTTCAGGACCTAACAAAGGGAAAAGAGCAAGTGCACAAACCATAGCAAGGTGGGTGGTGCAAGCTATACAGGTATGTCACAAAAATGTGGACTTACCCTGCCCTTTGGAGTTGCATGCACACTCCACAAGATCACAAGCATCTTCTGCAGCACCGCTGAAGGGAGTACTGATCCGGGACATTTGCAGAGCTGCAACGTGGTTGTCTGCTGATACCTTCGCCAGACACTATGCTCTTGACATCCTTGACAGAAAGGAAGCAGCAGTGGGCATGGCAGTACTCCAGTCTCTCTTCTGTAAGAAAACAAGATCTACCACCCATGTAGATAGCTTGTTGAACTCCCATGTGGGACTACACAGGAAGACCGAAAATGAAAAACAGTGTTGCACTTACTGTACCTGTTGTTCATTGAGGTCTTCTGTGCAGACACACATACCCTCCCTCCTTCTCCGCTAAGGCTCTTGTTACTTACCTGAGAGCACAGTGGCAAAAGAAGACTGAAGGTACGAGGGGCACCCCACCTCCTTAGGGAGCTGCTTCGGTGGGAATACAGCCGTGCGAGCGCCCAGGAGGCAAGGGTGCCCTCTAGAGGTTTTACAAAATATAGCTAAAGAATCTCCGATCAGCAGGCCTGCACATACACAGTCCCATGTGTGCCTGCACAGAAGACCTCAACGAACAACAGTTACAGGTATGTGCAACACTGTTTTTTTTTTAAATGCTGCTTTAATTCTTCATGGTTTAGTCATTTTGTAAAAACTATTGTAAGTAGCCTCATTATTTTTTGATGAAACAGGAAAATTTAAAGAAGATGTTGGAAGTTTACGAAATGTTAGGAGAAGAAGAAGATATTGTAAATCCTTCAAATGAACTCATAAAAGAAGGACAGATCCTTAAACTTGCTGCTCGTAATACATCTGCCCAGGAAAGATACCTCTTCTTAGTAAGTATTATCTCCCCCATCATTTATCCTAGCCATGTATAAAATTCTTAAACAATTGCTGGTCTTCTCTCTGGGGTCTTCAGTTTCAGTAGCCTGCCTCCCAGGTCCACATGTCCTGCTGCAGATCTGGTTTTCCCTTCCATAG
The DNA here is from genome assembly GCF_028583425.1 of Eublepharis macularius. NCBI lineage: Eukaryota > Metazoa > Chordata > Lepidosauria > Squamata > Eublepharidae > Eublepharis > Eublepharis macularius. The sequence goes on from NC_072798.1 coordinate 24,286,514, forward strand.
TAATCACAAAATCAAGTTTAGCATTACTTTTGCATCAATGGAAAATCAAGCTTCTCTTTAACGAGAGTTTATCAACCTATTTCAGTATCTGATAAAGCATGGAACTTTTGTTCGTATTGACCAGTGTTACTACAAATCTAGTACTACATCATGGTACAATAAAGGAAAGCTTGATGGTTTTCATTCCAGAATGAGAAGAGAATGCACACATTTCCATGGGTGGCTTCCAGTTTGGAAACTGTGACTTACAGCTGCAAAACTGGCTTCCCTAAAGAAGACTAGGAAGACAGGTCTGACCTTGCCTTATTTCCTAGGCTGCACATGATCCTGTATCACACTTCCCAAATTTATTATCTGAATGAAATGAAACTCAAAAGGACTAATTAAGTAGTATCTGAGTTGATGAACATCAACATCCTTAGGAACATCCAGGAAGGATAAACAAATGGTAAATAAATAAATACAATAAATGGTAATTTTTTTGTGCCCGTATGAGCAGGAGAGTATTTCCATTTCAGTCCTGCCTTTCTTCCACCTCCTGCTCTTATTTCAGACAGGCAGGAGAATTGTGCATATTTAAAACAGTAATGAGAAAAAGTCAGTCGTGACCCATATAATCTTTAGATGACACAGATGTGGCTTAAACCATCAAAGTGATCCTTGGGAATCCTCTTGCATACTTAATCTGTACTCACAGCATAATCCATAATGATTCCTTCCTTGCAGTCCATTTTATAGTACACTCTAGAGATAAAAAGCAGAGCCACACTCAGTGTAACTATTGAATCTCAGGACTCTTAAATAATCTTAATGGGTTAGACTTAAATAAGTTGGTTTTGGTGTTAATACCTGAAAATGTTAACAGTTTCATTTCTGGCAAGAATACGTGGAAACCTGCTTTACATGTAATATAAATTAGTTGTGAAAGGTGGGTCATAGCTGCCCCCCACCCCATACATGATTTTATAGCTGTGTGTGTTTATGTTGATATATATACCGCAAATATACCTTTAACAGACATCTCAGTGAAAAAGACAAATAATTCTCTTATACTAAATTCAGGCAGGTGAAAAAATTTACCACTTTATTAAAAATTGTGGCTATAACCATGCATGGTAGCATGGAATTTAAGAACCAAGTGAAGCAGTTGGCTGTAGACGATTTAGCTTTTTTTTTTTGCTTTGCATCCTTAGAAATAGCTAGGTTTTGTTATCAATAATTTCAGTTCATAGGGGGAAATCTACTGAAAATTAAACAGATTAGATTTCATTTTTCTAGTCAGTATTTTCTCAAAAGGACTTACTGTACCTGCTGTTTATAAGAACACTTTGCTAGCACAGGCTGCTCTAGCTGTGTTCTTTTCACCATAGGGTGGCATTTGCTGCCATTAAAAATACACATTTATACAAGAGGGAATATTTTAAAGCTGAGTAGGTAAATAACTGATAGAACAGGGGCTGTTGGAAGGAGCAGTGATGGTAGCACCTTATATCTTCATGTAGCTATGGGGAGTTGCCCAGGGTTACCAAATTGCATGAATAGGGCTATTAATATTTCTACCTTAAAAGATATCTTAAAAGATTTTTTTTAAAATGCAGTCCCAAATAATGGTACTAATGCAATGAAATAACAGAGGGGGCATGGTTGTGTGGTAGAGTTTCTGCTTTGCATGCAGGATTTCTCAGATTCAATCCTGCATTTCTGGTTAAATTGATCATGTAGTACGTAATATGAAATGCATACCTTGAGATCTTGAAGAGCAGCTGTCAGGCAGAGTAGACAATACTGATCTTGATAGACCAGTGGTCTGAATTGGTATAATGGAGCTTCATATGTTTATGTGCTCAGCTATCTTTGTAATTCAAGGTATGTAGGATTTTCATGCATAAGGAGTTCTTTGAGTAATAAATAAGCATTTGTTTTACATCTGTGTATATTACATATGTATACATCTCACACCTTTCTTCAAGGCTGCTTATCCATTGTGTGTAGTATTATCCCTGCATTCAGAAGTGCTACCTAATATGTTGCGCACATATGTGCAACTTGAATTCTCAGTATGCTTTTCTGTATTAAAAAAGAGAAGCAGCTTTGGGAATGGTGACAGAAAGGAAAGTGAAGAGCGTTTAACCATTTTCCAGCTCCAAATTACCTCCCCATGTTGTATTTTAAATAAAATCTGTTTTCTGATTTTTAAAGAAGTTGGGCTTGTAACATTTGGGATGTACCATATTTTTCATAGACAACTGTAATGGACTTCATTTAACAGGTTTCCAAAGTGCAGCAAAATCAGAGAACTGGGAGGAGAAGGTTTAACCCCTAAAATGGAGCGCTTGAGTGACAGGCTGCTCCCTCTTCTCTGATTGGTCAGTTAGAACCCGTCTGAAGGCAGTCAGTTGGTTTTCTGACAGGATTTGGATGGAGTCAGGGAGTCTGACAAGAAAAGACAAACAGGTTCACTTTTAGAATGAAGGAAGAAGACTCCTTTGCCTTAACTGTAGTATTACTGTCCTGAGGAAGGATTCTGTCTAAGAATTCAAAGTCTAACAGTGCAATCCTATGGAGAGTTCCTCCAGTCTAAGGCCATTGGCTTCAAGGAGCTTAGAATGGAGTAACTCTGCATAGGATTGCACTGTAAGTGTCAGTGTAAGCTGAAGTACACTTTACACAGGTACCAGAGAACTAGGAGTGTGTTTTGGTGAGAGTGATTGGGTAGTGGGTTGAGATTCCTTTTCAGACCCCAAAAAGAAGAGGGGTTATATCTTCTGAGAAGAAGAAGAAGAATTCTGGCCCAATTTTCAAAGTGTGTTTGGCTCTGAGGAGGACCCCGGTTCTGTTGTCAAAATGGTTTTAGCCTACTCCAGAGATAGAAATACCTTCTAGTTTCAAGAAAGGAGTGATTTAGGTGCACAAAGAAAGTGACTACCTCCAGAAAACTTGAACTGTCATAAGAAACTTCCTGAAGAAACATTGTTGCTGTGCCTAAATTATTAAGTTACTAAATTACTCTCACTATTAAGAACTAAGAATATATGAAAATAAGCTTCAAGGATACTATTTTGCTTGTTACACAGAGTGATTCTGTAACACCAACAAAATTTTACCTCTGCATTTCCATCCCCTGACTACACTTACTCAGTCCCTGCCTGTTAAATAAACATTTCTTTTTGAAGGTTAAACAGTCTTTAGTTCTATTTCCAAGCACAATAGGAAGAGGGCTCCTGCTTTTCCCCATTAAGTTACTGCGCTGGGCTAAAAGCCAGAATTATATCTGCATGTCAGGGTGGGACAAACAGACTTTCAAAACCACAAATTTTGCTACTTGGGGCTGCTCAGTCAAAGTAGGGTGGGAAAATTTTGATGGGAAAATCTTCCTTACAGTGGGGACAGTAAGGTGTGTGTGTGTGGGGGGGGGGGGGGTCTGGCTTAATAACATATGGAATGCTGTCGTGATTTTTGTATGGGGTTGGATAAATGCTGTGGTATGTTTGCCTCATAAAGCACACATTCCAGTGATGCTTTATAAGTTGATCAGCGTATTAACTCATTGGTAATTCATTGCTTTGTTTTTGTGATAACTAATGTCAGTGGGTGTGTCTTGTGTTTTTGCAGTTCAACAACATTTTGCTGTACTGCGTCCCCAAATTCAGCTTAGTGGGATCTAAGTTCGCAGTTCGGACAAGAGTTGGCATTGATGGCATGAAGATTGTGGAAACACACAATGAAGAATACCCACACACATTTCAGGTGTCTGGGAAAGAACGAACTTTGGAATTGCAGGCCAGGTAAGAGAGATGAGAGTTTGAGATTTAGGGTATATTACCAGTAGGACCATGGTATAAAGGTACAATAAGAATAAATTGGCTTTGCACATGGAATGCATGCATTTTCTGCCTATTCAATGCCAATAAAAGATGTGGACATAGATGTTTCATTGGACTGAACCATGAAATTGTGTAAAGGGTCAAAAAGCTGTTTGTTCCAATCTCTTGCTTAAGCCTGTTATCCTCTAGCTATGGGCAGACAGGAAAATGCACTTGCATTAAACTAACTGCAGTGTAATAGCTCTGGATGATGTTTGCATGCTACCTATTAAAGGAAATAAAAATGCAATTTCCCAAGTGACTGTCAAATCTAACTTGTGGTGCGCTGTGAATGAGAGTGGATCATTGATGACGAGAGGAATATTTTGAAGTTTCCAGTGCTAAGAAAAGATCAAAAACAGAAAGAAATCCTAGGATATCCTGATAGCTATCAGTCCAATAAAATTCTTTAACTGAATTTCTATTGTTGGTGTTATAATATATCAGGTTTCTTGTTGGTTTTTCACCAGTTTTTATTGTAAATCACTTTGAGTAATAAGTTCATGAGGGCATAGAAATGTAGTAAATAATAAAGCATAGACTGTAGAATTCACTGTTCACAGTTAATTTACAGTTAACAAGTTATTTTGTACAGTTCATAATCAGTTGTAATTTTGTGATAATAAAAGCATTATAATGATTGTTAAATTCTTCTTAACATAGTAGGCAGGTTGAAATGTGTCTGTATTTTGTGAGCAGTATCTTTAGAGCATTTCAATTTTTAGTGAGTATGCATTAAAGTTCAACATCAGCATTGCCAACCATGGTAGCCTATACTTCTGCTCAAACATCTAGCCATGATATCCATAATCTTCATACATGGAAGATATTTTTATCTTCCCTATAAAAACTGCATTAGGTCTGGTGTTAAAGTGTAGTTTGCCCAAAGGATTTTGTTTACCAGAAGAATAAGCATTTGTTTACTTTCCAATGACCACTAGAGTGCACATTAATGACTGTGGTTATTCTGTTGCATTTCGTTATAGAGAAGGCTTCTTCCTGTTGCTTTCATACAGAGTTACATCATTTCTGGTGAGGGACTAGGTTTAATGTTTGATTAGATCAATCATATTAACCATTCAGCTTTTCATACCTACCTGGAACACAGCCCTCAAAAGGTCCAGTAAAAGGTATTAAACTTAAACATTTATTCATTCAGAATATATGGTTCCTCTGGAGGGCCCCTTAACAAGGCAGTTCACAAAATAAAATGGAACAATAAATCATAAAACAGCAGTGTAAAAATAAGCCATGGTATAAAAACAGCACAGGGCAACTTCCAGCACATTAAAATCATATTATAAAATAGTCAGGCTGGAAGTTGACCATAAAACCAGTTTAAAAAGAGGTAACCCCTCAGTTAAAAACCCAGGTGAAAACAAATGGTTCAGCCTGGTCCATAAAAGAGAGTAATGCAGCTGCCAGGCAAAGGGGGCCACATTGCAGAAGTGAGGTGCCACCACTGAAACAGTCCCATTTCTGGTTGCCACATGCCTCACATCTTTAGGCAGGGGCACAGAGATCAGAGCTTGAACAGATCTCCCACATAATGTGTAGTAAACTCCATAGAAAAAAGGTGTGAAACATTGTGCCTTAACTAATACATCCAACGTTTGGGGAACCCTGGAATACAGCTTTTCAGTAATACCGGTATGGGGAAATTTGCTCATTCCAATGAGGGGGTCTCTTTAATATGGCCATTCTTTCAAGCAGGGAAAAAGTGGATGACTGAGAGGCCCAGTCTTACCAAGACCTGTAGAAGTGGCAGGAAACTGTGAGAATGGGCCTTTTACATTTACAGGCACTCATTAAAAGTTACTGAATTATTTTCCTGATAAGGCACACAATTTAAAAAAAATGTGTAGGCTTTTAGTAATATATATGCATGTCATATACAAAAGTATTGCTTTCAGCGTTAGAACTGGTGTCAAATGGCTTTAATGGGATGGAAAATTCAGCTCTGTTGCGTTTAGAATAGTCTGTAAAAACTGGAGTGAGTTGATGTTCAAATATGCACCATTGTAGAACTGTTCCAGTTATAATCATTTTGATATTTCCATATTGGTATGTACTCAGTAAGCCTAGTAATGGAAATACCGTGATCATCTTTGTGAGTTCAATTGAGATCGCCTTTTAATGCCACCTTAATCCTGTGCCTTTAAAGCTCATCAGCTTTTGAACACAAGGATCCCGATTTCTTTTAATTGGACCCCTGTGTTTCATTATCATCATTAGACTCCTCTTTAGATTTTGTATTGGAATCCAGGAATCTCCAGTAAGTTAAAAGTTAATGACTATAGTTAATTAACTTGCTTTTAACTGTTATCTCCAACTGTGTCCTTCTTTTAGTTCCGAACAAGATAAAGAAGAATGGATAAAGGTAAATTTGCCTGACTTATTAAGGCTTATGCCACAATAAATTGCGTAGAGCTAAGCTACAAGAGAGACATTACACAAGCAGGAGCACGTGAAGGGAGTCGCAATGTTAGCCGGGAAGCTGAGTTTTAAGAGATCGGAAGGCTTTGTCAATTTCCCCTCTCTACAGAGCCAGGGAGATCCCTGCTCAGAGGGTTTGTTTATTTCCTCTTTGCCCCTTAGAAGGGGAGGTGAAACTGACAGAGCCTTCCAGAGCAGGGATCTCCCTGAGCTTGGCTCACAGTCTTTAAAGTGTCACAGGACATGGGACTAAATATCCTTCTAAAATTGCCTTTCATGGGATTGTTACAAAGTAAACTTCTGGTGAAGCGCAATATTACACTACTTGAGTTGTAAATCTGCTGCAGATCCTCACTTGCTTTTATTTAGACTCAGGGCTTTTTTTCTGGGAAAAGAGGTGGTGGAACTCAGTGGGTTGCCCTCGGAGAAAATGGTCACATGGCTGGTGGCCCCGCCCCCTGATCTCCAGACAGAGGGGAGTTGAGATTGCCCTCCGCACTGCTCAGCGGTGGCTAAATATACCAGGTGCCTAGAAAACGAGGTTTTTAAACAAGCCGTAAGCCAGCCTGAAGCATGGGGAGGGGGGTGAAAATCTATGCTGGAGTCAAAGCCAGCTACATGCTTTAGTAGAGAAGTGATACAGGGACAAGCAGGGCTTTCCCAACAAGCAGTACAACTTGTACATGTTCCTGGAGGAGGCTGTGTGTGTTCACACTCTTCTAGTACTGGTAGTTCTTCAAAATTAAGATCATACTGAAATCAGGCATGCCTATACCTAATATTGGTGACATTCAGTTTGTATTTATTTGGCTCTATCAAATCCTAGATTTGAGATTCCTTATCTGTTTACTCTGTCGCAGGCTCTTCAGACTACCATAGATGCTTTTCAGCAGAGGAATGAAACATTCAGAAATGCTATTGCAAAAGAGTATGACGACATGCCTATTGAAGTTTCTGTAAGTGAGAGGGGCCTTGTAACTTTTTAATGTGGTTGATAAAGGTGTATCTTAAGGTTGCTGTAAGGGGAAGACTGCTTGCATATACAGAAGAGATATCATGATCCTTATTGTGAGGAATAGGTAGCTTATGCATAGGTAAGAACAAACATTTCATTCTAGCCATTGCCAGGTTGTTCCTCCTCCTCTAGTATCACAACGTTTCTCTTAAACTCTGTGTGCATATCCATCTATGCAACAACACCCACTATTTCCTAGTTGGCATTTTTAAAAAATCTGACAGGAAGAATAGCCCACAACACTAGGAAGAATTAACATGCTTATACTGAGTATGCAAAGAACAGCATACAGAGAAAAAGACTGTAGTTACAGCCTCTTTAATGGTTAGCAACAGAGCTCAACAGCACTCACTTAACATTTAGATTTTTTCCCAACAGTATAATGTAGAACAATTACTTTTCTTGTTATTTTTTTCCTTTCGGCATGTTTAATCAAGCTTTTCACTCTTTAATGGGAAATGCTGTTTCTGGTACCTCTGTTCTGGATGAAATTTGATTACGTGAAGTCGCCACTTCTGGTGGCACCTATATTTTGGCATAAAGTCTAGTTTGGCACTGCATGACTGAGGTTTTGGAACAGCTTGTGTGTTGCTGTTTCTTTGCTGAAGTACAAGTGATTTACTTTCTGTATTTACAATTAATTTCTGTGGAGTGATTTTACCCAGTTTTGGCTGATGCATCAGCTACATCCGTTCCTGGCTCAGTCAGATCTAGCCATAGTGACCCATGCCTTAATTATATCTAGATTGGACTATTGCAATGCACTTTATTTGGGGCTACCCTTAAGAGCATTTGGACTCTGCAGCTGGTGCAGAATGCTGCAGCTAGACTGCTGGTTGGGGCCAGCTATCAGGAGCATGCGACCCACATATTACATCCATTACGCTGGCTACCATTCCGCTCCAGAGGGCAACTCAAGGAGTTGGTTCTTGTTGTGGAAATTGTTGCTCTTCAACCGGGGACTAGTCCACCAGCTGCTTGGGTTTGCCTCTTACCATAGGCATGTAAAGAGTGCAACCTCACTTGATCTTTCCCTAGTACTAAACTGATGTATCTGCTGGGAATAATGTGTCATCAGTGAGAAGGTCTTATGCGAGACTGGAAGTTCTTTATTTGTAAAGACATAATAATAATTAAAAAAAAAACAGTTGGGCAAGGCACCAGACTTGGGCCCAGCCTACTGACTACCAAAGCACTATAAAGATAGATACAGAATACAAGTTAGCATGCACAATACAACAACATTATAAGTTAACTACAGAAAATAAAACTTACCCTCCCCCCATTCCAGAGCTCTGGGACCCCCCCCCCCCATTGCGCAGCTGCAAAGGCTAGCACTAGCCTTTGCGTGTTGGCAAGTGAAGGGTCCTGAGTATCTGGTTCGTCCCTCTTTTATAGGGAGGTATCAAAGGCTTGTTAACATCCTAATCAATTACATTGTCTTTGTTCTTGAAAGACAGTTCCGTTGAGGGTCTTTCGTGTAAACACAAGTCTACACATCCTTTACCTCTGTGATAGACTGCATCTTTGATATGCATTTGTAATTTGCAAAGGAATGTTCACACTACACTAGTCGTAGGATATCCTGTTCTCCCCAGAGATAAGCTGTTTGCTGTTTACTTTTGCTCTTTTGGTGATTTATATGAAAAAGGCCAGAGGACTCAAAAAGGTCCCAAACGATTAACTTTTATGGCCTCATCTATTCCCTGTCACAGAGGGTGAGATCTTCCTAGGAAAGGCAACTTTATTCTGCAGGGACAGAGCTTTTGGAAGATTTCTTTTTCCCAAACTGTAGCTGGTTCTCTATTTCTAACGTAGGCCAAAAAGGCCTGGTTCCAACCCACTAACAAAATTCTGACAACAGTTCTGTCCTTTAAAGCCCTACAGGGCTTGGGACCAGGGTACCTGACAGACTGTCGTTTCCCATGTGTTCCTGCCCAGGAGTTAAAATCACAGGGAGAAGCCCTCCTAACTGTTCCATCAGCTAAAGAAGCTCACCTGCTGGGTACATGAGAGAGGGCCTTGGTGGTTGCAGTCCCACAATTACAGAACTGCATCCTCAGGGAGGTGTTCCTGGCCCCCTCTCTGCTGACCTCCAGGAGGCAGCTAAAAACGTTTTTATTTAGGACTGCCTTTAATTGACTTTGTTTTTATGCTTATTGGCAATCTTAAATTGTTCTTTTAAACTTAGTTTATATTCATTTTATGATTGTTTTTATTTCTATTGTTAGCCTCCTTGAGTTCCTGCAAGGTAGAAAGGACAGCTAATAAATGTTTTAAATGAATCTCTCCTTCTCTCCTTCCTCTTTCAGAATGCTGAGCTTGGGAAGAGAGCACCAAGATGGATTCGAGACAACGAAGTGACCATGTGTATGAAATGCAAGGAGTCCTTCAATGCGCTGACAAGGAGGAGGCACCATTGCCGAGCATGTGGGCATGTAAGCACAAAGCTTCATCTGCTAGTAGGTTAGCAGGTGCTGAAACAGCCAAAGACTTGTTCAGAAACTCCATCTAGCGGCTGTGTTTGCTTCTTGCAGCTTGTATAGCAGAAGAGATCAGAACGCGGAGAGAAGCTCCACTACATGAACCCAAACAAAATCGCCATGTGAACAATACAGGAAATGGTCCATAGAATTATTCCTTTAGCAGCTGATTTTAATATAGTGCAATGTTTGTTATCAGCACTCATGGGGAGTAGGATTAATCAAATGTGCCAGTTTCCCGAGCTTTATCCCTTGTGCATTTTGTTTTGAGACTTCCTTTCAGCCATGCAGCCCCCTTCATGTCTTCACTGCCCTCACATGTGTGAAATGGTTGGAGACCATGGCTCTAAATCATATTCTTTGGCTTACTCATTTGAACTGTGAATGTTATAAGCACCTTGATATATAGTACATTTTGTTCGTTTCTAGTCTTCTTATCTAGACTAATGTAGATATTAAGCCTTCATTGAGCATTAAGGGAACAGACTATGGGACTGTGTGCTGTCTCCCTTTTCATATGTACAGATGCTCACATGCACAGATGTTGAGGGAGGGGAAGATAGATTTATTTGGAAGAAAAGAAGAGCTGGCATAATTTTATTTATTTAAAATATTTCTGTACTGCCTTTCCACTCAAAATAGGGTCCCCCAAGGTGGCAAACAACAATTCAAACATTAATATATCATTTTACATGCATATATATAAATGCAGTAAAAACATATAGACATATAAACAAACACATACACAAATCTAGGGAGGAGGGCCAATAAGAGTTTACTGGGGGTACACCAAATGAAACAAGTTCTCACTTGCTGGCGAACAACAACGATGGAGGGAGAAGGGCGAATCTCCCTGGGGTTTCAGTACATATTCTAGATATAATTTTTTTAACCCTACTTAAGGCCGGCTAATTTTATGTCTGGTCCTCCTCTCTGCCAGTCTTGATTTATGTGACTTAATGAGGGAGGCAGTTATGTGGCCTCATGCGAGGCAGCTGACGTCCCTAGCCCTATGGTTCTGCAAAATAGATATGTTTCACCACATCAAATGGATGACTAGAAGCCCAATGATCCCAGAATAATTCTCGTTTTATTTCTTCTTCTTTAGGTGGTTTGTTGGAAATGCTCAGATTATAAAGCTCATCTTGAGTATGATGGCAGTAAACTGAACAAGGTTTGTAAAGACTGCTACCACATTATAACAGGGTGCACAGACAGTGAAGAAAAGAAAAAAAGAGGAATCTTGGAGGTAATTGCATCTAAATAATTGTTTCAGCATGTTATGCTTACTATGTTACATTGCTGTATATTTATTGGAATTACATTTCTGTTTGTATGCATTTGAATGTAGAGCTTTTGGGATATGGAGCTGGGTTTGTATCCTGTCTCTGTTGGATACAACCAGAAGCCCAGTTCTGGTGGCAGGTTGAAGTGGCATCCATATGGCATGTGGTGAGCCATTCATTAATAGTGGTTGCCATTATGTCATTAGCCTCCATGCAGCTGTGAAACATTTATGTGAATGGTGTACAGCAGTAAAGAGAGAATTGGAAGGTGGCGGGAAGTCCACGTGGCAACTGACTGTGTGAAGCTGTCACAGTTTTCAGTGACCTTTATCTGGCATTACCCATACAACAGGCCCAAGTGGGTAGGCATGGTTAATTCGTGATCCCTTATTCACAGCTCCTGATATGTCATATGGTTACTGGGAACTTGCAGAAAGTGAAAAGAGATCGTGGGCAGGGACTAGGTGTTGGCCTCCTAAAATATTATCTGTAGTATTGATTTAGAAGTTTAACTGTTGTCCGAGAGCCAGTTTGGTGTAGTGGTTAAGAGCACGGGACTCTAATCTGGAGAGACAGGTTTGATTCCCCGCTCCTCCACTTGAAGCCAGCTGGGTGACATTGGGCTAGTCACAGTTCTCTGGAGCCCTCTCAGCCCCACCCACCTCACAGGGTGATTGTTGTGGGGTAATAATAACATACTTTGTAAACCGCTCTGAGTGGGCATTAAGTTGTCCCGACGGGCGGTATATAAATCGAATGTTGTTGTTATTATTATTATTATTCAGCTGAAGTTTACAATGTTACTTTGGGTTTTTTGGTTAATTGTTCAATACATCATCCAACATCCGTTTTCTGCTACCTAGCCCCTGCTGTTATTAGGCATTTGCAGAAAATAGAAGAACATTCCATGTCCAGTGTTTCAGTGGGGTGGACTCGCTAGAAGAGTTCATGGAGAGTGGGGGACTCCTTCCTCATGCCGCCTGCCATTTGTCCCAAAACTTCTCTCTGAGGCTTGGGAGAGCCTTACAAGCAGAATGCATCACAGAATTGGGCTGGGGCTACATAGGAAGACTATGGAGAATCAAGTAGAACAGCCTCCTCTACTCATAGATTCTGTCAGTGGAAATGGCGGGAAGACGTGATATTATTTGTTGCATAGAGAAATGTTCAGAATATTCTAAAACAACATTTAGAATATTGTACAAATTGTTAACATTTTTCCTGGAGGATACAAAAAGCATGCCTACTGCTCATGCTGACATGGTGAGGCTTTTCACTTTTTGTTGCATTTTAAATTATGCTTTTAATAGAAAGTTTTATGGCTCTGTTGATTTTAGTGTTTTATTGATATTTGAAACTTGAGAGCTGTGAAAGTGGTGTCTTTAATAAATTCCTAAAGGGACAGGACAAGAATGATTCTGTTCAGTTCTTTTTCTGCAGTCACAATAGCAGCATCATGGAGAACTTTTCTCTGATTTGGTTTAACCATTTGCTTCGACATGACTCTTAACGTGATTATTGATTATTCACTATATTCTGTCTACATTGATAATACTCTTTTAACATTTTTCTTGCACCCTTACAGATTGAATCAGCAGAAGTATCTGGGAACAGTGTGATATGTAGTTTTCTCCAATACATGGAAAAATCGAAGACTTGGCAAAAGGCTTGGTGTGTGATTCCTAAACAGGAAGCCCTTGTGTTATACATGTATGGTGCACCACAGGTACGCAGGGAGGAGAAAACCAGAATCTATTGAATTCTCTGGTTTATGAAGGACAATCCATTAACGCACATGAAAAGTTCAAGTGAGCTACCGTGCGTCCCACTTACAATATTCATGTGCTTCAAGTCCCATTTTGTCTTCCTCCTTTATTACCATCTTCCAAGATACAATGAAGATTTCACTGATAATAAATTCTGAGTGCAAGAACTTGTTACTGGAATTTTGGTGATCATTTTGCTTCCCTCTGGTGACCATGTGCTTGTTTTCAGGGGAATGATGGAAGGGTGAGGATGGGGGATGAGTTTGCACTGTTCAGAACACCTGGGGTGGTGATCTCTGCTTCGGCACTTTCCTTGTCCTGTGTATGTGTAGCTCTTTCCTCCTGCTGTTCCATAGAGCTTTCCCCCCCCCTCCAGTTCTTGCCTGCTGGGTGGGGAAAAATTGCCTTTTGATTTACTTCAAAACTTCCTTATTGAGGTTTAAATTGACAAAGTAAAGGAGCTTCTCTCCTTTACATTGCACCAAAACTAGAATTATCTTTCAGTTTTTTGTTTCTGTTTGTTTAGGATGTAAAAGCACTGGCTACTATTCCACTGTTGGGCTACATGGTAGATGATACTCCAAGAAGTGCTGACCTCCCTCACAGTTTCAAACTCACCCAGTCCAAGTCTGTACACAGTTTTGCTGCAGATAATGAGGAACTGAAGCAGAAGTGGTTGAAAGTCATACATTTGGCTGTCAAAGGTGAAACCCCAGGTTGCCCAAATGATTTGCGGCTGAGCATAGGAGATCAGCATGAACACTCTGTGAAATTGGATTCTGATGCTTGAAACAGCAGAAGGTCTGTAAGATATACATACATATATATATATATATTTTCTCCAATCAACTTTGGATTGACACTACTTCTGGAAATAATGGAAAGAAGTCTCTGGCCTTCTTAACTCTACCATGTTTCTTAGCACTTTATGTTGGAAAAGAAAGAAAAATGCTAATTTTTTAGGGATCCTTTACTTATATTTATGTTTTGTCAATAAAATTAATGAATAGTGCCATTCCACATTTCTTTTTTTAATTAAATGAATGTCTTTATTTAAAAGTTGCCAGTTTTTACTCTGTACACCTTCTCTTCCCAAGAAAAGTGCATCATATGAACTGAATGCTATTGGGTAGGAAGTGGCTCCCTTCATAATATTGCAAATATTGATATAGCTTGTTTACTTTCTAGGACTCCTAGCTGTGTCTTCAAAAGATATACCCCCACACTGCCAAAATACTTGTGTAGTAGCAGTTTGGTTTCTTGTGGCACTCGCTATACTGACTTGTACAGATGTTCTGTGTTTGAGAAAATGAACAATACCCAGAGAGAATATTGGTGTTTAAAATTTCAAATAATCTATTTATAAAACATTCTCCTAAATTTTATTGAACAATGAATACAATATATAAGAATAGTTGTATATGCTATTTGAGGAAAGAAATGTACTATACTTAATTTTAATTTGACTTCATGACACATTCATGCTAACCTGTGATTTATTTCAAGTAAAGCATGTATCCGCTTGAAAACTTAAGCAGGAGAATCTAAATTTTAACAAAAAATCCTAGCGATTTTTTAAATGATATCTAATGATGATGATATTTTTATACATTTAGCATAGAACTTAAATAGCAGTAACATAAATGGCATGTAATGGATATGTGAATTCTGGCTGTGTTTTGAAAAGCATAATAATAATAATTCTCAGTCCTGTGCCTGTTTTACCTTTTGTAAGATGCAGTGGTGCTACCTTTTAAAATTACAGCAAGTGCTTCAGTAACTAATAGCCTGGTCTTAAATGATCACTTGTGATCACATACTTTGCCTTTATGGTTGGTCACTGTAACACCCAGTCCTTAACATTATGGCTTAATGCAAACATCATGGCTAAGGCAGGTTGACTATGGTTCAGTGTGATGACAGCTGACAAACCATGATTTGTGATTGACTACCAAGCCAGAATTAGAACCCTATCAACTATAGCTCGGTATAGTGGCCAAAAACTGATGCATCATAATTATAGATTTGTTTGGAGAACAAGTCCACTGCACCTATAAATTAACGGTGCTGAGAAGGTTCAAACTTAAACCAGGCAAGTTACGCTATGTAAACCATGGGTTTCCTGTATGTTTTAGATGTTGAAGCCTTGGTTTGAATTCTAGACCATGGTTAGCATTAATGTCTGATTTGAGCCTTTGTCAGGATTTTTGTTGTTGTTAAAGACGTGCCGGTACTCATATATAAGGTTGCACTGATTTCCACCAATTCCCTCAGGACTTGGGAGAACACCCCCACCCTTGGCAAAGATGCTGGTGGTGAGTACCACCACACACAAAAAAACCCTTTGTAATTTTCACAAAACCTTCAACATGTTTCAATAGTTAACACTACTGTATTATGTGATCTGCATTCATTGAACAGGTGGCAATTTTGCATTAACTTCTGTGATATACAGCGGCACTCATTATCTGCATGGATTATATATACGTAATATACATGAACTCTTGGTGTCTGTGTGTATATGCAAGTGTCATTTCTTGCAAAATCTGTAAGCTTAGCCCTGAATTATTTTACAAGGAGTCTTGGAAGTATATATCCAAGTTTTGCAGTGTTGAGCCAATAATTAATTTTAATAACAGCCTTATTGTAAGTTACTACTTATTCAAAGCATTTATTTAGCATCTTTGGGTGGAATGTGTGCAATAACTTAAACCTAAAACAATAGCTTTTGGTAAAGACAAATCCAAACTGAATATATGGTATCTGGCTTGTGCAACGGGGACAGGGATAACTAGCTGAAGTGTTTTCTACTAAATATCTACAATTCAGAGGGACCAAGTGAGAGTTGTTTTCATGGATTTATTTAAAGATAAGTCAAGATTCTGTAGTCCCCTCTCCTGTTTTAAAGAGTAGAACTGCTTCCCCGTGCTTTAGGTTTAAGCCAGTTCTCATTTTTCCAAGCATTCAACATGCAAAATTCTCTTTCCAAATTACTCCTAGTACCTAGATGCTGGTTTCACCCAATGCCTTCCAAGCAGCCAGTAGCTAAGAAGATAAACATTATTTTTGTGTAACATCAGAAGCCAGCCAACCAGATTCTTATTCTATTCTAAACTTAAAATATTGTAGTAAATTAAAAAAAAGATATACCTGTACCTCTGAAACATGATGTTCCCTGTTTCTCTTGGAAAATACTAAGTAGTTACTTTTTACCTGTCATTCTGTATGCAGCACAAAAAAAGATTAATTCTGGATGAAAACGTTGGGTTTTTTTAAAGGAGGGGGGGAATGGAAACATGGGGTAAAATACTGGAAATACGGGATAGCTATTATGGTCTGGAGCAGTCTATACTTGGAGCAAGAATGCCTCTTGATCCCATAATATGCCATAAAGTTTTCTGCAGCCATTGAGAGAGATTAAGATCATGGGAATATGGGTATTTTAAAAAACAGCTTCTTATAGCAGATTTTAAAACATGCTAACTCTTAATGATTCATAAGGGGGGGGAGCACTTGTATCCAAAGCCTTGCATGAGCAGGAGCTTCCAAGTTGTCTTTGCCAAAAAATGCTCCCCATGGCCATAGATTTATTTTCTTAAGAAACTTTACAGGCTGCCTTTCTGCCCACTAAGTCCTCAAGCGAATGAGTTAAGAATATGCCAGGATTTCTTCTGTTAATTGAACGGCGAGGTCTCTGCACATGTGCACTCTAATGCAGAGCCCCGCATGTGCTTTGATTTCCTTGTGGAGCTTCTACATATACAGGCTTCCTTCAATAGATGGAGGATTTCTTTTCAGGCACAGGGCCACTGCCCTTAATTTAAGTGACCGGGTGAGCCTCAGCATGCAGGAACTCCTGTTCATAGGACTCTGAATCGTGATGGTTCACATTGGAGTACATAGAGGGAGGCCTATATCAAGGTTTTTATAAGAATAATTCATTCTTGAGGGTAGGAATTTCTACTGTGCAGTAAGTACAGCCACAAATGGTTTGGACATATGCCATGCCCATCAAAATGACTCAACCGAGGGCATCCATTCCTTTCTCAATGAAATGTACGCAAGGAAGAGTGTGTACATTAAGATAGGCTGCATGTTTTTTTCCTTGAGGGAAATCTTTCCTTGGAGGAAAAACATACGTAAACAGCCCCCAATAAGCACACAGCTTAAAATACTCAAGTTAGGCTCAAATCATTCTACTTGTTTTATATTTTTGATGTGGACCTTCACACGGAGCTGATAGTTGACTCCGAACTTTTTGACCTCTTATCATGTAGACAGGCAACTCTCTCCAAAACCCTATGGCGCTACTTTTGGCTATAAATAAAATTACCCCTTTCCTGTAAGGAAAACCAGAGGCTCACTTTTGAACAGTTGAATTTTGTGGCTAGAGATATACAGAGATATACATTAAAGTGGTTGTCAGTTCTTAGAACTTTCTTTGGAAGCACCTTTTCCCCTAGCATCTTGATCTCATTTATGCTATATTAGTTGGTATGGAATAAGCTATATATTTCATCCCCAAGAGAACACAAAGCACAAAGGTAGCTTCAGATTTCTTCATCTTGTCCCTTCCTTTCTCTGTGTGTCTGAGAGAGAGAGAAATAATTCATTATAAAAAATAGCATCTATCTAGCACTTAATAATGTGAAAGCACTTCCCCATATTTTACATACATGAAGCAAGAGTGCGTGTAGAAGTGAATCCCCTAGACATTAATGAGACTTAAGATGCATTTACGTAGAGATTTTTCTCCGTCTTGCAGAAGTTTAGCATCCATGCAACATCCTCTAATTGTCCGCTGTCCAGGCTTTCCTAGTCCTTGTATGTTGTTTGAGAAAGGACACACAAGGACTAGGAGCCAAAACACATGAGAAGAAATACCTAGATTCAGCACGTGTTCTCTTACCTCAAGGTTTGCCGGGATCTGTAGGCGTCCTGGAAGCTTAAAGTTTAGCATTTACAGAGCAACAGGAAGGGAAATACAGGCGCCTGTATTTCCCTTCCCCTTCCTGCTGCTCTGTAAATGCTAAACTTGTTCTCTTACCTCAAGGTTTGTTGGGAAGTGTAGGTGTCTTGGCAGCTTAAAGTTTAGCATTTACAGAGCAGCAGGAAGGGGAAGGGAAATACAGGCGCCTGTATTTCCCTTCCTGCTGCTCTGTAACTGCTAAACTTTAAGCTTCCAGGACGCCTACAGATCCCGGCAAACCTTGAGGTAAGAGAACACGTGCTGAATCTAGGTATTTCTTCTCGTGTGTTTTGGCTCCCGGAAACATTGGACAGTGGACACTTAGTTTGGTATAATCTTTTCATAAATAACACAGTCCAAGAGCATTAATAAGCTGTTTGGATGGAAAGGGAGAGCATTTTTATTGTCTCACCTAATCTGGGCCCACGAGGCTGCAATTCCCCACTCCCCCATGCCACTAGAGAGATTTTTGAGGGCTTTTTAAAAATCATGATTGCAAAGATCCACAACAAAAACTGCTAGAGACTTCTTTTAGAAAAGAAAGCTAGGAATTCAGGGGATCTAGTGTAGTATGGTAATAATGTGTTATAACATTATTGTGCTATAGCACAATAGCAAGTACTAATTTTTTTTAAAAGTCCTCAAAGCACGATCTGGCGATATGGAAGAGGCAGAGAAAATGACAGCTGATGAAATTAATGAGTACACCAAACTCCCGCATGGATGCTCTGTTGCTCGCTTGTATGAATGCCGCTGCATTCATGGTGGCCACGGTAGGGAAACAGCAAATCCTTGGTGTGTGGACACAGCCTGTGAAAAGCTGGAGCCCTCAGATTCCCACCTCTAGCACACCGTTATACAGATGAGATACAGAATTTGTGTGCTGTGATTTCCCTACCACATCCTGCGTGTTAATTTTCGTTCCTATAGGATGTAAAGAGGGAGGGGAGTCCTTAAGTAATTTCTCCCCAGGCTGTTTCACAAAATAATATTAAAGCCACAATTTGAGGCTTTAACATTCCCAGCATTTATTTCATTCCAAGCAAGGTTTTGTTGGTTCATTGGGAACAATTAGCTTTTACTTTTATTTCCTTTTTGTGCCTTGTTGGTCTTTCTGTAATAAATTATTCCATTTTCTTTTAGTTGACTTCATGGTTTTTCAGTTCCTTTATGGAGCTGACATGCACAAAGACTCAATAATGCAAAATCTATGTAAGTGGTATACATTTTTAACAAACCATTTAAAGCAGCATCTTTTCTGAATAAAATAATACCTTTGTCCTGCAGGTTTTTAAAGCTAGTACTTTGGGTTTAAATAGCACAGTCAAAAATTTCCTGTTGTGAACTTGTGAATAGAAAAAAGGATTTAGAAAGTGAAAATGATTTCATGCAGTAGATACTGTTGCTAAAATGTCTTGATTTAAAAGCACATGAATGGCTTCCCTTTTTCCCACCCTTCAGCTTCTTCTAAAGTTTTGGAGACTTTATTAAGAGCTTTTAAAAAGCAGCTTGCTTTTTTAAAAAAAATTAAACCAAGCATAATTACTTTATAATACTATAATGTCATTACGCTTAGTTTTTTTTAAAAAATCCCCCAATACAGGGCAGCCAAGTAGGCATATTTGTTTAGGATTTACAACCCCACTTCAGCAGTCCAAACCGGAGAGCCCTGCGCAGGCTTACCCAGACTTGGGAGGCAGGCACCAACACAATGACATCATTAAGTTTTCTTCACAAAGAACGTTCATAACAATATCATAACATAATGTTTAATTTGTGCTGCAGTTACATGGATCTCTTAGTCTTCTGTGCTTTTGAGGTTAAAAGTTCTGTGTTTGGGATGACTGCGCCAACACTGCACATGCACCATGTTGGGTTTCTCTTCCCTTTCATTTTTCTTTTTGTCCCCCCCCCTTAGTGCTGGGTGGCTTTGGTCATAGTAATGTCATAACACAATAATGTGATTGGGTATACATGAAAATAAAAAAGGGTGGTGATGGTGATGTGATGGCACCAGTGATGCCGACAGTGGTGTCCATATCTCATCAAATACTCCTCTTTATTTCATGGCAGTGGGGACAAAAAAAAATATGACACCCGCACCAGAATTAAAAAATAATGTGCAGAAAGGTAGGTGGCCCAAGCCTATCTCATCCTTGAGTGATGAACACTCAAAAAGCGAGGAGTAAATTGCCAGTGCAGAAAAGGCTGTACTGTGCCAACAAGTCACGGCATGGGATTCAAACTTTTAGGCCAGTTCAGCATTGCAACCATGAGATTACTATGGTATTGGCTGTAAGTGCTGCTCTTGAATAAATTAAAAGCCTGCCACATGTGTTACTACTTTAGTGAATGAATACCACGGTGAGCAAGACCAAAGCACTGAAGGTTAGGGACAGCTGAATTGCCAAGATCAGAAACGAACTTTTAACCTGAAAAACAATGTGACTTGGGTGTTAAAGAAAAAAATAATTAGAACAATTTTTTTTTGCATTTTTAATTCATTGCTACTAAATGCAAGTAAGTAAAATTGAAGGTAAACTTGCACACAGTTATAAAATACTGCAATTTTAGTATCTTGGCTGAGTTATTTAACTGTGCTATTTGCATTCATTTTTTTAAATGCAGTTATATAATTTTTATTGCCCAACTGAGAATGAACTGAAGACATTAATATTTTATTTAACCTTCCTCATATGTTATGTCAGTTTTTATACCCGGCAGAGAGGTTAATTTTAACATTGTCTTTTTAAAAAGGTCAATATTTAGCACATTTTATCTCTCATTGATTTCAATTAGAGGTAACTTTGGTTGGATTGTGCCCATTGGAAAACAACCTTGGCTAAAAGTTTCTTGCAGTTTGATAAAGCACAGGGTTACCAAACGAAATTACTCTATTTTAACCAAACATACTGCTGTTTATTTCAGGATTAAATATACTTGATTGATGAAAGAAAATTCTGTATAGCCTTGCTTTAGTTGTGTTGACTTACCTTTAAAGCATATTTTAACTGCATTAGTTGTTTTTGTGATGATCAAAGCTTTTGTGCAAGTCTGATGCCTTTCAAATGTCCCAGCTTTACAAACAACCGTGTGTAATGGCTTTAATTTGTGCAGCCTGTTGCTTTCATGGTAAGGGAAGGCCAGGTTTCTCATACAGCACTGAAGTCTGAGGGGTACATACAGATGTATATAAACAAAGGAGTTCTCTAGAAGTCCATTGGCCACTGTCTCGCTAGCTTTCCTGCAGGTTTGGGACAAACTGATTCTGCCAAGTCAGCTGGACACAGCCGTGGTGTGCTAGCACCTCTGGCATGACAAAGTCTCCTCCCTCATCTCTCTGGAAAGGCTTTTGCAAAATTCTAAAAACTTGATTCCATTTCTTAGATTTTTTCTTTCTTGTTAACAAATGAACTTTTTTCTTAAATGTAAAAATGGATATCCCATCCAAAGTGTGAGATGGGTGGGTGAGGAGACTAGTAACAAAATCAGTGCTGGACTGATGCTAAGTATATCTTTTGGAGGCAGGAGGAAAAGCTGTGGTGACTCCGGTTTACATACATATGTACCTGCTTCATCCTCCACCAGTCTGGTAGTTGCTTTGCCAAGGGAGTAGTGCTGAAGTAAATGAAAAGCCTGCATAAACACGAGTTTCATGTGTGCACTGAAGCACATACAGAGCTTTGGATAAAGCTTGGTATGCATGACTGGAGCTCCCCGTTGCTGGCAAAGGAAGCATCCTGTGAGCTTGCAGAGTTCTACCTGCAGCACCCGACAGTAGGAACTGCACATAGCCACAGGGCCTCAGATCCCAAATATTACTGAGAAAGTCACGCATTCATTGTATAAATGCTGATTATCATTTCACATGTTGTAGCAGAAGCAGTATATGGGCACTTTTAATATTTTTGTTCATAATATGAAAAACAGCAACATGCGATCCTTCTCTCCATCAGCCACGCAACATATATACAGTTTGGGAAATGCATGTCAGCGAGTCAAGGCCAACAGTGGCTCCTTGAAGCATGTTTCCGTGAGCTAGTTGTTTCAGCCAACTCTCCCATTATGGGTTAAAAACAAGTATGCCAAATATTTAATATATATCCAGCCTTAGATAGTTTTATACATGGAGTGAAAAGTCCAAGTGGCACCCCTGGTGGGGAGGCCATCATTTTTTAATTGATACACAGACATGGAGATCAGAGGCAAGAAAACAGTGCTTCCTCTGGAACACACACATCTCAAAGCCTCTGCCTTGTAGTGACAAATACCTTGATACTCCTCCTATGAATGTGCGAAGCAGCTGTTTGTGGACTTGAAATGTAAAGTTCGAGTTTGATTTACAGTGATTTCAATAGTAAATGAGAAGTAGTATGTAATCTTCTGGTTATGTTCATGTAATCTGAAATAACTAAATGTGCTGCAACCAGCATAGGTTACATATTTCTAAGACGACTTTTATGTGGGTATGAGAGAAGGAGCAATACAGTCTTCTTCAGTCAGGGTAAACAGCAGACACAAACTTGGTGACTAATGGCATGCTTTCATATAAATGGCTTACATTCATATAAAGCAACCTTGGCAAAATTAAATAGGAAAGGAGACAATCTAATTTCTTAAGCACAAGTTGTGTAAATGCGATCTTTATTCAATAATACATCCCCCCGCAATCTAAGCAGTGTATTCGAGAGAAGAATTTCTTTCATCTTTTCTTTTTCCTTATTTCTCAGCAGATTAACTAACAAAGCAGACTGATTAAAAAATTCTCTTGTATGCTCTAAGTAACAGTTTTGATGTGAAGTCTGTCTATTCACAGCTTCCCCCATCCCACTCGTATGAAGTAAAAATGTACTCAGTTTTATAATCTTGCATCCATTATTCCTGGAACAGTTTGGTTTGAAGAGTCTATTTAAGGTAATTACAATTCTTTTGGAATCATTTAATGTCATTTAAAGGGAAAATTAAACCTTGTGTCACTTGATTTGCAGTTCATGTTAGATTTATTTTCTTCCTTTTGTATTGCTACAGTTTTCCTTACTTAAATGAAAGTAATTTTATTTTCCCTAGTGAATTGTTGGATTAGAGAATTTCTTTTTAAAATAAAAGTTATTTGGTGGGAAGGGTGGGAATCAAATTTCTATTACTAACCTAACTTCAGTGCAGAGCTAATCCTTGCAAATACATTAAATACTTCCGGAGAAACAATTGAGAAAAAGGAGTGAGTTTTGTCAGTCTCTTAAGAGAACATAACTATAATATGTTTGGGGGGGGGGTGGAATTTTCCCCTAGCTAAAGCACATGGAACGTACCCTGCAGTGTTGTCTGTAAATACATGCTTCTCTCTGTCTTAACGAACTGAGGTGATGGGATTAGCAGGCACAGCCAAACTGCTTTAACATACACATTCCAAATGCATCATGTTTTTCACAGATTTATGGGATGGGGTGTTTAAATAATACTTGTGTGGAACCAGGGTAAAGCATAACTGATAGTGTCAGAGCCTTATACAGTGCTTTAATATATTACTTTCAGTGTGTGTTTCATTTGGCAGTTGAATTAGACTTCTGAATTGCATTTGCAATAGTCATTTTTTTTAAAGCTGTAATTATTTTGCTTTGCAACAAGTCAAAAATAGATGGTGAGAGCAGTTAATTTTTTTCCCATTTAATAATATGTACATGAATGTAAAATATTTGCAAATATTTGTATATATTTTCTGTAATATATGTATATTTGATCCATAAAGTGAGAGCTGGAATAGCTGGAATACTGTAAAATTACGCACTTTAATTATCATTGAAAACTTTAAAAATTTGTACCGTCAAATAAAAGCATCATTAAATCAGCAATTGTTCTCTGTGACCTTAATACTGCTGTCCATTTCTCTTTGTAATAGGTTTAAAATTAGGCCAACAAAGAAGTTAGATGTGAGTGACACTAAAATAAGGAAGACAGTTTTAATAAGGAATCTTACTACATAATTGGGTACACGTGTTCGAGACGACTCGCCCTGTTATCCTGGCACAGGCACAGTCCGAGCAAGCCTCTGGGGTTTCAGAAGGGGCCGCAGGTCGGCTGCACCCTCCTCAGCCCAGATTGGGCCAGCCAGCATAGGGCTGGCCTGAACTCTGCCCCCAAGCCTTCCACCCAAGCCTCTATCTGCTGTGGGAGGGGGCAGTGTGGCTTTCCTGCCTTTTGCCCCCCCCCCCGCCCAAGCCTGGAAACATGGCAGGGAAGGCAGCGGGGCTTGCCTGCACTCCCCCTCCAAAAGCCTTCTTCCCACTAGCTTCAAACAGCCACAATGGGCTTTGTTACTAGTAGTAACATATAGGAAATAGTTGGTTGAGTGCAGTGTAAGTTATAAAACATCTTTCTAAAGATACATCAATTCCATTAAGCATTAAAATGCAAACATTTGTAACAATAGTGGAAATTCAAAGCTAGCGTGCCATCTTCTGGGCAGGCTTGAGCTTCTGAAATCCAAATTTTAGACCATTAATTCTGATTAATAAAAAAGAGACTACAGACCAGGTTCTATAAGGGATTTAAAACATTGTATGTACATCACAGGATTCAGCCCCACCTTAAAGCTACAGTATTATTTCATTGTGTTAGAAGTTTGACCTCACTCATTTCATGGTGCACCGTCCTTCTTTTAGTAAGCTAGAGAGTCCCTTAGTAAAAGAGTCCAATAGCACCTTTAACACTAACCAACTTTATTTGTAGCATAAGCTTTCGAGAACCACAGCTCTCTTCATCAGATGCATGCATCGAAAGCTTATGCCACAAAAAAGTTGGTTAGTCTTAAAGATGCTATTGGACTCTTTTACTATTTTGCAATTACAGACTAACATGGCTAACTCCTCTGGATCATAGAGCCCCTTGTGAAATTGCAGTCCATCCACCCCCCATGGTGTCCTTGTAAAGTAATCTTGGAACTTAAAAAGCTTTACCCCTCCAACCTTTGGGGTTTTTAAAAAATATATTTCATTGATTACATTTTATAGCCTGCCCTTCCTCCACTGAGCAGCATTTTATACTCTGAAGCAATCTAAGTGGTATGCTTGGTCAAGAGGCCTAGTTCACTGTAAAGGAAGAACAACAAAAACAAAAATAATTGTTCCTCAAAAATTAACATGTTGGGGTAAGAAGAGCAAAGATGAGACCTTCCTTCCCAATATACACACACAACCCTAGCAGTGTTTTTAGAAAAAGAGGATTGCCCAATGATGTAGGCTCCTCATGTAGTCTGAGTTAGAACTTTGCAGACACAGATTTAAATACCTCAGTGTGAGCTGGCCAGTAGTGGCCTGTCCAAGACCACACACTGAATTCTATGGCTGAACAAGTGTTTTAAACACACTGCATTCTTACTACTTGGATAGGTTTCTTTAGATAACATGCTCCTGTTCAAAGTGTGTGACAGTCTTCTCTTGTACTTACCTTCCGGCTCTGTTTCTTGGGTTTCTCTTACAAGGACACAGAAAGACTGAGAGTGAATTTGATTCACAGAAGATCAAGCAGTGAACCCACAAGAGAGGCAGGACCTGAACCCAGGTCTCTCAAATCCAAGGCTCAGATCACAGTCCATATGGCCACCCTGGCAAGGCAGTGCTTACAGCGAATCGACGTTCAGTTCAGGATTGGTTTCACAATATTGAACAAAGTCAAATTCCTCAATAGCAAAAGTAACTTTGCTCCACTGCTTATAGGTCCTCCTACCATCCGGGCTTTCCATCACAAAATTCCTAACAGCAAGCATTGGCAGGGGGACTCTTCGGTAGATCATTTCCATTCCCCAAGCCTGTGTGGATAAAGCCAGTGAGCTTAGATCATCAAAATGTATGCTGTGGTGAAAACAGCATCACGTTTAAGTCTGTGGAAGGCAGGTGTGCACATGCCAACAACGCATGGGTTAAAGGGTTAAGATCTTTTTTTTACAGAGGCTTATGGAAATGTCAAGAACATAACCCACAAACGATGCAACTCCATCCCTGACAAGAGAGTTGGACCTAATGGACATCCATCAAGGCCTGTCAAATTATTCAGATGGCCAAAAAAGGTTCTTCAGAAGAACATGACCCAGGATTTTAAAAGTTTTTTTTTCCCCCTTGGGGATAACGCCACACTTTCCCAAAATTACTAATGATTCTCCTGCAGGTACTTGTCTCAGGTTAAGGAGGAAGAGGGGCAGCATTTGATCTATCTAGCACGCTTTGAATGGACTATATGAAATGCTCAGTATATTCAGCTCAGTAGAGTCACCAAATATAGTGTTTGGTGGTGGAGAGTGCCATCAAGTCATAGCTGATTTATGACAACTCCTAGTGATGTCTGCATGGTAAGAGACTAACAAAGGTGGTTTGCCATTGCCTCTGAAACTCTTGTCTTCGCTGGAGGACTCCTATCCAATTACTAACCAAGGTCAACCCTGCTTAGCTTCTGAGATCTGACAAGGCCAGGCTTGCCTGGACTATCCAGGTCAGGGTACATATTTAAGGCTGCTGAAATCAAGGAACTTGAGTACTGCTCTCTCCCAGTGTTCCCCCATGGGCAGCTACGCTCATCTAAATAGGGCCTTCTGCAGCTGCCACCTTGCATGGGCAAAATCAACAACTGCCCATACACATGCATTCTCTGTGGTGCCCCCCACCCCACTTTATGGAATGGCCTACCTGAAGAGGTTAGGAAAGCTCTTGCTCTCCTGCCTTTCCACAAGCTGTGCAAAACTGAATTATTCAAGAGGGCTTTTTTTACTCAGATAGCAGGGCTGTAATATTTGGAAGCCGTCTCAAAGAGATGTACCAGTAAAGGGATAGGGATGGACTGTAGACTTTAATATATTGCTGTAAGTATGATCTTACTGACTAGATCTTATGGTGCTTAATATGTAAATTTTAGAATTACTTATACTCTGTTTCAGCATTTGTACTAAATGTACAGGTATATACCCTACTATGTGTGTATTAAAATTAACTATACTGACCCACACTGTGTAATCCACCTCGAGTCTCAGTGAGAAAGGCAGACTATAAATGGAAATAAAGTAAAAACTATTGGATTATGGTCTAGGTATATAGAACAATGGTCTTTCTCCAAAACCTGGCACACAATAGCATGTAGCCTAAGAACTGACAAATGACACCCTCTTCTAGTGCTATCAGTAAGGGTTTCTACTATGCAGCATGAATGTCTGTGTTCTCTGCCCTCACTTCCTCTTCTGTGCAAGTTTTGCTTTTGATCATAACTCCAGGGCCCCGTAGCAGGATGCAGTCACAAATGGTTCTCTTTATGCACTCTTGGCTCCCCTGGCTATGTGAATGTACTTGTCCCAGTCACAACATTCAGGGCAGAAGATCACTTCCCGTTAAGAGTTAAGACCATTTATTGGAGGTGGAACTCATGATTCATGTGTGGGGAGCCGGTTTGGGAAAGCCAGTTTGGTGTAGTGGTTAAGAGTGCAGGACTCTAATCTGGAGAGCTGGGTTTGATTCCCCACTCCTCCACTTGAAGCCAGCTGGGTGACCTTGGGCTAGTCACAGTTCTCTGGAGTTCTCTCAGCCCCACCCACCTCACAGGGTGTTTTGTTGTGGGGATAATAATGGCATACTTTGTAAACCCCTCTGAGTGGGCATTAAGTTGTCCTGAAGGGCGGTATATAAATCGAATGTTATTATTATTATCATCATGGAGTGGCACATCTGCTACTGTGCCACTTTATACATTCCAGTGGTAACGCCACATACCCCAGCAGCCCCTCCTCCAAATCTACTGGAGTTACATCAAAAGAAAAGATATCAGAAAAGGTCTGTAATCAGTACATTACAAGGAAAAAAATCTCTATAACTGCACCTGCACTCTCTGCAAATGCTGAGATGCCCAAGTTTCTGTACTTTAGACACAAAGGATATGGAAGGGGGGGTCATCCTAAAGGAGTAAGTGGGGTCATGGATATAAGCCAATTGGATATGAGGTTTACTCTCCCCTTTCTTTACCTCAGTCTCACTGCCTTCACCATCCCCAGTCTATTGTCTCACACCACCCAACAACATCTTATTTACATGAGGAATCAATTATGCATTGCTTCAGTCCCTAAACCTTGGAGGTGCTTACCTGCCCACATTTACCGCAACTGATGGAGCTGCCTGGCTTCCAGTCTTTGAAGGTACGAGGAATCTCCACATGGTCAAGCGATTTTCTGTAGTACAGGCTGTTTGAGGAAACATAACAAATCCTTGGTTTGCACAGTATCTGGAATAATATAATCTTATTCCTGACACCCCTGTCAGGGGTGCCAATCAAATTTGGCCTAGGTTTCAATTCAACTAGATCACCATCTCAGTTGCTCAGTGGAAATCCAGGTTGGGGTAGGTATGTATCTGTATATGGAAAAAAAGGGTTATTTCACATGGTATTTTGGCACAGCGGCTTGATTGGGCCAAGCTGGCAGCGGTGCAGTTCCAGGAGGTGATGCAAAGCTCCCTCCTGTTTTATGCTGTATGTTGTATACACTAGAAAGCAGCACACCATTGGGCACAGAGAACATAGCCAGAGTAGTAAAAAGTCCAGTAGCACCTTTAAGACTAACCAACTTTATTGTAGCATAAGCTTTCGAGAGCCACAGCTCTCTTCGTCAGATGCATCTGACTTTATTATTTTGTTACTACAGACTAACATGGCTAACTCCTCTGTATCCACAGGCAGAGTGAGGCTCCACAAGGCCACAGATACAGACACCATGATATAGGATTTTCCTCCATGGGGCTGCAAATGGGAGATCCCAAAAACATGATGTTTCTGGTCTTTTCACCCTGCCTCACCTGAAGTTGGGGTTGATGTTTATATGGTGAGTTTTCTCTACTGTGCGCAGGTCAGAGCCGTGGCAGACTGCCTCACTGCAGTTGATGCAGTAGAGACGCACCGAGTCTGGATCGTGGAGCTGGCGTTGCTTCTCACGTTCAACATCTCGTAGCTTGCGGCCAAACACTGCCTCGCGCTGAAGCTTGACCATCTGATGGAAGGAAGAAGGGAGCTTAGTATGTATTGTCGAAGGCTTTCACGGCTGGAGAACGATGGTTGTTGTGGGTTTTCCGGGCTGTATTGCCGTGGTCTTGGCATTGTAGTTCCTGACGTTTCACCAGCAGCTGTGCCTGGCATCTTCAGAGGTGTAGCACCAAAAGGCACTGTGACACTGAGAGATCTCTGTCTTTTGGTGCTACACTGAGAGATCTCTGTCTTTTGGTGCTACACCTCTGAAGATGCCAGTCCCAGCTGCTGGCGAAACGTCAGGAACTACAATGCCAAGACCACGGCAATACAGCCCGGAAAACCCACAACAACCATCAAGCTTAGTATGCATCAACAGCTAAAGCAGGTGGGGCACATTTTGCATTTCCAAGAGAGACAGTTTGGTTTTAAAGAGTCTATGCCTCTCCCTGCTTGAGAACCCCTGTTCATCACTGCTAGGCTCTGCCATTAACCCCCCAAGTAGCTCTCACTGCTTTTTCTGCTGCCCACCCACAGGAAGAGGCAGAAGCCATCCATTAAACTATAGTCTCCATTCTCTTAGAACTGTCTGTTTTCATTGTTGAGAGACAGCATTGCCCAGGGAAGACAATTTAATACCCACTCCAGTCATTATCAGTCCCTGGACACATCTGCAGCAAGTCAGTCTTGGCCACCGCTCTCCTTCTATTAGGTGGGAATAATAGCAGCACACTTGTAAATTATTATGTATCTTTACTATTTCAGAACAGAGGCAGGGAGGTCACTTGTTTGAATGCAGACTCCATTTAAAACAAAAACAAAAACTAATCCTGCATGCAGAAAGCTAACATTTTGTGGAGAAGGTTCCCAGTTTAATCTCCCTGATTTGCTCAATTTCTGATTGCAGAGTATTCAAACCTGTGATTCTCCCTGGCATTCTGTAAAATGGTACAATCCAGCATCGCCCACGCCACGTGCAGAGTTTGGCTCTAAATTTATAGCAATTGCATTGTTCCTCAGTCATCAGTTCCCTTCTCAATATGATCAGCAATGTTTGCTCAATGATCTTTGCCACTCTTCTGTGAATTGATTTCTACCACCTCCTCCAGAGTTCCTTTCCAGGAGATCCATTTACCGTCTGACTGTATTCCCACAGGGGCATCTGTTGCACCCGCTCAATAGCTCTCTCCATCAGGACTTCCAGTTTCTCATTGAGCAGTTCACGAGACACCTCCTTGCTGTTGGCCTTGGCCAAGACTGAACAGATGCTATTGGGGGCCCGGGCCCGGCCTCTGGCCTAAGGAGATGCAAACAGCATCATCAGAGTCCATCCCTAGACATTCCAGCCCGGCTTCACCATCACCAGTCCTAAGGCACATCCACCCTGTTCTCTCAACAACCTCCCACATCACCTGCAGTGGCCCAGAATTCCAGTGGTATTTCCTCTGAAGACCCAGTGATCATTACCTGGCTTTCTCTGACAGTGGGCAGAATGAAAGCCAAAAAAGGCAGGCCCTCAAGAGGGCAGAGTGGACCTACCTGCACCATGGCAATCTCGTTGGTCATCAGCCCATAGCGGACCACGATATTACACTCGGGGATGTCCAGACCTTCCTCAGCCACACTGGTGGAAAAGAGCAGATTGGATGCCCCCACGCGGAAAATACGGATGACATCTTGCTGCTCTTGCTGGAAGAAACATCCATTGTGAGGTTGGAATGTAAAAGGTGGCTCAGATCTTGGGGTGAAAGTACTTTCCCTCCTATCTCCCCCACAAATAAAGATAAGACCTTCAGGGTTTTTTTAATCAGAAGTCAAAGTTTGTGATCCAAACAAGGAGGGTCTTAAAGTGGCACATTCCTCATAGAATTCTCTCCCCAGGGAGGCCTAAAAGATCAATTTTACTGGGATTTTCAGTAGGCAAAATGTTTTATCAGGCTCTGAGGGCCTTTAGATTAGCTTCCACTGTGGTATTCTCTAGGGGAAGGAGTTGTTCTTTTTATCTGACTGTATTGCTCTAAAAAAAAAAGGGAACTTATTTCATTTTGAGATCCACCTACTGCTAAAAGAGATGACAGAAATATTAAAATAAATGAATACTTAACAGACCAACTTTTAGTCTACTGTGATATCTAAGGTATCACAGCTGAGAATGCCTTCTTAAAACCTCTGTGTGGTTTGGGCAACAAAGACATAGCAAATGGGTGAAGAAAAATATTTCTAGAGCGTGGGGCGGGGGAGTGGACTGTGGCCTAATGGCCAATTTCTCTCCGCTCCATATTCACTGAGGCATCCAGGACTGCCAACTCCAGGTTGAGAAATTCCTGGGGATTTGCAAGTGGAACCTGGGGAGGGAGCTCTGCAGGGATGTGATGCCACAGAGTCCAACCCCTGAAGCTGCTATTTTCTCCAAGGGAACTGATCTCTGTAGTCTGGGGATAAGTTGCAATTCTGGGAGGTCTCCAGGCCCAACCTGGAGCTGGGCAACCCTAGATGCAGAAGAGAACTTTACATTATTTATCCTAGGGTGGAAGTTAAAACAGCTCTGGACCAAGTTGAGCCAAGCCGCCCCCACGCTGCTGGGAGTGCTGGCCCAAGTTATTGCCACGTTGTCCTTACTGCGCTGCTGGCACTCCAGGAGCTGCTTGGCTCTGCTTGCTTCTGGCTGCTAGTGGCCCACCAAAGCAGCAGCCCAAAGGGAATTTTTCCATTAAGGCAACAGGCCAGGCCAGCCCTGTTCACAGCACTAACTGTTACTTAGTCCTCAATATGCCAACAACACCCAGCTCTATATTTCTTGATCCGGACTGCCTGGTGCAGCTGCACACGTCTCCAGCCAGTGCGCCGGCTGCTGTGGTTAAATGGATGAGAGTGAACCGACTGAAACTGAATCCTGGTAAGGTGATGCTGGTTGGGAAGGCTGAGTTCCTGGATGGCTGTGTGCTGCCTGCATTTGATGAGGTTCAGCTGACCCTCAAAAAGGCTTAGTTAAGAGCCTGGAAGTTATACTGGATGCAGCATTACCACTGAAAAAGCACATTTATCCAGCGGCAACCCCTCCTTCCTTCTATCTCCACTTAGCCTGGAAGATTACTCCCTACCTAGATCCTTGAGAGCTGATCACACTTATCTATGCCATAGTAATCTCATGGTTAGACTAGAGTGTAATGTACTCTTCTTGGGTCTGCCACTGAATATTACTCAGAAACTCCAGGTGGTAAAGTATGCTGCAGCTCAATTACTCTTGGAAGCTAGCCAGTTATGTACAGTGCACCTATTCTGCATTCACCGCGTTGTTTACCAATGAGTTTTCAGATACTATTCAAGATACTGGATGTGTCTCCAAGAAAGCCCTGCACATCTGCAGGACTGCCTCTCCTGCCACACTCCACTCATCAGAGCAAAGCCTTCTGAATGTGCACTTGGCTGCCCGGAACCAAGTATTTTTTTGTTGTGGTCCTTATCTGGTGGAAGAGCCTGCCTGAGGAGGTGAGGAAGGCTCCCATACTCCTACTGTTAAGCAGCTGGTGTAAAACGGAACTGTTCTGGAGGCCATTTTTATAAAGTCAGGAAGGTATGCAGTGATTAAGGTTGTGATTAACACAGTTAATGCCTCTGGAATTTAAAGAAGTCTTCATTGTGCACATAATACTGTTTTGTTTACATTGTCCTCTAATCTCCAGGCTTATTACTCTGTTAGTTGTATGCAGTATGTTTCGTGCATTGTTCCCCACTCTTCCAATGCAGTTTTATTGACTGTATTAGAGTGCTGTTCTTGAATTTTGAAGCTTCTATGTATCATGTTGTTACTGTACTGTTTTTGATGCAATCCATCTTGAACCTCAGCGAGAAAGATAGACTAGAAATGAAATAAACAGAGCAAAACAATCTGCATGCATGCAGCCCGTCACCAGCCTCTCTGGGCCTCAGTCCAACAGGAACACAAACCTAGACCTTACCTGTGTCATGTGTTTGGTCTGGTTGCTGTACCCAGCCCCAGTCAAGACAGCTGCTTTGAGCCCCTGTTGTTGCAGATGTACGTTATCCTGTACCCACTGGCATAAGGAGTGAGCGCCCTGGCGTGTCCGGACAAACACAATGCCCCGGGACTTGGTGTCTGCTTGGAACTGGTCCTGAAGGACTTGCTGCAGTTTATCAAGTTTGGGATTCTCATAGCGTGAGTCTCTTGCTAGGGCCAAGAGGTGCTCCCTGTTCCCTGTAAGACAAGATACAGCAGGGAGCTGTGTGGGGTGAAATGCCCCGGCCTCTTTCTCATGTCCGTCCCCATCCCCAGTTCCTCGAGATCTTCAGGAACAAGCATGAGTGTGTTGCAAGCGGCTTCCTTTCCATGCATTCACCCACAACTGTACAGATAGGAAGATCGATTAATTTGTTCCCAACAAACTGAAATGCTTCCCACAGGGCTGGTTTGTGCGTGCATTTTCATCACTTGATGACTACAGCATTGAGCAATAAATACACACGTGTCAATGGGCCATCACTGACACAATGCCACAGCTAGACCTTGCATCTCTTCAGGCGCAAGGCTCATCGGTGGAGTTAATTCAGATATCTGACTGCCAGTAATCAGAGAAATCAAGAGATACCCCGTGGCTACTCATCTGTTTCCAAGCTCAATTCAAAGTGCTGGTTCTTATCTTTGAGGCCCTAAGTGGCTTTACACCTGAAGGACTATCTGAACCATCAGATCAGATCTACCTCACAAGACCTCTGTGCCCCCAACCTTCAGAGGTGAAGCAGGCGGTGACTAGGGAAAGGGCATTTGCTGCTGTGCAGCCTTGCCTTGGGAATGCCCTCCTCCCTTGAAGCTTGCCTGGCGCCTACCCTACCATCCTTTACGTGCCAGGTTTAAAAAAAAAATCTTTTTACCTAGGTTTTTAATTAGCTTTTTTCCTGCTTTTTAATGGTCTGTTTTATAGATCGTTTTATGTCTCTGAGCTTGCTTTAACAGCTTATTTTTATGCTGATAATTTATTATTTCAATGGCAAACTGCCTTCAGCAGGAATCTGAAGAGGCACAGTAATCTCTTCAACAAATACACAACCATTTAAGCCACTGTGCAGAGTGTACCAGGTAGGAGAGCCTGGACTTGAAGCACTCCATTTATGCATCAACTATTGTTGGAGATGTCCTGTCTTGTGCAACCATCCCCACCCTTGAGTAGAACTCAAAAGCCAAGAAGCAACATGGCCACCGTTCCCAGTAGTCTCACTTACTGTCAAAGATCTGAACCAGGTATTGCTCGGTTGGATCCTGCAGCTCCTTCATAGCTCTCTCCAGCAGGTAAAACTCATCTAGAGTTTTGAAGGCATCGGTCATGCGCACCGTGTCATTGATCAGCAGGGCATCATTGTATTTACGCAGGTGCAAGGCACATGTTCGGGTCTTCCGGCAGAATCGTTCTGCTCCTGACAAGATGGCAGAAAAGACAACACGGTGTCACTTCTATCAATCGGATTACCTTTTCTGTGGATCCTGTCACCCCCTAAAGATCCTCTCTTGTACATAAACTGTTACCTTCCTGGGAAAAGACATGCAAACAAAAGCAGAAGGTGCCTTCTGACGGTTTTGAAGAGCACTTGGAAATATGATCTGGTGCAGAAAGTATGGCTTTCGTGTAAAAATAAACACCTCGGATTTCACATATTTGGTAAAGGATAGGTTTAGTAAAGCAGCTGCTTTCCCTGGAGAGTACAATGGGGAGGCAATCTCAAACCCACATCTGACTAGGTGAAAACTGCCCAGGCAGGTGTATTTACAGAGGGGCTGTGGCTCAATGGCACCTGCTTTGCACGCAGACGATCCCAAGTTCAAACCTCATCATCGCCAGTTAAAACTATCAGATAACCGGTGATGTGAGAGACGGCAAATTCCTGGAGAGCCACTGTCAAAGACAATACTGGCATGGATATACCCATGGTACCATCATGTATTCAGGAGGCTGTATTACCAGCTTCTTTTGCCCAAATGCCATTTACTCCTCAGCTTTTTTACCTCTAAGTTGAAGAAAAATGGAGGATCCAAAAGGCACTCCTCCAGGAATGGTATTTCAGCCCAGTCGCTCATTCCTACATTAAGACCATCTAATAAGATGCTTGACATAGATCCCAGAATGCTTTGCTCTTTTCTTTGGTAATGCATCTGAATTTCTAATGTTTGTTCATTGATTCTTATCAGAAGGTAAGTTGCCGTGACTTCGGTGCCATTTTAAATATCACTTCATTATCAGACTATAAACAGGACAACATATTACTATGTGATCCTTAGTGAATAATCAGAAAATGAGAAAAACAGTGAAAAGGATTCCTCAAGCTAGAAATTATGGGGACAGTGAGTTTTTAAAGAATTCTTTCCTTAAACTATAAAAATGGCTGATTCCTTCAAATGCATCTAAGAAGCAATCATGTGCATTTGATTTTACCAAAAGGTATTAGCAATGCATTTGTCTCCTGTTTCTTTTAGAACTGAAGCATGGTTTCAATGCATGAATAAAGCAAATTGTGTCTGATTTTTCATTACTACCAATGTTTAAAAAATCCTCAAAACTTAGCTACAGTTGCATATTATTATCCTATGCTCAATCTGAGTGGTCAAATTCTAGTCCTGAATGGTGTGAGGCTAAATTTCCTCCTATATACTAGGGTTAACTAGCATACTGGATAATATTTGTACACTTTTCCTTTAGGATAATGAGGTGTTCTCTTTTAAGAGCCCCTCTTACTTGGCTCTTATTGCCTACGTGGTTCTGGAGATTTGTTGGGCCTTCGCAACAAGGTGCAAAACTGTCCTTTAAACAGATTTCTGGTATGTACACCATAGTTTCTGATAGTAAAAATCAGAAGCTAAATCACTATAATTAAAGAGTCTTACCATTTGAGGCTGGAAAATATACTTTCCAGCCAGGAAGATATTACATTTGTCATTGGGAATGCTTCCTTTCTCAGTGTTCATTTATTTTTTTAAAAAAATGCATAACTCACTTCTAGCCCTCATGAAAAGAAACATAAGTCCCTCAACATCAACATTCCGCAAAGCCATTGCATTATTACCTTCTTTCTGAAGTTCCATAATACGTTGCTCATATATCTGAGAGCCAAAATCTGTAGACAAGTCAGGCACATCCAGGTAAGTATGAATCTGGGACATTATCTCCTTGATTTTCCCACCAAAGGGATCCTGGGAAGCAGAAATCCGGAGAAGACCCTTTCAAGAATGTCACATAGGTATGTGGCACTTGGCTTAGAGCTCCAAAATCGCTTTCCCATCATGCTGCCTCCACTCCTCTAATCTTCTAAAATCATGACCCCTAACATGGTGTCCATGGGTGTGAGCACGCCCTCTTGCTTCTTCCTTTGAGCACAGGCTTTCCTCCACTTCATTGGAGTAAGCAGTGTTTCAGAAGAACCCAGAAGGCATCAGCTTTGTGTCTGCAGGGAAACTATTTGGAAACAGCTGTCATCATCATAGGAGGATGCTTGTCTTGGAACCTCCTAACAATGTGTGGAACCTCCCAGCGTGTTGTGATTGGATACAGTTCTCAAGGGAGCTGTTTTGTAATTGGCCTCACCCCCTTATATCATTTTGCTGTGGCTCCCACTACTGGTCCTCAAAATTCCTAAAGTGTCCACAGGCTCAACAAGGTCAGGGAACCCTGGAATAACACATTCACCATGCGGTTCTAGGAAGCACTTACCAGGGTCCTTTCTTCAGTCACGTCATACTGCTTCTTGGGTCGCGGAACATGAGTATTAAGGTAGAACTTGTATTTATCAGATGACATGATTTTTGCAGCGTCCAGGTTGGCACAAATCTGGAAAGAGTCATGCCAATTACATGAGCATCTGAGATACAACCCACAGCTGATGTTAGACCCAGCACCCCCAATTCACTGGAAGGCATAAAAAGGGAGAGTGGTAAAAAGAGGAAAACTTGAGCATGCTGTGGCACTTCCAGGGATGACTGGAAACTGCCAGAACTCTTTTCCCTGGCATCTTGGTTTTTTTTATATTCAAAGAACGCAGCTTTCTATCATGGAATTTCCCCACCTGCATTCTTAAAAAATTGCAGATTGGATCCAGCCTAACATTTCTATGAGCACAAGGGTTTCCTCCCATGGAGTGCAATTTTCCTTCCTTCCTCTCCCTTAGCAGCCCCAAATGACGCCCCCCCCCCAATACTGTTCCCAGGAGAGATGGGCACAGGATTTCCGGGGGTATTCTGGGTTGCCGGAGGAGGGTGGAAATTGTGCTCCATGGGCAGAAATCTTTACACTCATGTAAAAACATCTAGTCTGGATTCAAACCATTGTCTATTATTTTGCAGAAAAGGCCTAGGACTTAAGCCAGCATGGTACAGCAGTCAGAGTGCTGCACTAGAGTCTGGGAGTCCCAGGTTCCAATCCCTGCTCTGCCATGGAAGTCCACTAGGTGACCTTAGCCAGTCACATGCTGTCAGCCTAACCTGCCTCACAGGGTTGTTGGGAGGATAAAGTGTGCAAGGGCAGACTATTGTAAGCCACTTTGGGTCCCCATTGGGGAGAAAGGCAGTGTATAAATTATTATAATAAATAAAACAAAAATAGGCAAAGCATAGCAGTCTCCAGAGACATGTGCAGAGACTTAAAAAAGGAGGGGTCTTCAACATCTGACCCCAATATCTTCCACTGGCCTCACCTGCAAGATATGCTCTTGGGCTTCCTCCAAGGATCTGGCACCTCCAGTGCCCAGTGAAGCCGTGAGCCCCACAATCTGCGGCAAATTCTGCTGGCCTTTCATCTTGCGCTCCAGGTAGTTCCCCATGATCTTGTTGTAGGTGCTTTCCTTGTGGGTGTGATGGCACTCGTCAATCACCAGCAAGGAGAAATCTGCAAGGTGATGATGGAAGGTGAGGACCCAGACGTGCACCTGGGGAGTTGGTCTCCGCTCCATAAAATAGCTGCCAAGGGAGGAGGAGCTCCAACAGGCGGTGGAGGTCTGGGGTGACCATTACCGAATGAGGCAGCCAGTGCAACGTGCTGTATATCGCTCAGAATCTCGAGAGTTTGATTATAAAAACAAACACCCACCCTTGTATTTCTTAACTACATAGGAAAGCTTAAGAGAATTCAGAAATGCCTAAAAGGATCTGATGTGCAATAGCAGTTAGGAATGTTAGCCAAGAAGTTCACAGTTCTGACCTTATGATTAAATAGCAAGTCCTTCTCATTCAGCCTCCCATCTGCAGTAGGAAGCTAAAGGGCCTGTGGTTGAGTGGCAGAGCATCTGATTGGTATGAGGAAGGTCCCAGGTTCAATTCTTGGTATCTCTAGTTAAAAGCATCAGATAGTAGGCGACATGAAAGATGTTCTGCCTGAGAGTCTAGAGAGCTACTACCATTCAGAGTATACAGTAATGACCTTGATAGTCCAATGATATACGTGACTCAGTATAAGGAAGCTGCATGGGTTCATGAATCCATTCAGCCACGCTCTGAACAGCTGAGGAGAGCCAGCGTGGCACAATGGTTAATGTTGGACTAGGATCTGGGAGACTCAGGTTCAAATCCCCACTCTGCCAGGGATGCTTGGTTGGTGACTTTGGGCCAGACACACATCTTTAGCCTAACCTGCCCCATAGGGTTGCTGTGAGGATAAAATGGAGGAGGACAGAATGTTGAAAGCCACTTTGGGTTTCCATTGGTCAGCAAAGTGGAGTATAAATGAAATAACTAAACACATCGTGTTGAAGCTGACAAATCCATGTCTGTTTTACCCTGCCTTCTCCTTCCCTAAGGTGGAAGCAATATGTATTGTCGAAGGCTTTCGCGGCCGGAGAACGATGGTTGTTGTGGGTTTTCCAGGCTGTATTGCCGTGGTCTTGGCATTGTAGTTCCTGACGTTTCGCCAGCAGCTGTGGCTGGCATCTTCAGAGGTGTAGCACCAAAAGACAGAGATCTCTCAGTGTCAGAGATCTCTGTCTTTTGGTGCTACATCTCTAAAGATGCCAGCCACAGCTGCTGGCGAAACGTCAGGAACTACAATGCCAAGACCACGGCAATACAGCCCGGAAAACCCACAACAACCATCGTGGAAGCAATAGTTGGGCAGGTAGGAACTCTAATGTTGGGGAAAGTATCTTTTCCTCTTGCTAGAGAAGCAACAGCCACGGTGATGCTGCTGCTGTTATAATTATACTAATTTCTCGGACAATGGCATTTTCCCCTTCCAATCAGACCCTTGCATGGAAGAACACAGAGCACTCCCAGGCAATCCCAAGCTGCAGAGAATGGCCTGTCCTTTGTGGGGTGGAGAGTTTTTTTCCCATCAGAAAGTAGAAAGCTTGTTCTGGGGCCCATAGAATTCAAACTCTTTGTCCAATTTGATTGAAGCTTGGGGGTTCTTCGACAGACAGGCAGAAGATGCTCTGCTGCAATTCTGATGACATTCGGTTGAAAAACAGTCATTCCAGCTCCCCCCCCCCCGCCAAAATCCCCATAGAGTATAATGGCAGATTGATGGGGGCATCCGCAAAGGAAGCCTCACTCACTGTATGAAAGAAAATACACAGGAGACCACAACAAGGAAGGATGGCAAATGCAGAGTCTTAGCAGAAAGGCAAAAAAAAATGATATTGTTAGTTAGTCACTGTAAAAGTAGGGAAATTAAATAAATGCAATTTTTTTAAAGTGGCCAGCTGGAGTTCTGCTGGTTGCTACTTGACGGCCATTGTAGGAGCTAGCAAAGAGAATTTAGTGCTGCTGTGCAAAGAGGGTCCTAATTTGGGGCCTGTAAAATTGATCCACTTTGTCCAGTTTGCTTGAACCTTGGGGGGTTCATCCTCTCTGGTCCCATTTTGATGTCATTTGGTCGAAAAATAGTGAGTCCAGTACCTCCGCCACTGAAAACATTCCTCATAGGGAATAGAGTTGCCAGATGGGGTCTGGAACTGGACCCTGGGGAGGGGGGGGCTGCACTTACCTTTTTAAAATATCCCACTCCCAGCTAGCATGACGTCACTACCGGAAGTGACTTCACTACAGGAAGTGATGCTGACCACTTCTGAGGGGGAGCTGGTTGGCCTATCCTCGGTGGTGCTGCGCTGCCACAGGATGCTGGCTGGGCGTCCAGACTAGACAGCCATTTCCTGGTGATGCCTCGCAGCCATAGGATATCGGATGCCCAGGCTACTGGCCACTTCCCTGGCCCATGGTGATGCTGCGCAGCTGTGGGCGATGAGGGAGGGGGAAGGGCCAGATGTCCAGTATTTGGGAAATGTGTCCCTCAGATAGTTCCGCCCCCCAATACTGGACTTCTGACAACCCTAATAGGGAATAATGGCAGACAGGGTTGGGCAGTCTGCAGTGGAAGCCTTCCTCACTTTCTGAAAGGAAACAACAAACTACAACAAGGAAGGATGGCAAATGCAGAGTTTTCAGTGGAAAGGTTAAAAAATATTGTTAATCACTGTAAGAGTAAGGAAATGAAAGTAATGCCAACAGGACTTTTTTTTAAATGCCACTGATCTGCTGGAGCTCTCCTGCTGGCTGCTACTTGATGGCTATTTTA
This sequence comes from Eublepharis macularius, assembly GCF_028583425.1. Taxonomy (NCBI): domain Eukaryota; kingdom Metazoa; phylum Chordata; class Lepidosauria; order Squamata; family Eublepharidae; genus Eublepharis; species Eublepharis macularius. The sequence continues at coordinate 24,326,882 of NC_072798.1, forward strand.
GGAATTAGTAAAGAGAACTTAGTGAGGCCATGCACAGACAGAGATTTTCTTGGTGCACACCTCTATTGTGCCACATATTGTGCAAGTAGCAATAACTTAGGGTAGCAGTTGTCTAGTAAAAGCAAAAAATGGGTTTGGAGGGGAAGCCCAGATATATATCATTTACTCAAATGCAACACAAAGATTTTTCTTGCAGGTATGCTATCAAAAAAAAAAGAGAGGAGGTTGTCTTAAATTTACGTACAAGTTATAGTTGCATTCAATACTATAGTGCTATAGCACAGCAGTTAAGTGGTTGAGTCAGCATTCTTCTGAACCTGAAATAACCGAAGAGACATTTGATCTACAAAGTTCTCCCACTTGGCTGGGTTATTCTCTACACCCCCACCCCGACACCAAACACTTACCTGTCAGCTCCACATGTACTTCTTCCTCTTGGCTCTGGAGGGCATTTTGTAGGATCTGGGCTGTGCAAATGATCAGATCATTGATTTTCACTACATCTGAGAAGAACACCTTCTGGCTGCTGTCACCACTGATAGAAGTAATCTTGAAACGATTCTGCAGGAAGCTGAACTCATTCTTCAGGTGTTGGTCTACAAGAGGCACCTGCCAGCGCAAGGAAGAATGGAACAGTGAAGGCTTGTCTCTTGGGAAGGGCCTCTGGCCACCCCACTGTGACTCCCTTGTCCTTACCGTGTTGACCAGCACAGCCACCTTGCCCTTATCTTGGCTCTCCAAGTGTCTCTTACATACATATGCAGCTGCCCTGGTCTTCCCAGTGCCTGTTGGCAGCCAGATAATTATATTCTTTCCCTCGAGGGCAGGCTCTATGACTTCCCACTGATAATCTCTCAGATCCATCTGGCTGCTGTTTCAAGGGCTTGCTGATCAACTGGAAAGCCTGAAAGTGAGGGAAGAGATAAATCAGCACTGCGTCTGCATTAAGCCATGCTTAATTATCTCACTGATAAGGCCTCTCTGGCTTGCAAACTCTGTCCTTCAGTCCACAAAGCAAAGGGATCTAGACCGAGTTTAGGGTGAAGGGGGAGTTAAAGAGAAGACATCTCCTTGGAGAAAACTTGAAGAACAAAGGAAGGACGAATAAAAGAAATTAATAATAATAATAATAAAATGGTGGAGAAGAGATAAGAAGAGTTGAGACCACAGCTCACTGCGGCTGCATTGGTGATGGGCTGTTGTCAACACCGAAGGTAAGCAGCTGGGACCCAAACCCAGTCATGCAATCATACACCCTTTTAAGCCCATTGAAGTCAATGGGTTTAGAAAGAAGCAACTTTCTTCAGAACTGCATTATAGATATAGGAGTTGAAGAACAGCAGAATTAAAGTAATTTAATGGTTCATGCCATGGTAACACTCACTGACCATGCAAAGGTTTTCCTCTGGGAAAATCAGCAGTTAAGCAGGGATAAAACAACATCTAGGTCTTCATCATTTTTATTACAGTACCAAGACCAATATACAAAAATTATGTTACCAAACCACTTATCAATAAAAACAATAATTGTCATATTCTTTATTGCATTTGGTTATTTGTGTGGCCCTTAAAAGTTTTGGGGCCCACTTCAGCCTGCAGATTTGCTAGATGGACTGAGAAATAGTTTTGAGTCGGTGCCAGAGGTGAAGGGCCAAGATTAGGCATTCTGCACATGCACTGAGGCACCCCGTGTCTTCATGTCCCTTGGAGGTGCTGCTGCAATTGAACAAGATCGGCTCTGAAGCTTCATATCAAGCCTGGGGGTGCAGGATCAGCAGGAGGAGAACAAGGTATGGGGGAAGCATGATGCTGCACGAAGACGAGGCCGGGGCAACCCAAAAGTCCATGGGGGGGTGGGGGGAGGCAGCCGTGAAAAGCACCAAGCACAGGACACAATCTGCCCTGGGGGAGGTTTCCTTGATTAAATGTGAGACTTTGAAGCACTTATTTCTCAACTTAGCCCATTTCCAAAAGAAACGCCTTCATTCTTTCAGGCATTCATACATGCAGTCATTCATTCACTAATGCACAGAGAAGGCTAGAGATGTTGCACGTGGGTCCTCTGCAGCGACGCTCAGGCGATGTGGACAGGCAGGCCAAGGCTGCTGCTCGGAGGTGCTTCTTAGCGTCCAGGGCAGCAGCTCCCCGTCCGGCTCCAGCCGAGCGTCTGGCCTTTCCTCGCCCACACACCGCGCCCTCCGCGCCCCCGCCAAGCCTTTCGCGCCTGCCGCCGAGTGGCTCCTTCCCTTCCGCTCGCCCCGCTCAGTACCTGTCTCTCTCAGCGGCTCTGGCAGGCAGAGGTGCGGCTGCTTCTCTCGGACCCAGATTAGGGAAACTCCGAGGCCCTCGAGGGTGCCTGTTTTAGTTTCCTTTTCGTCAGAAAACGAAACCTAAAAGTGGCTCGGTTTTGCTTACAGGAGCCCCAGCCAAGGGGACTTCCGACAGCCACCTACCAGGGCTTGGCGGGGGCCCATCCGTGTCTAGAGCCGTCGGAATGCTGCAGGTTTCCCAGACAGAGTCCCAAATAAGGAGGTGCTGCAGGTAAAATGCCTCAACACCACCAATCCTCCAGCTTACCCAAGGGACCCAAGTACCAACCTATGAATCCTGGACTTCTGTGCATTTTTACACTATGTACAGATAATTATTTCTGTTGCAATAGATTCCTACCCACCTTATAATGCAGTGACTCTAGCAACCAGCTTTGATTCTAGAGCAAAACTGGCGAATTTGAATTCATCAGGGCACTATTTATTTAAGCCTCAGTCAAGACAATTATTTCTTATCCTGCTAGAGGTGTTCAACTAGCATAGCAAAATTAGGTTATCAATTTGAGTGGCTACTGTCAATAATCACTGTGCTTATCTCCTACACAACTGAGCCTCACAGAGAACTGTCGCAAACTTTGTCTCTTGTGGCTCACTCTCTTTTGACCCTAGTGTTTACAATTTTCTCACTATGCCAATGTATACATGTCTGCCAACAGATAACACACCATGCATCTGATGAAGTGGGTTCCAGTCCACTAAGGCAGTGATTCTATAGGTGCCAGGGTGTCTTCTGTGCAGATGTGTTTCCTGGGAATCCTTTTAGAAAGGTGCTGTGAGATTCAGATCTCCACTCAGCCACAAAGCTTATTGTGTGACCTTGGGCCAGTCGTTTGTCTAATTCACGCAGTTCTTGTGATGCTAATCCAGAGGACAGAAAATGAACATGCCATCCTATGTTCCTTGGTAGAAGGGCATGATAAAAATGCAATAGATATATAATTGATTACATCTTTTTTAAAAAGCTCCTGCTCTATAGGAAAAGTTCTCTGGGTATTAAAGAACAGCATTTAAACAGGTGGCGACCGGAGATAAAACTTTTTCAGTGGCAGTACGTCAGCTTCAGAACGCCTTCACACCTTGAGGCTTGTCTGGTACATACCTTTTTGTCCTTTAGGCACCAGACCAAAACATTTCAGCCAGATTTGTAGCTTCATAATTCCATCTTTTATCACTGTTTTTGTGGTGTGCTTCTGGCTGCTGGATGTTTTAGAATACAACTGGACCACGGTGTGAATGTTAAATTAACCAAATAACACTGTGCAGTGAACTGGTAATTAACAATACAAAGTTTACTTGTAACAGTACTTGATAATTTGATACAATGTGTACAGGCGGATATACAACCACAAAACAAAAATCATTCACAATATACAGGAAATATTCTTCCCACAATATCAGTCTTCAATATAAAAAAATATTTTGCAAAAGAGAACTCACCCTGCACACCACTAACATACGACTTATAAGCCTGCCTTTGAACTGAGTTAGAGTTAGAGCGTTCCACCTCTCCTTTCCTTTCATGCAGCTCAGTCGGTAACTCCATAGATCTGCATGTCTTGACTTCCATTGTTATGGTTAAATCCTCATTCAGATCAATTACACTTGTTGCTTAAAATAAAGCGTGTATACCTCATTATTAAGACCATAAGGTGCATACGTTTTATACTCATATATAAACTGTTTCTTTTTGTAATAATACCTTTTTATATCCTTTAGATTGTAGGGATCAGGATCATATTTGTAAATTACAAAATATCTCTTCAGAAACATGTTGCTTGTCTAAGAAATGCTGGATCGAGGGAGCCTCTAAAACTTGACTTTTTATCCTGGATGCATGTTCCAACATCCTCACTTTAATTTTTCTAGTACTAATGCCTAAATAATGGAGGCCACATAGACAAAAGGCTAGGTATACATTGTTAGATTCACAAGGAGTGAATCTATATACGAGTATAAAACTAGTTTCCAAAATGCCTTCAAAGTCAGCTCCATGTAGACTGCCTCAAAGATTACAAAGGCAAAACCTCAAATCAATATGAGGACATCAAAAAGGATTAGAAAAGGGGGAATTCCAGGCCCAGCTTCAGATCTGCTCCTTCAGGAGAGTGCATGTCCTTCCATTCCAAAGTTTGCCATTCATCTACTCCTTACTCTGACCCACTCAGTACTATCATCTCTGTCTTAACTGACCTTTGGTTTATTGGCCCTCATCCGCTCCATTAGTGATGCCTGGGACTTAAAAGCTGTTAGAATGTTTGTGACCTAATTTTTTTTCTTACTGGAAAAATTGCCCTCTAGAGTGAAGTGATTTCTACACTGAGGTGGTTGCCTGGCAACATGACAAAAAGAAGGCGAGTTGTCCAAGAAAGAGGGAAGAACCTGAGGCAGTTTTCTCCTCAGGGAGTGGAGAATTTCTGTGGCAGGAGGTGTTCCAGAGGGGGTGGCCTGTGAGGCAGCGAGAAGGGCATCCATTGGCAGAAAGACTGCCATCTTCTGGCATGGGCCTTTTGCTCGGCAATGTTTATGGGACTTCTGCTGCTGCTGCTGCTGCTGCGAGGAAAAGTTGCTTCTCCGAGTCTGTAAAGAAGAGAGACCTTGCCAAGAACCCAGACCTTCCTGATTTCATGAGAAAGCCCAGAGATTAAAGAGACTTGCTTCCCCCTTTCACTCTGTCTTCAAGACTACTCAATATATTTTATTATTGACACTGTTTTGTTCAGGGCTTTTTTTCTGGGAAAAGAGGTGGTGGAACCCAGTGGATTGCCCTCAGAGAAAATGGTCACATGGCTGGTGGCCCCGCCCCCTGATCTCCAGATAGAGGGGAGTTGAGATTGCCCTCCGCGCTGCTCAGCATGGAGGGCAATCTAAACTCCCCTCTGTCTGGAGATCAGGGGGCGGGGCCACCAGCCATGTGACCATTTTCAAGAGGTTCCCGAACTCCGTTCCCCCGCGTTCCCCCTGAAAAAAAGCCCTGGTTTTGTTCGAAACTCCATTTCTAGACCTCTTGTTTTTCTTCCTGTTAAATAAAAGCTGTTTAAGTTCAGTTCTGGTTTTGAACGGCGCATTATTGTGGCCACTAAATGGTCGCCTTTAAAGCTGAATGGCAGCAAAGTGATTTGAGGAAAGGATGTTGATGGCCCAGCACGTCATCCTAAACTGCCCTCTCTCAGCAGCTTCATGTAGAGATTGCAAAGAACAAGGGGGCAGAACGCAATCTTGTGATTCCTCAGAGAATAACTATCAGAACAGGAGCCCACCCCAGCTCCTACACAAAAGATAGGGAGGAACCATTGCAAAGCAGTGCCACCTTTTCCCAATTCTGCCATGTGGATACCACAATTCAGGGTCTTCTGAACATATTTTGTCCCCCACTCCCAGCATGGTACATGTATCATAAGGTTACCAGCCCTCGGCATCAGCTGCCATCTGATGTCACAGGAAAACTGGTCTCTGTAGACTGGAGATGTTGTAATTCTGGGAGAACTTCATTCCCTACCTGGAGGTTCCTAACATGATATCAGATGGCAGTTGGTGCTCTAGAAACTCTGTGATAATACTATAGACTTTCTAGAGTGTGGGTCAATGTGCTGACACCACATTCAGGTTTTCCCCCAGATGCGATGTTGGCATGTGGCCTGATCTCATTTCCACCCTTTGCCCTGCCCCCAAAGCTCCTGGGGCTGCTGCCTGGCATCCCTAATGGGATCACACCCTCACTGAGTTCCTCCCCTCCCTCCCCAAACTCTGCCCTCCCCAGGTACCACCCCCAAATCTCAAGGAATCTCCCAAGATCAAATTAGCAACTGCAGCACCTTCTCCAAGTCTGTTTCCCAGTGAAGGCTGCCCACTAATGCAACTTGAATTGTTTATGTTCTGAAGCCAGGACCAAAATCAGATTAAAACAGGTACAGAAAACCAGGTGCATGCAAGAGAACTTACAGCTTGTAAGAAGTGAAGGACTTTATGCTACCCCTTGTCTCAGGTTACAGAGGGGGATATATTATAGAGGTAGAGAAGACAGGGTTTGTTCATCTCACCGTTCTACTTGGGCTATCCCTTGTAGATTGCTGCTCTCACAGACTTCCTTCCTTGCAACTTCTCCCTCTCCTTGCAGTTGCATGCACACTTTCTGTCCATCTTGTAACCATGAAAGACAAAGAACTTGCCTTCTGTATCCACCATCATCCTAACTTACAAAGATTATACTAGACACGATTTCTTCTCTTTCGTATCTTGAGTTCCTAAATAAAAGGACTCTTTATTTTCCTTACTAAGGTAAACAGGCTTTGTGTGAGTTTATCATCTCCTGAGTAGGCAGTCCCATGCCTAGCTGTGCTAAGATACTCTGCTAACAATTGGAGAGCGGAGGGAACTCAGCAAGGATGTGATCTCATTATAGGGGTGCCAGGCAGCAGCCCAGGGCGCTTTGGGGATGGGGCAAGGAGTGGAAAATGGTGCCTAAAAGGAAGGAAACCAAGATGCAGGCTTGATGTTCTTATCCCAAACCAATTAACACAGAAGAGCACAAGAGGGCCACTAAGAAGCCCTCCATTCTTGATTTTTAAAGGGCAGCATTGACAGGTGCTGCTCATCAGGCAGAGGATGCGGGTGGTTAAAAGACTTGCCTGCCTATTTTTGGCCTGGGTGCATTCCACAAGGATCAGGTCACAACATAGTGTTGCCAACCTCCAGATGGAGCATGGAGATCTTTGGAATTACAATCTCCAGTTGACAGAGATCAGTTCCCCTGGAGAAAATGGCTGCCTTTGGAGGGTAGACTCTATGGCATGATACACTGCTGAGCTCCAGTCTCTCCTAATCGTCACCCTCCCCAGACTCCATCTTTAAATCTCCAGGAATTTCCCCAGCTAGGAGCTGGCAACCAAAGAGTTGCCGACCTCCAGGTGGTTAAAAAGGAGAGAAATCACAGTACACAGAAGAGCAGAATAAGGAATAACCACTGTGATAATCTAACTACAGGCTGCTTGATTTTGAAGGCTCAACGAGAATCTGAATTTAAAGAAATTTTGGAAAGGTATTATGTATTCAGGCTTCTTGAATGCGGAAACTCAATAAAAATGGGGTTTTGTGGTGTGCTGTTTATTGTAATCATATGAGATTTGCTTGGGCTATGGGTACATACCTGATGAAGATCTTGACCAAAATGGGATTTACAATCAGCCGGTGACCTGTTGTGTAACAGCCCCTCTGCAATTCACAAACCCTTGCCCTTGGACTGTTTTTGAGTTTTGTTCAGAAGACAGCAGTTTATTGAAGTCCATTATATACTGCCTATCTTGTGCAAGCCTTTAAGAACTTTTTGTGAATTTCAACTGGTTATGATAATGTTAGCAGCTTTTGAAAAGGTATATGACAAGGACTTCCGGTTTGGGATTCATGGAGGTCTAACGCAGCTCCATTTGCGGAGCTGACCGGACTGCCGTTTTAACCGGCCGGAGGGGTGAAAATAACCCGCGGCCGACTGCTCTCAGGCGGGGAGCAGGCAAAGAACGCTCAAGACCCTAGGGTGAGCTAGATCTCGGACGAGGGGGGGCTCTACTCAAGGAGTCTCCCCCCCGATCCTTGAGGTCCCACCTTGCGACGGGTCGGCTATAATCTCTGCGGCAGTTTTGGGGCCAATTCGGCTGGCATAAGACCTACATACCCAAGCTTCGATCGGGGAGGGAAGTCGAGAGGAGAATTTAAGATCGAAACAGCGATTACAACCCGAGAAAGTTGAAGAGAAGGTAAAGATCGCTATCTCTTGAAACGGGACAGATTGATAAAAACAGAGAGGAAAGAAAGTAGATTTTTAAACTGCAACAGATTAGTGAAAAGGAGGTGAAGACTCGGCAGGAGTTGTATTTTAAAAGAGACTAAATTTAAAGAAGTTATTGCAAGAATCGGACTATTGTTTGGAATACCTGTGGTTTTGGAGCTGTGGGAAAAAGACACCATCGCGAGACCTGCTGTGGGAAGACGGGAGACAGGAAGTGCGTAACAACAATAGAGTGGCTGGAGGGAAGCGGCCCTTGCCGACGGACAGGAAGTAGGGAATCGCCATTTTTGAAAGGGGAAGGGTCGCGGCTTCAGCGGAAGAGGAAGTAGGCCATCTTGGATTACAATAACATAGAGAAACCATAGAGAAAAGACGCCCGACATTTTGGATACAAAAAAATTAATTTTGGCAAAGATTGGGACATTTGAAAAAAAGGAAAACGTTTAAATATACGCCACGGAGCTAAGGAAGAGAGCAGATTCGTGGGAGCGAGCTAAAGCAAGCCCCACGATGTCGAAAAAAGAGTGGCAATCGGCAATAGAAAATTTGGACAAAAAACTTATAGACATGATGAAAGAACTTAAGGACACGAAATTGGAGCTTATTAAAGAGGTCAAAGAAGTTACACACACAGTAAAGTCGGAGCTGTCAGAAGTGAAAAAAGGCGTGGAAACGATTAGTAGTGAATTACAAGGAACGCAGCAGAGAGTTAAAACAGTAGAAGACGCGATGGAGAATTTAATAGACACGCAACAAACAGAGATGAGACTGGTGAAGGGGAGGATGTCAGTTGCAGAAACTAAACACATGGAGAAGCAGCTTCGTTTTCGTGGTCTGCCAGAGGTGGAAGGGAAGTCAGCGCAAGAACAGATGACTGAGGTGTTGGCTGATTACCTGGGGAAGGAGGAGGAGGAAATTGTGGCTATCCTAGATGTGGCGTACCGTGTGAACTCGAGAATTGCAACCCAGAGGAAACTGCCAAGGGATGTGATTGTGCAGTTTACAACTAGAAACATGAAAGAGAGGATTGTGACAAAACAATTTCAAGATCCATTGGAGATTGATGGCAAGATGATTATCATAATGAAGGAACTGCCCAGATCAGTGTTACTGGACAGGAAAAAATATAGAGTGCTAATTCAGACTTTGAAGGACATGAATATTAGATACAGATGGGAGTTACCGGAAGGAGTGTCCTTTGAGTTTGGAGGGGCAAAAAAACGCATCAGATCTGAGCGGGAGATGGAGAGATTTATCAAGGACAATGAAAAAGACTTACCAACAAAACCATGAATATGGAGTGTAAAGTATTATCTTGGAATGTAAATGGACTAAACTCACCGAATAAGAGGAAAAATATTTTTCATTGGCTACTAAAACAAAAATGTGATATTGTTTGTTTGCAGGAGACCCATATTAGAAAACAGGATGTAAAATATTTAAAATCTGGAAAATTGGGCAAAGAATTTGTGGCGGCCTCAAACACGAAAAAAAGAGGAGTGGTGTTGTACATAAAAGAGGAGCTGCAGCCAAAATTTGTTATGAGAGATGTTGAAGCTAGATTTGTAGCAGTGGAATGTAATTGGAATTTAAAGAGAGTGTTGGTAGTCGGACTTTATGCACCTAACGGTGCAAAGGAAAGCTTCTTTGAGGATTTAAGGAAGCACTTAGACGATCTTGTATATGACCAGATAATTCTTGCTGGAGACTTCAATGGAGTGACAGATTTGGAACTAGACAAAAAGACTACAACAGCACAAAAGAAAAGAGGATTATTGCCAAAGCTTTTTTTTGAGTTGATTCAACAAGAGACTCTCGAAGACGTATGGAGGAGAGAATATCCTAAAACCAAACAGTTTACTTTTTATTCTGCAAGGCATCTTACATTATCAAGAATTGATATGATCTGGGCCTCAAAGGACTTAGCGTTATGGACTAAGGAGGTAGAAATAATGCCGATGGTAGGCTCAGATCACAATCCAATTATGTGGAAATTTGGAAAAAGGAGAAAAAGGAAAGCCTGGAGAATAAATGAGGACTTGTTACAGGAAAGTGAGAATATGGAAATATTGAGAAGAGAGACAAAGTTTTTTATACAATACAACGTGAATAAAGAAGTACCAACCAGTAAAGTTTGGGACGCGTACAAGGCGGTTGTAAGGGGCATACTAATGGACTTAAATGGCAGAGCAAGGAAAAAGAAAGAGGAGAAAAGACAAGAGATTGAGGAGAAAATAAAGGCCAAAGAAGCACAGTTAAAAAAGAGACCAGGGAAAAAGAAAATACATCAGGAAATCAAAATTCTTCAAGAACAGTTAACAGCAATGAGTAATAAAGAATTGGAGTGGAACCTTAAAAGACTGAATCAAAAAGCTTTTGAGGGTGCTAATAAACCTGGGAAATATTTGGCATGGCAATTGAAGAAGAAAAGGGAAAAGAAAATAATAAATAAAATCTGTGAAGAAAATAAAACGTACCTGGAGCAGACTACCATTAGTAGAGCCTTTTATAAATTCTATGCTAAGCTGTATAATAAAAAAGAAGTAACCAAAGAATCAATAGCATCATATTTGGAGAAAACCAAACTTCCAGAGATCTCGAAAGTTTGGAGAAATAAGTTGAACAGTGAAGTAACTGATGAGGAAATAAGTAAGGCAATACAATCCGCAAATCTAGGAAAGGCGCCAGGGCCAGATGGACTTACGGCTAAATTTTATAAGACAATGGCCAACGAACTGGCACCATTCCTAAAAGAGGTGATGAACGGAGTTTTCAGGGATCAAAGAATTCCAGACACTTGGAGCGAAGCGAATATATCATTGATCCCAAAAGAGGGCCAAGATCTGACTAACGTGAAAAATTACAGGCCTATATCATTACTTAACAATGATTATAAAATTTTTGCGAAGATATTGGCGGAGAGACTGAAGGGGTGGCTCTCGGAAGTCATAGAGGAAGAACAAGCAGGCTTTTTGCCGGACAGACAAATAAGAGACAATTTAAGGACAGTGATCAATGCTATTGAATACTATGACAAGCGTTGTGATAAAGAGGTTGGTTTCTTCTTTGTAGACGCTGAAAAAGCGTTTGACAATTTAAACTGGGATTTTTTGTTTGCCACTATGGAAAAGCTACAACTGGGAGAAAGATTCATCAGAGCAATTAAAGAAATTTATAGAGACCAGACTGCAGCAATTGTAGTGAATGATGAACTGACCAAGAAATTGACGATTAGTAAAGGAACAAGACAAGGTTGCCCGTTATCTCCATTGTTGTTCATTTTAGTATTGGAGATTCTGATGATACAAATACGACAAGATGAGGAAATACGAGGAATAAAAATAAAGGACTATTCATACAAGGTTAGAGCATTTGCAGATGACATAATGTTAATTGTAGAAGATCCATTGGAGAACATGCCAAAAGTGATAGATAAGATCAAGGAGTTTGGTGACTTGGCAGGTTTCTTCATTAACAAAAAGAAGTCAAAGATATTATGCAAAAACATGACTAAGCAGAAACAACAATTGTTAATGGAAATAACGGACTGTGAAGTAACTAGTAAGGTGAAATATTTGGGAGTTGAGCTGACTGCAAAAAATATAGATTTGTTCAAGAACAATTATGAAAAATTATGGACTCAGATAGAGAGAGACTTGATCAAATGGAATAGACTGAATTTGTCATGGCTGGGCAGGATTGCAGCAGTTAAGATGAATGTGTTACCAAGAGTAATGTTTTTGCTACAGACAATACCAATCATCAGAGACTCTAAACAATTTGAAAAATGGCAGAGGAAAATATCAGATTTTGTTTGGGCAGGCAAGAAGCCTCGAGTGAAAGTAAAAGTTCTACAAGATGCAAAGGAAAGAGGCGGAATGCAACTGCCCAACCTGAGACTTTATCATGATGCAATCTGCCTAGTTTGGTTAAAAGAGTGGATGACATTAAAGAATAAGAAACTATTAGCCCTAGAGGGATATAAAAATTTTTTTGGATGGCACGCATACTTATGGCATGACAAAGTAAAGGTCAACTCGATGTTCCTGCATCATTTTGTAAGGAGAAGTTTATATACAATCTGGAAGAAGTACAGAATTTACCTACAAGAAGGAACCCCCTGGTGGGTGGTTCCATACGAGGTGATAGATCCGAGAGCTGTTGATAATGAACAACAATGTTTAACGTACAAAGAAATAACCAAAACTGAAGCATTTAAACTTAGAATAAAGACGCAAGAGGAACTATCACCTAACTATGATTGGTTCCAGTACAGACAGATTAGAGACTTATACAATTCGGACTCTGCAAAAGGGGGCATACGAACAGAGAACTCGGAACTAGAGCAGACCCTTCTTAAAGAAGACAAGAAAAGAATATCCAAGGTATACCAAGTACTGTTGAAATGGTATACCGAGGATGAGATAGTTAAAACACAAATGGTGAAATGGGCTATAAACTTTAATAAAGAAATAACAATGGAGGCATGGGAATACTTGTGGAAAACTACAATGAAGACAACGACATGTATTAATATTAAAGAGAACATTTTCAAAATGATTTATCGTTGGTACATGACACCAAAGAAGATTGCGCTAGGGAACTTGAACACTTCTAATAAATGCTGGAAATGTAGGAAGCATGAGGGCTCCCTCTATCATATGTGGTGGTCGTGTGAGGTAGCTAGGCAGTTCTGGGGGGAAATAATAAGAGAAATGAGTGAAATTTTACAGTTTCAAATAAATAAGAACCCAGAACTCCTGCTGCTAAACTTGGGAATGGAGGGAATTCCAGCCCATCATAGGACGTTGATATTTTATATGACTGCAGCAGCTAGACTTTTGTATGCGCAGAAATGGAAAGTACAAGAAGTGCCAACTATTGAAGATTGGATCTACAAATTGCTGTATATGGCTGAAATGGATAAGATGACAAGAAAACTGAGAGATCTGGACCCAGGGCAGTTTAACACAGACTGGGAGAAGCTGAAACAATATCTGGAGAAGAAGTGGGAGGTGGGAGGAAAACTGTGGCAGTTTGAGAACTACTGAAGTACAATAAAAGTATAAAAGAGAGGGGTGACTTTACCGGGGGAGGAAGAGAAATGTGAATTTATAAGCAGTTAGATTAATTAATTGATTGAGATATATATAGATATGTAAAGGTTAATTGATAGAATATTGATAGAGAATAATTAACGGTTTAAACATGAGGATTGAGTAATTAACAATATTTTTTTTTTACTTGATAAGACTTATATGCACCAAACTGAATGTATAGAAGAGTTAAAACGACTGATTATGTGATGAGTTATATAGAAATACTATAAAAAGAAGAAATGATTAATATATAGAGAATAAATCAAATTGTTTGATTTAAATGTGGGAAATTTTTATGGTTTATGATATATAGAAATATTCAAAACTGGAAAATGGGATAAATTGTTTATCTAAAGAAGTATAGTTTGGATGTATAATAAGTAAAAGAGTTAAAGATGTACTGCTTAATATAATGGAGAATATATATCTGTTTTAGACAGAGGAAGTTATTAGAAGTAAGGGAAAAGGGACAGAGGGTGGGAAAGCTGTTGGAAGTCAACAAAAGGGGGGGAAAGGGAGGGGGTTAGAAACGAAAAATTAGGGGAAAATTGAATGTAATGGAATGTAAAAATATTAATGTTCTAACCCAATAAAAATTTTTTTTAAAAAAAAAAAGAAAAGGTATATGACAAGAAAGCAATTTTGTATATTTACACAAAAAAGTATATAGATATAGTTGTATTTCATAGGACAACTTTGATTAAATTGTAGTAGTAGTTAGATTATCAAGGTAGTTATTCTTTATTTATTTATTACATTTCTAGACCACCCTCCCCGTTGGACTGGCTCAGGGTGGTGTAACAACACACAATTTATAACATACAGTTTAAAACAATCAAAACATTATAAATAGTTGGAGAGCTCCCGAAATTACAGCTGATCTCCAGACTACAGAGATCAGTTCCCCTGGAAAAAATGGCTGCTTTGGTGGGTGGTGGATTTTCTGGCATTGTACCCTGCTGAGGTCCCAGCCTTTCCTTCTCCAAACCCTCCCCTCCCAGGCTCCACCCCCCACAAGCTCCAGGAATTTCCCAAACTGGAGCCCACAATCCTTCGACATGGCCAGAAAAATCTGCTTCCCATTGCACCCGTCTTTTTAAACATGGATCTAGAGGAGTTAGACGTTTTAGTCTGTAGTTGCAAAATAGTAAAAGTCCAGTAACACCTTTACTAACCAACTTTATTGAGGCATCCATCTGCTCTGTACATTGGACAAACCTGCCAACCTCTGCGCAAAAGAATAAATGGACACAAATCTGACATTAAAAATGGCAACATCCAGAAACCAGTGGGAGAACACTTCAATCTACCAGGACGTTCCATCAAGGACTTAAAGGTCACCGTAGTTCAACAGAAACCTTTCAAAAACAAAATCCAACGGGGAAACTGCTGAATTGGAATTCATATGTAAATTTGACTCAGTCAAACTGGGATTGAATAGAGACTATGAATGGTTATTTCATTAGCAGAAGTAACTGACTTCCCTAACAGAAGCAAACTGATCTCCATATCAGAAGCTACTGTTTGCATCTACTCCTCCCTCCCCTCTCCACCTATATATCTGACCAGTTCCTTCTTGCCCTCCATGCATCTGACGAACAGAACTGTGATTCTCGAAAGCTTATGCTACAATAAAGTTGGTTAGTCTTAAAGGTGCTACCGGACTCTTTTTGATTTTGCTACTACAGACTAACACGGCTAACTCCTCTGGATTTATTGAGGCATAAGCTCAGATCTGACAAAGAGAGCTGTGGTTCTCGGAAACGTATGCCTCAATAAAGTTGGTTAGTCTTAAAGGTGCTACTGGACTCTTTACTATTTTTAAATATTGGTCACTTCCAGCCTGGTGAAAACTTCTAGAAAGCTTGCATAGTGAATTCCTACATGTCTTCGGCTGGTCGGTCGTAGAAGGCTTTCAAGGGCGTCGACGCTCCCGAAGCGCCCTCTAGGGGGCGCGGCCGAGCAGACCCCCTGACCAGACTACAACTCCCGCCGTGCCTTGCGGCGCCCGTCTCAGCCGAGGCGCGAGAGGAGGCGGCCGCGCGGAGCCTGCTGGGAGCCGGCGCCGATGGTCGGCGGCGCGGTGGGGAGGCGGCCGAGCGAGCGCCCTCCGCTGCCGCCGCGTCCTCCATTCATCGCCGCCCCGGCCTCGGCCCCGCAGGCGCGCCGCCATGGAGGCGCTGATTCCGGTCATCAACAAGCTGCAGGACGTCTTCAACACGGTGGGCGCCGACATCATCCAGCTGCCGCAGATTGTGGTGGTGGGGACGCAGGTGAGGCGGGCGCGGCCTCGGCCAGGGTGACCCCGGGAGCTGGGAGGGGCTGCCTTGGGTGGGGCGAGGGAAGGGGCCTGAAGGGGGCGAGCCAGGCTCACGGCATTGCAGTTCGCTCCCTCAGGACCGCTGCTTGACCCCTCCTATTAGCACATACGATTTGGGTAGGGTTGCCAACCTCCATGGGGTTGGCTGGAGATATCCCGGAATTATAAGTGGTCTCCAGATCCCATGGATAAAATGGTTACTTTGGTGGATAGACTCTGTGGCATGATACCCCACTGAGTTCCTTCCCCCCAAACTGCCCTCCCCAGTAATCCAATCTCCAGTAATTTCCCAGCCTGGAATGGGCAACCCTTTTTGTTCCCCTCCTTCAGTATGACTGCTTTTGGTTTTAGTTTATTCTGCACTCTCCTGTTTGCCATTCATTGGAAAAGAAGGGAGTGGTTTTTTAAAAAAAAAATTAGGCAGGTAAAGGTGCATGCCTCTTAATTATCCCGAAAGAGGTTATCAGCATTTCACAATACATCGCCCTAGTGGGAAGATGTGCCCAGTGTGGTTCTTCAGTAGCTGTGCTTGTGCATTGACAGTTTGGGGTTGCCAGCCTCCAGGTGGTGGCTGGAGATCTGGAATGACAACTGATGATGACCAGGCTACAGAGGTCAGCCCTCTTGGAGAAAATGGCTGATTGGAAAATGGAGTCTATGATGTTATACCCTGTTGAGGTCCCTTGCCTTCCCAAACTCAACCCTTCCCAGAACCCCCGCCCCCCAAATCTCCAGGAATTTCCCAGCTCTGAGCTGGCGACCCTAGTTGACTTGCATCTCCCTGACCCATTTCCAAGACTGAAGTTTTGGGGAGGAGGTGAGGAATAGCAAGTCTAGCAGCTCAGGCTAAAAATGCAGATGGAGCAGGCCCTAAGAGCACAAATGGCAACAACAGAGTGACTTGGTAGGGGCAGGTATGAGAAAATAGGTGGGGCTTCCAAGAGCAGCCATGCCTTCGCCTACCACAAAGATTCTCTCTGGGTCTTTCTTGCCACCAAGCTAATTGTTTTAAAATAAGTTGTGTTACTTGCTCAGTCACACAACCAGCGCCCCAGAATTTTGCCTCACCCTGTTCTCTTCCTCATGTCTGCCATGGGAATAGAGACTGTGTGTGTTAAATGGAGTCAGTTGGAATATGTTGGGGGAAAAGAAAGAATATATGGGTAGAGAAAAAGCAGTGGTATATGGGAGGGATAACAGTGACCATAGGAATTGTGGGGAGAAGAGCTGAATTTATATGCAATCCCAAGGTGTCCAGAATAAGGATTATTATTAATAATAATTGTTGCATTTTTTGGTGTGTCAAGTGCTTTGTAGTTTTCTCTTGTAACAATATTGGGAAGAATTGAGCAACTTACAGTTTGTACAACTGAAGCTAAACTAATGCAGCTTCTAGATTTCAACCTAAGTTTAGTTGGATAACCGTCTTTGTCTGTAGTAGAACAGCAGAATTTGAGACTGGTTGCACCTTAAGAGACCATCAAGGTTTTCAGGATATAAGCTCTGAGCTCTCGGAATCTTATATCTTGAAAATCTTGTGAGTCTCTAAGGTGCAATCTGACTAACCTAATTTTTTTATTTACAAGGGAATGACAAGTCCCCCCCCCCCATATAAACAAAACTGATGCTGGAGAAAGGCAGAACAGAGACAACTGACATTTAAAAGAAGCTTTATTGTGGATGGATGAAGTGGGCTGTGGTTAACAATAAATCTGTTTGTCTTGGGGGTGCCACAGGACTCCCTTTTAATCTTCATGCCATGCCATGGTTACCCCTAGAATTTGATACTGGGAGGAACATAACAGGAGAACAACTACTGCTGTCATGCCTCCTTTGTGAGCTTCACCAGGGCATTTCTTTGGCTGTTGAATGAGATGCTGGACTTGATGGACCTTGATTGGCTCCAGCAGGACAACTCTGATGTTCTCCCACTTAAAGAGAGAGAAGTAGATTCAGTGTAAATCCCGTGGTTTTGGAGTCAGTTTTGCTCTGTGTGCGATGAACCTAAATGATGTGGGTGAAGCTTGTCCTCACAACACCCCTGTAGAAGTAGGTTACCAGGCTGCGGTTTTTACAAAGCACAGCTGAGCGAGTGGAACTCTACCCAGTCTCTTCACAGCTGAGATTGAACTCGGCTTCCTGGGTCAAAGCCGTCTTGCGGTGTCTGTAGTGAGTAAATGGAGGGTTTGATGGGCAGGAATGAGAATGTATGAAACTGCCTAATACTGGATCAGACCATCGGTCTATCTAACCCAGAAATGTCTTCTTTGATTGACAGCAGCTTTCAGAATGAGGTATAAGGAAAGTGAGCGCATGGGAAGGGGGACATGATGAATTTCATTGCTAAATCAAGAGCAGGATTTTGTTCTGGAAGCTGGATAGTTGGGAGGTTCTCTGAGAGCCATATAAAAGCCCTCCTTGACCTCTTCAGAGGAAGGGCATAGAACGATCAGTATGGATACCTGTCTTCCCCCCCTTTTGGGGCTTCAAGCAGTCAAGAGGAATGGATTTTATTGGGGAAATGGCACAGATGTATGTGGGTTAAATCCCCTCTTCCTGGTACTGTAACATTGATCCATTTTAGGGGGCCCTATGGTTGCTTTTTAAAGCCACATAAACAGTCAGCAATATTTGGTGTAAGTATGGGATGAAAGTATGAACATAGTGAGGACTAGGATGGGTGAGCAAAGGGGCCAAGTCCGTGGGATAAGAGATGGAGTAGAGTTGATGTGAAGGATTAGAGATTAGGGAAATCAGAAGGGGAATTGAAGTCACTGGGGAAAAGTGTAAATGGTCAGTCAAGAGGATCTTCATAGAATCATAGAGTTGGAAGGGGCCATACAGACCATCTAGTCCAACACCCTGCCTAGCGCAGGATCAGCCTAAAGCATCTCTGACAAGTATTCATCTTGACTTATCAAAGCTGAGTGGCCTCCATGGTAAAGTTAAATTCTGTTCCAGAAAAAGCTGAACTTTTCAGCTTATAGGAATGAACAAATATTATGTCATTTCTTATTTTACATAATTACAGTTTTAGTTGTTTTGCATAATTTATTGAGGTTTTTGCTCATCAGAGCAAGAACAGTGAAAGTACATTCACAGCAATCGGGTGTCGTGTTCCACCATTTTTCTTCTGAGATTGCAACATCCATAGCTGGGGCCAGAAACTACATTTTTAAAAGTTGGGAGCCTGAGGAAGCTGCAGCTTGAGTCCACTGCACCATTCTGCATATTTTTCTGTTTTCCTACAGAATCAGTTGGCCCAGAGCCCCGGCTGCGTGTTTTCATGCGTAATAGAGAGCAGTTTCTCAGAAAACCTGAAAATGAATGTCTGACCTCATGAAATGGTTCGGTCTTCAATGTAATGAGAGGGAGGCAGAAAATTTTCAGTATCAGATGATGTTTTAATTTGTGTTTGAGCTGAACAGTCCAATCCAGACAGTTTCCTGCTTATTGGGGCTGCGGTTGGACTGCAGCTCCAGCAGCTGATTTAGATTAAAACAGATTCATATTTGCTGCAAGTGTGCAGGTGGATTTCCACTTGGCCCAATTGATGGGCATTGCTAGAGAGTTCATGTAGATGTTAAAGGGAAGGAGATCCACACAAAAGTTTTTGAGTTAAAACAACTTTATTGAAGGTTTTTAATGCTTTTTATTATGCAATGAATTAGTAAATGAGATAACTTGAAAATTAGGTGTACCAAGTTAGTGACTAAAATTATATATATAATTATATATTATATATATAAAGCTTACATTTTATAATACACTCTACCTCCTAAGCATGTTAAGAAATCCCCTTAACATACAAGGATTGCTAAATACTCGGTTTCCTTTGTACTAATCAGTGTCCAGCATGCAATCAGTTTTCAGTGTGCAGGAGTCTTACCAAGTCCGTCTTCACCGTCTTGTGAAATCCCTTCCACAGGATTCTGATCAAAAAGCCCCAATTAACTTTATTTTAAAAGGAGTTTGTAGAAAGAAACAGGGATGAGACTGGATCATCAACACCCACAGGCTTATAATCTCAGGGTTCCTCTGATCTCTTTGACTTGCTCTGGTCTGAAGATAGAAGAGTAATCTAGAAACAATTATTTATGATTGATGGTAGGTACAATAAGCTAGTGGTTCCAATTAACTCATTTCCTCTCAAAGCTGGAGGTGCGTTATCAAGGCTACTCTAGCCTTATCTGTTCTCGCTAACAAAGTTGTAAAATGTAATGACGGGAAAGGCTTGGGTTCAGCCAGAGATCATATGCCTGTCTCTAACAATGCATATAAGATCAAAAATCTGTATAAAAATACACAGAATACTCAGGTTTTACATAGGAAAATCATGCAGCACTCTGAATGGAAAAGTAGTAATTTATATATTAATTCACTATCCATGGCTGATTTGATACATGGTTAGAAAAGTAATGCTAGCCCCGTTAACATGTAAGTCCTATTGAATTCAGTGGGACTTATTTCTGAGCAATCATCAGCTGGAAAATTGAAGCTTTCCTTGAGCTTCCGTTACTTGCTGTCCTGGAGGCAGGAGACGCGCTGCTCTTCCTGGCAATTTGTGCAGCCCACTTACCCAGTATCAGTTTATGGAGTGGGTGCAGCTTCAGCTTCTTTTAGTCTTGGCTTCTGTTGTATTGGAGTGTCGACCGTTCATTCCTTTCCTCCTTTCCCTCCCAACTCTTTGCGAAAGCTGTGTTATAAAGGATAAGAGGCAAGAGTGTAATCAGCAGATTTATCATCTTACACGTGTTATCTTACTGCAGAATCACTCTTTGTCTTTTGGCTTTATTGACCTTCTCTGGTGAATTGGTGTTATTCTCAAATGCTGCATTTGGATGATCCAAGCTGCAATCCCAGCAAGTAATGGTGGAAATAGGCTTTGTAAACAGATACTGTTTTCATGGAGAACAGTGTGGTTAATACTCACATGCATATTTTTTTAAAGAAAGCAAGGTCTTTATAAACTGTGTTTAAATTTGGTAAACTAAGATTAAAAAGTTAACATAGCAGACTGCATGACTTGCCAAGTTGGGCTCTTGTTGTAAAAGTGCCTCCTTCCATCTCCTGTGTTCATGGAAGATTTATTGGTACAGGAATCCTTACATGTTGGTGCACCTGTGAGAAACTTTGTTTGGTCCACTTCACACTAGTCTGATAAGTTCTCTCTCTTTAAGGAATGGGTACACAGTTCCCTATGGCAGTCAGAGGGAATGTGGCCTTCCACATCCTCTCTGTGCTGTTGTCAGAATTTCATCCTATTAAGAGATCAAGCGTATGAAAATGTATCTTACTTTTTTTTTCGATCAATTGATTTCTGCTGAAATCCATTAACATGGGGATAAGGCACAAGATGCTTTCATATACTGGCTACACTTTCCTTTCTTGACAATGGGTTGCAGAACACATTAATGCTCAATAACATATTTGTGTTTTTCTTATTAAGTTGGCTTCAGCATCCATGGCTTATCAGGAATATAGATCTACTAGCAACAATGCTTGTTGTGGGAAAAAATACAACGGGTTCTAGAAATGTGATTTGGTGGGCCCCCTCCTGGCGGCAAGCGGGCGCCTCGCATTGGCCTGGAGGCCAGAGCAGGAGGGCCCTGAGGGGAGCCACGGGGAGGAGTGCTCGGGCTGTCGATTCCATGGGTCCTCTTCCGGCAATGTGTCTGTGCCTCCCCTTGGCATCTTCCCGCTTTGGCCTCCAGGCTACTGTGAAGCACCTTCTTACCACCAGGAGGAGTGCTCAGGCTGTCAATTCGCCAGCCCACCTCTCTGTGGCAAGCGAGCACTTCACAGCAGCCCCCAGACCAGAGCGGGAGGGCACTGAGGGGAGGCGTGGGGAGGAGTGCTAAGGCCATCGATTTGGTGTGCCCCCTCCTGGTGGCAAACGGGCACTTGCAATGGCCTTGAGGTCAGACTGTGTCTGTGCCATCATAAACAGTAAGTTGTCGCCAATACGGCTTGCCTTTTATATATGACAGATAGTGCAGCCAGCCTTGGTCTCTCCACCTCAAAAAAGCAAATGTGGAGCTGGAAAAGATGCAGAAGAGGAAAGCCAAAGCAAACAAATCATTGGAGGGAGTTTGAGCTTTTCAGTTAAAAAAAAAAGATCATTAAAGAGAATGATAGTGGAGATTTGCATAATTATGCACGGTGTATAGAACTTTTCCTCCCTCTTCCAGAATTCGGGGGTATCCAGTGAAGATGGGACAGCATATTCAGGACAGGAATGAAAAAAAACGAGCACACTGGTACACAATGCAGGATTCATATATGGAATTCATTGCCATAAGATGTAGTGATGGCCGCTAGCTTAGATGGCTTTGCAAGGGGGGTGGGGTTCATGGACGAGAGGTCTGTCAGTGGCTGTTAGCTATGATGGCTGATTGGGGCATCTGTGTTTGGGGGCAGTAGACATAAGAAGAGCCCTGCTGAATTAGACCACTGGTCCATCTAGTCCAGCATTCTGTTTCACCCAGCACCCCAGCAGTTACAGTGGAGGGCTAACAAACAGGGCGTAGAGGCTGTGGCCTTCCCCAGTGCTGTCTCTCAGCACTGGTATTCAGAGGTTTGCTGCATGTGTGTATGGAGTTTCCGTTAACTCAGCACGGCTGACATCCATTGATGGACCTCTCCTCCATGAATCTGTCTAAATGCCTTTTAAATCCATTCATTCTCATGGCTAGCCACTGGTGGTGAAGTCCACAACTTAATTACCGCTTAAAAACTATTGCATTTCGTCTGTTTTGAATCTATTGCCCATCAATTTCATGGGGTGATTGAGAGTTCTAGTGTTATGGGGAAAATAAAAAGTTGTATCCACTTTCTCTTCTCCATGTGTAATTTCATAAACCTCATGTCCTTCCTTCCCTAGTCATATATCTCTTGCTAGAGGTGGCAACAAGGGAGGTTTAGGGCCTTCCATGGTACCTAGTTGGCTACTGGGGGGGGAATAGATGGGACTGTTGGCTTGATCCTGTGGGCCTGCTCCTTGGTTCTTACGATCTTCTGTAAGTTGTTTGACGTGCCAGATTCCTATGCTGTTGAATTTCAAGCCAAGGTGAAGAATTCTGTAGTGGCCCTCTTTTCTTTGGCATCTTGATGAGGACTTGCCTTCTGCTGCTTTGTGGTAGCTGGGGGTTCTTATCTTACGCATTTCTAGCATAAATTGACACATTATCTTTGGGTATTGGTAAATTTTTAAAACTAACCAGTATTTCAGTTTTCCCTTCACGCCTCCCTTTCCATGCTCTTCTCCTTGCTTTGTTGATGCAACTTTTCCTTTGAAATATGCTCTGTCGAACTTGAGTGACCTAATTTTTCATTCTCTGTGGACCTGGCTTAGTCCTGCTTAGAGCATGTTTGGAGGTAGAATTGGAGCACAATTACTCAAGATATGTTTGTGCTTTACTTTTTCAGCCATTTTTCACATGCATGAAAATTAATGTTGGAGGTTGTTTTATTTTTGAAGATTGAGGGAATACTATTTAGTAACAAAGTGAGCTAGTACTGTTTCCAGTGTATATTGAGGAGGCTGAGGTCTCATGTTGATGTGGCTTTCTCCCTTTTAAAAACGAAATGTAGCTGCTTTGAGAAACGTAATTGAATCTGTGCAGTTTTATGTTAGATTTCTAAAGGCATATTAATATTAACTTCTGCTGACCTAATATATAGGCTCTCAAATCATCTACGGTTTGCATAACCACAGTGGTGAGTGAATTTTGAAAGAAAGCGGCTTTGAAGTGAACATTTTTTTCTTCTGAAGTGCAAGAAATATTATTTTTTATATTTTAAATCTTTGAAATATTTCAAAGAATAATGGTACCTTATGGCTCTTAATAATGTGGATGATGCAATGCAGGTGGGATATTGTTCTCAGCTATCATCATGAAGACGGATGGGGTGATCGTTCAGAATTAAGTACAGTCAGGTTCATCCTAGTGCTATATGGGAGTCATTGCATTGTTCAGTGTGATGCACGGTGAGTGGCACACTAAGGTCACTTCCACACCGGTTTGGCTTTACTGCTGCTGGGAAGCTGCTTCCCCACCCCTTACTTCTATTCAGCATTGTGGTGCTTTCACGCATCTTCTGCCTCTTCCTTGTGATCCTTTTGGGAAAATCCCAGAAATGCCCGGGAGGCTGCCATGGAGATGGCGAAGACCAGATCTTTCACAGTCTCACCATCATTAGTGCTGTGTTTTCCCTGCCCCAGTCCCCTGTGGTGACCCCCTATACCACCAGACTGGAGCAGGAAAAATGCGGGAAAACCTGCTGTCTGGAAGCCCTGTTGTTGCAGCTCCTGTTTGACAGCTACCTCAGCAATGAGGAGACCTTGGGGACTGGCTGTGTGGAAGTCAGCTAACGCTGATTTGGTATGTGAGTGTGATCATGAGGAATACTCATGGGACAAAATTAGGTGGCATTATTGTGAGAAAAACAGAAGAGATGAGGGGGGGGGCTTAAAAAGCACATGCTATGTTTTTGTAGGTGACTTGTTCTGATTTATGCTTAAGAAGAGCGCCTCATCTCCAAACCAAATTAGTTTTTCTGAGTAATGTTGTGTTATTAGGAAAGTACTGTCTGTGTTTGTTTCTTGTCAGATGGATACACCAGATCTAATTACTGATTTTAATCTTCTAAAGGCCAATTATAGTGAAGATTGGGAGGCTCTGTGAGGGTTGACTTTTCTTGGGTGAGGCATCTGTAATCCTGTGTGTGTTTGCCAAATACATTCTGGAAATGGCCTTGGGCTTGCTTCAGGTTGTCTGGCTTCAACTACATTGGAACCACTGTTGGTGTTAAAATACCTTAAAGACAAGGACTTTGAAAAGTACGAAAGTGGCCAGTGTCAGGCATTGTATGCATGCCTTGATATGAAAGGTATGTGTATACTGTTGTGATGGATGGGGCATTTTTAAAAGCCTGGAAGTGCTGTACACACACAGCTGTAGGAGGACTATAAGGATTAATCCCTAACAGAATCACTGAACTTTGAGTGGCAGGCTACTTCAAGGGATCTGATTGGGTAGCATGAGCTGGAAAGAGGAGGGTCTTTTTTTCAGTCCTAGCAGAGAGGACTCCAGTGTGAAGGGTTGGGAGATGGAATCCTAATGGAGAGCAGTTTTCACACCGGCAGGAGAACAGGGAGGCTGGCAAGGAGGTTTGGGAAGTAGGTCAGATTCCCAAATGGGCCAAAGAAGGGGATAGATCTTCTAAGGAGAGACTTTTCCCTACCTAGTTAAACAGGGAGGAAGCTATGGAGAGTGAAGAGATCCCTAGTTCGGTGTGATTGGAAACTGCCTGTGGAGACCTTCAGATTCAGTTAACA
The DNA here is from genome assembly GCF_028583425.1 of Eublepharis macularius. NCBI lineage: Eukaryota > Metazoa > Chordata > Lepidosauria > Squamata > Eublepharidae > Eublepharis > Eublepharis macularius. The sequence goes on from NC_072798.1 coordinate 24,351,750, forward strand.
ACTGAAGGAAAGCACTGGTGTGTGAAGAGCAGGGGACTGGAGTACTAGAAAGTGTTTACCAGCAATCCTAACTCCAGAAGAGAAAGAGAATACTGAAAGAAAGTATACTAGAGTGCTTGGGGAACTACAAAGGAACCAAAGTCTCAAAACAGAAGCCTTTAAGTATGTGTGAAGAAAATTAGAACATGCACAGACTTCTGTTTGTGTGCTTTTCACGTTATCTCAGAAATTTTCAACTTCTGATTTCACCAGACCGTTTCCCTCTAAAGAAAATAAACTAGTTAATTATGTTTGGAATTTCAAAAATGCTTCTGGTGCCATTTCTGTTGCTTGAGGATGAGGGAATGTCATAAGTTTATATTGAACCAAATGTTTAGGAAGAAAGGTGGACTCCGAAAGCACCCAGATCTTGTAATGTGGAAGACAGGATTGATAAAGGTAATTGTTTTTAAAATTAAATCATATTTTTACTTTAAAAAAATCTTAACACTCTTCTTAAATAGGTTTGAAAGAAATCTAAATTTAATATACCTTCTATGATCAGTGTGGTCTATGGTGGAAGTTTGTCTTCTTAACAGATCTTGATGGCTACACCCAAATTAGTTGCCGGCAAGTCTCCCTGTGCAGGGTGTAATAAAGCGAAATTAAGCCCATTTGGGATTACTGTGGTAACTGTGGGGAAATTGCTGCCTCATTTGTTGTATGAATATTCCATTGTTGAGATTTGTTCTGAAGGAGTTAAACTAGTATCTGGTCCCTTATATTCCAAATATGAAGGTAATTCTTGGAACTGATATAGAAGTAACTAGTGACTTTCCCATTTCATCCTGGTCAGGAGGGACCCTAGTTTAGAGGCAGAGCATCTGTTCCATGCATAGAAGGTCCCAAGTTCAATCCCCAAGTTTTTAGTTATATAGATCCAATGATGTGAAGGATCTTCACCGGAGACTGGAGCTACCAGCCAGAGTGGACAATCCTGACCTTGCTAAACCAATGATCTTATTTGGCATAAGGCAGCTTCATGTGTGAGGATTTTTCCCCCGTGTGAGATTAGTTTCATATATTTTATATTTGTATCTTCAGTTGTATAGATTGCCCTTTAAAACTAGGGCCTCATATAGTAGCTTATAATAAATTCATAAAAACGTAGTGGCTCATTAAAAATTAAAATATTTACAATGCAATCCTATAGAGTTATTCCAGACTGAACCCACTGAAATCAGTGAACTTAAATTGGAGTAACTCTATATAGGACCACACAATTATGGTGGCAGAAGCTTTTGTGGGCCTCCACCTGCTTCATCAGATACATCAAATGTGTCTTCAGTTAAGAACATGAGAAGAGCCCTCCTGGATCAGACCACCATTCTGTGTAGTCCGACATCCTGTCACACAGTGGCCAACCAGTTACTTTAGAGGGCCAACGATGGAGCATAGAGGCTGTGGCATTCTGCTGGTGCTGCCTCCTGGCCCTGGTATTCAGAGGTTTACTGCCTCAGAATGTGGAGGCTGCCTTTTAGTCACGATGGCTAGAAAGTCACTGATAGACCTATCCTCCACAAATCTATTCAGTCTCCTTTTAAAGAAGGCTGTGCCTGTGGCCATCGCTGGCAACGAATTCCACATTTTAATGACTTGCTGAGTAAAGGAGTATTTCTTTTTGTTTGTCCTGAATCTACTGCCCATCAACTTCATTGGATACCTCCAAATTCTCATATTTTGGGAGAGGAGGAAAAAAGTTATCTCCATAGACTCTCTACCCTATGCATAATTTTATAAACCTCTGTCATGTGCCCCCTTAGTAATCTTTTTCTGAACTGAAAAGGCCCAGTCTCTTTGGCCTTTTCCCGTAGGCAAGATGCTCCAACCCCCAGTCATCTTGGTTATCCTTCTCTGTATTTTTTCCAGCTTTGCAATGTTCTTTTTGAGACATCTCAGCCGCCCTGAGCCCATCTGTGGGGAAGGCGGGGTATAAATAAAATAAAATAAATAAATAAATAAATAAATAATATGGTGACCAGACCTTCACACATTAGATCTGTACAGGGGCATTATATTTGCTGTCTTATTTTAATCCCTTTCCTAATAAACCCCATCATAGAGCTTGCCTCTTTCACTGCTGCTGCATACTGGTTTGATATTTTCATTGACCCAGTGTCTCTTTTCCTGTAAGCGTGAGCAAGTTCAAACGCCATTAATAAGTGCTTAAAATACATACATATATTGGGTTGGTTTATGGGCAATGTAAATGGTACAGTCAAAAAGCAAGGAAGAGGCATGACCTGACATTTCTATCAAGGCCTATCATTTCTATCATATATGTGAGGTATGAGCAATGACCATTTACAATAGCAGTAATAGGTGATAATGCAATAACAGGGAATAAGCATTATCATCTGTTGCCGCTGTTGCGAATAGTCACTGTAATTCACCTGAATATGTTTGGAGAGGGCCATGGCTCAGTGGTAGAACATGTGCTTTGCGTGTGGAAGGTCGTGGGTTCAGTCCCCATCACATAAGGAGTCGCTCCTAGTAGGTGTTGGGAAAACTGTTTTGCTGCCTGAGTCCTCTTAGAACTGCTGCCAGTCAGAGTAGACAGTGGAACGCTCCATTAACCTACAATGTGATGGTGTAAAAGGCAGCTTCATATAACTCCATTATTTGCAGTTATCTTTTGGATAACGGTGTTATGAATGTCTACCAGTGAACAACACATGTCATGCATCTGGGCTGTAGACCACAGAAGTGTATGCTACAAAAAATCAGTTTGGGTTGGGTGCTACGATGCCTTCTGTTCAGCTGGCTTTTATAATTTCCTTTCTCCAAGGTTTGTTGCTTTTCTCTCTCAGAGGAAGTCTTATTCTGTAAAATGAAGGAGGTTTTGGAAAGCAGTTGTCGGGTTCAATCCTTAAAGCGTAGTTCTATACAGAGCTGCTCTGGTCCAAGCCCATTGGTATCAGTAACTTGGCATAAGATTGCACTGTTGTTCTCTGAGGTGCCACAAGACTCCTTTGTGCTGCATTCTTTTTGCTGACCTTGGGTCAGTCACAGCTCTCTCAGAGCTCTCTCAGCCTCACCCACCTCACAGGGTGATTGTTGTGGGGATAATAATAACATACTTTGTAAACCACTCTGAGTGGACATTAAGTTGTCCGGAAGGGTGGTATATAAATCAAATGTTGTTGTTGTCGTCATCGTCATCATTATCATCAAAATCAAACTAGCACAGATCCTGCTCTAGAAAAAAAATCATAATAAAATATCCTAAAAACACAGTATAACAATTGAAATTTATTAAAAACAGTTTGTATCTTATGGAAACGAGCTGTAATCTTGATAACCTTACTTGTCCCTTTAGTCAAACGAAAGGTCATTGATGTGTATGGGCTCAGTGGAGTGGGCATCCTGGCTTTCCCTGGAGTTGACTTTGAGTTTGTTTTTCTCCTTCTCAGCACAGAATAATTCTTTTCCTGTTCTGGTCCCTATATTGAGGAAGATCATCAGCCAAGTGAAGCTGACACTAATTAGCTTCTTATACTGTAAATTCTTGGCAACACAAAGAAGTCTGCCAGGGATCCCGTTGAGCAGTGCTTGGCGAGAGGCCATAAAAGTCAGTTCCTGCTTCTTCCATTAGTGTCTGTTATGGTCCTGGGCACAGGTGTCTGTTAATCTGGAGTGTCTGGCATTGAGAAGGGGGCTTCTGCCCTTTGCCCTTTTCCTCCTGTCTTCATTCAGCTGAGGAGGACTCTCTCCTGGAAACGCAAGTGAAGAGTTTTGACTAATTCAATGTTGCGGAGATCAGGTCCATTACTGGAACCTGGATTTTTTTGGATTATTGTGACTCATTTCCTCTTCAGATAAGTGAGAGGTTAAATTAGCACATGCATCTTATTTTAGTTGCTCCTGTTATTATGGGAAAATCGAATGGATCAGTATTGTTCAGCTGTGGCCATAGCGCAACTGAGAATGGTTCTTGCCTCAACGCTAATGAAGTCTCTACTGTTGAAAGAATATATAAGAAAATCACAGGCCTTTGTTTCAATTTTCAGAGCAGTGGAAAAAGTTCTGTGCTGGAAAGTCTGGTGGGGCGAGATCTGCTCCCAAGAGGTACGGGGATTGTCACCCGGCGACCCCTCATTCTGCAGCTGGTGCATGTGTCAGCTGAGGATCGTCGGAAGACAGCTGGAGATGAAAATGGTAAGAGAGGATTGGGTGGATAAAGTAGATGTATTTTCATTAAATAAGATAATATCAAAGTGTGGGAAATATGGAAATAATATACAAATTCAGAAACCCTAGATTATGATCCAGAGGAGTTAGCCGTGTTAGTCTGTAGTAGCGAAATCAAAAAGAGTCCAGTAGCACCCTTAAGACTAACCAATTTTATTGTAGCATAAGCTTTCGAGAATCACAGTTCTCTTCGTCAGATTCTCGAAAGCTTATGCTACAATAAAATTGGTTAGTCTTAAAGGTGCTACTGGACTCTTTTTGATTTCCCTAGATTATGAGTTTTTCTGCAGTTGAAACACAATTGTATTTGTTTATCTAGATTGAGAACTTATTTTGTTGTTGACATTTTCTTTAAACTTATTTAGGCAGTGGATTTTAAGGGATATTTTAACATATTGTAATTCATCTGGCTTTGTCAGCTGGTTTTTTTTTCCTATTTAAAATCCTTAACATTTGCAATCAACTTTCTAGTAATAAAAAAGAAAACGGTAAGGGTTGTCAGTGGGATTTGATCCTTAAGGAAGTAGCTGATCATGTATCATTCTTGTAAAGCCCAGCCGAGTGAGGAAATGGCCAGCGTTAGTTTTAAAACAACTGAGCTCTGTCCTGCCCAGTGTCCTTTTGGCATTTTTCTTTATGCACATCCTGGTGACAGTGTGGCTGACATGCCTGGACAGTCCTCCTGGACAGTGTGTGTTGTGTGATTATTTGAAGTTCCTACTCTTGAAGTTCCTGTTACTAGTTAGGTTTAAGTGTCTTTTTTTTGGAACACTGAATTCTGCGAACAGTGAATGAAGAAGTCTAGATCCTTGCCATCTTTGTATGTAGTATTTTCACCTGCTTATAACAGATCCCACTGAACAACGAAGTAAAACGTGGGATCCCTTTGTAAATCTTAAGGCTTTAGAAACTATGTTGGAAATGCTTGTTGCATTTGCCTTGGATCATTTGAAAAGAGATTTTTCACAGAAAATCCAATAGGACCTGTTCTTTTTACGGGGAGCTGTGGGAATCTTATTAAATATGCTCCTCCAGAACATTTTTCAATAACAACTGGGACTTGGGGAATTGTCTGTTTTTTGATAATGCTGCTTTCCTTGGGTTTACCTCCCCCTCCCCCTCTTTCAACAATTATAAAGAAAAATGCATCTGAATCAAGTTGTTTCTCAGGCTGGCTAAATATCCTTAAAGCACCCACGGTCCGGGTTATTCTGTTTTATATTTGGGGGCATGCTTTTGGAACTCAGCATGACAGGAGTAGAATGCAAGATTGCCTGTAACAGTTTCTTTTTCTGCAACTGAAGGAGAATTTGGGTCTTAGTCATGTATTTTTCACTGTCTTTCCATATTGCCCTGATGAAAATTTAAGCCCGAATAAAATCACTGTGTGTATCTTTCACAGTGAAAGTGAAAAAAATACATAAAACTCTACTACAGTTAGTTGTTCAGGTAGCATAAAACACCAGGCAACTTTTCTGGAATTGGGATCTTGAATTAGAACTCTCTTAATTCCACATGTAAAACTCTCCACGTACATATCATGAACATACTTCTAAATCTTGGAACCTTGGACTCCATTGGAGCACAATAAACATTTGCTCTGCATTCAGATCCCATTTCTGCCTTTTCCTCTTTGGGAAGAAATTCTCTATGGTTGTGAGTCCTCCTGAAAGTACCTTACAGGAACAGGGTGTGAGCGTACACTCTGCTCCTGAATTCAGCTATACCCAGGAGACAAGTGGGGTCAGTCACCGTGGCTGATAGTGGCAGGACAGCAGTGGCAAGAGAATTGAAATCATGGTTGCTAGGATTCTCCTTTCTGTTATGGAAGCTTCCCTTTTGGCAGGGAAGGTGGCAATTGTATAAGCCTCTTATACTATAGGGATTCTTTTTTCAGGCTCTGCAGCTCTTGCAAAGAATCAGACAGAACCTTTTAAGGTGTAGTTCCCACAGAGTTCCAGTTCTTTTTTCTGGTGTTTTTCCAGAAGGGCAGATGCCACAGGTTGAACAAAGGCAAATTAAGGAGGAGCCATAATCTAATCAAGGGTTGGATCTGCCAGTTAACAGTCTTAACTGATTTGTTAATGGTGGCAGATAAAAGGAAAGGATATTGATTCCATGACTGCAGCAGTAAGGAAATAGCTTTCCCCCTCTCAATTGGTAATAATTCTGAGTTGAATACATGTGCTACTTTTAAAAAAGAAATTAGATTTCTATGTCAAGATAAGCCTAGAATCTGCCCTAACAATTCTGCTCTTAAAACGTTTTGTGGAGATTTACCATATTATATAGTGCAGATTTACCATATTACTTGGATCTACTTTTATACATGGTCATGTACACGTTTTAAAGGTCTTAATGTTTGCGCATTGGCACAACTGATGCGCTTATCTAACCATTCATGAGGCATCCTCTCACCCTGCAAGGCTGCTTACATGACTCTTAGATTCAGATATCACTAAAACTCTAGTTGTTTAGAATCTCCATTTGAAGGTGAAGTACAACCCCCAGTTACAGCACCTCAGACCTCAAATTGAAACACACAGCTGCTATATCGAAGACTACCTGCACCGGCCGGTCCTCAGCATCACGACTCTATCTGAAGGCAGGATGGAGGGGAGTGTGGGCTGGATCCATTCTGATCATGACCAAGCAAGAACTTGTTCACGTTGGGTTGGATTCAGTGGAAGAGTCCACAGGCGGAGTTGGCAGAGTGCATCTTTCCCCACCGTCCCCTTTCCTAAGCAGCCTGCTGAATCTCGCAAAAGGTGATTGGGAGATCCTCATAAGCAAATGTCCTGCTGGTGTGGGTGCTGCAGCCATGAAGGGAATCAAGTCAACTTGCTTCCCTCTCCCTCCTGCACCGATGCTAGGTGCAAACAGAAGTGAGGGGTGGGGAGGCAATTTTACCTCACCTTCCCCCTTGTCTCTGTGTCTTTGGGCACACTTTGCTTGTGAGGCTTTCCTGATTCCCCAGGGAGGAGTTCCGAAGGACACGGCAGGCTGCTTGGAGAAGGCGAAGATTGGGAGAGATCCACTCTGCCAAGTCTTCCTCTGGATCCAGCCCATTTCTTGAATGCAGCCTGGGAAAAGAGAGGACTTGGTGCCACTTGCTGAACGAAGATCATAGCTGACTCTCTGTTTAAACACATGAAGCTGCCTTATATGGAATCAGACCATTGGTCCGTCACGGTCAGTATTGTCTGCTCTGATTGGCAGTAGCTCTCCAGATTCTCAGGCAGAGAGTTTGTCCTTTAGCAGTGACTTTAAGGGACAGGGCTGTTGTTTATTTCCTTATTTTAAATAATTCTGTTGAGGGGTATTTCTCTGAGTTTAGTATGTGTACAAGCTCTGGATAGTCTTGTACTGCTAACTGAACATACTGCATTGGTTATTTTTAAGTTTGTGAAGTTTCCTTGCCATATGCAGACTGGTTGAGCACCCTCTATATTACCCCACTTGTGAGGAGAACAGCTCCGTTGAAGAGGGAGGTCTGGAAAAGATAAGGCGGTGTCTGTAGGGATAAACGTTGCCTAAGGTTATCATCGCACACCCCTTTTTTCTCTTACGCACTTTGACTGTCTGCTGGCTGTTTCGTTTCATCCTCAGGCACAGCCTTGACGTTTGCCGCTGGCCTGGGGATTTCCTAAGGGCCCATTATGTCTCCTCCCAGTGCACAGCTGAGGCAGTTCAAAAGAACAAGAACCTTCTCTGTTGACATGTCAAGCTGCGAGCCCCATTGTGCCTTCTATGAGCTGCTGGCCCTTAAAAGCTGAGCAAAGTGACAGGCACTTTGGCTGTGTCTTCTGCAGCTGCTTCCTGTGGGCTCTCAGACTGACAGGAAATAGCAAGGAGCGTGCTCAGGCTCCCATTTCTTTGGGAGGTGGAATGAGGGAGGAGAGAAAGAGAAAGCAGAAGTCAGGCATAGAGTGTGTGTGGAGAGGCTTGTGAAAACATGTTCCCAATTTCTGATTTCCAAATCACTATGTTTGGGTGGGCTCTTCCTTTCATCTGCTCCCTGTGGAACTCTCCCAGGGATGCATGTGGAGCAAGGCATCTCTTCACTTCTTCATCCTCTGCTCTTGTGAGGGAAAGTGAAAAATTCTGCTCATTCGTTCACAAGTGGTGGGAGATTTGAGAAGGAACACCTGAGCCTGCTTCCAGGGAGAATCCTCAGGAATGATAGAAGTGACATCTGAAACAGTCCATACATTTCATGGGTCTAACTTTTTATCTACAAGTGGATGTGGAATTTTACCACCTGTGATATCTGGCGTTCAGATTAGTGGTTTTGATGGCCAGTTTCCTACCACTCCATTGAGTGAAAGTTGGAAGCTTTTCTCCAGCGTGTGTCTTCCTTCAATGGAAGAGCCATTTAGGTTGAAGGATGGTTGCTTTAGCTGGGGGAACTTCCTCCTGCCTAATACGGCCCAATTGTTTTTATACAGATATAGAGTAACAATCTATAAAAAGTGGGCTTGCAAAGTAAGCGATGATCATGACAACATTGTGTCTCACACCTGTAGCAAAGAGCTCTGTGTTGCACGTCTGCTTTTGCCCTCCTGCTAAAAGCAGATTTTTAAATTTATTTTGAAATGAGAGTCTGTCTGCTAAGCATCTCTTCTTGTCGCCTCTTCTTATGGGGAGGCTGGAAGTGGTATCAGGAACACATTACTACCTGCCTCTTGCTTCGGGAGTTGGAGCAAACTGGAGAAGAATAACAAGAAGTCCAGATAGAAGTCCAGCTAGCTCAAAACACAATATTAATTAAAGCAGTAATGGGGAAACTTTCTTTTAGTGCAGCTCTTTAAATTCAGAATTTAATGCAAGCTAAGACAAGGCGCTTAAGGGGACAAGGGGCACAAGAAGTCAGAGCCTTGGTTAGTGTTTTCATACCATTTTTAGGTTGAATCTGGGAGGTATGTGTATGTGGAGGTAAAGGTAAATTTTGATGGCTCTGGCAGGCTTGTTTATGCTGGCTGGGCCCAGAGATCTTGGCTCTGCAAAGAAGAGGCAGGATGAAAGGGAGAAAACCAGTGTGCAGACAAAACAACCAGTTTCACTCGTCTTAGTTGTCTTTTGAGTCAAAGGCCTGCTTTGGATGAGCTGCTTCTCTGTGTCAGGGTTATGTACAGTGGGAGAACAGCATGGCCCTTGCTCACCTGCCGGTGGTACCTGTGAGGTTACGGAATGTGCTTACATGGATTCTATGCACATAAAAGGGTAACTGATCAGAATGGTTTTGAGATTGTATGTGGATCAACAGCCATGTGGTCATGGCCTTTTCATGTTGCATTTCCTCTCTGTAGGGGGAATGTTAATGTGGCATCCACCACACAGGTGTTTAAGCTGGGAGACTGCACATGCGCACCTAGGGTGTGCTTTCCCACTGTCTGTAGCTTCTATGTGTACAAAACCTTTTCTGATTTTTCTATTTTCTGCCACTGTTTCCTTTTTTAACTCTCTGTTCTTGGGAGAACTGTTCTGATTTACTCAGTTCCTTTCTCTCGATCCAGAAAAATGTGTGTCATCTATTGCCTAACAGTGTTCCTTTGTGTTGGAATACAAGTACTTAAGCTCACTGGAAGAAGCCAAATTGCTAAAAGTAATGATGTGGAGTAATTTACATTGATGAGTATGTTGTCTTTATGCGTTGCACTTTGAACGATGGATTTCCAAGGTAGAATCTAATTGTGTTTTGTTAATGTCTGCTTTTCCACAATTGACTAACATATATATCATGATGCATGTTGCAATAGATGCAGATGTAGTAACAAAAAAAAAAGAATGAAAAATTATCTGGGACCGAAGCAAATCCTGTACAGATTAATAACCAGGCTTTAATGACTTGATGCTGTTTCTTTTTAACTGCAGACCCTGCAACTTGGAAACATTCAAGGCACCTTTCTAAAGGTTTCCCATTCACTTCCTTTCTCCCTGCACAGAATCTGCATGTTCATGGTATTCTAGCCACCAGCTTTTCATCCCACTTTTATTCCTGCCTCCTGGTTTATGCGCACATTCTACATGCTGGCTGTTGTGCTGAGTAGCTTCTTTTGGTGGGCCTGCTGGCTTGGCTTGCTTGGCAGTTTCTTCCTCCTTGCCTTTGTGTCAGATTAGATTGCAATGTGGAGATTTATCTGTTCTCCTTCTCCTTTTTTTTTTTAGTGCTGTAGCGCTTTGTCATAACTTCCCTTGCTCTTTTGTTACTCAGTTCTACATTTAAGTCAGTGGCAGCACAGGTCTCCTGGAAATAACAGAACTAACTAAGAGAGTGACGGATTGCAAAGTAGTAGTCTTCTTGCTTAAATAGTAACTGGCATTGTAGGACTGGAACAACAGTGTAACACGATGGACCTCTAATCAATGGGATTGGAAAAAGTAGTTTATTATTTTTTTTTTATTTATTTACGTCATTTATAGTCCGCCTTTTTCACTGAGACTCAAGGCGGATTACACAGTATGAGGTTAATACAATCAGTATCAAGTACATTTCAATACAATACCATAAGGTAAACGGATACAAGTTTAGTTTAAAAGACATAGCATTAGCAAGGATCCAAGACAGAATAGAAAAAATACTGGAGCAAAACATAATTCTAGGACTAACATTAGACAACATGGAGCACGGGTTGTACATAGGAGTAAATATTTAGAGCAGCAGATAATATATAAGGCAAAAATAGTGATGAAGGCTATGATCCCCAACTCATTAGTGAAGCATCTAAGACCCCCTCCCTACAATACAGCCCTCCCATTTGAGTAAAAAGCCTTTTTGAATAGTTCGGTTTTGCATCATTTATGCAAAGCTGGGAGAGTGGGGGCTCTTCTGAATTCCTCAGGCAGGTCATTCCACAAGGAACATTTGCAGCCCTGCAATTAGAAATTGGATTTGGTGGCTCCCTGGCCTTGCTGTTGCACAAGCACTTGTGAAAAGGACTCTGGTTCTGTCTAAATATCTAGGTGGAGATCAGGACAGAATGCAGATGGTCCCTTTTCCACAGTAGGAATGGCATGGTCTGCACTTCTGTTATCTATTCTCCTGATATTTTTTTTCTTCCTGCTGTTGGGATGAGATGGCAAAGGTGTAGGGGGAAGGGGCTGCAGCAGCATATGTCCTCCTTGCAGGTCTCTTGGCCCCCCTCAAAGTCAGAGTCATTAGAGAATTGGCCCAATGCATGTTTACAGCAGGGCGCCACTAGCCTGTGTATCTCTAGAGAACCCCTATGCTTCTTCTGAAAGAGGTCTCCTTATGCAAGCAAAGGGTGAACCTGCGACTCATAATCTGTGTGAGAAAGGTTACTGAATCCCTGAAAACTGATCTGCTGGGCAAAGCTGTTGAAACTGGTTTGAAGGGCATGAAAATTCCTTCACATTTATAGACTTGGGTTTTCTCAGATACCCGCCCCAGGTTTCCAGAGTCATCTTTGGTGGATTTCTGCTTCTTGAGTTTGCGTTTTTACTCTTTAAAGACTTATACCAGCACACCATTATGTATATGTAATAAAACTTTGCATTTGTAAAATGCAATCCAATATTCAGAAGGCGTGGTATATGCTAGGCACTTGTAAGAGAGATGTCCCGTATTTCAGATGAGGGAAGGCTTTCCTAAGACCAGCGAGTGAGTTTGCGGCTGAGGAGAGTCTTGCTGGGTTGCGGCTCCGTCTCTTAGCCATTGTGATACCCCAGAAAGTTATTGCTAAAAACCCATTATCTATGACTTGGAATAGAAGAGCCGAGCATTCTGGGTAGCAGACGCACACTGGGGTTCCTTTTGTATTCTGAACCGAGTAACACATGATGCGCCTCATCTGACTAAAATTAGCTGTGGCTTAATCCCTTTGGAAAGCCAGCAACTTGAGTTAATCATGGTAAATGTGTTGCCATTGGTTTCAGTAAGGCTTAATCATGACTAGATTGGGCTGGATTGGGGTCAGCATGTGTGAGGATATATACATGATATAGCTAGTGATCAGCAATCAAGAATTAAAATTAACAAATGTAATAAAATAACATGAGCTCCAGGTTTAGAACAAGGGGTTGTTGCTGTGAGCGGTTATAATCAGCAATGAGATATTTAAGTTAGGAAAAAAAGGATGCCAGGCTTATTTAACTGAAGTGGCATAAAATCATCGTTTTCAGTTTTTCAACATGCAGGTTGAGCAAGAGGGTGGGGGTGGGGAAGTTCAAATGGAAAATCGTATTTGAAGCTGAGAATATTGGCTTTGTCCTCCATACTTTTCATTTCCCTTTTCCAGGGGTTGATGCTGAAGAATGGGGGAAGTTTCTTCACACCAAAAACAAGGTATGTTTTCAGATCTCAAGTTCTGATTGCCAGAACTGGCTTCCTTGTGAGTTGTAATTGGCAACTGACTGCAAACCCTGATGTGGATATATTGTCTAACTTGCAGTTAAGTTTCTTTAACCTGTTTTTTTTTTTTTGTGGTACAGAGCCTGTAAATTGCCTGGCTTATATGACATGATCTTCAGAGAGTCTCATAGTATAATGCTTGGAAGGGACAATCCTTATGTAGTCCCATATGGCTCCACAGTCAATCGAGATGCGGAAAAAAAAAGAGAGGCAGAAATGAGTGTACTTGACACAATAAGTGCATGTTAGGAAAAAATGAAAGCATGTGAAATTGTAAATTGCATGCTTTTGTGTGCACTAAACATTGAAGGGAATGTACACCTTCCCCCTCTGCACATTTACATTGTAACCTACAGAATCCTAGTAAGAGTATACCCTCAGAAGAGTGCTGAAGCAAATTAGTTGTGCAGCAGTTTGCATGCTGAGCAGCCCCGCTCCGAGTCCAAGAAGCTTGTGTGGAAGAGATAAAATCAAGATGCATCCAGGGAATCTCTTCAGCATCGAGAAACCCATGCCATGCCGCTGAAATGGGGGCACAAAGCTTGTGCTTCTGAACTTACATATTTAGCATATTTTTTTATCTTGCTTTTCTGACCAATGGGGAACCCAAAGCTGCTTATCAAAAAAGCCAAACTCAATCATTTTAAACAAAATTGAGAGTCAAGAATGAATCAGAAAACAAAAAAGTAACAAAAACATCGTGGGCCAGATTGAGATTCACTGGGTTGGTCCACAAAGACTTGGGAAGAGCCCTTTGGCTCTTATGCTTCAACTTGTGCCACGTTGCCCAGGCTTTAAGTACCTGTAGCAGGAAGGGGAGAAGCACGCTCAGCCATCGTACAAATAGCCAGCAGCTGTCTTCCCACAATTCCTCCTGCTGTCCCCCGCTGTATGTGTAACTGCACAGATAGCAGCTGTTTGCTTGCCTGCCTCTAGTCCCAGGCACCAGAAGATCTCTGACCATTCGAGATGGCTTGGGCCAGTGGGCCGAGCCACATGCCACAGAAGGGGCTCAGCTTTTTCTCTTTAAATTTCAGCTTTACACAGACTTTGATGAAATTAGGCAAGAAATAGAAAATGAAACTGAAAGGATTTCGGGGAATAATAAGGTGAGTGTTGCAATACTACCTGCTTCATACAAGAATAATTATTTGAACGAAGAACTTAGGAAATAGTTCTTCTGTTGTCAATTTAAATCACACCTGCAGAGTCCAGTTTCCCCTATGTATGTATTTGTTCTCTTTTATATATGCTTATGTATTTATATCCCTGTATTTTATGTGATTATGATGTTGTGACCTGCCCTGAGCCTGCTTGCAGGGAGGGTGGTCTAGAAATCTAATAAAGCAAATAAAAAACCAGTCCGCGGAGATATGCATGATGCATCCTTAAGATTCTGCTTGTAAGATCTAAGGTTATATGTTCTTAGACTGGAGACACTCTTCGAAGATGGCTTTATGTCATCTGTGCAAGGCATTGCCTTGTTCTGTAAAGTCTGGCTTTGATGAAAAATTGGGGTAGGCGTGCCTGCCGTGTTTAGTGGAGATGCCAGGAGCTAAGCTCAGAATCAGCTGTGAAACCCTGAACTGAGCATGAATCTGGGTCAGGTTGGATGCCCCAATGTCACAAACTGCCTTTTTAGATGAGGTCATTGAAAAAGGAAAACAAGTGGCAAGAGTTTTAGATTCAACAGTACAATTATATTGAAGTGGCTCTCCCCCCCTCCCCCCAAAGATGCAGCTGAGCAAGTGCTTGGTAGCAATAATGACTTTCCCCCATGAATTTCTAGGGGATCAGCCCAGAGCCTATTCATCTGAAGATTTTTTCACCAAATGTCGTCAACTTAACTCTGGTAGATTTGCCAGGAATGACAAAGGTAAGAGAGAACGGATGCTGTCCTGCAGTTACGAAAAAGTTCTTCTTTGTTATTGATTAAACTGTGTGCAAGGTGACACTTTGTGCTAAGTTGTAGGGGGTTCCCAAATGTTGCTTGGCAAGATTCTGTATGGTCCACCCCCGTCTATATGCTCTGTTCCACTGCATTGCTCTGTGGTGCTCCCCATCCCAGCTGTGGGGTCATTTGGCTTTCTTGTTGACTCTTGGCTATCCCGTCTGAGGTACAGGATCCCTGGCTGGGGAACCAAGCAGCCTGTAGGATTATTCCCCTAAGGAAAAGTGATTGTGTATAGATAGTTCTGAAAAGAAAAAAGTCATCAAACACACTCCAGTCCATTTATGATTGTTTTTTCTCTCAGGTACCAGTGGGTGATCAGCCAAAGGATATCGAGGTTCAGATCCGAGAACTAATCCTTAGATTCATTAGTAACCCCAATTCAATTATTTTAGCAGTCACCGCTGCCAACACAGACATGGCCACTTCTGAGGCACTTAAAATAGCACGGGAGGTGGATCCAGATGGTGAGTAGAAAAAGCTGATTCCTGCTTGTCCGCTGGAACTTTTTTTAGGATAGGTTCTCTTGGCAGCAAGTTAATGTGTTAATATTGTGGGAACACACATTCTAAGAAAATGCACCTCTAGCATTTGAAGGAGGGATATTTTGTTGTTAAAATAGAAGATATCTTAGTGGGTATCTAATTTGAGGCTTTTGGGCTAGAGCCTCTTAAAGAACAGTCCTACGCAGAGCCAGTGTGGTATAGTGGTTAGAGTGTCATATTAGATGTGGGATACTCTTTTTCAAATCCCCGTTCTGCCACATTCTCTTCCTAACCTACTGCACAGGGTGGTTGTGAGGATAAAATGGAGGAGAGGATAGCAGTGTAAGCTGCTTTAGGTCCCCTTTGGGGAGAAAGGCATGGTTCTTAGAATGTAGGTGTTCATCCTGCTATATAAAAGGCTAGCTGTGTTCTAGACAACTCACTTTCTACCCTGGTGCGCCTCCAGAGGGCGCTGCTGTGGAAGGAAGCCCAGGTTGGGATCAGGCGCAGGCAGCAGTGCTGCCCCCCACCTTCACTCGGCCGGGATCAGTCATGGAGGAGGAGGCAGTGCCCACCTGCCTGCCCTCCCCGTGGTATTTTTTCCCCACAGTGGGCTTTGTTACTAGTTTAACCGTATTCATTTTACCTTTGTTTTTCCTTACTGCTTTAGTGATGGATTCCTGCAGCTGCTAACTTTTTGCCTTACGATCTCGCTCATTTCAGAGGCGAAATGCTTCAAAACTCAGCTTGCTGTGTTCCCTTAGCCTTAATCACTTGCATTTTTCTGGCCTTGTGATGAAATCTCACAAAGAATAATGATTTCTGACAGTGATGGTCCCTAAAACTCTAAGAGTTAAATCCTTTGAACCTATTCCTCTAGTGCAGGCCGCAGGGAGCTCCCCCCCCCCCCCCCGCCGAGGGAGCCTGCGTCGCTGCCAACACAAGATCCTTGCTTCAGAAGAAGGTTCTGTGCCAGTGGAATGGATTTACTGGATCCAAAACCCTTTGTGTCTGTACATTGCTAGCCACAGAAAAATGTTTAAATGCCCTCTGATTGAAGAAACTGTACACTGCTCTATACCTGAATACAGTCTAAACAGTCAGTTCCCCTTTTCTTGCCAGGCTTGGCTTGGTGGCAACTTTTTATTTTCTCCCTTCCTTTTTTTAACTTTTTGGATAGCTGCTTCCTAGGCTGGGCAAGTTAATGCATGACTGTTAGTATAATGTAAAATGCATTTCATTGTAATGGCCATTAATATGGTGGTGGAGAGTGTCCTCAAGTTAGAGTTGACTTATGGCGACCCCTGGTGAGGTTTTCATGGCAAGAAACAAACAGTAATGGTTTGCCATTGCCTGCCTCTGCAACCCTGGTCTTCCTTGGAAGTCTCCCATCCAATTACTAACCAAGGCCAACCCTGCTTAGCTTCTGAGATCTGACGAGATCAGGCTCACCTGGGTTATGCAGGTCAGGGCTACCATTAATGTAATGAAATGTAAAATGACAGTTTTCCTGCCACTCTGATAGGGCGGCGCACCCTCGCTGTTATCACCAAGCTGGATCTGATGGATGCTGGTACTGATGCTATGGATGTCCTTATGGGGAGAGTGATCCCTGTTAAGCTTGGCATCATTGGCGTGGTGAATAGGTGAGTATGGGGGCAGCCCAAGAACTTGTGTGTGTGTTTTAAGACATTCCTTCACTGCTATACAGCCGTTCATTCCCATTGTCCTGCAGAGGGGAGCAGAAACACTGCAGTTGCTACATTGATTCTCAAATCTCTGGTCCTGTTCCTGCATAACTTTTAACTGGTGTTTTTTCAGGGCTGAAACAATTTGGTGATGGGCTATGGCTCAGTGGTAGAGCATCTGCTTTGCATGCAGATGGTCCCAAGTTCAACCCTCAGTGTTTCTTCGTACAAGGATCAGATAAAGATCTCTGCCTGAGATGTCCAGTCAGAATGGGTAATCCTGACCTTGGTAGACCAATGGTTTGACCCAGTAGAAGGCAGCTTCACATCATGACTTGAAAGGCATAGTTGTATTGTGGCTACCCACATGGCTGGCAGAAGATTGGCTGGGAGGGAGGAGTTAAATGGGTTAATAATGGCTAGTGCCTGATGACAACTGATAAAGTGAAATAGAAAATGTTTAATTAGAACTGTATTAATATTTGGTAACTTTCTCTCCAACTTCAGGAGTCAATTAGACATTAACAATAAGAAGAGTGTGGTTGATTCAATTCGTGATGAATATGCTTTTCTCCAGAAGAAGTATCCATCTCTAGCCAACCGGAATGGAACAAAGTACCTTGCCAGGACTCTCAATAGGTGTGAGGAATTAATTGCTTTGATCCTGAACTGTAAGTTCAGGTTTTTCTCCTGTTGTGTCTGTATGTTGATCTGTCTTTTTCTGGCCCATCCAAATTATATGCTGTTCTCTGTCGCTGCTGGTGATGCAGATGCTCTTGGAAATAATCAGGAAGAATGGCCACCTCAGTTGCGCTTTTCTTTTTTGGCAAAATGCTCAAGGAAGTGGCTCTACAGCTTTGTCTTTTTAGGATTTCATAACCTATGCATAATAATATCCACTAAGTACAGCCAGTTTTCTTTCTGTAAATAGAAATGAACATGATGCAGAAAACAACCCCAGAACAATTACATTTCCATTTTTTTCCTGAGAATCCAAGGGGGTTTAAGGGACCAGATGAGTTGCCACTAAGGGTGTATGATTCAGGATTCTGATTTGGAAAAAACACCCAAATTGGACCCGATTTGGAAAGATTCGGGATTCCTGAATCTAGACCAGCATTGCTGGCCTAATTTGGAAATACCGAATCAAAGCTTTCCAAAGCGATTCAGATTGCTTCAGAAAACTTCGGGTCAAGAGGAAGCATTTGCAAACAGCCAGAAAAGTGCTGCTTGTTTTCAAACTTCCTGCCCCGCTGCTTGCTTTCCCCATGGGAGAGAGGAGAAGCAAGTGGCAGGGCATTTGGAAGTTAAAGCCCAACACTGCTTGCTTCAGCTGACAGGTGGGGCAGCCTGCTCCCTGTCTGTCAGCTGAAGCAAGCGGTGTAGGGTTTGAAACTTCGAGTGCCCTGCTGCTTACCTCATCCAATGATAGGGGGACGAGGCAGGAAGTTTGAACGCAATACTTTTCTTGCTGCTTTCAAGTGGCAAGAAAAGTATTGCTTTCTGGTGTGCTCCAAATCTTTATGTAGCATACCAAAGCGGATCAATAAGTGATTTCAGCCACTTTGGAAATAGCTTATTTCTGACTCTTTTTCCCACTTTGGAAATTCTGAAGCAGGAAACCCGAATCTTTTTTTCTTGCACACTCCTAGTTGCCACCTGCTGACTCTGGCATTTATTTTGCAATGAATCTCATTTGGACATTGTAAAGGGGTAGTTATGTCCATCTGTCTTAGTAAAATAAAACAAAAATCTAGTAGCACTTTAAAGACACCAGTCTTTATTTCTGTATGAGCTTTTAGGGGTCACAGCCCTCTTTGTCACGTAGATATGTGATGGAAATCCATGCTGGGGAATTTTGTGGGGCAGATTGGGTGGGGTGGGGTAGGCTCAAGGCTTAATGTGAATTACACCATGAGCCTTTCAAGTGTGAATCTTAGTGTAAGGAGGAAAGGGAGGAGTTGATGCAAAAACGGTAGGTCATAAATCTAAAAAGGTAGATCATTTACAGGTAGATCATTTACACATATGGGATGATGAGGGAGGTGAGAGGAGCAAACAGAAGCAATACTTAAAGCAAAAAAAACCCACCTGATATTGTTACAAGGTTGTAATTGATCAAATGTACAAATTTGTAAAATTTACACAGAGATAGTAGTGACTGAGGAAATCCAAATCTCTCTTTAAGCCAGGTGACGTGTAATGTTTAATTTTTTTGATAAATTCTAATTCAGCTCTTTCATGTTCTATGTTACTTTTGAAGCTTTTTTTGGTAGAACAGTGACTTTAGGTCTGTAGTAGTATGTCCAGGGAGATTAAAATGCACCCCTCCAGTCCAGTTTCTGAGTATTGTCACAACATGTTACAGAGTCTCTGTACATTAGATGAATTACACGAGGACTCTTAAGTGAAGGGTGACACAACGTTAGCTGGGAAGCCAAGTTTTAAAAGATGGATTGGAAGGGTTTGTCCATTTCCCCTCTACACAATGAGCAAAGATCCCTGCTCAGAGGGTTTGTTTATTTCCTGTTCGCCTCCTAGAAGGGGAGGTGAAACTGACAGAGCCCTGGGGGAGGCAAAGAGGAAATAAGCAAACAGTCTGCGCCTGGATCTTTGTAACTCTTTAGAAAGGGGAAATTGACAAAGCCTTCTGATCAGTCTTTTAAAACTTGGCTTCCCAGCTAATGTTGTATCTCCCTTCACTTGAGCATCATCGTGTAAGAGATCTCATGTAGAGACTCACAGACTTCTAAATATCACAAATTATGGTGTTTTCAGTGTGCAAATATGAAGACTAACGTAGCAATGGAAATTATGAGTAATTAGGGGAATTAAGTGATGACTCCAAGCTTGTGCTTTCCTAGTTATGGTTCCAACCATAATTTAGCATCACCCTACTTAAAAGCTCTCTGACTTTCCAAAATAACTATAAGTCAGTTGTGTATATTGTCAAGCAAACAGCACGAGTACAGAATCATGCTGCTTTTTAAAACACACAAGCTCTAAATCCATAATAAGGTACTGCTTAGTTTCATTTGCTTAGGTGAAAATAAATGGTTGTTTAATAATTGAGCTTATTTGTATTGGTCACATTCTCCTTCTGAATTAATGGTTTGTCCTGAAATTCTGCTGCTAGGCTCCTTATGCATCACATCCGGGATTGCTTGCCGGAACTGAAGACCAGAATCAATGTCTTAGCTGCGCAATACCAGTCTCTGCTCAACAGCTATGGGGAACCAGTTGATGACAAGAGTGCCACATTATTGCAGCTTATTACCAAATTTGCCACTGAATATTGCAACACCATTGAAGGGACAGCAAAGTACATCGAGACTTCAGAACTGTAAGTGTGAGCTCTGTTTTGGAGTCTGGTTGTCTCAGAGATGCAATTTTAATTGTATGTATGCAGTCAGAAAATGTATATGCTGCTTCTCCATAGGTATGCTCGAGATGGTTCACATGGTAAAACACAATACAATTATAAAAACAGCATAAAAATCATTACAATGGACCATTAAAAACTCAGTCATAAAAAGTTGTATTCTACGATTGAACTCTGCTGTCTCCTATAACTCAAATAAGGTCAAGTATTGAAAGCATTATTCTCAGCCTGTATCAGTGCCGCATAGTGATTACAGTGTCAGACTAGGATCTGGGAAACCCACATTTGAATCCCCACTGGGCCATGGGAGCTTACTGGATGACCTTGGGCCACTTTTACACTCTAACCTACCTCCCAGGGTTGTTGTGAGGATAAATGGAAAAGAGGAGAATGACGCAAGTTACTTTGGATCCCCACTAGGGGAAAAGGTAGGGTATATATGAAGTAAATAATTTTTTTTCTTCATGTACTCCTGATCACATTTTTTCTTTTTCTTCTCCAGTTGCGGTGGAGCTAGAATTTGCTACATTTTTCATGAGACCTTTGGGCGCACCTTAGAGTCTGTTGATCCACTTGGTGGCCTTAACACCATCGACATCTTGACGGCCATTAGAAATGCTACTGTAGGTATTATCCTTCTTTATATTATGATGTTGCATCCCTTATTTAACCTGTTCTCTGTAGCAAGTTTGCATTACTTGTAGGACATATAAGGGCACACACCACCTGGTGAATGCTTGTGACTTCTGCTACAATGAAATTAAAAACTAAGCTGCTTTCTCTTGGCTTGGACAGGGCCCTCGTCCCGCCTTGTTTGTGCCTGAAGTTTCATTTGAACTGCTGGTAAAAAGGCAAATCAAGCGCTTGGAAGAGCCCAGCTTGCGGTGCGTGGAGCTTGTTCACGAAGAAATGCAGAGGATCATTCAGCATTGTAGCAATTATAGTACACAGGTAAGAACGCTGGCGACTGTGGGCAGAATTGTTGCAGAGAGCGAAAATCAGGTGGAAAACAGGAAAAGCAAGTTGGGATTGTCCACGTAGTGCATTCTCATACTTGTGTGTATCCTCCAATCCCTGGGATAAGAACCTCTTCTTTCTCTGGGCCAAATACGACAGCTTCTGAATTGGCAGCCACCTCACCTCTCAGCCGCACCCTTGAGTACTGTTGCAGGGGCGTACATGTCTTCTCACGCATAAACAGTCAGGTATGCAGGAATACAAGCATTCACTTTGTCTTGCTGGCATATGTTCGCATGTGCAAACTTGCTGGTACATGAACTCCTTGCTTTCTTCAGTTTGGGGTTTTGCAGAGCAATGATTCAAATTATATTTGAATGGAAAAGGAAGGACATCATTTTCTATATTCTTTCATCTTCCACCCAAAATTCCATCTGGGTTTGCATCCCAGGAACCACACACTTTGCAGTACTGGTGGCAATGAAAAGGGTGAAGAGGGCCATATTGCAGTAGGGGCAATACTTTTGATTTCCCATCATGTAGTTGTGTGTGTCGAGGGAAGGTACTAGCATTATGGAAGTTGTCTGGGTAACGAGACTGTCTTACAAGAGCTCCGGGCTGTAGGCCTTGGTGCTGTAGTATGCAGCCGGGACTTGTTAGTGAAGTCAGTCTCGACAGTGATACTGTTGATAGGGGAGAGCCTTCCAGGACCTGTGAGTGACGATCTCCCCGTTTCTGAGCAGAACTCCTGAAGTACCGTCACCAAAACACGTGACTAAACTCCACTGAACTCTGAAGGGGTGATTTGCCTTATAGGTACTGGGTACTGTTCTTCACCCTCCCCTCCTGTATATCTCATTTCCACCTGCAGCCTCAGCTGCTTGTGAGAAAGGCCCATGGGAAAGCTATGATGTGTGTGATTGGTTCTAGCCTGCAGTCCGGGGGTGGGGGGCACGCAGGGGGCAGGTTCCCCGACCAATGAAATTCCCTTCCATTTCAGTCTGAACCGCTCAAAGGATATAGCTCCACATGGGCAAGGTATGTTCTTGCCCCACTTCTGTCTGAGGTTGGGAAAGGAACTCCAATACCAAATAGTTCTCTAGGCAGTCTGACTCTGAGACAGACTCTTAAAATCTCTGATGGATTAGGGGGATGCATTTTTGCAATGCTCTCCCGCTCAGAATTCCTCGGTAACATTCAGACCTCTGGTAGCAGCAGGGATTCTGAACCCTCACTCTCTTTAAGTACTCTGTGCTCATAGAATCTACATTCCAGAACGCTCCGCTGTGGGCACGGGAGGGCCAGGCGAGCCTCTCCCACTGTGCGCGTTGTTTGCCTCTTGGAATGATGCAAGTCTGTTGACTGTTCATTCAAGCTGACCAGCTTACTCCATTTTGTCTTTCAGTTGTAGGGAAAAAAAACCTCTTTATTTGTCTTGCTTTGTTCAGGAATTGCTGAGGTTTCCGAAGCTCCACGACGCCATAGTTGAAGTTGTGACCAGTCTCTTGCGTCGGAGGTTACCAGTAACAAACGAAATGGTAATTTTATTCGAGTCCGATGCTATTTGCAGTTGTGCATTCCTTGTAACACAGCATGCAACTAGTTAAACCCAAGAGAACTGGAGTATTGGTGGAAGCGATTTGAAGGGGCTGGTGCTTACCAACTTGGGCCTAGTGGGGCTGGTGGAGGTGATTTGAGTTGGTAATTTAAACAGATCTGCATCCCAGTCCAGTTGTGTGGATTTTCACAGGGTGAAGGAGCAGCTTCCTTTATAGGAGAAGCTCAGTTGCAGCTTGGAAGGGTTTGACCCCCCCCCCCCCGCCATTTGTGAACAAAACTCCAAATAAAATTGGGGTTTCCTCTTTGCTCTTATATTGCTGTGGTCAGGTAGCCCTGCAAATATGCAAAGTCAAGTGGGAAACCTGAGAGAATCACATGCTACCCCCGCCCCCAACCAGCTCGCTGGGTCCCTCCTTGCTGGCTCCCACTCCCCAGCCAGTCTCTCTCACTGCTGCTCCATAGCTCGTGGGTGTGGGGGTGGCTCCCTCCCCTGCCCACCTGCCTCTGTTGCTGTGGCTCTTGCAATGGCTGGGGGGATGGTTCCATCCTGACCTGCCTGTATTGCTGCCCTTCCGCAGCTCACAGAGCTACAGTCCCTGCTGGTCCATCCAGTCCCGTCTGCATGAATACTACCTCTTTAACTCACAATAGATGGTTCCCACTCTTCCTCCACCTGTCCCTCTTTGGGAGGGGTTAACCCCCCTCCTTTTTTAAAGTGTTCAGATTTTTCTGCAAATCTGGGGAAGGGGGCAAGCTTATAGAAACACTTGTTTTCTCTTTACACCTCCCTGATCCATGGCTTTTAAGTATTTGCAGATGGTGCCATATTGAGAATTAGCTATATTGGTATTTTGATTGCCATGTTTCCTTCCTGTGGTTATTGTATACTTTGGACTTAGGAGGTGTAGGCGTAGCATAGTGTAGTGGATAGAATGTTGACCTTGGTTGAGGGGAGCTTGGATTCACGTGCCTTCTGACCCATCAGTGGTCTTGGTGAACTTACTGTACAACTACCTAGCCCACTTCACAAGGTTGTTGGATTAAAATGGCAGGATTCAAGTGATAGGGTTGTCATTTAACCTTCTTTCAAGAATCTTACCTAGTCATAAAACATTTGTATGTCCTTGGTAGTTGTTTTGTCTCTGTCTCTGTCGTGAGGCTGTCCTTTCCCCAAGGAGCTCAGAGGCGGCATGCACCATTCTTCTTTCTTCTGTTTTATCCTCACATGAGCCCTCTCGGGCATGTTCGGTGGTGTGGAAATGACTTTATCAACATCAAAACGATTGTCTGTCTCATAGGTTCATAATTTGGTAGCCATTGAGCTGGCCTATATCAATACTAAACATCCTGACTTCGCTGATGCCTGTGGCCTGATGAACAACAACATAGAGGTAAGGAAGGGAATCCATCCTCTTAAGTGCTTCTCAGATTACAGAAAATGGAATCAAAATATTAATTATGGAAGGATCTGCCATCTTGTGCACAGGCATTATTTTGTAGTCTTCGTCCATTGAAAGCTGTTGGCTCTGGAAGGGTATCAGCAAAAAGAACGACCACTTTTCTTGGACCAGGTCCAGTCTGGGGGGGTGGTCTCCCTCCCCCAGGCAATGACCAATCCTAGATCTTTTCACAAGCAGGTCAGGCTGGTGGGGCCCATCCTTATCTCCAGTATCCACACCGGTAGGGCTGCCTTTGAATGAAGACTAGTCAGTTGTATGCTTTTTGAGGACCAGATGGACGAAAGCGTCCAACCGATACAGTGTTCTTTTTGACAGACGTTTCCCTTCTTCTCTCCTAATGTTACCTTTCATTTCTTGTCTGTTCCTCTTGGAAGCTCTTTTCCCTCCTTTGCCTCTAAATAATCGGGGCCTAAAATGACCGGGCTGTCAGTCCCACAGCCATAATTAAGTGTTCTCTTTTATCTTAATGAAACTTTTAGAAGTGGAAATGTGAGTTGAGTTTGAAGGATTTTGGTTACAGGAATTGCTCTTGTGTGATGGGTGCTCCCTGTAGACACAAAGATGATGCTTCCTGATCCTTTTCTCAAGCACATCCAGCTCCATTGTGGTGGAAGCATGCCAGGACTGGCTCCTTGGTTTGTGGGGGAAAGGAAGTAGTGCCATGAAATTCATCAATAGATGGCATTTCATCCATAGGCAGCACATTGGACATCAGCTGCAGTAGGGCAATGGTTGTCTGGACAGTACAAAACAGCAGGGATATCTCTTTTCCCAATACGCTTGTTTTTCCCAGTCAAACTGATGTGCTGATGCTGCCCCCACAACTAATATGAAAGCTCATTTAGATACATAAAATTCTATAGAAAAAAAAGAAACAAACTTTTGGAAACAGCTGCCTCCATCCTAGGGGGATGCTTGGCTTGAAGCCTCTTAAGGTTTTGTTCAACCTTCCCACATTTTGTGATTGGGCCCAGCCCCCCCCCCTCCGTAGCAGCCATTTTGTTGTGGTGGCTACCACTTGTTATCAGAATTCCAGACACTGGTCATCTTGATTCTTTCAGGATGTTTCCAAGTGAGCTGCAAGTCCCCATGCTGGCATGCGCGAGGTCACAACTTCCTTCTCTTCTGGGTATTTCCAGTATTTACTTGAATGTTCAGTCCTCTTGGTCTAACCTAGGTGGAGCGTGATCAGTCTATATCATACCATACCAGTATTATCTTAAGAAGCATGGGGCGGGGGGTGGGTGGGAACAAGACCTGGTGCTTTTGTCCTTTGTAGAGCATGAATCCTCTAGACAGCATAGTGGAACTGAATGAGTGTTGGTGACTTTGTGGTCACGTCAGAAGTGCCATTCCTTGCAATTCAGCTCATTGTCTCTGAAGTGGAAAAGCTTGTTGCTGAATGATGCATAATCTCAAGGCTATTGTGGGCTTGTTCTTTGTTCGAAGGAGCAGAGGCGGAACAGGCTGGCCAGAGAGGTATCCTCTGCTGTGTCTCGAGACAAGGTGAGTTGTGTGCTGATGTGTTTCTTTTTCTTTTAAATGAAAGTAAAGGGGCATTTAGAATTAATCACTTAAAACCAGGCAGGGCTTAGTATTGCAGTAACGATAAAAAAACCCCACTTCCTCATACAGGAGAGTCTAAAGAGCTGTCTCCTATATGCGCACCATCCTCCCATACAAATCAAAGAGACTGTGGTTAAAAACGAAACTGAAGACCAAATTTGATGTCCTTTTCTGCCCTTCTCGCCTTCTTTAGTCCACTAAGCCTCCTGGTGGTTTGGCACCATCCTCCCAGGAGACCTCTACTGCTGGTCCTGCCGAGGTTGATAGCAAGGTCTGTCTCTGATTCTTTCTATATGCACGGCATGCTCACTCTTCCTTGCAGCACACCCTGGCCGTGACTGAAGTCTGTTCTCCCAAGTGGTCTTTGTCAGTGGCTGTGCTGTCCTGTCTACCCAGATCAAGTGTCACTTCATTTAATCCTCCTAGCACAGTGGTTTTCAAGTTGTATTCTGGGAAACACTGGGTTTGTGGGACAGGGAGTCCTCTGAAACCTGTCAAGTGATCATGGTGGACATGAAAAGCTGAAGGCTGCTCTCCATCTTCTCCTGTTGTACTCAGCTATGGGGAATGGATGTGCTCTCAGCTTGCATAGAACATTGGCAAGGTCCATTAGACCTGTGACCAAGATTATGTGTTCTGCTTATGCACTCACAACATAGCCCTAAACCCTCGGCTGCTGCATGCAGGAGTTCTGTGGCAAATGTTCCTGGATTTCACAGGCAAGCAAGTCCATGTGGAAAAGATTGTCTGAAAGTTTGAAAACCATTGCTCTAGGGCTAAAGAGAATGAAGACCCCTAAAAAAAGTCAAACTGTGATTATCCATATATTTACAATAAATTAACCATTCAAGGCTTATTCAAAGTCTCTCACTCCTTCTACCGGTTCAGTGCTCTCCATAAACATGTTAAATGTTATCTTGCATGTTTGCAGAGGTGGGCATCTTGGACGTTGCATGGGGCGCAGAGGTTTCTTCTTCTTGTTGCCCTCTTAAGAATCCTGACAGTCTAGCCTAGTTTTGTTTTCTTTTAAGAACATTAGATGGTAGTCCTTAGAGAAGATATTTTTATTAAGACTATAGCAGCTCTTTGGGGAGTCTTCTGTTGCACATTGGCAGGCAAGAGTTTTTAAGAAATACTGGCCATCTTGATCTTTTAGAGTAATCCCAGTGAACCTTCATTCAACTCCTCCCCCCAAAATACAGTGTACATTATACATATTAAATTATCCCATTTTAATGATAACAGAGTGGAGTTTATATATAAGACCATTTTGTTGTTAACTGCCTTGAGATAGCTGGATAGACATTTTAAATATATAGCTGTTGTTAGCTGCCTTGAGATAGCTGGATAGACATTTTAAATATATAAATATTTTAAAGGGTTTATGACATTTAAAAAGCTCCTTTCTAACCTTTGTTGGAGGTCTGCAGCTGAAGCACTAACCTGACCAGGGTCTGTTTCGACAGGGTTGGTGGGTCATGCTGTCTCCACTCTGTGCCTAAGCAAAGCAGAGTATTGCAGAACACAGGATTACATGCAGCACAGATTCTTTTGAACTGAGTAAATTGTGCAGATTAACTCAAGAGGTATACACCTGCATTTCGATTTTTTTTTTGCACAAATGTTCTCAATTTTATATATTTTGTTTTGAATACCCTGCAGTGGATTTTTTTCCTTATAGCATTTACAGATAGCAAAAACAAAATCCCCAAGGGCAAGAGTAGTAGCAAGAGGTCAGAGGCTGGATCCAATGAGAAAGGGGAAGGTAGAAAAGCAGGGCAGAGAAGTTCCACCCTCTGAAATCCGGAGCCTTTGACAGCATCTGCCTGCCTGCATTATTTTGATGTATGATATCTGCAGTCATAAAGGCTGGAACAAAACTTGGACTTTCAGGATTCCATGATAGTTCTGAAACAAATGATGCACAACAAACAGGTGATAAACAACTTCCTCATTTTAATCAGAATGAAGGCCCACTTTTACCTGTGCTAGTTGTTGTTGAGCACCTAGGAATGCGTGTGCTCCATCACCTAGGAATAGGGAACAAACCGACTAACCTCACCAAGCCCTAGTAGACCAGGTGTTTCTCAGAGTTTGAATTTTGTATTATTTGCTTTTTATTAGATGCCCCCTGCTGCGGGAGATGGAAATCCAGAATCAGGAACAGGGAACTGGCGAGGAATGCTGAAAACTTCCAAAGCGGAGGAGATATTAGCTGAGGAAAAATCCAAACTGCTGACAGTCCTACCAGCGAGCCCTCAGAAAGGGCATGCTGTAAATTTGCTGGATGTGGTGAGTACCGCAGAGGCACCATTGACTGTGCTCACATCAGTGGCAGCATTTCTTCTCAAGATCACCTGTAGAGAAACTCTCCAAGTTATTTTTCTCAAGATCACCTGTGAGTCCTTGGCAAGGTATTGGCTGTAAAGATTCATATTGCAACAACCTGAAGAAAGAATGTTAATATTTGCTAGGGTTCAGTATTAGTTGACCAGGCTCTAACTGTGTCTCAGATCATAGGTGCTTTCCCCACTTTTCTTTAGTTCAATCTGAACTCAGTTAAAATCAGGTAAAATGCTTATTCATGAAATGTTTTTTTAAAATACGCTGCCTTTCCCTGCTTAGCCTGTTCCTGTTGCACGGAAACTTTCGGCCCGTGAGCAACGCGATTGTGAGGTGATTGAACGCCTGATCAAATCCTACTTCCTAATTGTGAGGAAGAATATCCAAGACAGGTGAGCCACATTAAACTGTTTTAAAGAAAATACCATTACCAGCTTAAAATTTTATCCCTTGCTTTGTCTATTATTAATTCCGACATCTGGGCTTTTTTCTATACAAAATCTAAATGCATGCTAGTCAGTGGCTCGGGACACCCTACTTGTGGCTCTTCTGAGCATCATTCCCCAATGCACCAGTCACCTCATATTCCACAAAAATGTGCAAGGCTATTGGCAAGGTGGTTTTCACCTTGAAACAGTTGCTGTCAGAACTGGAGGATGAGCAGGCTGTAAGCATTCTTGAAGGGGAGGGGGGTCTTGTACCAGGGATGCAAGTAGAGGACCAGCCCTTTCCAACAACCCCCTCCCCTTCTCTGCAGCCTCTGAGCTTTCATCCTAGCACCCAGCCAGTTGCTGGAAGGCAAACAAGTTAGCCACACCACAGCAGCCATCCAGGAAAGGAGCACACTCGCTGTAGCGGGGTGGTCATGGTTTTACTCCCCACTCTCTACCAGGTGCCTTTGCAATCTGTCACCTGACCTGCAAGCCCCTATTCCAGGGATACAGCAAGAAGGCAGAGATGGAAGTGAAGGGCACTACAAGAGCCTGCCTTTAGGATGCACATGGCTCAACCCGAGCAGGGTCCTGCAGTGCAGAGCCGAATGAGCTTACTTCCATCTCTACCTTCTTCCTCTCTCCTCAGAGATGAGAGGTGGGTTGGTGCACAGCAGTCATGTGGCTCTTCTGGTTAGTGGTAATTGTAGATGTGGCTCTCTGCGAACTGCAGTGTGAGTTCCAGTGGTCTAAATACAATTCTACAGCCCTTTGTGAGGTTACAGATGAGGCCGGGAGGGAACTGTGTACCCAGATCAACTCAGAGATAATTGAACCTGGGTCAATTGGCATGGCCAATCTTAATATTACACTGGCTGCTGTTTCACTACATCACCGTGATAATATGTTGCTGGAAAATGACAAGCGTGCTGTGTTGAACAATACTGACCGGTTTATTTATTTTAGGTGATAGTGCTCTGATAATGGTGGAAAGTTTTTAAAAAGTGTATTCAGATATTGGAGAAGATTCTGAGAACTATTACCTTGCAGGTCTGAGAAAGCTTCTGAGGCAAAGAGATGAGCTGCCTTTTTAAGTGACCCATTTTTGATGATGTCAGATGATGCCAGTTTTAAACTTATCTGGTAGTATTTTGTGGACAGAGATCCATAAGATTCTTGGATAGTGCAAATCTCCTGCTCCTCCCCCTTTTGCAATGGGGACAGAGTAAGGAGTGAGCCATGTAATTAAATGAGGAATCTACCCCAAACTGTGATCTGTCCCAAGATTGAAAGGATACATTAGCCATGTACACATCATACACCTATGTGTTTGTGTGTATGTATATAGGCACCATGTACTAATACCCACCTACACTTATTCATCCTATCAGATCAGGAGAAACATGCATACAACCTGTGGACGTAGACTCCATCTACGTGACCAGGAACCACAGTATTCCTGGATGCATGTGCAGAGCCTACACCTGCACTTTGTACATGCATAAGCCGTGGGCTGTCATTAGCCTGTCCTGCTCTCTCTGCTGTATGCATTATATGGGGCTGTTGTACTGTTTATATTCTAAGCTTGGGCTGTGAGAGGAAGGGAGAGTGGAGATTTCTTTGAAGGTTCATGTCTATGAACATGACTTCACTCTTTGTTTATGTTGACAGTTATTGGACTGCAGATTTTTATTTTTTGCAAGAGAAAAGCTCCCAAACACCATGTGCTTGACCGGCTAATCCCAGCTTGTTTTGCAGTGTGCCAAAGGCAGTGATGCATTTTCTGGTTAACCATGTGAAAGACACTCTCCAGAGTGAGTTAGTTGGACAGCTGTACAAGGCCTTATTGCTGGATGATCTTTTGACTGAATCGGAGGACATGGCTCAGCGCAGAAAGGAGGCAGCTGGCATGTTACAGGTATTGCAGATGAGCCCTCTTTGATAAGAAGTTCAGAAAAATGCAAAGGATTCATAGGGTTAGTGTGTCACGGTCCGTCTCTGTAACATGCATTGGTGTAACGAGATGTTCAATCAACACTTTGCGAAGTAAGACAAAGGTTACTGAGTGTAAACAAAATATGAGGTTCAGCTAATGTTGTTACTAACGGGGATTCTGTTTCTTTATTCTAAAATCTGCCGTTCTCCTGTCAGGGACTCTCAGGGATTGCAGTGAAAGTTTAAATGCCATATATAATACACCTTAAAATCAAGGGGACAAAGAACTGGCTGACCAGCATCACTGCCTTCACCGAGTCCTGTTCTCAGTTAAAGGCCTGCTGAAATAGCTCTGCCTTGTATAACTTGAGGAAGCACAACAGAGGTGCCCCCCCCGAACATCAGCTAACTAGCTATACTGTGATGTAAAGTTTCACCTCCCATTAGGGTTTTACTTACAAGGCCCCCAGCCATAGTGTACCATAAGTGCTCTATAACCATAAAGCTTTTGGCAACAGCTTTTTGACTACCCAGAAAAGACCATCATCTGCTGCAGTACAAAAGACCTTTCAATGATGTCATTTGGGGAATGAGATGCATGGGACCATCTGAGCCCCGGTTAATCTCCCCTTTGACAGCCTTCTTTGTTTATTGACTTAGACATTTTTTATGCAGCCCCTCTAGAAACCTGCAAAATAAAAACAAAACATTCAGCATAAAAACAGACCACTGACAGCTTAAGTTTCCAGACTACAATGGTTTTAAAAGATAGCCCGTTAATTATAATTTGTCAATTGACAAATTAGTTTTTTTGTTATCTGATACTGATTCTTTTGTCACTAGCAGAGTATCCCTGTTTGCCTTAGCTGCAAAAAAGATTAGGGCCAAGATTGTTTCCTTAGAAACCTAATTTTCCCATAACTGTCTGGTATTTATTAAGGTCCCATTTTAATTGTATTCTATTTTTATTATCTTAATAACTGTATTTTATGCTTGCAAGATAGATTTCTATTTTTTCTATTTTTAACTTTGTATTGTGACAGCCTTTGGCCATATACAATTAAACCTTAAACCTGAAACCCGTTAATTATAAGACTGGGTGAACAGAAACATTTTGGCCTGTTACCTAAAAGGATTTTCCAGTCATAGGGCTGGGTTTAGCAAATACTAGGAGAAAGTACACAAATAAAATCTATCATGATTGATAGAGGCAGATGGTATCCTTAAAACAGGAAATGTAACTGCATGTCTGTCTGTTTCTTCCCGCAGGCCTTGCAACGAGCCAGTCAGATTATTGCTGAGATTCGGGAGACGCACCTCTGGTGAAAGACTCCCCTGCCTGGGTGAAGGAACTGATGACTTGAACATTGCTAGGCATTACATACTCCTATGTGTACTGCAGTATATATCAGTTTGCTCATGTAAAGACACGGTTTAGTTTGGCTTCCTATGGACGGAAAAGTGTGCTTTACAGCGCAAAACACATCTTACTTAATCCACACGAACACGTTTCCTGACCAGTTTCTTGGTGCAGACACCAAATCTGTTGTCCAGTGATGGGATTGAACTGAACTTAGGCAAAGAACCATGTGAAAAATTCCAGTGCCTGGCTTGTTAAATGAGTTGCCCGCAAATAGGATGAACAGTGTAGTATTGTAATGTAGTTTTTCAGCTGCTTCTGCAATATAGGTTTTTAAACCATGAAGAAAGGTCACATTTTCTTTCTTACAAATAAAACTGCATGCATTCTGAAGCTGAAGCCAGATAAGCGGCACAGTAGAATCACTGCCATGACTGTGTATTGTGTATCCCTGTGTTTCAGAACAGAAATACTTGACTAATGTTCAGACTGCTTTCATGACTTTCCTCCATGAGTTTAGATGATCCTGGAACATTTCACAAGTAAAGATTGTGCTAGCATGTTATGTCAGCTAAGGAACAATGAACTGGCATATTGCTGGTAGGGAGAAGGTTCAAGTGTAAAGTCCCTCATTTCTACCCCTTCCCCTGGGACCAAGACCTCTGGCCTACCCGTTTAATGAGTTCCAGAATAGTAAAAACAAAAGAACAGCCACAGAAGCACTTAGCTGATTGTTGCTGTCATAATTGTGCAAAGAGGAAAAGAATGATAGAATGAAGTTAAAGGCAGCTCTCTACCAGAGGCTAGCTTGAATCTCAACATTTTAGTATGCTGTCAATTTTGGGGGTGGGGGTGAGGGGGCTGAGTTCCTACTCAGCTAACTTCACCATTAACTGTTGCATTTTCATTGCTGGATTATTATGTACCATGAACAGTAATGACAGGTCCCCTGCAGAGTTTATCATTTTATCTTTGTGCTGAAATACAATAAGGGCTGTTCTCCTGCCTAGGAGAAAAAACATGTACTGTCATGTGGCTAGCTTGCCTTGAGCTGTGTAAATTAGGGAGCTGGCCCATGGCCCCTCCACATGTAATGCTGTGGGTAGATAAGCCCTTGTGCTTCAGACATATTGCTCATCCATGCAGCCCTTACAATACATGAAAGATCCCAAAGAAGTGATCTGATATCTCTTTTAAAATATTTTGGGGGGTGAAAAGATTTCTTTTTTGATATTGAAGGAAAAAAAATGTAACTGAAAATGGTGTGATACTAATTTTCTCTTCTCCATTACATTCATATTGAAAGTTGTTTGCACTTAAAAATTTGTGCACCTTCTTAAAAATGCATTGTCAAATGCATTTAAAGGTATCCTCAAAATACACTCAAAAGGCCTATTTAATCATATACGGAAATAAAATCGACTGTTGAAAAGCCTGACTTGTGGGGTTTTGGCAAATCTGGGGGGGGAGGTGAGCTGCATGTACTGAAGGCACATTCCGAGAGGCACACAGTTCCTCCCACTGATGTGGTCCCATTAAATTCAAGGACTCTTTTTAGCCTTCACAAACTATAGGCTTCTACTGCTTTCAACTCTTCTTTCAACAATCCTGCTGTTCCTGACTTCTCCATCTTACCTGCTTCCCCTATGAAATAATTAACACCCTGTGTGTCCAAACCAGTTGTCTGTGCCCACAAGTATTATTTCACCAGCAAACACATTCTTGAAGCATTAAAGTTTATCAACTGTTGAAAAAGTTAGTTTTCATAACCAACCTACATTTAAAAAAAAGTTTTAAGCTTTTAACAAAGATTTTTTTTTTGGAAACCTTACCACTTTTCAAGCAAGTAGAAATGTACATTTTTTTGGCTCCTTGAAAATCTTACCTTGTCTTTAAAGGGGGGTAACAATTATAAGAGTAAATGAGAACTCAGCAGAATCCATCAGGCTGTCAAATTACTATAGGGTGCTTTTAGAACTTCCATAACTGAGTTTGAATATTGATGTAATTTGACTCGTCTGAATGGTTCAAGGGGTTTCTTTATTCTGTTTAAAAGTATAGGTGGTCTGTGCTGCTAAGCTGGCTGTACTCACTCTATCACTGGTTGGAGCAACTGTGGAAAGAAATCAGGAATATCTCAATGCCCATGTGTGTATGTATCCAGATCCGCACTGCATAACTTTGAGTAAGGGGTGTTGAAATTTCATATACTTGATGCTTGATCTTTAGGTTTTAAAGACAACCCAATTTTTATTAGAGTACCCACCTTTCAGGCCGGAGTCAAAAGATTCAAAATACTGCTCAGTGTTCAACCAACTGTTAGCAACTAACGGGCCACCTCTGCTGCTAGTATTACTTGTATAGAGGGAACAGAGCACTCAGTTTTCACAAGGCTGGAATGCTGTGCACATATGATGCACTTTTGGAACAGCAGGGTATGACTACATTTAGAGTGAATTTTCCTTGATGTCCAAGTCTAATCCTGCACATTGCAGTACTGTTCCCCCCTCCCCGTATTTCAAGTTTTCCTGTGTATAGTGCAATTTACAACAAGCACACATTGGCAAGGATATTTAAGAATGTCTAAACATGCAGAACGTTAGACATTTGACAACAGTATCTGATGTATGTATATAGTTAAAATTGTAAATAAAACTGATTGTGTGAAAGAGGCAGAGTTTTACATCATCAATAAACCACCTTTAAAAAGTTACGGATATTTTTAACTTTCAGTTGGGTAGGTAGCTTTTTAAGGGAATACACAACACCTAGATCACAGCACTTCCATTTTTTGTTGTTCTTTTAGTATGTTTAACAAAAGGCATTTTCATACATGACAAACATAACAGGAACTATTTAGAAACCTATTTAGCAAGTGTCCTACTGCCCTTAATTATTCCTTCAATGCATCAGCCATATTTTCCAAGAACTCTCAATATATTTTTAAGAGAGATCAATCAAACATATATAACTCACAATATTTAAGATAAATCCAAACTGTTAAAGCTTACAGAATCAGGTCATTGCTTGTATTAATGTCTTAAGATGTATTTATTACAAACAAATTTCCCTTTCTCTTTATCAACATTTACAACAAATTCTGTTAAGTGGTGACATTTTAATGAATTTTTTTTTAAACATGATTAAATATGAAATACAAAAGATCACCCATCTTACTGACGGAACTTAGACAGTCTCACATGGTGAGAATAGGCAACTCACACCACAAGCGTCCTGCTGTTCCAGAGTCAGTTATGTGATGCGTTGAAATTCAAAAAGGTCAACTTAATTTTCAGGATGTGACGCAACTGCAGCTGTCTTCAATGGGCTAGCATGACTCCTCTTGTAACAACTGAAGCCATTTTATAATATAGTAGTTTCTCTTTCCAATCTTAAGGAGCGACAAGCCATTATTGAGAATATGTTGGCCCACAATAAGAACAGCATCGGGATTAGTTACTTGCATGTGGTTTATACTAACTCCACCACTCGTTATGTCACGATACCTTGAAAGAGAAGTGTACAAATTAGACTTAGTGCTTCTAAAATTCAAAAGAGAGTTAAGAGCAATCAACTCCCATTATGAATACTAAAATAAGCTTCACAGTTACTATTAGAGCATCGAACAGGCTCCAGCCCAGTACAGTTCTGACTAGAAATGCTTTCTAGCCAAACTAGTCTGCTTGCTTACACAGCAGCCCTTACAAGAAGAGTCTTAAAGCTATGGTCATTAATCCAAAAAGGGGTATCTTATTAGTGCTTTAATTGTCCGTTAGTTGCCCCATTTAAAAACAGGTGGTCAGTGGGGACTTGTCTACATATTTACTGTATATACATAAGTCATTGCTACTTTAACCATCTGCTTATCTTTGGTGTTGCAAGTATAAAATGTAACAAAAATGAGGAAGCGTAAAAGCCTATCATCCTAATTGCTGTTTGGGAACCAGGTTTTGGTATGCTGTCCTTAATGTCTATCTCTTTGTAGCCTGACACTTTGTACTTGGTCCAGAAGTAACCCTGCTTTTTATCTAGCTCGGTTATCTGTCTGTTCTGCAAAATTACAGTGCCTTATAGCATAGATTTCATCAGGTGGGTTACAACATACTGATCTGTATTTTAAAAACTAACACTTCCAAACAATACAAAAGTTTCAGCAAACCAAGCTAGGGGACAATATAAGTGAAATGGCTTAGAAAAATAAAAGACAACTTACCCCCTTGCCCCATCTGCCACAGCATTGGCTTTCTGACACAGATCAAGTACTGTTGTTCCAGGTTCATACAGCAATTCAACATAAGGTGCTTCTCTGAAGAGCTCCTGTAATTCCAGATCAGACATAGACTCCAGCGCATCTGTATTGCTATAATAAAGAGCCCTTGTACACCTAGTGGAGAAAAAAAGCATTTTATATTACACCCATGATATGCAGAACTAACTGAGATTACTACTAAGGTATGGGATAATAACCATTCTCTGCTATGATACAGGTGCTCTAATGCATAGTTTTACCTTCTAACTTTTCTTAATGCTAATGTTATTGGTTGTCTTACAGAAGGGAATTTGCTATGTAGGAAGAACATGCAGGCATCTCTTCTAAACAATAGGGCTAGATTACATTCATATTAGTAATATTACTTATAGTCCACCTTTCTAACTGAAATCCAAAGTATATCACACAGTGCAAGTGAAATACAATATAATCAAATGCCAAGACATTCACTGAGCAAAGAATAACAATAAACAACACTTGGGACATTCAGTGAATACACCATACAATGGTGTATGGTAGAAAATTTGAAAACATGAATAAAGCCAAAGCACAGAGATGAAATCTTTCTGAAATAAAGCAAAACTCATTTACATGGCATGTTTCGCAACATGGAAACTTCCAAGTACGTGCATGTCTACATCAGCAGACAGTACCCAATAGTGTAGCATATAGTCCATGTCCCTACCAAGGCATCTCTCTTAGCTATTTCTTATGACACATCCCTATAATTGGGGTAGATATTTCTCCTGAATAATTCAGTTTTGCATAGTTTGCAAAAAGCCATGAGGGTGGGAGCTTTCCTGACCTCCTCAGGCAGGCAGATGGAAGGGAGGCAAAGAAGCCACATGAGTGAGAAGGCAAGAGGAATCCAGTCAGCTTGTGCCGCTACAGCTGCCTCCAGTGCTGGTTGAATGGAGGATGTTCCCCTTGCTCTGCATTGTCACCAGGAAGGTGATTGTGGAGAAGGCAGTGAGAAGGATGCCACAGTGCCCTCGTCAGGAGACAGAGGAACAAAGGAAGTCTTGCTGAGGAAGCCGGTGAGCGTTTCTCTCTGCTGTGACCCGCTTCTAGAGAGCAGAATTCGCTCCTGGAACCGCAAACCAGGATCGAATGAGGCTGTCTCTAGTCCCATTCCATTTATTTTTTTTTTGAAAAATTTTTTATTGGGTTAGAATCCATTATTTTTACATTTACATTCAATTTTCCCCAATTTTTTCATCTCTAACCCCCTCCCTTTCCCCCCCTTTTTGTTGACTTCCAACAGCTTTCCAACCCTTTGTCCCCTTTCCCTTACTTCTATTAGATTCCTCTATCTAAAACAAATATATATTCTCCATTATTCTAAGCAGTACCTCCTTAACTATTTTTAACATTGTATGCCCAAACTGTAAGTCTTTATTTCCATCTTAGATAAACAATTTATCCCATTTTTCAATTTCAAATATTTCTATATATCATAAACCATGTATATCATACATTCATTTATATCAAACAATTTGACTTATTCTCTATATATTACTCATTCTATCTTTTTGTAATAATTCTATATATCTCTCATCACGTAGTCAATCAATTTAACTCATCTGTATCTTCAGACATTCAGTTTGGTACAAAACTTACCAAAAAAAGAAAATATTGTTAGTTAATCAATCCTTATATTTAATCCTTATAGTTAATTATTTTCTATCTATGTTCTGTTTGTTAACCTATATATATCTATATATATGTCAATCTATTAATCTGACTGCTTATTAATTCACATTTATCTCTTCTCCCCCCGGTAAAGTCTCCCCCCTCTGCTTCAGTACTTCAGTAGTTCTCAAACTGCCACAGTTTTCCTCCCACCTCCCATTTCTTCTCCAGGTGTTGTTTCAGCTTCTCCCAGTCTGTGTTGAACTGCCCTGAGTCCAGATCTCTCAGTTTTCTTGTCATCTTATCCATTTCAGCCATATACAGCAATTTGTAAATCCAATCTTCAATAGTTGGCACTTCTTGTACTTTCCATTTTTGCGCATACAAAAGTCTAGCTGCTGCTGTCATATAAAATATCAACGTCCTGTGTTGGGCTGGAATTCCCTCCATTCCCAAGTTCAGTAGCAGGAGTTCTGGGTTCTTATTAATTTGAAATTGTAAAATTTCACTCATTTCTCTTATTATTTCCCCCCAGTACTGCCTGGCTACCTCACACGACCACCACATATGATAGAGGGAGCCCTCATGCTTCTTACATTTCCAGCATTTATTAGAAGTATTCAAATTCCCTAGCGCAATCTTCTTTGGTGTCATGTACCAACGATAGATCATTTTGTAAATGTTCTCTTTGATATTAGTACATGTCGTTGTCTTCATTGTAGTTTTCCACAAGTATTCCCATGCCTCCATTGTTATTTCTTTATTGAAGTTTATAGCCCATTTCACCATTTGTGTTTTAACTGTCTCATCCTCGGTATACCATTTCAGCAGTACTTGGTATACCTTGGATATTCTTTTCTTATCTTCTTTAAGAAGGGTCTGCTCTAGTTCCGAATTCTCTATTCGTATACCTCCCTTTACAGAGTCCGAATTATATAAGTCTCTGATCTGTCTATACTGGAACCAGTCGTAGTTAGGTGATAGTTCCTCTTGCGTCTTTATTCTGAGTTTGGATGCTTCAGTTTTAGTTATTTCTTTATACGTTAAACATTGTTGTTCATTATCAACAGCTCTCGGGTCTATCACCTCATACGGAACCACCCACAAGGGAGTTCCTTCTTGTAGATAAATTCTGTACTTCCTCCAGATTATGTATAGACTTCTCCGTACAAAGTGATGCAGGAACATCGAGTTGACCTTTACTTTGTCATGCCATAAATATGCGTGCCATCCAAATATTTTTTTATATCCCTCTAGGGCTAGTAGTTTCTTGTTCTTTAATGTCATCCATTCTTTCAACCAAACTAGGCAGATTGCATCATGATAAAGTCTCAGATTGGGCAGTTGCATTCCGCCTCTTTCCTTTGCATCTTGTAAAACTTTCACTTTCACTCGAGGCTTCTTGCCTGCCCAAACAAAATCTGATATTTTCCTCTGCCATTTTTCAAATTGTTTAGAGTCTCTGATGATTGGTATTGTCTGTAGCAAAAACATTACTCTTGGTAACACATTCATCTTAACTGCTGCAATCCTGCCCAACCATGACAAATTCAGTCTATTCCATTTAATCAAATCTCTCTCTATCTGAGTCCATAGTTTTTCATAATTGTTTTTGAATAGATCTATGTTCTTTGCAGTTAATTCGACTCCCAAATATTTCACTTTGCTTGTTACTTCACAGTCCGTTGTTTCCGTTAATAATTGTTGTTTCTGCTTAGTCATATTTTTACATAATATCTTTGACTTCTTTTTATTAATATAAAAACCTGCCAAGTCTCCAAACTCCTTGATCTTATCTATCACTCTTGGCATGTTCTCCAATGGGTCCTCTACAATTAACATTATGTCATCCGCAAATGCTCTGACCTTATATGAATAGTCCTTTATTTTTATTCCACGAATTTCCTCATCTTGACGTATTTGTATCATCAGAATCTCCAATACTAGAATGAACAACAATGGAGACAACGGGCAACCTTGTCTTGTTCCTTTACTTATCGTCAATTTCTTGGTCAATTCATCATTCACCACGATTGCTGCAGTCTGGTCTCTGTAAATTTCCTTAATTGCTCTGATGAATCTTTCTCCCAATTGTAGCTTTTCCATAGTGGCAAACATAAAGTCCCAGTTTAAATTGTCAAACGCTTTTTCAGCGTCTACAAAGAAGAAACCAACCTCTTTGTCACAACGCTTGTCATAATATTCAATAGCATTGATCACTGTCCTTAAATTGTCTCTTATTTGTCTGTCTGGCAAAAAGCCTGCTTGTTCCTCCTCTATAACTTCCGAGAGCCACCCCTTCAATCTCTCCGCCAATATCTTCGCAAAAATTTTATAGTCATTATTGAGTAGCGATATAGGTCTATAATTTTTCACGTTAGTTAGGTCTTGGCCCTCTTTTGGGATCAATGATATGTTCGCTTCACTCCAAGTGTCTGGAATCCTTTGATCCCTTAAAACCCCATTCATCACCTCTTTTAGGAATGGTGCCAGTTCATTAGCCATTGTCTTATAAAATTTAGCCGTAAGTCCATCTGGCCCTGGCGCCTTTCCTAGATTTGCAGATTGTATTGCCTTACTTATTTCCTCGTCAGTTACTTCACTGTTCAACTTATTTCTCCAAGCTTCCGAGATTTCTGGAAGTTTGGTTTTCTCCAAATATGACGCTATTGATTCTTTATTTACTTCTTTTTTATTATACAGCTTAGCGTAGAATTTATAAAAGGCTCTACTAATGGTAGTCTGCTCCACATACGTTTTGTTGTCTTCACAAATTTTATTTATTATTTTCTTTTCCCTTTTCTTCTTCAATTGCCATGCCAGGTACTTCCCAGGTTTATTAGCGCCCTCAAACGCTTTTTGATTCAGTCTTTTAAGATTCCACTCCAATTCTTTATTACTCATTGCTGTTAGCTGTTCTTGAAGTATTTTAATTTCCTGGTATACTTTCTTTTTCCCTGGTCTCTTTTTTAGCTGTATTTCTTTGGCTTTTATTTTCTCCTCAATCTCTTGTCTTTTCTCATCTTTCTTCTTTTTTGCTCTACCATTTAAGTCCATTAGTATGCCCCTTATAACCGCCTTGTAAGCATCCCAA
Source organism: Eublepharis macularius (assembly GCF_028583425.1). Taxonomy (NCBI): domain Eukaryota; kingdom Metazoa; phylum Chordata; class Lepidosauria; order Squamata; family Eublepharidae; genus Eublepharis; species Eublepharis macularius. The sequence continues at coordinate 24,392,465 of NC_072798.1, forward strand.
ACTTTATTGGTTGGTACTTCTTTATTCACGTTGTATTGTATAAAAAACTTTGTCTCTCTTCTCAATATTTCCATATTCTCTCTTTCCTGTAACAAGTCCTCATTTATTCTCCATGCTTTCCTTTTTCTCCTTTTTCCAAATTTCCACATAATTGGGTTGTGATCTGAGCCTACCATCGGCATTATTTCTACCTCCTTAGTCCATAACGCTAAGTCTTTTGAGGCCCAGATCATATCAATTCTTGATAATGTAGAATGCCTTGCAGAATAAAAAGTAAACTGTCTGTTTTTAGGATATTCTCTCCTCCATACATCTTCGAGAGTCTCTTGTTGAATCAACTCAAAAAAAAGCTTTGGTAATAGTCCTCTTTTGTACCGTTGTAGTCTTTTTATCTAGTTCCAAGTCTGTCACTCCATTGAAGTCTCCAGCAAGAATTATCTGGTCATATGCAAAATCGTCTAAATGCTTCCTCAAGTCCTCAAAGAAGCTTTCTTTTGCACCGTTAGGTGCATAAAGTCCGACTACCAACACTCTCTTTAAATTCCAAATACATTCCACTGCTACAAATCTAGCTTCCACATCTCTCATAACAAATTTTGGCTGTAGCTCCTCTTTTATATACAGCACCACTCCTCTTTTTTTCTTGTTAGAGGCCGCTACAAATTCTTTGCCCAGTTTTCCAGATTTTAAATATTTTACATCCTGTTTTCTAATATGGGTCTCTTGCAAACAAACAATGTCACATTTTTGTTTTAGTAGCCAGTGAAAAATGTTTTTCCTCTTATTCGGTGAGTTTAGTCCATTTACATTCCAAGATAATACTTTACACTCCATACTCATAATCTTGTTGGTAAGTCTTTTTCATTGTCCTTAATAAATCGCTCCATCTCTCGCTCAGATCTAATGCGTTTTTTGGCCCCTCCAAACTCAAAGGACACTCCTTCTGGTAACTCCCATCTGTACCTGATTTTCATGTCCTTCAAAATCTGAATTAGCACTTTGTATTTTTTCCGATCTAATAACACTGATCTGGGCAGTTCCTTCATTATAATGATCGTCTTGCCATCAATCTCCAATGGATCTTGAAACTGTTTTGTCACAATCCTCTCTTTCATATTTCGTGTTGTAAACTGCACAATCACATCTCTTGGTAATTTCCTCTGGGTTGCAATTCTCGAATTCACACGGTATGCCACATCTAGGATAGCCACAACTTCCTCCTCCTCCTTCCCCAGGTATTCAGCCAACACCTCAGTCATCTGTTCTTGCGCTGACTTTCCTTCCACTTCTGGCAAGCCACGAAAACGTAGCTGCTTCTCCATATGTTTAGTTTCTGCAACTGACATTCTCCCCTTCACCAATCTCATCTCTGTTTGTTGCGTGTCTGCTAAATTCTCCATCGCGTCTTCTACTGTTTTAACTCTCTGCTGCGTTCCTTGTAATTCACTTCGTATTGTTTCCATACCTTTTTTCACTTCTGACAGCTCCGATTTTACTGTCTGTGTAACCTCTTTAACCTCTTTAATCAGCTCCAATTTCGTGTCCTTAAGTTCTTTAATCATATCTAAAAGTTTTTTGTCCAGGTTTTTATCCAGGTTTTCTATTGCCGATTGCCACTCTTTTTTTGACATCGTGGGGCTTGCTTTAGCTCGCTCCCACGAATCCGCTCTCTTCCTTAACTCCGTGGCGTAAAATTTAACGTTTTTCTGTTTTAAATGTCCCGGTCTTCTTGCAAAAATTAAATTTTAAAGAGTCCAAAATGTCGGGCGTCTTTTCTCTATGGTTTCTCTATAATTTTGTAATCCAAGATGGCCTACTTCCTTTTCCGCTGAAGCCGCGACCCTTCCCCTTTCAAAAATGGCGATTCCCTACTTCCTGCCCTCCAGCAAGGGCCGCTTCTCTCCAGCCGCTCTATTGTTATTACGCACTTCCTGTCTCCCGTCTTCCCACAGCAGATCTCGCGATGGTGTCTTTTTCTCACAGCTCCAAAGCCACAGGTATTCAAAACAATAGTCCGATTTCTTTAATAACTTCTTTAAACTTAGTCTCTTTTCAAATACAATTCCTGCCGAGTCTTCCCCTCCTTTTCGCTAGTCTGTTGCAGTTTAAAAATCTACTTTTTTTCCTCTCTGTTTTTATCAGTCTGTCCCGTATCAGAAGATAATGATCTTTACCTTCTCTTCACTTTTCTCGGGTTGTAATCGCTGTTTCGATTTTAAGTTCTCCTCTCAGCTTCTTCCCCCATTCGAAGCTTGGGTATGTAGGTCTTATGCCAGCCGAATTGGCCCCAAAACTGCCGCAGAGATTGTAGCCGACCCGTCGCAAGGTGGGACCTCAAGGATCGGGGGGAGACTCGTTGTGTAGAGCCCCCCCTCGTCCGAGATCTAGCTCACCCTAGGGTCTTGAGCGTTCTTTGCCTGCTCCCCGCCTGAGAGCAGTCGGCCGCGGGCTATTTTCACCCCACCGGCCGGTTAAAACGGCAGTCCGGTCAGCTCCGCAAATGGAGCTGCGTTAGACCTCCATGAATCCCAAACCGGAAGTCCCTAGTCCCATTCCATTTAGACTTGTGAAATATGGATGGCTCTTTCCTGGGTAAGGAGCTTGGGTTTGGGATGACTGGTTTGCTAACCGCGCCGTGGGACTCCCCTTTGCTGTTCTTTTCTCTTTGGATGATTTTCCCGTTTAGCCCACTTTGACCCACAGTTCGGAAAGAATTTGGCCTCTTCAGCCTCTGTTCCTGGGTGGCTGTTCCAGCGGATGATCTGTCTGAATATTTGTTTGCTGTTCATGCTTGAGAGATACCTTTCCTACGTCCACGGAACTTTCCTGGTGTGCAGTTCTCCCTTTAATTTGGGAGGAAGGAACTCTTTTCGCTTCAGATTCCTGCAAAGGCGGCTGGAGTTCTGAGCTGGGTGCACACGCACCAGTTTGGCTTGGCGCTTCTCCCACCATGGCCTTCACATTTGCTGCCTTCTGCTACATGCTTTCCCTGGTGCTTTGTGCTGCCCTCATCTTCTTCACTAGATGGCATGCGAGTAAATCTTTAAGATCTTTCTCTTTTCCACATGAGACTAAACATGGCATACATAGCATTCCCAGGAGGTGTTTCATCGAGACGCTGACCAGAACTGCTTAGCTTTGGCAAAGTCACTTAAGTGAGCATGTTTCTCTGTTTTACCTCAAGAAGGTTGGTTTTTGCAGTGATTTATGGCTTTAACTTACCTGGCAATTAACTTCTTAATAAAGGGATGTCTATAAATATGTATCATGCATTGCTTGTTAGGATAGGAGCTCATTAAGAGCTTTTCAAATTACATCCCCCCTCAACAATGAGATCTAAAGGACAGGTAATATGTCCAAAGTTATATAATTATATAAAATACCAAAATGTAACTGTAGCATTTTTTAAAGTTCACGGTGCTTATTAGTTATCTTAGTGCCTTTGTTTCATTGGCCGGATACTGGTAGATAGGAGGTTTGATTGTAAACGGCAATCTGCCCAGAACCCTGGATACACATTTTGCCGTGTTGTTTCTTTGCTAAGGAACAAACATTATTCTGAAATGAAACCGCAGATTTCACCATTATGTTGCCTTACATATTATCTGTTGCATTAAATATGTACTCCTATACATTACCTGTGCTTTATGTTGTTCAATGTAAGTCCTAGAACTGATTATGTTCTGTTTCAGCAATTCCTCAACCCCATACTGGATCCTTGCTAATACTGTATCTTTGTAAACGTATATTCTTTTACCCAATGATATTGTTTATGGAAATGTTCTTGAAACTGTATGGAAATGCCTGCCCTTGTCCCTGCCACTAATTGTACTAATCTCACACTATGTAATCCGCCTTGAGTCTCAGTAAGAAAGGCGGAATATAAATGACATAAATCATCATCATCTCATAAGGAGAAAGAGAAAGGACGTCTGTGGGCAGGATCTGCAGAAGGCCCTGTCCAATGAATTGGTGACTGTCTGCATTTCCCTCCCAAGTAAGCTTCTGCATACCTGATCCACATACGGAAACTTGTTTCCACCTGTACAGTATGGTACCTTAAACAGGATAATGACTTAACCAACAATCTCCTTTTACCTCTTAGCAGACTCCAGACCTTCCTTGCCATGAACAAGCTTAGTTACTTCAGCAGCAAGACGCTTCTGGGGTCCCCACTTCTCAGGTTCTTTAGCATGCATTTCCATAATATGATTGATTTCCGGAAGAGGGAGGAAAGTGAAAAGCTTCAGATATCTTAAAAGGAAAAGAGGAACGTTCATTTTGTGGTGGCACTAGACATTATAAATGTAAATATTAATGGTTTTATTTTAAATAACACAACTTCATTAAGCATTACTAATAATAAAAATAAAACATGCAGTTGTATTCTGGCACAAATACTGATTTTAAGTCTTGCTGCACTAGCATTCAGTCTTTAGGATGTAACATTACACCAATACAATGCATGAGAATCAGCCTCGGGTAACGGTTAGTATGTTGAACTATAGTCTAGGAGACTCAAGTTCAAATCCCCATTCTGCCACAGAAGCTTGATGGATGACCTTCAGCCAGTCATGCACACTAAATCTAGCCTACCTCACAGGCTTGTTGTGAGTAAAATGAGAAAGGGGATAGTGTTTTAAACATCTCTGGGACCCCACTGAGGGAAAAAGTGTATACATGAACAATGTATTATTTATAATACCTTTCACAGATCTGGGGTAGCCAGGCATATAAATGAACTACAGAGCATCTGGGGGAATTACTGAACCACTGAAACTGAGAATATGCTATATACAATTTTTGTAATCAAGTTCACAGAGTCAGTGAATTAAACACAATTGCTTTATGATCAGAACACAAGTGCCTCTAAATTTATTGTGGGTATCTGGCTGCTTTGCAATGGAGACATACTGGACCAGATAGACTTGTGTCAATTCCAGCAATGACATTGTTTTGTTCTTAATGTACAGGGTTTTTTTAGAACAACAAATCATATCACACCTTTAAGAGAAGTACTTGCCTTTTTACAATGGAATCTGGCTGTCTGACAAAAAATTGATACAGTTCAAAAGGAGAGGTCTTATTTCTATTAAGCCAAACTGCATTACCAGCAGACTTTCCCAGTTTGCTTCCAGCAGTACTTGTAATAAGAGGTACGGTTATTCCAAACACATCTTCGCCTGTCACCCTGCCAGAGAATAAACAAAAATATATGAAACATTATTATTATTATGCAGTCTACCAATACTATTACTGAGACAATACTAACATTTTGTTTACCGCTCTGAGTGGGGAACTAATTGCCTAGAAGAGCAGTATATAAGCACAGTTATTGTCAAATACTGCATGCTGCCCCAACCTGGATAGCCCAGGTAAGCCTGATCTTGTCAGACGTCAGAAGCTAAGCAGGGTCAGCCTTGGTTAGTAATTGGATGGGAGACCTCCACCGAAAACCAGGGTTGCAAAAGCTGGCAATGGCAAACCACCTCTGTTAGTCTCTTGCCATGAAACCCACCAGGGGTCGCCATAAGTCAACTCTGACTTGGGAGCACTCTCCACCACCACACTGTCTGTTGTTATATGTATGGTCCTACTGGGTATTTTCTTTGTTGATATGCATGTCAGTCTTAGAATTGCTTATGTGCTGTTTCAGTATTTCTTCAACTCTTATGTTGGATTTTGGCTGGTTTTCAAATCTTTGCAAACTTGCATTTATTCATCTCATTACATTATTGAAATGTCTTTGAAACCATTCTAACTCACACAGTATAATTCACCTTGAGTCTCAGTGAGAAAGGGCGACTATGAATATAAATATAAATAAATGGCAATACCTGGAGACCAGCTCGTAGCCAGACATGATGTTACCCATCTGGTCGGCTCCTCCCAGCTGGATGCTGCAGCCATGGTGGCGGTACAGGTGCAGGAAGTCGTAGGCCTGCAGGGCCGGGTAGAGGAACTCGGCCAGGCCCATGCCCTCGGGGCTGTTGAGGCGCGCCTTGCAGCTCTGCCTGCTCAGCAGGGTGCCCATGCGCAGATGCCCCCCCACCGTGCCCAGGAAGCCCACCACGGGCTCGCGCTCCCACCAGTCGGCATTGTCCAGCAGAGTGAACTCGCCCAAGGACGCCCCGCCGCCGTCCCAGAAGAGTTGGCGGTGGTGCTGGAAGAGCCGCCGCAGCCCCTCGCCCAGCCCGCGCGCGTTCTCGCGGGCGCGCTCCTCCGACAGGGGCTCGCGCTCTTTGGTGCGGCCGCTGGGGTCTCCCAGGCGTGCCGTGGCGCCCCCGACCAGGGCGATGACATGGTGGCCGGCGCGCTGGAAGTGCAGCAGGCCCAGGACAGCCAGCAAGTGGCCAACGTGGAGCGAATCGGCCGTCGGGTCGAAGCCGCAGTACACCGTCACCGGCGGGCGGCCCGGCTGGAGGAGGTCGACCAGCTGCTCCTCGGCCGCCTGAGGCGGGAAGATCTCCTGAAAGCGGCCCCGCGCGTGCTGAGCCGCCAGCAGCCCCACGCGGGGGGCCGGCTTCACTTCGGGGTCCGCTGGCTTTTCGTGGAGCGTCCGCCGCCGCCCCTCGGAAGCCGCGAATCGGGTCCAACGAGCGCTAAGGACGGCCAACGGACGCAGAGCGGGCGCCGCCATCTTGGCTACGGAATGTCGCGCGGGCTGGGACCGCAGAGCATGTCGGGTGGGAGGCAGGACTCCGCCTCCTTTCCTTGTCGGCCGGTTCTGCGGCTGCGCTGGAAGCATGTGATTGCGCTGCAATACCCGCGCCTTTTCTCGCGCTGTTCTTCGTCTTGCGAAAGGGTCGGTCGACAGGGAGAGGCAGTGAACAGAGGTTGGCAAGCAGGGAAGGGGCCTCAGAGGAAAGGAGCGGGTGGAAGGGGAAGGTTCCTGAGGCAGCTCTCAGCCGGGCCTGAAGCCGAGTGGCCGGAGATGTTGTGAGGGATTGCAACAGCGGGTGCTGTCGGAGGGGATCTGTTCCCCCGCAGCCGGAGTCGGCCAAACTTTCATCTACTGTAAAATAACTGTGCTTAATAGTATATTATTATTATATAAGGAGAATAACTGTGCTTATGTACTACTTTTCTAGATGGATTCGTGCGCCACACACGGTCCAATCTTCCTGCAAAAATAACATTTTATTTATATACCGTTCTTCCGGACAACTTCATGGGGACATACTAACACGAAGGACAATGATTGCCAATAGACAATGCATGATTACCTATAGGGAATGAGGGCGACATGCTTACCCATAGGGAATAATAGAAAAAAGATTGCCCATAAGGAATAATAGAAAGCACATTTGCCCATAGGCAAGAATGGAAAGCACGCTTGCCCATAGAGAATAAGAGAGACCACGCTTGCCCATAGGGAATAGATGTGGACAGTGATTGCTCATCTTACTATATTCCAGACTACTCACTCTGTTATCCTGGCGCAGGCACAATTGGAGCAAGCCTCTGGGGCTTCAGAAGGGTGGACAGATCGGCGTTGCCCTCCTCAGCCCTAATTGGGCCAGATGGAATGGGGCATGCCTGGCTGGCCTGTGCTCCTCTTCCAAGCCTTCCACTCAAGCCTCTTATCTGCTAGGGGCGGAGTGTGGCTTTCCTGCCCTTTCGCTCCCCAAACCTTCCCCTCCCAGACATAGAAATGCAGCAGGGGGATGGCACGGCTTTCCTGTCCTTCCCCCCCAGCCTTCCCTCCTAAGCTTGGAAACGTGGTTGTGGGGGCCAAGGGCAGCAAGGCTTGCCTTCACTTCTTCCAAGCCTTCCCCCCCAAGCCTCAATCAGCTGCTGGAGGGGGGGGAGCGTGGGAGGACCTGCGGAGGCCAGATTTACTTGCCATGACTTTGCACAGTGAGTAAACCTGGCCTCCAGATCCACGAAGGCCAGGTATACCCACCAATAGTTTTGCAAGGTGGATAGACCTGGCCTCCAGACCTGCAGACGCCAGGTCTACCCACCAATAGCTTTGTAAGGCAGGTAGACCTGGCCTCTGGACCTGTGGAGGCCAGGTGTACTCACCATGGCTTTGCAAGGCAGGTAGACATGATCTCCGGATCTGTCTACTCACCATGGTTTTGCAAGGTGAATAGACTTTGCCTCTGGATCTGCAGGGCCCAGATCTACCTGCCATAGACTTTCAGGGCAGGTAGATCTGGCCTTCATCCTCTCAGAGGCAAGGCTGATAGGAGGAAGGTGGAGGAAAGCACTTCCAGGGGCACACTACCCGATGGCATAGCACAATCCTGCACACCACAGTAGGATGATTTCGGCCCAAAGTGGGCCCAATTTGACCCGCTGAAGAGCACAGGAGCGCTCCAGGGCCCTTCTCCCCTAGCATTGCTCTTAGACTCTGTAGCCACCTGGTGCAGAGCACACGAGAGCTGCAGGGTGCTTTCTGCCCCCTCCCCAGGCAGCGCTCCTGGGCTCTGCAGCCACCCAATTCACCCCAAATGGGGGCCAAATCAAGTAGTTGTGGGACACAGGAATGCTCCAGGGCCTTTTCTGCTCCCTCAGCAGCGCTCCTGGGCTTCACAGCCACCCGATTTTGCCTGAGAAGGCAGCAGGATGAATGGCCCTTCCAGCCCTTTTTCATTGCGATTGGCTGGCACTGCTGCCCTTACTTGGCCCAGATCAGGGTGCTGGAGAGGGGGCAATGCCAGACGCAGCCACCCTGCCCTTGCCCCTGCCCTAATCGGAGTGCTGGCTAGGGGGCAATGCCAGTCCCAGTCCCCCCTGCCCTCCCCCTGCCCTTATCAGAGCACTGGGGAGGGGGCAGTGCCAGGCCCAGTTGCCCTGCCCTCCCCCCGCCCAGATTGGGGCTTATGGGAGCAACAATGTCAGGCTCAACTACCTTGCCCTCTCATCAAGGGGATCATGGCATGGCGGAGGCGGCAATGCCTGTCCTGCCCTTTCTAGAGCCCGTTGTCTTTTTTCCCACAATGGGCTTTGTTACTAGTAACACCAGTAATTAATCAGTTTATTACCACTCTCAAAGTACAAGAAGAAGAAATAAGTTAACATAAAGTAGGATTTATTTTCAAAATTTCACTGCTGGTACAAACCAATCGTGTTGCACTCCTGCTTGGATGGCAGCCTGCTGCTAACATTCTTGCGGTTTCAATGGGATTTTGCATGCAGTTGCCATGGGAGTCCATGAAATTATGAGGCTGCACCCATGCCTACACTTGCCTACTTTGAGGTCTGTTAACACTGAGCTCCCTTGTTCGTGTCTGCAGGAAATTTGGTAAGTTGATGATTCAGAGGAAGGGCTGTATTGTGTGCAATTCTGGTGCTGTTGAGTGCAAAAAGAGCTGCCCCAGAGCCTCTAATTGTTCCCCCCCCTCTACTTTCCCATTGAAAAGAACAGCCATGAAAATCATGAGCATGAAAGAAAACTAATGAATTTTGAGTCCAACCAGGCAACACTCCACCGAGAAACTACCCAATCATGGTAGACAATTCATTTGACAGCCACGAATTCAAAAGCAACATGAAAATTTTCAAAATGCACACTGCTAGGGGTTACTGTTAATGCTGTACCTTCTTGTTTCAGGCCAGCAGGGCTTTTTAGGAAATCAGAAGGTGACGTCCTGTAATGCAAGAAGGGTTGCTGTGTCCCCATAGCACAGGAGGTATGAGAAATAGCTATAGCAAGCCAATTGTATTTTGTGGAAGGAAAAACTATCAATGAGCAAAGAGCCTGGCCATGTAGGTGTTCACCTTTCCTGTGGCTAGTCCTTAAATAAGTGTATTAGGAAGAGTAACGTTTAAAATTACTGACAGTTTCTAAAATCTGAGTGATGTGATTAATTAGCTATTCATTTCAGCTCTGAGGTTGCAAGCATATGAAAAATAGTAATGGCTTGTCCCAATACATTTTGTTTCCCTTAGGAAGAACCTGGCACACCTTTTTTCACTCAGTCTATCTGCCTATAGAACCTTTTTGTATGGGTCCTATAGGGCTGATTTAGTAACCAAACTTGCAAGACAAATGTAAATAAATTTCTTTAAATCAAAACCATTTCAATAGACAAATGTAACTAGATATTTTTTTACAACCAAACCCATAGGCACAACAAGAAACAGAAACTTGCAGCTAATGTCTTTGAGTTAAAGCCAAGTAACTAGTTGCCACCTGGAACCACTTTAGGGTGAGCAAAGCCCAACTTTTGGGTCCACCAAGTGCCAGAGTCCCTTGCTACAGTCCTCTTGATTATGGAAACAAACTGGAACCCAAGCTTCTGTCTTCAGCTTAGTAATTACAGCCCTGCAATAATAACATGATTTCATAATAATACCCAACTAAATTTAACTACCTTTTTACATGTTAGTTTCCACATACATTGTCTTTCCAGTTACCTTATTCAAGGTGATAAGAGCTCATAAAATGCTATCAAGCTCCCCAGCTCCTTCTCCTTGGCTGCTCAGCTCCAGACACTGATTGTGCCCTCCTGGGCTAAACCAACTAGTTCATGGGGGTTACACCTATGCTTTTTAACAATTCAGGATTCTGCAGGTAGAAGAAGGAGTTGGCAGAGGGTTTCCCTATCTCCCTTCTGTCTGGACATCTGAAAGTCAGGCTGTTAGCTACCCCTTCTGTTTACCGTTGTTACACTCCCAAGTTCCAACTTCTAAGTTCCAAAGTTCAAAAGATAACAGTTGGTTCTTCACTCAGCCTCTAGAAATAGAACGTATTGGTTGAGAATGGAAACAATGGCCCTCAAATGGAAAGTCATCTACCCTCAATCTATGGTGAGGAGCTATTGCTGTGGTTCTAAGCCATGGATGTCTATGAATAACTATTACAAAAGCTGTATCTGTATGAGCAATCCCCAACATGCCTGACCATGTTAATTTGTTGTTTTGAGAGAGTAAGAGCTTCTTTTAAAGATTTTGTCAACTGGAATTAAATTTAAGTATGAGTCTATCTTTTCCCATAAGAAAAGTTAGTAGCAGGCCACAATGGCTTCATAATTTCCTATTTGAAAGGCTGATGTGGCAGAGGCATACATTTTTCTACCAGTATGTCAAGTTTTCTCCCCTTTTTATCAGTCAGAGTGGAATGGTCTCTGCTTTTCTGGAGCTCTAACAGGGGTCACCATAAGTCAGCTATGGCTTGAGGGCACCACTCACTCACTCACTGGCTGGACAGCACGAGGCAGCAGGATATCTTCTTTCCAGATATGCTTATTTGATTTTCCCAGTTAAACAGATGAATTGATGCTGCCCCACGTGTAGTGTGTAAATATTTAGATATTTAAACTGTAAGAAAAATGAAACAAAACATTTGTTCTCAGAATTCATTGTCTCTGAGGTGGAAAAGCTTGTCACTGAGTGATTCATAATAAAGGGTGGGGGAGAGGCATAAATCAGCTGTTGGTAATCATAATACCTCAGGAGGCCTTCACTAGCTCTGTTCTTGTATGATGATGGAGAAAAGCTGTTCTGGGCACTTACAATTACAGTGAGTCAGCGCAGGTTTCAGGGTTCACATCAGGGGTACGTACTTTGCCTGATCCTAGGATTGTGGGTGTGGTCTTGCTCAGGTTCATTTGCATGGTGTGGAAGGCAGTTCTTGGGGGAGGAAACTGACTTTTCTTGAATGTTCCTACTTTATCTAAAAAATACAGTTTTTTGTCAGGAGGAGGACTAGAAATTACCTCATTGAGAGTCACACTGGGATCAGCACTAATTGAAGACTGGAAATGGTCCTACCTTTTGCGAATTAACTTAGGAAGGCAGTTGGATTCCTCTGCCATGCTTAGGGATTGGGGTTTGATTGCCCAAAGGCACTGGTCATCTCGATTCTTTCAGGATGTTCCCAAGTGAGCTGCAAGTTTCCATGCTGTGTGTTGGGGGGGGGGGGGGGTCCACACAACTTCCTTGTCTTCTGGGTTAAGGCAGGGAGAAATAAATGTATCTCCTTGAAAGTTCAGTAAAAGTTACATTGGCCTAACCTAGGTGGAGCTTGGTATGTGCTATATCATACCATACCAGTATTGTCTTAGGACTCATGGATGTAGTTTGGGGGTAATAAGACCTGGCTTTTTTACTTTTTGTAGCGCGTGAATCATCTAGACAACAGACAGGTTAAGTCAGAGTGGAACTAGATGAGTGCTGGTGACTTTGCTGTCACGTCAGAAGTGCCATTCCTTGCAATTCAGCTCATTGTCTCTGAGGTGGAAAAGCTTGTCGCTGAATGATGCATAATCTCAAGGCTATTGTGGGCTTGTTCTTTGTTCGAAGGAGCAGAGGTGGAACAGGCTGGCCAGAGAGGTGTCCTCTGCTGTGTCTCGAGACAAGGTGAGCGGTGTGCTGACGTGTTTTTCTTTTAAAAGAAAGGAAAGGGGCATTTAGAATTAATCACTTAAAACCAGTCAGGGCTTAGTGTTGCAGCTATTTTTTAAAAACTCACTTCCTCATAGAGGAGAATCTGAAGAGTCATCTCCCTAAATGCACTCCAGCCTGCCACATAGATTAAAGGATTTGGTTAAAAACGAAACCGAAGACCAAATTTGATGTCCTTTTCTGCCCTTCTTGCCTTCTTTAGTCCACTAAGCCTCCTGGTGGTTTGGCACCATCCTCCCAGGAGACCTCTACTGCTGGTCCTGCCGAGGTTAATAGCAAGGTCTGTCTCTGATTCTTTCTATATGCACGGCATGCTCACTCTTCCTTGCAGCACACCCTGGCCGTGACTGAAGTCTGTTCTCCCAAGTGGTCTTTGTCAGTGGCTGTGCTGTCCTGTCTATCCAGATCAAGTATCACTTCATTTAATCCTCCTAGCACAGTGGTTTTCAAGTTGTATTCTGGGAAACACTGGGGTTTGTGGGACGGGGAGTCCTCTGAAACCTGTCAAGTGATCATCCTTCCTTGATGCGATCCTACATATTTGGGATCGCACCATAACTAAATTAATACCAGACACGTCGAGGCACTCTCCTATTTCTGTACAAAACATATCAACAGACACTAAAACTCAAATAGCAAAAACACTGAAAACTACTGATATTAAAAGATATAGCAACGAAGGACGGTCTCATAAGCAAAACTGAGATAGAACAAAAATTTCAAGGCTCAATTCCATGGTTCTTATATCTGCAATTACAAGCTGTCGCCCAACAAATAAACATAAGAAAGGTTATGAATGCAACTCAGACAAGATTTGAGCAATTCATGGATGCTAAAAAATATCAAAAAAAGGGCATGATTTCAAAAATATATGGCCTGCTATTGTCCTTTAACATCCCTAACAATTTTAGTTATCAAACTAAATGGCATAAAGATCTTAATGAAGTACTGACATTAGACAACTGGGAAAAAGTATGGGCATCAAAATTAAATAAATCCTCAACTATATTAACTAAAATACAAAGCTATAAAATTGTACACAGGTGGTACCTAACACCCAAAAAAATCTCCTTAATTTATTCCTCAGCATCGCCCTCTTGTTGGAAGAAATGCAATAATGAGGGTAATTTTGCTCACTGTTGGTGGGAATGTCCCTTGATATCTCAATTTTGGTCAGAAATACTAAATATTATTAAGGAAATAACGGTACAGTGTCCCTATGTCACCAAAAGTAATCTTCTTGGGACTGTGGGATCAGACATTGATCCCAAATGTTAGAAGAGACCTTATCAACTCTCTCCTGGTGGCAGCTAGGAGTGCAATAGCAACCAAATGGAAAGACCAATCTCCACCTACTACAGAACTTTGGTTTACAAAAATCTGGAACCATTTGATAATGGAAAAAATAACTGACAATCTACATCAGATGGAATATCAATCTTCGGGATCAAACTTCTGGGAAAAATGGATCCCATTTTACGAATTCATAGAAGCAAGAGATCTGCAGCCTCCCTCTTCACACCACTCATTGTTGATGTATTAAAGTTGAAGCACTGTGTTAATATTTGTAAATGCAATGTATTATACTGGTTTGTTGTTTGATTATTGTTACAGTTCTAAAATTGAATAAAAATATTTTTTTTAAAAAGTGATCATGGTGGACATGAAAAGCTGGAGGCTGCTCTCCATCTTCTTCTGTTGTACTTGGCTATGGGGAATGGATGTGCTCTCAGCTTGCATAGAACATTGGCAAGGTCCATTAGACCTATGACCAAGATTATGTGTTCTGCTTATGCACTCACAACATAGCCCTAAACCCTCGGCTGCTGCATGCAGGAGTTCTGTGGCAAATGTTCCTGGATTTCACAGGCGAGCAAGTCCATGTGGAAAAGATTGCCTGAAAGAAGAAAGTTTGACAACCATTGCTCTAGGGCTAAAGAGAAGAATGAAGATACCTTAAAAAAAAGTACAGCTGTGATTATCCATATATTTACTTACAATAAACTAATCATTCAAGACTTATTCAAAGTCTCTCACTCCTACTGGTTCAGTGCTCTCCATAAACATGTTAAATGTTATCTTGCATGTTTGCAGGGCTGGGCATCTTGGAAGTTGCATGTGGCACAGAAGTTTCTTCTTTTTGTTGAACCCTCTGAAGAATTCTGACAGTATAGCCTAGTTTTGTTTTTTCCTAAGAACAAAAGGTGGGACTCCTTTGAGAAGAAATTTTCATTAAAATTATAATACTTTGGGAATTCTGTTGCATATTGGCAGGCAAGAATGTTTAAGAAACAGGTTTCGATTACCCACAGTTACTGGTCATCTTTATTCTTTTAGGGTGATCCCAATGAAATTTCATTCATGCCCACACCTATTGCAGTGTCCATTATGCATATTAAATTACCCAATTTTAATGATGAATTAACAATGTGTTTTTATAAGTGTTTATATATTAAGGGAGTTTTGTTATTAGCTGTCTTGAGAGAGAAGCTGGGTAGAAAATTTAAATACAAGAATATTTTAAAGATTTTGTGACTCAAAGCACATAGGATTTCCTGGAGGTTTCCAACTGAAGCACTAACCTGACCTGAATCAGCTTCAGCAAGGTTGCTATGTAATGCTTCCTGCACCCTGGGCTCAAAGCAATGCATTGCAAAAAACAGATTATATGCAGCAAATATTTTTTTTAAATTGAGTAAAATGAATTAACACAAGTTTACACCTGAATTTTGATTTTTTTTTGCACAGATGTTCTCAGTTTATATATTTTGTTTTGAATGTCCTGCACTGGTTTTTTCCCCCTCTAATATTTGCAGACAGCAAAAACAAAACCCCCAAGGGCAAGAGTAGTAGCAAAAGGACACGGGCTGAAGCCAGTGAGAAAGGGTAAGGTAGAAAAGCAGGGCAGAGAAGTTCCACTCTCTGAAAACTGGAGCTTTTGACAGTGTAGTGCTCGTTCCCCTGGGGATGAGGGTGTTGGAAAAAAGGAAGGGAGGACCACCTTTTGCTGTAGGTGAAATTTGGAGACCACCTTGGGCAGAAATTCCATGCTAGTGTGGAGCATGACCGTACCAGGGAAAAACTGCAGGAAGGGAGGGTCACACCGCAGAGCAGACCGCTCCCCAACACGCCTAGAGGACGTGACTGCCACCAGAAAGGCTACCTTCTGTGTGAGTAAAGGCAAGGGACAGGTGGACAGGGGCTTGAAGGGCCGGAGCATCAGTTGGGAGAGTACCAGGGACAGACTCCACTGAGGAATCAGCGGGGCCCTAGGAGGGAAGGTCTTGAAAAGGCCCTTAAGGAACTGCTTGGAAAGCCAGTGTGTAAAAACGGTGTTTCCATCAATCTGCTCATGAAAAGCAGAGATCGCAGGACAAACCTAAAGGAACTAACAACAGAACACCACTGGTTGTCACCTATAGCTCCCAGCTCAAACCCATCCAACGTATCATCAGTGAGCTACAACCCATCCTGGAAAATGATACCTCTCTCTCAGAAGTCCTGGGTGGAAGACCTTTCCTTGCCTACAGACAGCCCCCCAATCTTAAACGACTTCTCACTTACAATCATGAATCGGCCAGCAGAGTCACCAGCACAGGTACCAGGCCCTGCAACAGACCCAGATGCCAGCTCTGCCCCTATATCTACCCAGGGAATACAATTACAGGACCCAATGGCATCAACTACACTGTCTCTGGCTCTTACAGCTGCTCATCCTCCAATCTGATATATGCCCTCATGTGCCAACAATGTCCTTCTGCTCTGTACATTGGACAAACCAGCCAACCTCTACGCAAAAGAATAAATGGACACAAATCTGACATTAGAAATGGAAACGTCCAAAAACCAGTGGGAGAACACTTCAATCTACCAGGACATTCCACCAAAGACTTAAAGGTCGCTGTGGTTCAACAGAAACCTTTCAAAAACAAAATCCAACGGGAGGCTGCTGAATTGGAATTCATATGCAAATTTGACTCTGTCAAGCTGGGACTGAATAGAGACTATGAATGGTTATCACATTATCACAGGTAACAGATTCCCTTTACAGAGGCGTGGTCTGGGGGAGCCCAGTGACGCCTGGTGTGGGCTTTCGGGGACCACAGTTCTCTTTGTCAGATGCAGCTGGCAGGGAGAGCTGTGGTTACCGAAGGCTTATACTACATAGGAATTGGATACTTTCACTGCTACAAACTAATACGGCAAACTGACTGCACACCAAAAGGAGATGTTTACATTTCCAAGCAAAGGAATGTTTTGATTGCCTCCACGCTAATTGCATTCTGTCCCCTTGTGATTTATGTCCCCTTCTTTCTCCCCTCTCTCCCCTCCTCTTCTGTATTTGACCAGTTCGGATCATGCATCTGACGAAGAGAACTTGATTCTCGAAAGCTTATGCTACAATAAAATTGGTTAGTCTTAAAGGTGCTACTGGACTCTTTTTGATTTCATAAACAAGACTGTGTTGCTAAATAAATCCTAGGTGTGGTAAATGCTCAAGGTGGAGCAATATATACACTGGCCCCACCCGGGCAGTGGCCCTGGTAACTGGAGCTTTAGTTCTATATAAAGCCCTTTGAATTGGAAACCAACATTACTTGGCAAAGGTAAGAGAACTAGACATGTATTCTGAATATGATCATTTCTAACCATTATAATTTATTAGAAAGGTTATGATACAAGTGGTTTTATTTCATCTTAATTTATATAGTGATTCACAATACCAGCATGAACACTTGAAATACCAGCTAGATTATTCTGGAAGACGTATAATGATTATTCTGCATGTCATATATGATGAGTTTGATCCTAAATAAAAATTAACTTTTCTTTCTTGCAGGTTCTGTTACTTGAAGCAGTAAAGGTTCATTTTTCCAGAATGTCACAGAGTATGTTACCTTTAATTTTTTATTTTTTTGAAAATTAAATTACAATTGATGTTTGACAGATAGAGACCTGTAACAAAATGCTGCAGATTGTTTTTATTTTTCTTATGTACCCTTCATGTAAACTGCAGTATGGAGTATAAATTAAGGAGCTGAGTAAAACGGTTCTTTTTAAGTGTTTTAGAATTATGCTTTCCCTTTAGCCCACTTCTTAAATACTTTTTTTGCCTTTTCCCTCTCTCCACCTTTTTTTCATTCTGCCTTCTTTGTCCTTTGCCTCTGCTTCACCATCCCTACGGCATCTTCCTATTTCCCTGTAACTTGCTTGTCCACCCATGGCATTCCTTTCTGGCTCCAGTCCTTACAACAGCTCCCCTGTCACCTTTCCTGATTCTGTCTTCCTCCCCACCACGCTCGTTTTGTTTCCTATTCCATCACCTGAGTATTCTTTCCCATGCAGCATTCCCTTTCCTCAGAGCTTTCCATTGTCTTTCACCCTTCTTATCTCCCCATAGTCACACTATACCCTTTGCAGCTTGCAACCCTTCCTGATATTTCCCTCCCTTTCCTGCTCCCTCCTGCAGCACCACTTCCCATCCGGGTTCCTCCTCTCTATTTCTGTGTATTTGTAAACAAACAAATGCACACAAGTTTTCATATCCAAAACAACATCAATTTTTTAAAATCCAAATTTACTAGTGGCAAATTTGGATGGTTGCATGCATTTCCTACCCCTGTAATTTTACAACGTATACAAGCAGGGGTCCCGTGAGGAGTTGCAGAGGGTGTGTGAGTCTCATTTCCCCTTCTCCCAGTATTTCCTCTTTCCCTCTCCTGAAAGCCCCTATAGCATTTTCCCTTTTCTTGCTTCATTCTCTCCTTCCCACCTACCAGCCAACCTTCCTTTATATGCCTCCCTGTCTTCAGCTTTCCCTCCTTCCCTCCTCTTGATGCCCTCTAGCCAAGAAAACTATAGCCCCACTTGCACAGTGCCATTTCCAGGCCAGAATCTATTGTGCAGTGGAGAACTAATGAGGACTTGCAGGAGGAACCTAGGGATCCCATTCTCCCAGTGGGAGTAGGAGATCCCCTGCTTTTACCCTCTGCCCCCCACTTCTGCTTACTTGGCCGGTGGAGGAGGAAGGCTGGGGGTGGGGAGGGCCTCCTGGGCGCGCTCCTGAGGCGACATGACAACATCACAGATGTCATTGTGCTGCCCCAGGAGCACTCCTGCGCTTCACCGCGGGCCATTTTGGGCCCCAAATGGGCTGAATTGGGCCTGTTTGAGGCCCAGATCAGCCTGCTGTGAAGCGGGCATGCACCCCTGTGCCTGCATGGTGACGTGGTTCTTGGAATGTGGTTCTTGGTGGTTTTTGGAATGTGAATTTCTTGTAATCTTCCCTGCATATTCACTCATTCATACTTGCATGGATTAAAGAATAAGGAAGGGAAGAAGAAGATAAGAGCCAGGTCTTCCCTCCTCCTGCTGGGAGGGTAAGGGGACCTGGCAACCCTAGGGGAACTTCATTTTTTCCTGCATCCCTCTGTATCCCCTTCCCCACATTATTTCTTTCTCCTGGTAACCCTAAGGATCCCATTTCCCCAGTAGTGGTGGGAGACCCCCCACTCCCATCCTCTGCCCACCATGCCATCTCTCATCTGGCTGGTGGAGGGAAAGGCATGGGGACGAGGCAAGAACCTGCCAGATGTTATTTCTGGGGCAATGCAGAGGCACTGGATTATGCCAGAGGCTGATTGGGTAAAAATCAGCTCCAAATTCTAGATTAGGGGCCAATTTTTACCCAGTCAGTCCTTGCCTTGACCCATCACTTTCTGACACGATGCAGAAGTGCTCTGGAGCATGTGTAAGTCTCTGGATCAGCCCCCCTGCTTTCCTGCCCGAAGAGACCTGGCAATCCTAGACGACCCCCAAATCCTTGCCTTTCCTTTTTTTTTAATATATATTTTTATTCAATTTTAGAACTGTAACAATAATTAAACAACAAACCAATATAATACATTGCATTTACAAATATTAACACAGTGCTTCAACTTTAATACATTAACAATGAGTGGTGAGAAGAGGGAGGTTGCAGATCTCTTGCTTCTATGAATTCATAAAATGGGATCCATTTTTCCCAGAAGTTTGATCCCGAAGACTGATATTCCGTCTGATATAGATTATCAGTCCTTGCCTTTCCCTGCTTCATTCTTTCCTCCCCACCTAGCAACCTATGTTTTATCTGCTGCCCATCTTCAGCTTTATTTATTATTTATTTATTTGGTCTATACCCTGCCTTTCTCCACAATGGGGACCCAAAGCAGCTGACATCATTTCTCTCTCCTCTGTTTCATTTTCACAACAATACTGTGAGGTAAGTTAGGCTGAGAATGTGCAACTGGCTGAAAGTCACCCAGTGAGATTCCACGGAGAGTGGTAATCTGAATCTTAGATCCTAGTCTGAAACTCTGACCGCTACACCACACCTGCTTTTATGAGGTGGCTGCTGTTGAACAGTAGTAAGTAGCTGGGCCTGGGTGAGTCATGCAAGTCAGGTGGTAGCAAGTCACCCAGCGGCTTCTGCTTGGTCTGGACCCAATGAGTTCTCCCTTAAAGGCCAAAACAGCTTTGAAAAGTGCTATGCACATTCTCCCTGCTTTTGTTGACAGAAACCAAAGTTTCAAGTCTTGCAATGCAATTGTGATTGCCTAGCAACAGCCACTGAGGACATTTGTTTCTTAAAGATACAGGTGCTGCTTATATTCTTTGAGGGGAGAGGGTAGTTAATCACTCTATGCATTTTTTTAAAAGATTTCATTTCCCCCCCAGACCTGGGGCACTTTTCAATTTCGTAGAAAAATCTGTATGTTCATGGCCCCAGTCTCTGGTTTTGAGTACCCACAGATTTGGTCATGTGTAGAATTAGATATATTGATTATCTCACTACTACAAAATCCTAATAATATTTTAGAATTACTAACTTTTTAAAAATTCTCCTTTTGAAACAAGTTATGTTTTAAGAAGAGAACAAAAACGTTTTCTCCCCATCTAAAAATAGCATTTACAATTTATAATTTACAGTGTTGATGAACTGGTAATTTATGGACTTGCTCTCAGGGCTGTAGTTTGTTCTAGAATAAGCCTTAGAGA
Organism: Eublepharis macularius; assembly: GCF_028583425.1. Taxonomy (NCBI): domain Eukaryota; kingdom Metazoa; phylum Chordata; class Lepidosauria; order Squamata; family Eublepharidae; genus Eublepharis; species Eublepharis macularius. The sequence goes on from NC_072798.1 coordinate 24,412,859, forward strand.
CTGCTGAATAAGATGTTGTTTGTATATGCTGTTTATATTAAAATTGCTTTAAGACATTCTCAATCTCTTTCTGGGCCCAGAAATATTAAGTGAAATTAGAAGTGGGGATGGGGAATGCATTAGATTAAACTAAAAACCATTTACTTGCTGTAGATCAAGAACGTGAAGCCAAGGAAACTGAGACAAAGATAAATGAAGCAAGCAAAATAGACATTGTAAGTACTGCTGTTGATTAGAAGGAACACCATGGACATGTTACATTTAGGGTTGCCAGGCCCCTGCAGGGGTAGAGGATCTTCTGCCCCCAGCTCCTGAGAGGAAAAAATGGCAGTCAGGCAGACTGTATGACATCACTTCCATGGAAACCTTGAAGCTCCTACAGTCTTATCTCGGAATTGCTGGAAATTCTGTGGTTGGGCCATAGTTTCTGGTGATTCTTAGAGAGGTGTGATATCACTTACGGGTTTTCCCAGAAGTGATGTCATGCCACCAATGTCCCTTCCCATCTCCCCCCCCCCCCCCAAAGTCTACTGCTGATTGTCAGGCTATGCATGGCAAACCTAGTTACAGCCACCATCAGGTCTACAGGAGACTTACACACAAGTTACCTGATCTGAGTCAATACTTTGGGGAAGTGTTTTTCCCCACTGCTTTTCCCTAGGGTTGTCACGTCCCCTTACCATTCCAGTGGGAGGGGGAACCCGGCACTTAACTGCTGCTCTTCATTCCTCATGTGTTCTGGGAAGTGACATCTCAAGAAGTATTAAGGACATGATTTAATTGAATTTTAATAACTGATCTTGGATGTATCCTTTGGTTTGGATAGATGGACAATCCTAAACTTGTCATTATGGGGTAAAGTAAATACACTCAAAACAAGTATTATACCTTGAATTATATATTCCTTTTTATATAATGTGTAATTCCTTTTTATAGACCTTGTAGCTATATTCATAAAATTAATACTTTGTTTTGGAAATTTATGTGGGGTACAACATCACACAAAATTTCTTTAAAGAGAATGCAAGTTTCAATCAATGAAGGAGATTTTGGTTTTCTGGACCTTAGTTCTTATCATCAGGCATGTTTGTTAATGTGTACAAATTATTGGGATTGCTCTTCTCAATTGGAGTATCCATCTTGGTCTCTCCTGGAGGCCTCTTTTTGGAACAACTTTTTAAGTGGAATGTAATAAGATCTACTTATGTTGGGATGGATTTTGTTCCTCTAATAATCTCTACAACTAGAGAAGTATTGTGCATAATATGACAATATCAATTTGACCTGTTGTCACATGCTAAACTACCATTATAGTCAAATTCAGATTTAAAACTTGGGAAGAAATCTTTCTTATACAAGGCTTCAACAAATAAGGGAATTTTTACTTTAGATCAACTGATAGATAATGGTGATGAGTTCTTGTTGTTTTTCCAACTGAGGTCTAAATATGATTTGCCAACTTCCGCTGAATGCCAGTATTTACAACTGCAATATTTGTTGGTGTCAAAATATGGCCCAAAAGCTTTGAGTGCTTCAGAATCTCTCCCGCTTTTGAAGATTCTTACTGAATCAATACAGAAAACAAAAAATACAATATTTCTATATAAATATTTGAAGTTGGTTAATAAAAATGATACACAGAGCCTTAGAGATGAATGGAATAATGAACTGGAGCATCCAGTTTTGCTAAAGTAATGGGATAAGGCTTTAAGCCATATACCTGTTGCTACTATGGATCTTAAGTTGCAACTTATTCAGCAAAACTTTCTACTAAAGGGCCGTTTCCAGACGGCCCCCCGCCTTGCGAAACGTCGCACGTCGTCGCGCGTCGTTGCGCAGAAAACGCGAAATATCGCGTTTTCTCGCGCGAGTTTTGCGCGACGTCGCGCAAAACTCGCGCGAGAAAACGCGATATTTCGCGTTTTCTGCGCAACGACGCGCGACGACGCGCGACGTTTCGCGAGGCGGGGGGCCGTCTGGAAACGGCCAAGGTTTAAGCACAGCATCTAACTGTTGGTGTAATTCACAAGATGCTTCTCTTAAGCATATATACTTTGGACATGTTCAGTCATTCAGCCCTTTGGGGAGGAATTTATTAGTTGTGTTAATTTTATGTCAGAACATCCATTTATATGTAATCCGCTCAGAGCCTGCTGGAAACGAGGGGAGGGCGGAATAAAAGTCGAAGATAAATAAAAATAAAATAAATTTTTGAGGATGTTAATGGACTGTTAAACTATTTGTCTCGCTCTTGGAATCTAACTGATGGTCAACAGAAATGGACCTTCCATATCCTTACAGTTGCTAAAATACTTCAACACTGGAAAGACAAACCCCACTTCTTGTAATTCATTGGATTGAAGACCTTATAAACATATCAACACTTGAACGTTTAGTATATAGAAGGCAATTGTGTATGGACTTATTTTTAGATATTTGGAAATCTTTTATGGATACCTATGTATATATTTGCTTATACTGTTTTGTAGCCAGCACATTCCTTTTTTGGGGGCGGGGGGGTTGCTTTTTAATTTTTTTTCTGTTTTTCACTAAAATAGTGCTGCTGCTGCTAAGAATAAGAATATAAGAATAAGATACCCTGGTCCCAAGCCATGTAAGGCTTTAAAGGATAAAAAGAGTGGTAGCCAGTGTAATTGCTATAATATTGGGCTTTCATGTTCCCAATAGCTGGCCCCAGCCAGCAGTCTAGCTACACCATTCTGTACCATCTGCAGCTTCTTAACTGTCTTCAAAAGTGGCTCCAAGTAGAGCACAGTTGAGATGTATCTAAGGTATGGATCACTGTAATCTCACTGTTAAATTAGATCTCTGCAAAGATATTTCTGCTTCAGATTGGCAGAATATGCAGCTGCGCGAGTAATTGCAAGGGTCCCAATTAGGGAACATATAACACCTATACTACGTCAGCTGCACTGGTTACCAGTTGAGTACCAGGTCCGGTTCAAGGTTTTGGTGTTGACCTATAAAGCCCTATGCGGACTGGGCCCAGCATATCTGCAGGACCGCCTCTCCCTAAATATACTCCAGAGGACACTTTGTTCTACACACACAAAACTTTTGGTGGTCCCCGATCCTTGCAAGGCTCGCCTGGCCTCGACCAGAGCCAGGACCTTTTTGGTCCTGGCACTGACCTGGTGGAACTCTCTGACTGAGGAAACCAGGGCCCGGCAGGATTTATTATCTTTCCGCTGGGCCTGTAAGACAGAGATGTTCCGCCAGGCATATGGTGGAGGCCAGGCTGGGCCCCCACTGGCCATACTAAAGATCTGTCCACCACCCTACATATGAGCCAGGGCTTGAAAAGGAGTATTTATCATCGCCATCTGAAGAGAAGCTGTATTGTATAAAGTTGTTTTAATGTTTTTTTATTTAATGTTATTTGTATACTGTTTTATCTGATTTTAACTGCATTTATGTACATTGAAATGTTGAGCTCCGCCCTGAGCCCGCCTAGTGGGGAGGGTGGACTAAAAATCTAATATAATAAATAAATAAATAATATGTTCCCATTAAGTTTATTTATCAAAAGATTCATCAATGTGACAATAATATGGTGAGTATACTTCCCAGAGCAAATAGCTTCTGTTTGATTTGTTTTCTGCCACAATAGACAAACATAGCTACATCGCTGAAGTTACCTTCCAAGATCACCCTGAATGAACTAATTCAATTCTTCAAAAATAAAGCCTCATAAAAATAGCACACATATATTTGATTTAAATCTTGAACATTAGAAAACACTGATAAAAATGAGAAACTTTTAAAGCGATTCTTCTAAACATATATAAAGGAAACAAGTCAGGTAAAATATGAAACATATGCCATTACAAAATAGCTCTTTAGGAAAATATGAAAACATCTTTGCTTGAAGACATAACGGTTCTAGTAAGCAAGATAGTAAACAATATTTTGTCTAGCCCATCAGTTAAAATTAGGGTTTCCAACCACGGGGCCTGGAGATCTCCCAGAATTACAACAAATCTCTGAACTATAGAGATATAGGTTTGTCAGGTCTCCTGCCCCCCCCCTCCAGTGGGAGATCGGAGGCCCGGCACTTACCTCACTGTTGCCCCCCGTTGCGCATGCCTAAAGCATGTGCGCACTCCCAGCTTGTGCGATGACCTCTTTGGGGAAATGACATTGTGGGGGTGCATGCCGCCCTGGGAGTGCTCCTGTGCTCCCCGGGAGGCTGAATTGGGCCCAGTTGGGCAGATTTGGGGCCCAACTTGGCCTGAATCTGGCCACTGTGGAGCAAAGCAGTGCTCCGCAGATTCCAGACAAATTTGCCCCAAATTGGGCTGCTGCAGTGTGTGGGAGCACACTGTACTACCCAGGAGCATACAACGCTGCCCAGGCACATTCCCCCTCTGCTAGCCAGGTAAGCAGGGGTAGAGGGTAGGGGCGGGGAACCGGCATCTTTATTTCCTCTGCAGAAAATGGCAGCTTTGGAGGCTGGACACATGGCATTATACCCCATGAGGGTTACCCAACCCCTTGCTTGGGGTGGGGAATCTCCTGCCCCCACCTGCATCTCCCCAACCCTGCTCACCCTGGCCTGCTGGGGGGAGGAGTGTCGGGAGGCTGGCTGGAATTTCTGAAGCATGTGGAAAAATGGTTCATGTGCGCTCTAGAGGCTTTCTGCTGATGTCACTTTCTGTTTAAAACAGAAGCAGAGAAGGACAAAATTGGCACAAAACATAGTAAGTTGAAGGTAAGGGGGAGACCCAATATCCCATTGAGGTCCCTCCTCTCCCCAAACACTCCAGGAATTTCCCAGTCCAGAGCTGGCAACTCTAGGTAAGATACTCCTTGCAAGCCCTGCTCTCTCTGCCTCTGCCTGAAGAGGCGAGGCGTATGGTAAACTGAGACATGGCTTCTTCAGTATTGGTGTCTTACCTTTGGAATGTCTTCCCCCTTAAGGCTTGCCTAGTTTCTACCCTGCTCTTTTTTAAGCAGCAGGCCAAAACATTTATTTTTATTCAAGCTTTAAAGGTTAATCTTTAAAAAAAAAAAACGTTTACAGTCTTCTGGAAGACGTGTGCATGGAAGGCGCAGTGATTTTTTAAATTAAATCTCTTTGTTTTTTAACAATTGAACAATAGGATGAACTGAAACCTCCTCTGCGTTTAAAAAGCAAAAAGGACCTCTTCATGTGCCTTGCTCTTCATATGGAAAATTCTCCAATGTGCGAGGATCCAGAAGGAGACGTATGTATTGTAACTTCACAGATGCTTAATGCAAGGGTCGGGGTACCAAAGCCTCTTGCAACAGGTCTCGGATAATGCAGCCTTGGACTCATCTGGTAGCCTATCATGGGCCTGATCCGCCACCTCTCAACATCAGTTCTGTCTTGTTGGGTTCAGTTTTAATTTGTTTGCTTTCAGCTATGAGCACAGCTGTTAGGGAGTGACCCAAAATCTCTACTGCATCCTGCAGTGATTTGGATAGTGAGATACAGAGTTTTAAGTAGTGCTAGCAATCTGCTGTAGGGCAGGGAAATGTGTTCCCTGACTGCCCTATAGCTGAGATGCCTGAGACTCAGGCTACAGGTGAGACAATCAACTGTAAGGCAATGCGGGGAGGGGGGCAGCAGCGGCTAGCCTTGACTTTTGCCCAGGGCCCCAAAATCCCTAAGACTGCCCCTGCCAATAACCCAACTGGGCCAGTTGGACCACAGAGCCACTGTGAGGTCTGGAATTCTGACATAGAAGAGAACCTATATTCCAAATATATTTCAGTTTTCAAAGCATATAGTATTTTTGAGCATATAACTATGTTGAAGTTGTTGTCTGACCAATTCCCCTCCCCTCCCCCACAATATCCTTTCTTTTTTTTCCTTATCAGTTTTACAAATCTGGAATTGTAATATGTGAGTCGGACAAAGTACACAAAGTGGTGGCAATGTGCTGCTCCACAAAAAGCTTACATGCTGTGCAACGAGTCTTATTGAATACTCACATCACTTTGCGCAACTGCACTGTCTATTTGTCCAGAAAGCCTTGCTCTTCATGCTCCAAATTTCTCGTTCAAGGTAGGTCACTTATGGCATGAGGAACCAGGGGTAAGGGGTAATGTGCAGAGAAGAAAGAGAGCAGCTGAGAATAAAGTCTTGGAGACTAAGGTGTGGAAGGAGGATTGGATATTAACTTGCCAATGGTAGCAGAGAAGTCAAGGAGGATAAGGACAGAGTAGAGATTTTTACTGTGATGATGATGATGATGATGATGATGATGATGATGATGATGATGATGATGATGATGATGATGATGATGATGATAAGTGTACATATTGCACCAATACCTAGCTGATACTTAGGTCTCTGGTGGAAACTTGTATCAGCTGATACAAGTTGGCTGATAACGTGATAACGTGATCTTTATTATTGATTGTGTTGTGTGTAATTTGAATAACAACAACATTCGATTTATATACCACCATTCAGGATGACTTGACACCCACTCAGAGCGGTTTACAAAGTATGTTATTATTATCCCCACAACAAACACCAAGTGAGGTGGGTGGGGCTGAGAGAGCTCTGAGAAGCTGTGACTAGCCCAAGGTCACCCAGCTGACTTCAAGTGGAGGAGGGGGGAATCAAACCCGGCTCTCCAGATTAGAGTCCCATGTTCTTAACCACTACACCAAACTGGAATATTTCATAGTTTCAGTGGATACCAGTGGGTGGAAGCCAGACTGCAGGAAATCAAGAGAGGAGTTGAAAGATTTAGAGACATGGGAGGAAACATGTCATTCAAGGAATTCTAAGATGAAGGCTAGAACAGAGATGTATTGTTGTTAGAGACAAGAGGTTTCTTTGCGATTAGGAGAAATTATTGTACATTTGAATGCTGTGCAAGTAACCAGAAGAGACTCATAGATTGACAGTATACTAGAGAGTAGGGGTAGTAGTTGGAGAAGTGGTAGGAAGGAACTGGAAGGGGATAGGATCATAGAGAGATTGATCTGACAGTCACTCTACATGTTACTTATTTTGTGAGTTCTCCATGGAGCCAACCTGTGCTCTGCCCAGACACACATCACCTTGGAGATTGGCTTCTATTTAAAAAAAAAGTATGCAAATGGACTCAGAAAGCTGCCATGGGGGAGGGAAAGCTTCTGCCTTTCTCTCAAGTTTTTTTTTCCCTGTGGAGAGGAGACATTTCCCCATTTCTGCTGCTCCACTTGGAGGTATTGTGTACACGTGCAGCCGCAGAAAGGAGAAAACTCCTTCCCTGCACTGTTTTTGCATATGGAAAAAAGCTTGGGGGAAAAGCAGGAGAAAGCATCATCATTCTGCAGGCAGTGAAAAGAAAATTGGATGACATTCTTTTTTTTTAAAGAATTTTTTATTGGGTAGGTTAATACACATATCTAATACATACATCAGTTCCCTATAACACTCTACAACTTCTATACCGTATATTAATTAATTAAAACATATATTCCCCACCCTCCCTCCCCCTTTCTCTCTTGACCCCCAACAGCACTAAAACCTTTTTAACTCTCTTCATATTTTATCTATTCTAATATTTCTAATATTCCCGGTTCTTAAAGGTAAAGTTCCTAAACTTTAATTCCACTATCATATAGACATCAGTAATTATCCAAAGACCATAATTGTCCCTTCACATCCCACTTATTTTCCAGATATTCCTTAAGTTTCTCCCAGTCTTTTAAAAATTCATTTGAATTTTGGTCTTTCAATTTTCTAGTCAGCTTGTCCATCTCCACCATGTTCAACAGTTTTTGTATCCAATCTTCGATCTCTGGAGCCTCCACTTGCTTCCAATACTGCGCATATAATAATCTTGCTGCCACCATCATATAATATAATAATGTCCTGTCCATTACATTAATTTTTTCCATGCTAAGTCCTAACAAAAACAGCTCAGGGTTTTTCAACAAATTACCTTTTATAATTACCAACATTTCCGCATATATCTTAGACCAGAATTGTTTAGCCTTATCACAAGTCCACCACATATGATAAAAAGAGCCTTCATGTTGTTTACATTTCCAACACTTATTTGACATAGCATTACTCATATTTGCTAATTTTTTCGGTGTTAAATACCATCTATACATCATCTTATATCCATTCTCTTTTAAATTTACAAATGTAGATATTTTCATAGTATTTTTCCACAAGTACTCCAATGCCTCCATTGTAATTTCTTTATTAAAATTTAGTGCCCATTTCACCATTTGTGTCTTTACCACTTCATCTTCTGTATACCATTTCAATAACAACTTATAAAACTTAGAAATTATCTTTATTCCTTCTCCAAGCAAAAGTTCTTCTAACTCTGAGTTTCTGCTTCTGAAACCTACTTTTCTTCTGTCTACTTCAAATAGGTCTTTAATTTGTCAATGTTGTAACCATCCATATTTAAAAGATACGTCGTCTTCTTTCATCATTTTAACAGTGTCTCTTTCTATCAACAATAGTTCATCTGCGGTCTTCCTGTGCAGTCCCACATGGGACTGCGCACGCGCAGTCCTGCCGATTTCGGAGATTTTTACAGCTCAGAACCACTAGGGGGCGCCTCCGCCTCTCACTGCACATGCGCGGCCGTCTTTTCCCGCCGAAAAATAGCTCCTAAGAGGCGGGACGCCCCAATGTACCCTCAGTTCCTTTTTTGCCGCCGACTGGAAAGGTTCTTGCTGGCTCTGTTCTTCGGAAAACGTTTATTTTTCGAATTTCTGAAGATATCGGATACAGCGTTGTTTAAAAGATGTTCCACCTGCGATCGTAAAATGACCAAATCGGACGGTCATTCTGAGTGCCTGTATTGTTTGGGAGAAACCCACAACCCACAGGCCTGTAAGTACTGCCGCACCTTCACGCCGAAGGCCAGGGCAGAGAGATCGGGGAGGCTTCAAGCTTACTTATGGCGATGCGCGATGGCGGTTTCTGACCCACCTATACAGGGCAAATCCCCCGCGCCGGTAAGATCCACCACTCCGACTTCAAAACCTTCGGAGAGGTCGCCACATCCCCGTCAGTCTCCCACATCGACTGTTTCGAGGCCCCCGAGCCCGGCACGATTGGTTTGGAGCTCTCGACACCGACTACTCCAGCTCCGTCGGATCTGGTTTCAGGGTCAAGGCCTGCATCGGAACCGTCTGGTTCCATGGCTGGTGACCAAGCTGGGAGAGAGAGCTCCGTAGCTCCTTCGGAACCGAGAACTTCTCGGAGTGGATCGATGTCGGACTGTCCAAATACTTCGGTCAAATCCTCGGATCCGAAGCGTCCATTGGGCTTGGTGGAGGCGAGTCTGGAAAAGAAAAAGAAGAAGAGGAAGCATCCGTCTTCCAAATCTGACAAACAAGTTTTAGAGAGTGTTATCACCCCTCATCAAGATCAGCAGGGTGTTTCCAAACCCGAACTTACCTCAAAAAGAAGCCATCATGGATCCGGGGACGCGTCTTCACCCAGGAGGACTCCTGCTCCCGATAGGTCCCGGGGATCTGATGTAATTATGATCGAGAAACCCCCGACTCCTTTGGGGATACCTCGTTCACCTTCCCGTGACTCCTGGTCTTCTTGCTCTTCTCGGACTGACAGGGGCCATTCAAGGTCTCGCCGCTCCGACAGATACAATCCGTACTCGAGCAGACATCGCTATTACAGAGAGGGATCTTATGGTTCCAGACGGGACATTAGAAGGCGTTCGCGCTCGCCGTCCCTGCATGCTGGTTCCACAGGGGGATCCAGATGAACCCCGGGTTTTCCTGACACTGAATATGATGATTACCTCGCCTATGGTAAATCTTATGATTTTCCACCATCGGAGTCGCCGGATGGAGCGATTGGGCCATTGGAGGAAGCATCCCCGACGGAGGATTTCCGTGCTTACAACAAGCTGCTCCAAAGGATGGCGAAAGCCCTTGAGATAGCTTCCTCGAGGTAGCTTCCTCGGAACCACGATCGAAGGACAAGATCCTAAAACATATGTACGCTGGGTCGACTCCAACGGTTGCCTTTCCTATGATTGAAGGCTTCGTGGAACTTTTGTCTGGTCTGAATCTAAAACCCGCTTTGACCCCTGCGACTAATAAGAAAATTGAAAATCTATACAGAATCAAGGACGAACAATGTCCGTTTCTCTCTCTTCACCCACCTCCGTCCTCCCTTGTTACGGAGGATATGCAGGCGAAACCCAAGCAAGGCTCTTTGTCAGTCCTGTCAGATAAGGACAGTAGAAAGATTGATTCCCTGGCCAGGAAAGTCTATACGTCTACAGCATTTGGCATTAAAATAGCCAATTATGCCGCAATGATGCCGCGTACCAACTACTGTTATGGAAGAAGGTAGCCACTTTTGTGCCTTAACTACCAGAGGACCAACGGGTCTTCCTTCGAGTTATCCAAGAGGAGGCTGTTCGATTGTCAAGGCACCAGATCACAGTGAGCAGAAATATGGCTGACACCTCCACCAGGGCACTCTTATCCGCTCTTGTGTTGAGAAGATTCGCTTGGTTGAGGACCACTGCCTTACCCATGGATACACGGGCTAAAGTGGAAGCTCTCCCCTTCGAAGGGCTGAATCTGTTCTCTGAGAGAACAGATGAATATCTGTCAAAGAAGCGTAAAGACAGGCTGATGGCTCGATCTTATGGCGTGACGCACCAACACCAGTCTGGTCGCCCTCAGTACAAGCCCTACAATAGATATCGGCAACAATGATACCACCCTTATTATGGGTACAGGTTCCAACCTCAACGTCAGTACCAGAGCCCACAACCTACCTTTCAGAGGAGGCAGGGCGCTAAGAACAGGCAAGGCAATAACCAGGATCAGCCCAAATATTTGGGACATGCACAGAAACAATTCTGACAATCACAGGGACCTGACCCCTACTTTGGGGACAGGCTGTCTTTTTTCTTTACTGAATGGTGTAATATTACTTCAGACGTTTGGGTGTTGAAAGTAGTTAATGTTGGATATAAAATTGAGTTTGTCCAGTGGCCTAGTCTCTCGCTCCCTGTTCTTTCTTCTCAGGTGCCCCAACCGGGGGTGGTCTCAGAATTATCAGCGTTATTATTGAAGGGGGCTGTTGAAGAGGTACCCTCTTCTTCTTCCCGCATTGGTTTTTACTCGAACCTTTTTGTGGTGGATAAAAAAGATGGGGGTCTTTGCCCCATCCTGGATCTTCGAAAATTAAACAGATCTGTAAAGGTTCGAAAATTCAAAATGACCACTCTGCAAATGGTCTTGGCTCTGCTACCCTCTGATTCGTGGTTTGGGGTCTTAGACCTTAAGGATGCACACTTCCACATTGCCATTTTCCCGGAGCACAGGAAGTTTCTTCGTTTTACCTATGGTACTCGGATTTTCCAGTACCGTGTCCTCCCTTTTGGTTTGTCCACGGCCCCCAGAGTGTTCACTAAGTGTATGGCGGTGGTGATTGCCTTCCTTAGGACTCAGGGCTGCTGTGTTTTTCCCTATCTTGATGACTGGCTGATTGTTGGGCAGTCTGAAGGGGATGTTAGCAGTCAGATTTCAGTCACTTTGACTACCTGCCTAAAGTTGGGGTTATTTGTGAAACAAAAGAAGTCAAAGCTTGCCCCGGCTAGGGTCATCCAATTCATTGGGGACACTATTGATGGTTCTCAGAATGCAGGTTTTTTGCCCCTGGACAGAGCTGGTAAGATTATAGCTCTTATCAGAAGGTTCAAGAGATGTAGGTTTCAGCTGGCTAGACTTATTCAGGTTCTTTTGGGCTGTATGGCTGCCACTATGGCGGTGATATCTCTAGCGAGACTGAAGATGAGACCGCTTCAACTGTGGTTTTCGAGAGCCTTTTTCCCTGACAGGGACTTCCAAAGAAAAAAGCTTAGTGTCCCTCACAAGGTTCTCTTGTCTCTGGAATGGTGGTTGCAAGACACTAACTTTCTGGGGGGTGTAGAGTTTGGTTATAAGCAGCCGGACCTTTCAGTCACTACTGATGCTTCTACCCTAGGATGGGGTGCTCACTGTCAGGGTTTATATGCTCATGGTTTGTGGGATGACTCGGAGTGTGAGGAACACATTAACCTTCTTGAACTCCGTGCAGTTTATTATGCCCTAATTTCGTTTTCTGACTTGATAGACAACAAGACAGTACAAATCCTTACAGATAACACCACAACTATGTTTTATTTGAATAAGCAAGGGGGCACGATGTCTCGGTCCTTATGTGCAGAGGCGATGAAGATTTGGGACTGGGCCATTGACCACTCGGTCTGGCTAATAGCTGTCCATATTCCGGGTGTAGACAATGTCACAGCTGATTGCCTTAGCAGGTTGGGGGGTGACACCCATGAGTGGTCTCTTCACGACAAGTATTTACGTCCTGTCTTTTCAGAATGGGGGACCCCAGAGTTAGACCTTTTCGCCTCGGAGGAGAACTGCAAGACTCCCCGATATTGCTCCAGAGGAGGCGTCGGCCTCGAGTCTCTTGGGGACGCATTTCAGTTAACTTGGTCAGGTCACCTGTTCTACATGTTTCCCCCGTTCCCTCTGTTAGCCAGGGTGATATCCAAGATTCAGAGGGACAAGACGTCATCCATATTGATTACCCCGTATTGGCCATGGCAGCCGTGGTTTCATGCCCTGTTGAGACTGCACAATCGTATGCATCGGTTTCCAGATCGACCGGACCTGCTGTCATTTCAGGGGGTGTTTCATCACAGAGTTCATACACTCAGACTGACAGCGTGGCTGATTCTTCAGGAGGGGGTTTCTCGGAGGGAGTGATGCACGTCCTCCAAAATTCCCATCGCTTATCCATTCGACAGTCATACTCCCTGAAATGGAACAAATTTTCTGAATGGTGTGGGGGTAGAGGAGTCGATCCACTGGCCTCCTCCCTTTCTGAGGTCCTGGATTTTTTGTGGGGACTTAAGCAATCTGGCCTATCCAATTCCTCTGTTAAAGTTTACATGGCTGCTATCTCGGCCTTTCATCCTCCAGTTGATCGAAAGACTGTTTTTTTCCCACTATACATCAAAATTATTTTTGAAGGGGCTCAATAATTTGTTCCCCCCCGGTGAGGGTGTTAGTCCCTCAGTGGTCCCTACCTTTGGTATTGGCGAAGCTCCTTTCCAAGCACTTTAAACTGTTGGCTACTTGCCCTCTAAATCTGCTTTCATTTAAGGTGGCTTTCCTTGTAGCTGTCACATCTGCCAGAAGGGTGGGTGAGCTGGCAGCTCTCTCCTGCGAACCCCCTTACTTGAGTATTCATCCGGATAAGGTGGTCCTAAGAACAAAAATAGAGTTTTTACCCAAGGTGGTATCAAAGTTTCATTTAGCGCAGGAAATTTCATTACCTGTATTCTTCAAAGATTATGTGTCTGATGCTGAGAGGTCCCTTCATACTTTAGATGTCCTTAGGGCTCTCCTTTTTTATTTGGATAGGGTGAAACCCTTCCGGAAAGATTCTCATCTTTTTGTTTGCTTTGTGGGCCCAAAAAAGGGGATGAAAGCCAATTCTCAGACTTTGGCCCGTTGGGTGGTGCAGGCTATTTTGTTGAGTTATAAATGTGCTAACTTACCTTGTCCATTGGAGGTACATGCTCACTCCACTAGGTCTCAAGCGTCTTCAGCAGCCCTCCTGAGAGGTGTCCCGTTGCAGGACATCTGCAAAGCTGCGACTTGGGCGTCTGCGGATATGTGAGACACTATGCCTTGGACGTCCTTGACAGGAGAGAGACAGTCGTGGGTACAGCAGTCCTGCAATCAATCTTCCTGTCATAATGCATTTCTACCTGCCACCCAGGCATTTAAGCTTTGAAATCTCCCATATGGGACTGCACAGGAAGACCGCAGATGAAAAACAGTGTTTCATACCTGTAACTGTTGTTCATCTAGGTCTTCCGTGCAGGCACACATACCCTCCCTCCTTCCCCGCTAAATCTCTTGGTACTTACCTTGCAGTCGGCGGCGAAAGAGGACTGAGGGTATGTCGGGGGCGCCCCGCCTCATAGGAGCTGTTTTTCGGCGGGAAAAGACGGCCGCTCATGTGCAGTGAGAGGCAGAGGCGCCCCCTAGTGGTGTTGAGCTGTAAAAATCTCTGAAATTGGCAGGCCTGCGCGTGTGCAGTCCCATGTGTGCCTGCACAGAAGACCTAGATGAACAACAGTTACAGGTATGAAACACTTTTTCTTTATAAGTTATCCAGTCTTTGCCTTGGAACTCTGTATGTGGTTTTATCACCTCTGCCGGAACAATCCACAAGGGCCTTTTCTCTTCTAGATATTTTTTATATTTTTGCCAAACTGAAAAAACATTTCTCCTTACATAATGATGTTGAAACATACTATCTGCTTTGCATTTATCATAACATAGATATGCATGCCAACCAAACAAATTGTTGTGACCCTCCAAGGTTAGTAACTTTAAATTAGATAATTTTACCCAGTCTCTTAGCCATGTTAAACATATCGCTTCATGATATAATCTCAAATTTGGTAATTGTAATCCACCTCTTTCTTTTGCATCACATAACACTTTCATCTTAACTCTTGGCTTCTTCCCAGCCCACACAAAATCTGATATTTTCCTTTGCCATTTGTCGAATTGCTTGTTGTCTCTCATAATTGGGATAGTTTGAAGCAAAAACATCACTCTTGGTAACACATTCATTTTCACAACTGATATGCGTCCCAACAACGACAAATTCAGTTTGTTCCACTTTATCAAATCCTTTTCTAATTGTGACCATAGTTTTTCATAATTATTCTTAAATAAGTCTATATTTTTCATTGTTAATTCTATTCCCAAATATTTTGTTTTGGAGACCACTTCACACTTCACAATACTCATTAGCTCGGCCTGTTTCTTTTTCGTCATATTTTTATAGAGCAATTTAGATTTAGCTTTGTTAACATAAAAACCCGCCAGATCTTCAAATTCTTTAATCTTATTTAATAATAACGGTAATGTCTGGACCGGGTCTTCAGTAATAAACATCACATCGTCAGCAAAAGCTCTGAATTTGTAAGAAAAACTTTTGAGCCTTATACCTTTAATACTGTGGTCATCCTTTATCTGTCTTAACAATATTTCCAAAACCATAACAAACAACAAAGGTGAAAGTGGACATCTTTGTCTCGTTCCTTTTCTAACTTCAAATGTTTCTGTTATGTCATTATGCATATTGTCACTTGTTTGTTCTTATAGATAGCTTTTATAGCTTCTGTAAATTCTTGCCCCAGTCCCATCTTATCCATTAATAAAAACATAAAATCCCAATTTAAATTGTGAAAGGCCTTCTCCGCATCCGCAAACAGAAAGCCCACCTCTTTCTCAGGGTGTTTATCATAGTACTCTATGGCATCCATGACAACTCTCAAGTTGTCCCTTATTTGTCTATTTGGTAAAAATCCAGCTTGTTCTTCCCCAACAGAGTCCATCAAAAATATTTTCAATCTCTCTGCTAAGACTCTTGCAAAAATCTTATAGTCGTTATTTAACAATGATATAGGCCTATAATTTTTAACATCTGTCAAATCCTGTGCCTCCTTTGGAATCAATGAAATACTTGCCTTGTTCCAAGTTTTTGGTAGTCCTTTTTTCTTCATTATTTCATTCATCAACTCTTGCATAATTGGCACTAGGTCTTCTTTCAATATTTTATAAAATTTGGCTGAAATTCCATCTGGACCCAGTGCTTTTCCTAGTTGTGTTGAGTCTATAGCTTTTGAAATTTCCTCTTCCGTAATTGGGGCATTTAAATTTTTCTTCATAGTATCTGAAATCCTGGGTATCTTCGCCTTATCTAAATACTGTTCTATTTCTTTTACATCAGTAGTCTTTTTCTGGAATAATTTAGCATAATATTTGTAAAATGTTCTCTTTATGCCTTGGTGTTCCACAACTTCTTTTCCTTCCTCAACTATTTTGCCAATTATTTATTCTCTCTTTCTGAAAATTGGGTGACATTCTTAGTGACTATAGCCCTTACCCATGGGACCCCCCCTCCCAACTGCATAAAAGAGGAGAAAGTAAGGTGTTAAAATTACTGTTACAGACCATTAGAATTCTTCCTTGGTGAACAGGCATATGTGGGCAAAGATTTTCCCTCACCTTTGCTTTCCTGTTGATGGGATTATGATTTGAGGAGGGTGGAGGGTGCTGATTTTAAACAGGAACAGCAAAGGGTGCTAAAACCTACACACATGAACTCTACAATGGATTCATTCAAGCAAGAATTTCTCATTGTTCCCTCCACTTCCCACTATCGGTTGAGGAGGTGATGTCATGTAATGATTTAAGGTGCAGAAAGGAACAGAATTTACACCTCTTCCCACTTTGTATGGATCTTTTTGTACAAAACATGCACTTCTACCTCCACCTCTTCTTTACAGAGGAACAGGAAAACTAGTGCATAATTGGGCTGCTTTTAAATGAGTGAAATCTGAGCCTTCGCGCATCTCACTCTGCTTATGTATGAATATATGTGCATATTCTCTTTGTCTGTTTTTAAAAAGATAGACAATAGCCTCCACTCTGCACTGTAGACAGGCTACCTATGGTGTATGGGTTTGTGTATGGGGGATTAGAATGCAGCAAGACACCCCCTCAAAGCAGCACCTAGTCTTTCTTGCCTTACAAAGAAGACAAGTATTGCTCCTGCCTCTTTCTCCAAAGAGGCCAGCCATGGCAGACATTCAGGATTGGAGTGGGTGTGTGGGTTTAGGTAAGATTTAGATTAAGAAAAAAACCTATAAATGTAACTCTTGTTGCAACATCTTCTATACTGCCATCTGCTAGAAGGAAGGCACTTGTTCATTCCTACTGTTAGGCTAATGACCAGTAATTGAAATGGCCTTGTAAACAGTGTCCCAGCTATATAGAATCAGAGCCCTTTCTAAACCAATGAGCCAGCAATGTGATTGAGGAGAAATGCACAGAAATGCCAACCAGTGATGACATGTTTGGTGTGATGATGGACTAAGTGTTCTGGTTGGCTGGTATGCCTGCCAAGGACATACATACAGAGTTGACCTTCTATACAGCTCCTCCCCTAACGTTTGCCAAACAGGGAAAAGAAACTTGAAAACAGCATGAGGACATTGTGGCACTGGCAGGAAAAAACAACCAGAAGAAATGTCATTGGAACTGTGTGTATATTATGTGCCATCAAGTTGCTTTAGATTTATAGTGAACCTATGAATTAATGCACTCCGAAATGTCCTATCATTGACAGCCTTGTTCAAGTCTTGCAAATGGAAAGCTAGGGCTTCCTATACTGAGTCAGTCCATCTCATATTGGGTCTTTCTCTTTTCTTACTGCCTTCAGCTTTCCTAGCATTATTTTCATTTCCAGTGAGTCTTGTGTTCTCATGATGTTACCAAAGTAAAATAGCCTCAGTTTAGTAATTTTAGCTTCTGGAGAGAATTCAGGCTTGATTTTATCTGGGAGCCACTTGTCTTTTCGGCTGTCCATGGTATCTGTAAAACTCTCCTCCACATTTTGAATGAATTAATCTTCTTTCTGTCAGCTTTTCTTCCTTGCCCAGTGATAGGTCATGTTCAGATAATTTTTTGATCAGTTATCTGAATGCTCATTCCTGAGAGGAGTTAGCCCCAGTCTCAACACTGAAGAGGGAGACAGATTTCTGAGTGGAAAGGGATGGGGCTGGAGGTAAACAGACTTAAATACAAAAGGTAGCAAAGTAGCATTAAGAATGGTTAACATGGATGTGATGATCGGACTTGTAATGTTATTTGTCCAGGATGGCACAGAAGAAAGGCATTAATTAAAGTATTATTAATAATAATAAAAAATTTAAAACAAGTTCATTCAGCCAGGTATGTAATTTCATTTTTTTTCTAATTTAGGGGAAATTTCTGCAGTGTATTACTGGCCAAGACATCCAGAGCTGAAGCAAGGTGTAAACTTTGTCAAAAAAGATCTCTATCAAGTTGATCACTTGTTCCTAAGAAGTTCTGTAATTAGCAGTGTTTTTGTTCCATTAGAACAGCTTGATAAAGATACTGTATCAAAGCTTGTTCTTAGAACAAAGCGATATAAATGTCCACAGTGTAAACCCAATTATGAAGAAACTCGGAAAGAAAATTATGAAATTAACTGTGACCTGCTGGACTTGCAAGACTGCAGAAAGACTTGGGAAAAAAAAACAAAAGATGCTTTGAAGTATCTGAATGATTTGTTACATTGTTCCCATGGAAAATTTGAAGAAGGAGAACCTAGTGTGATGAACATCCATGCTTTGCAGCTTTGTTATCTTTTAGCAGCAAGATCTGGTAAGTTTGCTGTCAAGATAGGAAATCCTAAACATACAACCATTTCCATTTTTCTCTTTCTCTTCTAATCTGCTACTTGTGTATGTTTGATATATGAGTGTGAATAATAAAGTATAGGAGTAATTAAAGAATGAGAGAGAGAACAAAAAGAAAATAACAGACTGGGATACTTTGTTTATAAAGAGGTGTACTTGCACATAGCTGTTCTATGCAATGAAAAATTATCTAGGTAGCTTGCATCAGAAATGAAACAGTGTGGAATATTTTCATAAGTAACATGTATTGGTTTCTTCCCATGCATTTGTTTTTAAATTTTGAGGACACAATAGAAAAAAAAATGCCAGTCTCATAGGAAGTGTTTAGATCTTTCTCATATATCATATATATCTAATTCTGAACAATAGCCAGGGTAGGCTGGGAGGAAAAAAATGCGCTTGGAAAAGGGCCCTGCCTCTCAAAGAAGAGAGGGAGAAAGCCTGCCTAGCCAGCACCATGTGGCTTGGTCAGATGTGTCCATCAGGTGGGGTGAGGCTAGCAGAGTAAGCTAGTGCATATCCTTTTCCAGGTAGAGGACACTGGGCACATCCTTCTCCACAACTTGTAGGACAAGGGCCACCAGCTCATGGCAGCAGTGGATCACACAAACCATGCACTGGGCAAGGGCTACCTCTTCCTTGGGGCTAGTGTTACCAGATTCCTGGGGAGGCAAACCGGGAGATGGAGAGGGCACAGGTGAGGGGCTGTGGAGGGCTATTTACCTCATGTGCGGTTTGGAGCACCCTGTGTCGTGCCAGGAATGACATCATTCCTGGTGCAACACAGAAGTACTGGGATGTGGGAGGGATGATTGAGTAAAAATCAGCCCCAAACACTAAATTAGGGGATGATTTTTAAGGAATAGGCCCCTGGCATGACCTATTACTTCCACGTCATGCCAGGAATTATGTAAATTCTGGTGTGACACGGGGGCACATGGGGGAGCTCTGGACCATTCAGGAGCATACTTTGCCTCGGGTTCTCACACTTTCTTCCCCCCTGATGGCCAGGTGTGAGGTGGCAGGGCATCCCCCACCCCACCAGGTGAATGGCAAGCCTACTTGGGCCTAGTGTAGCCCCAGTGGGTGGGAAGCCCTGAGCTAGAATGGCCCTAGTGGGGTGGTAGGCCCCTAGGCATAATGGTAGCCTTAATCGTCAATTCACTGACAAAGGCCTTAGGACGTGGACAGGAAAATCTGCAATATAAGGCCATGTTCTGATATTTGTCTACAAACATAGGGGCGCCATATGGGAAAAAATGTAAAAACTGAAAAAGAAGGTAAGCCAACAGGGATTTTAAAATCCTGCAACTTAAAAAAAGAGAGATCTGATGACTGTACATCATGAGATCTCAGCTGGTGCATTAGGAGCTGTAGAACAACCCCAAGATCTTTTAGTGGAGGGGGGTGGGATACTGCTGGAATGGAAAGGACAATGGCAGCTGGGGAAGGCAGGCTCTGATTTCTTGTGGGTGGGCCACTGTTGTCCTTCCTTTCCTTCCCCCACTTCCTCTATATCACTAGGAGGGAAGCAGGAGAGTGGCCAGTGAAAATAGCATCGAGTATTTGGGCTGCTGCCCTCCTTTTTCTTTCCTCTTCCTTTCCACCACTTCCTCTTCCTAACTGTTAGGAGGGAAAGAAGAAGGTGACCAGAGAAGGCAGGCACTGAGCATAAACAACGTTGAGGTTAGGAGGGAGCCTGGGCATCCATGTTCAGCTGCTATGTCCTGGCATATCCTGGCAGGCTTTCCCCCCTTCCTGGTGCTGCAAATTGATCTTGGGGAAGTAGAGTGCTGGCAGTGTTTGGGCTGGGTAGAAACCTGCATCCACCTGGGCTTCCTTTAAGCCCAAATACCTCTCCCAATCGCCCTCCTCTTTCTTTTATGGCAACAGCAGTATGTGTCTGTGTTTACTCTCTCCCCCCCCTCTCATGAGAACATGCAAGGAATTGTGGGGGGACATCTCATTTCCCACCACATCTTGCCCTTCCCTTCCCTACCATGTCCTCTTTCCCTGCCCCCTTTTCCTGCTTCCTTCTCTCCTTCCCCTCCACCTTTGCCTGCCCCACTATCTTCACTTCCTCTCTGACAGCTTAACCCCTATGGGCCAGTTGTGTGGTGGGGAACCTGCAAGGACTAGCTGGTGGTACTTCACTTTCCCCTATATCCTTTCCCCCCATATTATTTCCTCTTTCCATCTTCCTAGCATTCTCCATTTGCTCACCTTTCCCTACATCCTTCTCTCCTTCAAATTCATGAAACAACTTACCTTTTATCTTCCCCCATTTCTTAATTTACTTCATTGATATACTACCTTTCTCCATAATGTAGACCCAAAACAGCTTACATCATGTTTCTTGCCTCCTTATTGTCTTCACAACAACCCTGAGAGGTAGGTTAGGCTGAGTGTGTTGGATTGGCTCAAAGTCACCCAGTGAGTTTCCAAAGCAGAGTGATGATTTGAACTTGGGTATCACAGATCCTACTCTGAAACTCTAACCAATACACTACACTGGCTTTTGTGGGAAGGATGCTTTTGAACATTAGGAAGCAGCTGGGCCTGGGTGGGCCATGCAGGTCAGTTGGTTCGTAGGGCCTGTAGTTGGTTCTTGGCCTGGCCCCAATATGTCTTCCCTCAAAGTAGGCTTGCCAGTCCCCCAGTGGGGGCGGGAGTTCCCCAGCTCCCCTCTTGCCACCTCTCACCTGGCTGGTGGGAGGAGAAAAGTGCAGCAATGCAGTGGTGCAGCAATGTAGTGGTGGGGGTATTTTGAGCTTAATGTTTGGCAGAACTGTGCAGCCATGAATCTTGCCATTTAATGACCCAGTGAATCATTCTTAACTGCATAAAAAGGTAGTAAGGGCTCTAAGAACTGCCCTTCTGTTCTTAAAATGGGTAATTGCTGACCCTGGCCCTCCTCTTTCCAGAGATTCAAAAGTCTCTACTACTGAATAGATTTATTGTCCAGAGATAGTGAAATGAACCTGGGCTGGGTGAGATTTCTTCACAGAGCAGCACATGGGGACCAGTGCACCCCCTCATTATTACTGGAACTCTGAGTTAATTGTTCTACTAGGCTGTGTATCTTGTATCAGCTAACTTGGATGACTGCTTGTTGTTTAATTAATAAGCAATGTTCTGTTTCTTTGCAAAGATGATCCTTTTGAAGGAGTAGGATGTATATTATATAACGAAAATGGATTTTTTGTAAGTATAATTCCTTTTGCCATTATTTTAAATTTCTACTTCTTTCGTTACATAACTGACTTAAGTATAGTGTGGATTTTGTGTTTAGCTCCAGATTAAGACCCCTTGTTTACATCTGACATCATTGTCTGTCTGTCTGGCCACAATTTATTGCATAGTTCGGTTTTGCTGCTTCTGTGCAGTCCTACAATGAAGCTGCTCAAGGCAGTGCAGGCCTGCTGTGGAGAATATTTCCACAACTTCATGGAAGACTAGGAGCACTTCTCCTCTTTGATGCTTTCCCATCAAAACAGAATGTGATCACAAGGCGGGTACTGGTCCGTCAGTTCTCTTTTCACTACTGCAGAGAGAGAACCTCTGTTGTTGCTCTCCTTGCTTCATTCTCAAGGCTGATTTTTAAAAAAATCATCATTCCTTAAATGAAATTAAATTAACAAAAGAAACGATTGCTGTTTTTAACTTCGTTGTCATGATAAAGAGGCCTCTTCAAGGGCTTGTGACCATGGTATTAAAATGATAGCTATTCAATGTCGGAATTTATTGCAGAAGAACAAGCTGGATTCCTACCCAATAGACAAATTAAGGACAATTTAAGGACAGTAATAAACGCTATTGAATATTACGATAAGCACTGTGATAGGGAAGTTGGTTTCTTTTTTGTAGACGCGGAAAAAGCATTTGACAATTTGAACTGGGATTTTGTGTTTGCCACTATGGAAAAGCTGCAAATGGGAGAAAAGTTCACACAAGCAGTTAAAAGAATTTACAAAGACCAGTGTGCAGTGATTGTAGTTAATGATGATTTGACTAAAAAATTGAAAATAGGTAAAGGTACAAGACAAGGTTGCCCATTATCTCCATTGTTGTTCATTTTGATTTTGGAAATTTTGTTGATTCCAATTTGAGAGGACGATACAATCCGTGGCATAAAAATAAAGGAATTTTCCTACAAAGTCAGGGCATTTGCGGATGATGTAATGTTGATAGTGGAAGATCCAATAGACAATATGCCAAAAATAATGGATAAAATAAAGGAATTTGGTGATTTGGCGGGATTTTATGTGAACAAAAAGAAGTCGAAGATATTGTGTAAGAACATGACGAAGCAAAAACAGCAAGAACTAATGGATATAACGGACTGTGAGGTAGCTAATAAAGTGAAATATTTAGGAATTGAGTTGACTGCAAAAAATATAGATTTATTTAAAAATAATTATGAGAAACTGTGGCAACAAATAGAGATTTGATAAAATGGAATAAATTAAATTTGTCATGGTTGGGAAGAATAGCAGCAGTGAAGATGAATGTGCTACCACGTGTCATGTTTTTGCTGCAAACTATTCCAGTTATCCGAGACTTCAAACAATTTGACAAATCACAAAGAAAAATTTCAGACTTTGTGTGGGCAGGCAGGAAACCCCGAGTGAAAATGAAGGTATTACAAGACTCGAAAGAAAGAGGGGGGCTGCAACTGCCAAACATAAGATTATATTACGAAGCAATTTTCTGACATGGTTAAAAGATTGGATAACGTTAAAAGACCGTAAACTACTGACTTTGGAGGGACACAAAAAGTTGTTTGGATGGCATGCCTATTTGTGGTATGATAAAGTTAAAGCGGACTCTATGTTTTTGCATCACTATATCAGAAGAAGCCTTTTCACAATCTGGAAGAAATATAAGAATTACATGGAAAGTGGTATCCCTTCATGGGTGGTACCATATGAAGTAATAGATCCGAGAACTGTTTATAATGAACAACGTTTAACTTATAAAGAGATAATGTTGATAGAACATAGAATACCAAAAATAAAGACACAAGAAGAGTTATCTCCTCACTATGAATGGTTTCAATATAGGCAAATTAGGGATCTTTACAACTCGGACTGTCTAAAGGGAGGAATAAGACTAAAAAACTCGGAGTTAGAAGAAGTGATTCTACAAGAAGGCAAAAAAGATATTTCGAAAATATACAAAATACTTTTAAAATGGTATACGGAAGACGAGACAGTCAAAGTCCAGATGGTGAAATGGGCAATAAACCTTCATAAAGAAATAACAATGGAATCATGGGAATACTTGTGGAAAAATACTTTGAAGATTTCAACTTGCACCAACATTAAAGAGAATGTATACAAAATGATGTATAGGTGGTATTTAATGCCTAAGAAGATTGCGCATGGAAATGCAAATATGTCAGATAAATGCTGGAAATGTAAAAAGCATGAAGGATCATTTTATCATATGTGGCGGTCTTGTGAGGTAGCTAAGCAATACTGGGGAGATATAATAGAAATAATTAATGAGGTTTTGCAAACCCAAATAAATAAGAACCCAGAGTTGTTGCTACTGAACTTGGGAATGGAAGAAGTTCCAAGGCAGTACAGAACATTGCTATTTTACATGACTACAGCAGCAAGACTTTTGTATGCGCAGAAATGGAAAGTGCAAGAAATACCAACTATAGAAGATTGGTGTATTGTCGAAGGCTTTCACGGCCGGAGAATGATGGTTGTTGTGGGTTTTCCGGGCTGTATTGCCGTGGTCTTGGCATTGTAGTTCCTGACGTTTCGCCAGCAGCTGTGGCTGGCATCTTCAGAGGTGTAGCACCAAAAGACAGAGATCTCTCAGTGTCACAGGGTGCTACACAGTGGTATAGCACCAAAGACAGAGATCTCTCACTGTGACACTGAGAGATCTCTGTCTTTTGGTGCTACGCCTCTGAAGATGCCAGCCACAGCTGCTGGCGAAACGTCAGGAACTACAATGCCAAGACCACGGCAATACAGCCCGGAAAACCCACAACAACTATAGAAGATTGGATTTACAAATTGCTGTACATGGCTGAGATGGACAAAATGACAAGAAAACTTAAAGATCTTGATCCAGGAGAATATATTGCAGACTGGGAGAAATTGAAACAATATCTAGAAAAAAAATGGGATGTGAAAGGAGGATTGTGGCAGTTTGAGAATTATTAATATGTGACTTTATAAAGGGGAGAGAGAAGTAACTTTACCATTAATGGGGAAACTTAGCTATTAATTAATCTAAGCTAATATTAGTAATAAGGAGATTGTATTAAAATAGATAGTTTAAACAGTGAAATGTAGATTGATATATTAGAAAATTGGAGATATAGAAGAATTTGAACATGCTTAGAATAAGTGATATAACATATATAGGACTTAGAAAAATTACGGTTAAGAGTAATTTGAGTAATAAGAGGGGTTTGGGGTTGGAAAGCTGTTGGAAGTCAGTAAGGAGGGGGGCAAAGGGTGGGGGCTGATATAATTTACATAAGACGGGGAATTTGTGTATTGAATAACATTGTATGTACTCACCAATAAAATGTTTTTAAAAAATGATAGCTATTCTCTGTGCCTTATCTGCCTGGGGGAGAAGTGGAGCTGCTTGATCATTTGGTTACCAGTTTACCCCAAGGGCATGATCTGCTAAAACTTTTTTGGTTCAGAGCCATTTTTTTGTGAAAGGCTTTGGCTGTGTGTCAGCCTGACAAAAGGGCTCCCACACATTGTGGGAGGGTGGGACAGCCTTGGTTCTGAGTTCAGAACCATCCATTCCATTGAGGGTCTCTTGACTCTGAGGTTCCTAATAATGCTTAGTTCATCAGCTAACACACAGACAGGTGTCATTACTCAGGTACAGTTGCTCATGGCAAGGCTAAATTAATTTACATGTACAGCAATATAAGTAGCTAGTCTATTGATGTGCATGTCTGCAAGAGAATGTTAAAATGATGGTTGGGAATGATAGTTAAATAGTCTTTCCTGTAAGGCTCTGAGTATTTTACCTGAAGAATTTCTCCTGAGGAGCTCTGAATCCCTTCAGCCTCATAAGAGATATATTTTTGTTTAACCATTCTAAGTGGTATAATATAGGAAGAATTGAATTATCTCCAATTTGTCCATCAGTTCCTGGGGGGGGGAAACTGAAGAATAACTTTAAAAGTCAAATTGATGGTTATGTATATAAACAAGCTACACTGAGGCATTTAGATTTCTTTCTGGAATTTTTACTTTATTTAATGCTGCTGGGAATACTGCATTTTATATACTTTGTACCATTTCATCTGAATATTTATCTAGATGTATGTATGTATGTATGTATGTATGTATTTATTTATTTATTTATTTATTTATTTATTTAAAGGTAAAGGTAGTCCCCTGTGCAAGCACGGAGTCATTACTGACCCATTGCCCTGTGGTGCTGAGTGGTAAGTTGCAGTACTGCAGCCCAAGCTCTGCTCATGACCTGAGCTCGATCCTAGCGGAAGCTGGGTTCAGGTAAGCTGGCTCAGGGTTGACTCAGCCTTCCATCCTTCCAAGGTCGGTAAAATGAGTACCCAGGTTCCTGGGGGTAAAGTATAGATGACTGGGGAAGGCAATGGCAAACCACCCCGTAAAAAAAGTCTGCCAAGAAAACGTCATAATGTGACGTCCCCCCCCATTGGTCAGTAATGACTCAGTGCTTGCACAGGGTACCACCTTTACCTTTCTTTCGTCCGTTTAGTCAGTTTAGTTAGTTAGATTTATATCCCTCCCTCCCTGCAAGCGGGCTCAGGGCAAGTCACAACATCATAAAATCATAAAAACCACAATTTAAATTCAATAAATAGTTAAAATCATTATAAATTAATAAAATCCACAGCTCTCATTAAAAAGTGGAGCAGAACAAAGTGAAATAGCAAAGGGCCATTAAGATAGTACACCAGCTCCTCAACCACTCTCATAGGCCTCTTTTTCCTAAATTTCTTTGCTCATGTCAAGACATCAAAAAATAAAAACTTGGGGCGAGTGTGAGGATTATAAATTTTTAATCATAACTCTTTTCCTCTATGAATTAATTCAAATGGCTTATTCTGTTTGCTACATGATCTTTACTTTTAAACTTTACTGTTTAATTTGCTTGCCACGTACTTTTAAAAGTTATTTGCATATCAATAGGTTTTGTATGTATGTATGTATGTCATTTATGTCTTTTATAGTCCACCTTTCTCACTGAGACTCAGGGCAGATTACACAGTATGAGATTATTACAATCAGTATCAAGTACATTTCAATACAGTATCAAGGACATTTTCATAAACAATGCCATAGGGTAAATAGATACAAGTTTAAAAAGACATAGCATTAGCAAGAATCCAATACAGAGTAGAAGAAATACTGAAACAGAACATAATCACTTTTACAACTGACATTAGGCAACATAAAGCAAACATAAAGCACAGGTAGTACATAGGAGTACATATTTAAAGCAATAGACAATATGTAAGGCAACATAGTGGTGGAGTCTGCAGTCCCTAACTCATTAGCGAAGCTTCTGAGACCCCGTCCTTACAATACAGCCCTCCCATTCGAGTAAAAAGCCTTTTTGAATAATTTGGTTTTGCATCGTTTGTGGAAAGCCAGGAGAGTGGGGGCTCTCCTGACATCCTCAGGCAGGTTGTTCCACAGGGTAGGGGCCACCACAGAGAAAGCCTATGTATGGGATGCTGTTGGTTTCACCCATAAGCAGCCTGGCACTTGCAGACCCTGTTGAGATGAGCAAAGCTGCCACAGAGGAACATATGGAGGGAGGCTGTCTCTAGGTATGTCAGACTAAGGGCGTGAAGAGCTTTGTATTTCAGTGAAAACTTACTTGTCTTGAGTGTGAGAAATAAAAGCCAACGAGTGTTTTAGACTTATGGTTTGTACAGCATCTAATCCCAATAAATGAACCTGCTTTCTATAACTTGGTATGCATCTGGATTATATTAATTTAAATATGATTTCCATTCATAATACTTTATTATGTAACAACTTGCTGTTGTTTCTCTTAACTTGTAGTTTGGGGCAGGTTATAATGGATATCCTATAGGTGCGTTATATGGAAATCTGCCTCGGCACGGTAGAGCTGTCAGAAGTTATCCTGCTAAAAAGTCGGCCCTCATCCATGCTGAAGCAAATGCTCTGCTATTCAGGTTAATCAACTTACTGACATTAATAATATAACTTATTCATTGTTTCTGGACCTAGTTTCCAATTTGCCACTTCTGAGACCATCAGAAGGGGTGGGTCATGCGTGCATGGTGCCTGGATTGAGCCCCCTGCTCTTTCCAGCTTTCAGATGCCACTGCTAAAACCAGTGGAGGGAGTGGAGACAGCAAGCAAGCCCTTCTCTGTCATGAAGGGCAACAATTCCAGCTGAGGCCCCCTCCCTACAGTGTTTATTTTTTAAAAGACATTTCACCTCTTAAAATATAATTTGAGAAAACTTGTGTACAAAGATAGTGTATAGATTTAATAGATAAAAAATTACGGTCAGTTTCTGTATTCTTGTAGGCCTGTCTGTTCTGCTACTGTAGTCTTGGGGACATACAGGGCTTTTTTTCAGCTGGAACGTGGTGGAACGGAGTTCCGGAACCTCTTGAAAATGGTCACATGGTTGGTAGCCCCGCCCCCTGATCTCCAGACAGAGGGGAGTTTAGATTGCCCTACGCGCCGCTGAGCAGCACGGAGGGCCATCTCAACTCCCCTCTGTCTGGAGACCAGGGGGCAGGGCCACCAGCAATGTGACCATTTTCTCCAAGGGCAACCCACTGAGTTCCACCACCTCTTTTCCCAGAAAAAAAGCCCTGGGGACATACAACCCAAACATTTCAGTGACCTTTAATATACATAATATAGCTGGTGCCATCTAGTAAGGGCATTGCGGTTATGGAGCACTAAGACCTCCCATGAATTTGTAAGGCTGTGATAGTTTACAGATTAATATTTTTCTTCTTTGTCTTGCAAGTAAAACTGTAGATAATTATGTGACTATAATTTGGTAACATTTAGTGCGGCCACCTGTGTGGGCTGTTAAGTTTCAGCCAACTTATAGCCACCTATGTTCTGATAAAGTTGCTGGGGGAGGGGATGGGGAGGCAGATTCTTCAGGGCTGGTTTTCTTTTTTTCTGAATTGGAACATTTAATTTAATTTAGCCCCTCCTCCTCCAATGAGCTCCCAGTACTAATAGCATATAGATCATAAACATAACTCTGTCAATCCATACCCAACCAGCCTCACCCTATAAATTCTAGATGAGATGTTTAAATACTAAGAGCAAAGATCCAGCTACCTGGAACAAAATTAAATAGTGCATAATAAATAATTTTATCCCCCTCCCCCACAACCATGCTGTTTAATTCTATGGGGCTTTAGAGTAAGATTTCATGTTTTTTTTTCCTGGACAATACTTTGTACTACTTCACAGCTTCTTTTCTTTCAGATTTAAGAACATAGGAGACAAAGATATTCTTTATTGCAGCAAACTCCCCTGTTCTGACTGTCAAAAATATATAGAGTTTGTGGGCATAAAGAAGATTGTTTCTACAGAAAAATGTTGTTACATCACACATAATAAAGTAAGGCAAATTGATTTGTTTTTAACTTGCTGAGTGGCTTATACCACTTAATTTTTTTCTTACAAGAGAAGATTTTATGTTTTTATATGAGAATCAAAAGTTACTGCTGTAAAGTTTTCATAGATCCTAGAGCATTCAGGAAAAGGTTATTGTGGAAATGTGGAAAAATATAATGATTGGGGGGGGGGGAAGTCTCTGGATAGAATGGAATATAATATACTCTGTTACAGCTTTAAATGTAGTTGCATCAAAGCAAGGGATGCAAAATGTATTAAATTGATAATGGAGATGAAATATTGATGAAATAATGTAATGGAATAGAAAAGCAAAAAAACTGTGGTTATGAAAGGGTTGGTTCCAATTGTACCTCTGTGTGTAGGTTCCGCACATGATGGCATGTAGAATCAAGCCTTGGTCTTGGTCTGCACACTCACTACAAAATGAACCCAATTTCAGTTGATGGGAGGAAGAGCCACATAAATTGAAAGAAGTATCCTTAGGATGGAGGAAGGCTTCAAATTTTGCTGAACAGAGAAGTGGGATACAGCCTCATATATTTTAGTGATCTCTGCCCCTCAATTAATTCTGTGGTCTATTTTTGTTCATCAGAGTGCTTACCATGCTGTACCTTCTTTGTTTTTTGTTCATAATCTTTACCACATGATACTAGTTTTGTCATCCTTATTGCAGATTTTGTTCCTTGCAAACCCCAAGGGTTTTTTGTTATTTTTAAAATTTTATTATTGATCAATTGATTGTCCATTGTTCTCACTGAGTCTCAAGGCAGATTACATAGTTCAAGTCAATACAATCAATAGCTGGGACATTCAATAAACAATGGAACAGAGTAAAGAATAAAGAAATGGAATGGAATAAAGATAAGAGAAATTTGAAAACAAGCTGAAATCGAGTACAGAGCTGAAAAACAATGATGAAACTAAACATAAGCAGATGGGTATGGCGTATTAAACAGCATGAAATTGTCTAGTAGGAGCATATTTACAGCAAAAGACAGTACATAGTATAGTCTACAATCCCTATCACTGTACCAGTGCATCCCTCTGAACTATTTCCATACAGCACAGCTCTATTACCTGTGTTAGAAAGCCCTCCTGAATAATTTGAATTTGCACAGTTCATGAAAAGCTAGGAGAGAGAGAAATTTTCTGACCTCTTCACACAGGCCATACCTTAAGGTGGGGGCTGCTACAGAGAATGTGTTTGTATGGGCTGCTGTTGATTTTGCCCATTTACAAGGTGGCACCTGCAGAAGGCATTGTTCTGGTGAGTGAAGCTGCTGTAGTGGAACACAGGGAGAGAGGCAGTCCCACAAATATGAGGGACTAGGGTTATACGGGGCTTTGTATGTAACAGCTAATACTTTAAATTGAGCCTGGTAACTGATGAGAAGCCAATGGAGTGAGTGCAAAATGGGAGTAATACGCATACTCTGCCTAGTTCTTGATAACATCTGAGTTGTGGCATTCTGCACTAACTGGGGTCTCCAAGTTGACTTCAAGGAAAGACCTCTCTAGAGTACATTACAGTAGTCAAATCTCAATATTTTGATGCCATGGATGAAGGTGGCCAGATTGGCCGTGTCAAGGTAGGGGGCCATCTTCCAGGCTAGACTGAATTTGTAAAAAGAATTTTTGCAGATGCCTTAACTTGCTTTCCTAGCAATAGTGCTAGATCCAGTAATAACACCTGGGCTCTTAACTTAGTCAGCCAGGGTCAGCTTAACCCCCATCAATATCTCTGGCTTCCTGGCCAGCATCTTTTGTGTCTTGATGTCTCCATTTTTTCTATGTGTTATTTTTAAAATTCTATTTGAAAAGTTTTAATCAGTCTTTTTAAACAAGCAACTTAAAGAAAAGAGAATTACCTAAGTATATTGTATTGTCTGTAGGGCTGTGGCACTAACTCTACAGCTTGTAGAAAGCCATCTTTGTAAGCACCATCAACTAAAAAAACCACATCTACTTGCATCCAGGGTTTTTTTTCTGGGAAAAGAGGTGGTGGACCTCTCTATCACATGTGTATGCGCAAAGCACGTGTGCTTGCCACTGGAAACACACAATGGTGTCACTTCCCGGAAGTGACATCACTGTGGTCCCGTTTCCCGGAAGTGACCTCGCTTCCCAGAAGCGAAATCATCATGCAAGGTGCAGCCACCCCCCGGTGCGCTCCCTCGATTCGGGCCCACTCGCCTCCCCTCCCCTCCCCTTACCTGGCAGCAATGTTCCCTCTAAGTGGTACAGTGTTGTGAGCCAGAAACCTACTTTATGAGCAGTAAATTGCAAGTTTGGTCACGCCTTTTCCAAAACCAGAATTCATTTGATTAAAAGACTTTTGAATTAGATTGTCTGAGGCATTGGTATTGGCTGCCATCAATATTTTGATGTACAACAAAATAGAGCAACACGGTAATGTAATTGTCACAACAGAGAATCTCCCGTGTGGTATTATGTCTTCACAATTGTTTTAATAAAGGATATATTAATTGAGTACTGTTTCACAAATTTGTTTATACAGAGTAGGGGATGTAATAAACAATTTGTATATTCTTTTGTTTCTCTTAACACAACCATATACTACACCATATATTGCAACCTCCCTAGACCTCAATTATACAGGCATCTTATGCGTTCTAAAAACAATTCATTAAAGTGTCCCGTGCTCAAAGTGCTATCATGGATGTTATTAAAGTGCAATTGCTTTTGGCATCTTATGACACTATTTCTCATATAGAACTCGATTTGCCTTGCATACAGGTACAATACAGGTACAGTATAAGGGTAATTCCAGACACTGTGAATGTCACAGATCAAAAGGACCTATAATCATAGGTTCACGTAGTTGGTTCTGTGACTGCATTCTCTAACGGACGGTCCAGATCCTTATAAGGTCCGTTTCCAAGCTTCTTTCTCAAAGAGCACAGATGTCAAAGATTCATCATAGTTAACTTTCCATATCCCTCTTTGATTTGTCAATTACTTCCATTTGTACACTTTAATGAATTGTTTTTAGAACGCATAAGATGCCTGTATAATTGAGGTCTAGGGAGGTTGCAATATATGGTGTAGTATATGGTTGTGTTAAGAGAAACAAAAGAATATACAAATTGTTTATTACATAAATTGTTTATTACATCCCCTACTCTGTATAAACAAATTTGTGAAACAGTACTCAATTAATATATCCTTTATTAAAACAATTGTGAGGACATAATACCACACGGGAGATTCTCTGTTGTGACAATCAATATTTTGATGACACCCGCTTATGCATGTGGTTCTCAAAAGGTTATGCCTTAATACAGTTGGTTAGTCTTAAAGGTGCTACTGTACTCTTTACTATTTTGCAACTACAGACTAACTCCTGGATATTAAAGAGTGCATCTGTAATATATGGAGTTCACTGCCACATGAAGTGGAAACTGCTAGAGGGCATTAGGAACTTTTAAAATGATTAGAGAAATGTGTGGATGAAAGATCTATTCACAGTTATTTTAGCCATGTTGTTCTCATATTGCAGGTGGGTGGTTGAGAGTACATAAGGCCACCTTGTGGGCTCCTGGCAGAAGTGAGATTTGAACCAGGGACCTCTTAGATCACAGCCCATAGCCATTATGTTACTTCAGCCATCAGTCACATGATCTTTTTTCAGAGGTGCTGGATCTCAGATCCAGGGAGATCCCACTGAAAAATAGCCCTGCTTCCATCTCTTGCATGAGGCTTTCTTCTCAGGGAGGCTAGCTGCTTTCCTGTTCTTCCTATAAGGCTGTTTCATGAGGGCTGCTATTTTGTAATGGCTGCTGGGAAAAAACCTTACCCACTTTCCTGAAACATGGGGCAGTTGCCATATTGGTGAACAGGGCTCAGAAGAACTGCAAGTGGTATGTCAAAAAGCCGCATGCATCTCCCAAACCACTGAGTGCGTATCATTGCTCTAGGGCAAGAGCATTAGACTGAATCCATAACATAGGTTTATCAGTAGCTTACAGCAACTTCATGATGCACAAGAGTAGCTCTGTGTCAGTCCAGAAGAAAACTTAGGTATACTTATATATTAATATACTACTACTGTAACAATTACATTTATTTTATTTCTACAGTGGAACCAAGTGTCAGACCGCAGTGCAGTCTATGCTTTGCAAGCTGGATCCAATGACCAGGGGGCTAACAACTCAGTGCCAAAGGGAGATGTGGAGGGAAAAGCAGGTAGGAATCAAATCCCCGGTGTCAAGCAGAATCCAGAAGTCAGAGGCAGAGATATAATCAGTCCAGGCAAAATAGCAAGCAGGATCTGAAGGGCTGCGGGGAGATGCATATGCAAATGAGCCGGAGCTCAAGTCCAGAGAGCAAGCAGGATACAGGTGGTTGGTTCAAAGACAACAGTGCTGCCTGGGACCCAGATCCCTGACAGACTATGTGCACAGTGGGCTCAGATTAAATGAACACAACAGTTTCATAACTTCATAAAATTTGCTTTAGGGCATTTGAGGGAAGGGACAAGGAGTTTAACACTTCAGCCTTTACTCAGTTTTGCAACTGGAGAGGTAAATGCTTTTGTGCACGGCCCTGAAACAAACTGAGTAGAATGATCCTGCAGTTTAAATTTTACAGACATTAAATTTTTAAAGAGATGAAATTCACTGCCGGAGGGTGTAGTGATGGTGACATGCATAGACAGTTTTAAAGGAGAGTTAAATAGATTCATGGAGAATAGGTCTGTCAGTGACTACTAGCCATGGTGACTAAAGGAAACCTTCAGAGACAGTGAACCTCCAAATACCAGTGCCAGGAGACAACTTCAGGAGGTCTCTGTGCCTTGTTGGCTCTCCATAGCAACTAATTGGCCTCTGTGTGATGGAAGATGCTGGACTAGATGGACCTCTGGTCTGATCCAGCAAGGTGGTTCTTAGGTTCTTACAGAGATCTGTGACAGAGTTGTATTGTTACTGAACCCTGATAAAATGAGGGTAAAGGCAATGTAAAATACGTACCACTTCCTCCACTTTAAGTTGCATTTTTCTGACAGGCAAAGCCTTTGAAAAGCACTAATCTTTATTCCTCTCATGAGCAGCCCAATCCTGAGGACTGCTGCAGTGGTGGCAGAACTGTGGTGCTGCTGGTCCATTCCCTGTGGACATTCCACAGAAAGAAAAAGTAACATGCACCCCTCCGTGACTCCCAAACTGCAAAGAGAGCATGCCAGAGTCTCTAGCAACCCCAGCAACACCAACTAATCAGGCAGTGGTACCTGCCCCTTGAGTGGCATATGCAGGCACAGCCAACCACTGTTCACCGATACAGCCATGACCCTCAACTCCATGCCCCCCCATCAATTGTCAAAGAACAGGGAGGATAGACTCAGCAACAGTGCAGCCCCAATAGAGGTCCACGATAGGAGTAGCAGGACCCTGGAACCAACACACTCCAAGGCCTGAGCCCCAGCCTATAGCCAACTTATCATCCACCAGGCAGAGGGACAGCAGGCATCAGGACACCAACAAGGGGATACATACACAACAGTGCCTCAGCCAAAGTCTTTCACAATCCCACTCCCCCATGGCTTACTGGGGATGGGCAGCCACATGCCAGATGGGATGCATAGGCCCAAGTAGCAGGGGCCTGGGGATGGCAGGCAAAAGACAACAAAGCACACCCTTTCTCCTTGTAATCATCTAACTGGCAGCAAAACACAAAGCAGATGCTGGTCTCAAACTCACAGCCTCCACACCCAAGACTAGTCCCAAAACTACTGGGCCAAGCAGGTATATACAAAGGAGGAATGTCATTGGGCAGTAGGGATCCTATTGCAGGCCTGATGCCACAACCAACTGTATTGCACTGGGCAGAAAACATTGCAGAAACAGGTGTGGCCTTGATAACCTTGTGGTTCCTGAACCCTGAGTCTCCTGTGTTCCACTAAGCTGCATGGCTTATCTGATGCCCGCAGTGCTGTGGGGGAGAGTGAGGACCAAAAGAACCCCCACCAGGGCCCCTCTTGACCCTGATCATAGTGGTTGCAATTTCCCTCTATCCACTATGGCCCTTGTGCCTCTGTGAGCTGCTTCAGGAAGCCATGGGGGAATAGGGCAAATAGTCTACACGAGTCTGCCCCTCGACTACTGGAACATCCCCATCTTCACATGTCAAGCACAGACATGTGTAACTGGACAAATTATGGGATTCTGCTTATGTATACCAGGGTCTCAGATCTGGGCAGTGCCTTGTATCAGAGTGAGGCAATTCCCAGGAATATACTAGTGGAAGAAAGAATAAAATTAAAATCTGTATTGAGAAAATAATAGAACAAGGGAATAGTGAGAAGCACAGAAGTACCCAAACATGCCTGCAAGTGCATGCAAACACACACACACACACACAGTAAATAATGCTAAAGTTAACACCTAAACAGTAAACAAAAAGGGAGAAGGAGAGCCTGTCTTGTAGTGTTTGGAAATGCTGTAGTCCTGATGTGGATAGTGGAAGAGTGGAGTGTTGGGACAGAGGTCAGCTGGTGTCTCCAAGAAGTCTGTGCTGGACAATCAGGAAAATCTGCTGCCCAGTATTGGGGATGCGGGGGCTGTATTTATACTATAAAAATGCTGGAGGTGCTAAGATCAGGATGCTCCTTGTTCAGGATTGGGTTGGAGCCAAAAAGTTTGAATTCTGTTGGGTAATTTAAAGTGAACTGTCAGGTGGGAAAATGTGCAGAATAGTTCTGACAACTAGTTACAGATATTCATGATCTGGAATGTGCTGGTCATAGAGTGAAGTAGTGATAAGTGAACAAAAGATTGGGAGTAACACTCTCTGAGAGGATAAAGCATTTATGATAAAGCTGATTATCAGCTGGATTCTGCCCTAAGGCTATCAGAAAACCAATTTCTGGAGAATAACCCAAATTTCAAGTTTGGGAGAGGCTATGAGATTCTCTAGGTAGACTCAGTTAAGCTAAGCTGCTTCCCCCTGTTGTCTGCTTGGGAGTGCCTGGGGCTGTTAAGAAATTACAGGGACCTTGCCCCTTTTCTCCTACTCTGCACCATTGCTGCTGCTTTCAGGGGATTCTCGAAATCTGGGCTGTGTGTAGAGCTAGAGTGTATGTGAGATTCTCTGGCTGGGTCTCTTTGGCTGGGCATCACCTCCCTATCATAGCATGCCTATGAATGGGATGGACTTGCCAAATAGATGGATGCCTGGTTCAGATTCTACAGGAGCTGGGCTAGAATCGGTGAGATGGCAGCCTCATGTCAACGAGGCAGGATCTACACTGGTTACTACAGCCAGCCTATACTGCACTGAGAATGTTGTCTCCCCTGGTTTCCTCCTTGTTGAATCACTACCTGCACAGATGGCAAACAGACATATGTAATAGATCCAGAGGAGTTAGCCATGTTAGTCTGTAGTACCTAAATAGTAAAGAGTCCAGTAGCACCTTAAAGACTAACCAACTTTATTGTACCATAAGCTTTCAAGAATCACAGTTCTCTTTGTCGGATGCAAGAGAACTGTAATTCTTGAAAGCTTATGCTACAATAAAGTTGGTTAGTCTTTAAGATGCTACTGGATTCTTTACTATTTTGCAGACATATGCAATGATCATGAACAGCACAGCAGCCATGAGTGCCACAGCCATCACTATGGGGCCCTGGCTGGGTCAGTGGTTCCCCTGTCCCATCATGGTGAGGGGATCTGTTTGCAAGGATCCTTCCCACAGTTAGGGTTGCCAGGTCCCTCTACCCTCCTGGCGGGAGGGTGGGGGACCCGGCACTTACCTTGTGCCTCCAGTGTGCCTCTGTTCATGGGTGTGCTTTACTCACGTGGGCTCCCAGTGCATGTGCGATGACGACATTTCTGGGAATGACATCATTGCGCTGGCCATACGAGTGCTCCCATGCTCCATGCAGGGCACAGGAGCACTCCTGCAGCCAGTGTGATGATGTCACTCCCAGAAGTGATATTGTCATGCTCCTCTGGGAGCGCACATGTTCCCAGGCTGCCTGCTGGTGGTGGGGGGAACTTCTGGGGGGCTTGCCACCTCCTATCAATCACTGACAGATGAGCAGACAAGGGGGCAAATCGCCAGGAATTTACCCACCACTGGCTGGCACCTGGGAACCCTACCCACAGTGCATGGATCCCCCCAACCATGCATACCATCGCCATTCAGATCACACATACCAGTTGTGCTTCATCTGTGTGTGCTCCATCCACTACTGCTTTTGCATGCTGCCACTTCTTCAGGTAGGGTTTAAATGTCTAACAGGCGGGTTAGGGAAAGTTCCGTCTTCTAGTATGACTTTAGGCAGAAAACTGGCTTAGTATGATTGCCAGGAGGAGCACGCAGTATTGCTAAGCTCTAGAACTTCATCTTTGTAGGCAGTGGGAAGCAAAGGGGCAGAGTGAAGTCTGTGTGATATTAGGTCCAGTAAACTCTGAGATTTGGGGAAACTGTGAAAAGCTTGTTAACTCTGCTTTTAAAAGTAGATTGACAGTTTCTAGCTATGGCTGTTTCCACATGTCCTTAGAGATATGGTTCACCCTCGGAACTGTGGCGGCTTTCCCCCAAGCATCCACACATTATCATTTGCCAAACATATACATATTGTTTTGTTACCACTTTGCTGCGTTTTTATTGGGACTGCGCTTGCTCTGGTGTTCTGTTTTCTTTTGTTGCGGGTTTACAGTGTGGGTTTTTTGCATTTTCTGGCATGTGAATGGTTGAAGTGCTTCTTAATAAACCTACTCCTCTCAATCTCCACCCAGTTCTTCCCCTGAGGCTCTTTCCCTTTCTCTTTCACGTTTCCATTCATCCATGGAAGTCTTCTTGTAACGGGGAGCTACATGCAATCGTGCATGTGCAAAGTTAAAAAAAAAAGGGGGGGGGGAGGCACTTTTAGGCTGTGATGATAAAAGTGCCCAATCTCGCCTCCAAAACCACTTTTGTTTTGGACTGTTTGGAGGCTGTCCTGTGACTTCACAATGAAAGGTAAGTGCTTGTGGGGACTGTGTGTTTTTCAGAGTGGCTCAGCAAAACACGGACCTAAAGCAGGAAAAAGATGGGAATAACAGGTTATGTGAAAGCAGCCTGTCTCTGTCTTGTTTGTCCAGTCTAAGTTTCACACCCTGTTACAAATGTATATATTTTATACATTTGTGTAAAGCTATCCTTTTCTCTTCAAAGTTCTTGTTTTTGTTACCTCTGTTCTCTTTTGGTTCACGCTGGGAGTGACATCATTGTCCAGTGATGCTGGTGCATTCGTGCCTGCCTCCAGCAAAGGGCAATCTCCACGTGTCTTACCTTGAGGTTACAATTGCTGGAGATTGCCTGCTATTGGTGGGAACCTAGTGAAAAAGGAGAGAGATCACACTACAAGAAGAAGAACAATAAGAGACAACCATCGTGGTAATTTAACTACTACTACAATTTAATAGAGTTCTCTTGATGCAAATATGTCTGTGTACATAATGAAATATACACAATTGCCTTCTCATAATATACCTACTCAAAACCTGCTAACATTAACATAACCAATTAAGATTCACAAAAATTGTATAAATCCAAACATCATCTTACAGGTAGGTAAGTACATAATACACTTCAAGATAGGTAGTACATAATACACTTCAATTAATGGCCGTCTTATGAGCAAAACATACAACAGGATAGTTGACACAGAAATGCAAGGCAATATAAAGAAAGCCAATTGCATGCTGTTCACTTGCCTTAGTTTTAAAGATACAGAACCTCATCTAGTCATCTTTACAGACAGGATCCAACAGGTGGTGCTGTCTCCTTATACTGAAGCACCCATGTGCAAAACAAATGATAACATATGGACTTAAAAACAGGTGGCAACTAGTCCAAACAAATATTTAACCCGTGAGGTACAAGAGTATCCCATTTGTAAATCTAATATGACTTCGGATTCAACAGCTCCCTTTGTATATCAATAGTACTATCTGCCTTAATAACATGTAAAACAGAAAAATAGATTCCGTAGCATTTTCATGGTGTTCCAAAAAATGTTGTACTAGGGAAGCTACAAGTACCCTGTTTCATATCCTGGATAGATAAGTGCCTTCACTGGACAGGAAGTGCTACCAATATATAAAAATGGGCACTGATACTGAATTACATAAACAACATTTACAGTGTTGCAAGTTGAGAAAGAGTGTAAGGAAATGATTAATCAAACTCATGTCCTTCTTTAACCAAGGTGCGCATTTTGCAGAGACCAGTGAGAACCTGTGTGTTGGAGGTGTTCATCCAGAGGTCCAAGGCAGAGCTGGAGTGGATGGAGGCCCAGAGGAGGGTTGCAAACGTGAAGGGGCTCTGGCACCTGGCAAGGGGTGGGTGGGTGGCTCACTCTCCAATGGAGGGTGCATCATAATCAATGGCAGCTGTAAGAGGGGACCAACTTAGAAACCAGGCAGAAGGAACATAGGTGAAGAGGTGATAGCAGTAGCCTCAGGTGTGTGTGTGGGGGTCCACATTAGGGACACCTAGGAGGAGCCAATAGGTGCCTGTTTCTGGTGAAAGAGCTGAGGCATCTGATCTGAGGCTTGGAAAACCACAACAGCTGCTATAAAGAAAACTTTGGGTTTTGTTAAGTTTGATACATTGCCAAAAATTAAAAAACCCTCATGGTTGCTCTACAAAAAATTGCTTCACATTACAGCAGGCTTTAAAATTTGCTAAATGGAGTGATAGGATACATGCCTCTAATATTTTGTGTTTTGAGTACTATTGTGAACTCCCTGACCAATCTCAAGCCAATATTTTCTTGGGAGAATAGGCAAATGGTACCAGAGTGCTGAAATTGTTAATGGTCTGTTGACTGTCCCCCACATTTTTATTTATTTATTTTAAACATGCATCTTCCAGTTCAGTTTAAAATAGCAAGTGAGCCTGGTTGGGAGAAAGCAGTCTCATAGCAGCATTTACAAAGGAAAACAGCTAAACAAAGATTATACACGTCTCCATCCCACCTGCTGACTCTTCTTATAAATGCCTCTCAGTTTTGCATTATTTATTATGGTAAACTCTAGTTTACCAAAATAACATCCCGTTTGGCCCTTCCACTCTGTAATTAATGGGCTGGCTTCTATATCTGGATGCTTAAGTTCTACTGATTTAAAAGGGACTAGATCAATGGTACTCACTCTGTGGCTTAGAGAGAGCCATATCTGCAATTACCACCAACCATATCTGCAATGACCATGAACCAAAAGAGTCACACCACTATTGTATGCCCTGTGCACCACTCCACTATAATTTTTTGAATTACCAAATTATATAGGCTTGACTCACATTTCCCCTGTTGAACCTTAGCCAGCCCTTGTGTATTGGGAGTGAAAAGAAGAGTTATAACAGATTTATGACTTGCGTCAGACTTATGACACAAACTAGTGTGCAAGCTTACAAGTTCTCAAGAACTCTTTATTAGGTTAGATGTTAAAAGATGTGCTTCCCTAAGAGTACCCGTCAAGATGAACTCTAATGTTTTAAGAGAGAGAGTGGTTAGAACCCCTCTCTATGCTAGACAGGAACCACCTTCCAGTCACAAGCCTCACTGGGCAATAGTTGTGCCTGCTTTCTGGGAAAATGGGATGGGTCCAGTGTTGAGGAATGATACTTAGAAGAGCTACATATGATTCCTGAGCCACTAAGTGAGTAGTTGTTCAGTAACACTCCTTCCTGTTACAGAGTGTGCCACTTGATATTGTTGAGTAAGGACCAGATGATTGAATTCTCTTCCATGTTCCACCTTGCCAAGGGAAGTAAGCATATCGGGATAAAGCCTGCCTTTCTTCATGGCATGCATATTTTCTACAAGCAAGCCTGGCCTTTTTTTTTTTGCTCCAGAGTGTTGGACTATTGTGCCCTGATAGCATTTAGATTAGATTACTACAGTGTGCACTGAGTGGGGATGCCCTTGAAGAGTGTCCAGAAATTAAGCCTCATACAGTTGACTAGAGTGGATCATAGGGACCATATCAATCCAGTATTGCTCCATCCGAACTGGTTTCCAGTTTCCAAGAGTCTAATTCAGTACAGGGCAGCTTCATGTAGACAATACTAACTGCATATTTTCCCTTTTTCAGTCTCTTCATGTCGTCTAGAAAAGAGCGAAATGTGCTTGTTTTTAGCAATTCATATGGAAAATTCACCATATTGTGAAAGTCCAAAGGGTACTGTCGGACCAGGATCAAGTACATTTAAAGTGAGTTATGGGAATTCAATATTTATAGTGGGGAATGGTAGAATAGAGGCGTCGCCTAATCCATTTTTCTTCTGTCACCAGGATATCAGGGCTTCTGCTGCCCTTAGAAGTGCATGCTCTAATAAAAATGCTTTTCTTCTCCCTAGGTGGAGTAGTGTAGTATGTTGGAGAGGAGTTTTATTCTCAATTCTTCTTGTTGTTAGTGCCACCTTCAAGAAAACAAAAAAGAGAAGTGAATTGAATCTTATTATCAGATAGTCTGATAATCTGAAGGACAACAATTTGCCTCTGTGCCTCAGGGCAAAAAAAATCTATAAGCAACTTTTATTTTCTTAATTTAAACTCTACCTTTCTCCCCCTGTGGTCCCAATGAGGCCTAAATCATTCTTCTCTCCAACTCAGCTCTACCCTCTTTGGTGGTAGACAGCTGTACCTTCTTACCACAGTTACTAGGGGTAACAGGGTTGCTATCAATCCATTTCAATAATGATCACAGCCCAGAGCCAACCTCTGTTAGCCTCTTGCTGGACTGAATAACAAGCCTGTGGTTTTAAAAAAAGGTCATAAAACTCGATAGTTCTTCCAGAGACAGCAAGGTGTGGAAAAAAGTCTCTTCCATAGGGATTCTCTAGATAGATTTCCAGTTGACTAGCTGTGTTAGTCTGTTGAAGGAAAAGGAAACAGGAGTCAAGTGGCACCTAAAATTGAACAGAATTGTATTCCAGTAGATGCTGTTATGAACCAGAGACCACTTTTTCAGATGCTATGAGTGATGCATCTACATAAACCTGACAGCCCTGGGATGCACTATTGTTTTGGGCATCAGCATAAGTGCTTATGCATAAGTACCTCTGGCTATATGGAATTTCTCTTTAGGCCCTAGGTGCCATCAGTGTTGTGAATGTGAACCACTGTGAGCTAGTGGCATGAGTGCCATGCAGGCATCAGCTGGCAGCCTGAGAAAACCAGCAGCCCCAGCTCTACACAAGCCACCACCACCACAAGCCAGTAGCTCTAGTCCTACACACAGCAGATGTGAACTGCTTCTAGGTTCAGCACATGGGAGCCAGCAATTCCCATGCAACGTACTTTTCCTCCCTTTCCCCTGCCCCCTGTTGGAAGGTGGAGCCCTTTCCAGGACCGTTTTTCCCTCTCGGTCTACTCCCTGTACATTCAAGTCATTATTCCTTTTCCTGTGCAGTTTAATAAAACGCTTAAGAAAGAACAGTGTAGACTAAGTGCAGCGAAGGATATTCCTAATATGAACTAGAATATGCTTTTTCAGCATATTCCTGTTGTCCCTAAAGATGATGATCTGCTCTCTTAATTATGAGCCATAATTCATAAAGGATATGAGGTCAGTGCTCTGGCAATATGAATATCTGAAGTTCACTCTATCTTTTCAAAAGCATCCGTTTGGGATAGAGCTCTTAGGACTAAGCTAGAAGTGACAGTTTCCCCAGGTCCAACCTGGAAAGCTACCACCATTTTAAAGCCTAACACTGACAGTTTTAAAATACCATGAGGGTCCAATTCTGATCAGTCCTACGGCATGACTGGATGAAGCACTCTTGTTCCACCCCCATGCCTTTTCAAGTTTGGATGAAGGAATAGAAGGAATGCTTATTAAATTTGCAGATGATACTAAATTGGGAGGGGTAGCAAATATGGTAGAAGACAGAGTCAGGATATAGGATGGTCTTGACAGGCCGGAAAAGTTGGCTAAAACAAATAAATGAATTTCAGCAGAGATAAATGCAAAGTTCTGCATTTTGAAAGGAAAAATCAAATGCATAATTACAGGATGAGGAAAACTTGTCTTGGCAGTAGTATGTGCAAAAAAGATATAGAGGTCTTAATAGACCATACATTGAACATGAGTCAGCAGTGTGATGTGGTAGCTAAAAAGGTAAATGTGGTTTGGAGCTATATCAACAGAAGCATAGTGTCCAGATCACACAGAGTGATAGTGTCACTGTACGCTGCTCTGGTTAGACCTCACCTATTGTGTTCAGTTTTGGACACCACAATTTAAGAAGGATATAGACAAGCTGGAACGTGTCCAGAGGAGGGCAACAAAGATGGTGAGGGGTCTGGAGACCAAGTCCTATGAGGAAAGGTTGAAAGAGCTGGGTATGTTTAGCTTGGAAAGGAGAAGACTGAGGTGTGATATGATAACTGTCTTCAAGTATTTGAAGGGCTGTCATATAGAAGATGGCATGGAGTTGTTTTCCGCTGCCCCAGAAGGTTGGACCAGAACCAACGGGTTGAAATTAAATCAAGAGTTTTCGGCTAAACGTTAGGAAGAACTTCCTGATAGAGTGGTCCCTCAATGGAACAGGCTTCTTTGGGAAGTGGTGAGCTCTCCCTTTTTGGAGGTTTTTAAGCAGAGACTAGATGGCCCTCTGACAGCAATGCTTACTCTGTGAAGCTA
The DNA here is from genome assembly GCF_028583425.1 of Eublepharis macularius. Lineage (NCBI taxonomy): Eukaryota > Metazoa > Chordata > Lepidosauria > Squamata > Eublepharidae > Eublepharis > Eublepharis macularius. The sequence goes on from NC_072798.1 coordinate 24,456,456, forward strand.
GGCAGATCATGAGAAGGAGGACAGGAAGAGTTAGTTCTCACGGCCCCGTCTTACATGCCCAGGGTAATGCCAATCACCATTTTGGGGTCAGGAAGTAATTTTCCCCAGGCCAGTTTGGCTAGGGATCCTGATGGTGTTTTGTCATCTTCTGTACAAGCAGTAAGGGTCACTGGATGTATGGGGGGGGGAGGTAACTGTATTTCCTGCTTTGTCCAGGGGGTTGGACTAGATGACCCTAGAGGTACCTTCCAACCCTATGATTCTGTGATTCTATTCCAAAATGGCCATGCCTTCTGCAGCTGTTTCAGCACTTGAAAAAGCATGCGGGGGGCAGTCAAGAGTGCCTCATCCCACCATACTGTAGGCCTGGCCCTCGCAGTATTTATAAATCACCAGTGTTAGGCTCTAAAATTACGGTTGTGTCCGCAGGTCAGACCCAGGGATGGAGTCACATCTAGTTTGGTCCACAACTAAATTGCATCAGAGTTAAAGCATTTTAGAGAGAAGAGAAAAAATTGGCTAAGGGAACTTTTTTATGATGGACCACAGTCCTGGTTCCACTCACTTTTCTGCAAGGTTAATAGCTGATGCTATAATTGTTTTTAATGTAGCATTAATGGCTGTACCACTAGATTATAGATACTAGGTCCAGGTCCAATCTAGCCTTTCTTAAGTAGGTAGGAGTTTGAGGACTTATTAAAACAAGTGCTAACAAACTAAACAAACAAAAGCAGTTTCATAGCACATCATTTAGGTATATGGAATTTAGATCCAGCAAAAAAATCTGGCGTGGATAGACCAGCTTTGGAAATAATTGGTCTTGTCCCAGCAAGTCAGTTAAGATTGACAAACAAGCCAAACAATAATGAAGACAGGCATGATGCCATAGTCTTGCCAGTGCGGGGAAGACTGCAAAACTTCTCACATTTCTCTTAAAACATCTTGAGTAGCAAGGCTGGGAGAAATCTTTCTCTGCTTGAGGCCTTAGAGAACAGATGCTGATGATGACAGCATCATGTGTTCCTAATGCTCCTATTCTTCCTCATTTCAAACTCTTATTAATTGGGATCATATTTATATTTTAAAACCTGACAAATGAGGTTGGAGGATACAGGGTAAAAGAGATTATTTTAAAAATTCGTATCTGAGGTTTAGATTGAGGGTAGTTAGTGTTATAATTTGGGACTACAGTGTATTGTGTTATAGGGTGGAAATTATGGAGGGTGGTGGATGTGAGGGAGGAGACCAGGGTGGAGCTAGGGATCCCAGTACTCCAGGGTCGAGGGAGGTATGGCGGTGGGACATGGTCTTGGAGTAGAAGGCCACGGAGATGTGATAGGGCTCAGTGTCCTTCCAACCTATGTCCTATCCCAAGGCATGCTGGTTGTGGGGCTAGGAGGATGAAGTGCCTCCCTTCGGCACTGTTGTGTAATGCCAGGTCCATTAACAATAAGACCAAAACACTGCAGGATTATTTTACAGTAAATAATGTGGACCTGGTGTGTGTGTGACTGAGACCTGGGTGAGGGACAGCGAAATGGTTGCCCTGAAAGACCCCCCCCCCTCCGGGCTTTCAGGCCTTCATCAGTCTTGGACAGATGGCCAGATCCATTCTTCTGTCCTGGACTCATTCTAGTCCGCTTTCCATCCAGGCCACGGGATGGAGGCAGTGCTGGTTCTCACAAACGATCTTCGTAGACACCTGGATCGAGGTGGGTCGGCGCTGCTGGTTTTGTTAGATCTTTCAGCAGTGTTTGACACAGTCGACTATGAACTGTTGGCCCACTGCCTTGCCAGTGTTGGGATTCAAGAGACTGCCTTATAGTGTCCCTTTTCTTCATAGTTGGGGACAGAGGGTGGTGCTTGGGGAGAAGTTATCAGCATACAAACTGTTGGTGTGCAGCGTCCCACAGAGGACAATACAATGGCTCCAGAATGCTGCTGCACATGTCCTAACTGGTACCCTGTATAGGTCACATATTACTCCCATTCTTGCAGCAGTTACACTGGCTTCCCGTGGAGTTCCGGATTAGATTCAAGGGTTTGGTTTTGACCTATAAAGCCTTAAGCAGACTGGGACCAGCATACTTGAGGGACTGCTTACCATATGTACTCAGAGAGTACTCAGATCAGCAGATAAACACCTATTGGTGGTCCCTGACCCCAGGGAAGCTCAACTGGCCTTGACCAGGGCCAGGGCTTTCTTGGTCCTGGCTCCAACCTGGTGGAACTTTCTGTATGAGGATACTCCGGCCTCCTAAGATTGTTTATCCTTTTGGCAGGCCTGTAAGATGGAGATGTTCTGCCTGGCACATGATTGAGAACAACCTTATATCCATCAAATAAGCCAGTCTCCCATTGGGGGGGGGGCTATATAGCCATCTGCCCTGCAACATGTGAAGTCACTGTATGACTATAACAACTTGCACCCCCTTTTTCTCCTCTGTATACTGTTGGCAGGGGAAAATGGAATGGGCTCGTACCTTGGGAACTGGAACTTAATGTTGTTGATAATCTGATTTTATTGTGATTTAAATATTATTTATTCCCTGTATTTTATATATTCTGCTGTAACCTACCCTGAGCCCGCTCAAGGGGAGGGCGGGCTAGAAATTTGATGATGATGATGATGATGATGATGATGATGATGATGATGATGTAAAGGTGAAAGTTATATCCAGCTCAGATGGCAAAATAGATCTGTTTTCATATTTAATAATTAGAAAGTTTACAGATATTTTGCTTAATAGTTTTTTTTAAAAGAATCTTTGTGGGGAAAGTTTTGTAAAACAGGCATTGTCATCTGTGAAGGAGACAAATTTCAAAGGATTATTGCCATGGATTGCTCATCTAAAAGTCTGCATGCTGTGCAGAAAGTATTGTTAAGACTGCCTAATGAACTACGAGGATGTAACGTTTACTTATCACGAAAACCTTGCATCGATTGTGTGAAGTTTCTTGTTCAAGGTAAGCACAAAAGTTAACATATTCTCAAAATCTTCTGACAGAAGTGTAAACTTACCCTCCGTGGTACTTCCTGTCTTCCTACATATTTGCCTGTTTATTGTTGTGTTTTCTGTGCAGTCCCAATGTGCCTGCACATAAAACCACTCGATGAACAACAGTTAAAGGTAATGGAACAGGGGCAGCAATGAAAACTGAATGGGGGCAAGAGAGAAGAGAGACAAGGTAACTTGCCTCTGGAGTTATGGCTATCAAATCCCACATGCTGGCTTCTCCTTGTGTTTGTTTAAACCCCCTCAATTACCCACAATCAGTAAAAGAGGAGAAACAAGGTAAATAAAACCACCTTCACACAACTATTTTGACTTGACAGGAAAGAGACAAATGGAACTGATCAAAAAACATTTACAGAACATAAAGTGTAATGCAGTAAAAGTTTAGTGTGGAATAATCAGTATGAACAGTACCACTGGCTCTCAAATGCACTCCCCAGAGGTTATATATTCCCCCATCCCATAAGTTAACATATTGAACTGAGCCTTAGTTAATCAAACAGAAATGTTGAAAGAGGAAAATGGATTCCTTTTCCTCCAGATAGGGCTTCTCAGCATTTAAGGTCCAATGTAATGTGCTCCTCCAGTTTACAGGCTCACACTCAACTTCCAGCTGCTCTTTTACCTCACAGTGATCCTGGTCATAGAACTTGTTTATAAAAAGCTAGAATTGATGGTCCCTTATAAACAAAAGTCTGTCTAAGCTTATGCTGTTATCCACAGCCAGGGCTTTTTTTCCAGGGGGAACGCAGTGGAATGGAGTTCTGGCACCTCTCATGTCTGGTAGCCCCACCCCCCTGATCTCCAGACAGAAATCAGTTCCTCTGGAGGAAATGGCCGTTTTGTAAGGGGGCCTGTGTGTTTCTCCCTCATTTTCCTTTTGAGAGGTCCACCACCTCTTTTACCAGAAAAAAGCCCTGTCCACAGGCATAAAAAGCCTTTATCTGAAGGAGAAAAAAGTATCTCTTCTCCTTTCTTAAGCTGAGGCTGGTTCACCCTCTCCCAACCAGTGGAGTTTCAGGGGCTCTGATTGGCTCGCAATCTCTGGGTTTTGAATGAGGCTTAAATTGCCAGGATTGCCCCAGAACCTTGAAAAGTAGGATGGACTTTGTGGTTATATTGTCAAAGGCTTTCACGGCTGGAGAATGATGGTTGTTGTGGATTTTCCGGGCTGTATTGCCGTGGTCTTGGCATTGTAGTTCCTGACGTTTCACCAGCAGCTGTGACTGGCATCTTCAGAGGTGTAGCACCGAAAGACAGGGATCTCTCAATGTCAAACTTTGACACTGAGAGATCCCTGTCTTTCGGTGCTACAGCCCAGAAAATCCACAACAACCATCGACTTTGTGGTTGATTGCCACAGCAACCCTTTTATTTTTAAAGAATATTTCTATGCTGTCTCTTCATAGTACATTTTTTTTCAGTTATTTTGCTTCTCCCCATAGTATTCTGAATTAAAACAACTTAAACATTTTATATCTCTTGCATTCACTGTTGTCAGCTGTGAAACAGACCAATAAGAAGCATCAAAGATGCTGTCTTTAGACTATGTGATTCACCCCTCCCATTTTGAGGGATAGCATAGCCTTTGCTGGTGGAATTCGTGTACTGAAAGGTTGGAATGGCGGTAGGAGGAATGGACAGCTGTGGTTTGGTGTGTTGCAGAACACGTTTTGTGTCTATAAGAGGATAAAAGAACGTAAGGACTAAACAATATAAAGACAGATAACTGGAGTTCTTATATTCAGATAAATAAAGACAATACAAAATGAACAAATGTGGTCATTATAACTACCCATGCATTGTACAAATTGAGAGAAGCGAATTTCTAGTTAAGGTGCAAATACTCAGACTTTTTTTCTTCAGAAAAAGATTTTGTAAGCACAATCTTGAATGTAGTTCTTTCTTAGGTAAAACTATGGCATATTTCAAAACAGTTCTCATATATTGTGTGCAGTAAAACTCTTAATTTTTAGTGGAAGTAAATACATTTTATTATGATTTGTACAGTCATAAGGTTTCCCATCGTTATTTCTTTTATAAAAGGATCAGTTTTATAATGATTAATGTTTTCCCCTATTTTTTCTACTGTTCTTTTTACAGCACAAGTGCGTAATATATTTTTTTGGCCCAGTTTAGAAATAGATACAAATACAATAAAGGCGAATAAAGAAACATTTGAAAATCAAAGTAAACTTATTGGCAACATTTTAAAGGAAAGCTGTACTTACGATGCAATGTTTGTGCCACTGGTAGACGGGCAGTCAGAAACCAAAGGTGCACCAATCTCTTCCATATTTGAGTGTCCTGAATTAAAGACTATACTTGATGCATCCAGTATGTCGTTTCTGAATGAAAAAGAATACCAAAGTGCATATAAGGAAGAAGTGAAAAAAGCACAGAATTATATTCAGATGCTGACAGGAAATAAAAACAAAAAATTATTGGAAAACAACTTTCACGAGATACTTGAATGTGAGGAAGAGGAGGAATATATTCAACATGCTTTGCAGCTCTGCAAGTTTCTAGCTGCCAGAAGTGGTAAGTGAAGAACAATGTCTGAAAGTTTATCCATCCATTTTTTATCCATCCATTTTTTGTCTATCTTCTATCTAGATCATTCTAATATTGTAAGTGCACCAAGATGTACACAATCAGACTGAATAGTCCTCTCCGGGTACTATGTCACTGGGTGGAATTGTTACCTGAATAGCCTACACTTGTGCAGAGGGTTGCCAGGTCCCCTGCCCTCTCGGTGGGAGGTGGGAGCCCTGGCACTTACCTGCCAAGGTGTCCTTCACTCGCACATAAAGCATGCACATGATCCCAGGCCCCATGATGATGTCACTTCTGGGAACTGGGGGACCCTGGCAAGCCTAGTACAGCAGTATAGCAGTTAGAACCCTAGCACAACCCCTGTCTAATGCACTATTTTATTTCTTAATTCAGTCTCCCCCAAGTTTTGAAATCAAAATAGTGCAGGCATAAAGGGAAGTTAAGGGAAAGGCAAATTAAAGCTACCTGCAATTAATAAAATTATTTTGTTTCTTTTTATCCCATCCTTCCTCAAAGGAACTTAGGGTGGCATACTTGATTTCCCCCTCCTCTGTTCTTTCTCCCTAACTTCCCTGTGTGGTAGGTTAGGCTGAGAGAGAGTGACTGGCTCAAGGTCACCCAATAAGTTTCAGGGCAAGTGAGGATTTGAACCCTGGTCTTCCCAATACCAGTCTAACACTATGCTGTAAACTGCCTTGGCCAAAGGGGGGAAAGTGCAGTTGGAACAATAGTTTTACCTGTGCTTCTTCAGGGGAATCTGTATTGTAGTATTCAGTAGTTCCCACAGCAACAGAATTTCAGCTCTGGGAACAACTTGTTACTACTACACAAGATCTCACTGAAAAAGCATAGGCAAAACACCTGAGGTGAGTAATGGAATTTGTCTATTTTCCCCACTGGACCAATTACTGTTTTTTGTTCTATTGCTCAGTCTTTGGTGCAGCTCTCTTTTCCCTTTAAACTGCCTTAGACATGAATGTGGAGAGGCATATATCAGTGTTTTAAATAAGATTTTTGGGAAAGGTCTTTGGTGAAGGAGAAACATTCTGCATGCTCTTTAATAAATCCATAACTCATATAAAAGTTTGTGCCTTAGTTTTGGAAGCAGGCTCTTGCAGCTAAGCTCACCGCTAGAGAATGGTCACATGATCATTAAACTTGAAAATCCCTCCTTGTTCCAGCTGACTGCCAACAGTCAGTATTTAAAGTTTAAACTTTAAAATCCCTCCTCTTGCTCCAGCTGACACGGGGTTAAATGCCCCTTTCCATGCCGCAGCAGGACGGAAAAGGGCATTTTAACCCAGCCCTCTAGCTTCTGCTGCCTGGCCAGCAGAAGAGAGGAGGGGCATAATGGGGTAAAAAGACTGAATGGGCTGGGAGCAGGGAGGGAAAGAAACTAGAGAATGGGTGGGTGAGTTAAGAGGGAAAGAGTGTGACAGGAGGTGGAGGAAAGGGAGAAAATAGTGAAGGGGTGGAGGAAAGAGACGGGAAAGGAAACTGAATGGATTGAGTAGAGGGAGGAAAAGAGGTAGAGAATGGGTGAGGGGTGAAGAGGTAAAGAATAAGAGGACGTGGAGGAAAGGGAGAAAGGGTGGAAGGAAGAGACAAGGGAGGAGACAGAATGGATTGAGGAGAGGGAGGAAAAGAAATGGAGAATGGGTGGGTGAATTAAAAATGGGAGGAGTGATTGGAGGGGGGAACAAGAGAATGGACCGGGAGCAAGGAGGTAAAAAGATGGAGAATGGATAGAGAGGAAGAGTGAAAGGGGGTAAAGGGGGAAAGAGAATGGATTTGGGGCAAGGAGGCAAAGAGCGGGAAAGGAATCAGAAATGGTGAGTGGATTAATCAAGAAGGAAAGAGTGACAGGAGGGGTGCAGAGGGGGAAAGAGTGGAGGGTTGGAAGAAAGAGAGAAGGTTGGGAAGCTCCCAACCCCTTCTCTCTTTCCACCACTCCCCCCTCACTTCCTGTCACTCTTCCCCTCTTAACCCACCCACTCATTCTCCATCTCTGTACCTCCCTGCCCCGAACCCCTTTTGTCTCTTAATTCCTTTAAACCCCTTTATCACTTCACTCCTTTACTCTTCCCCCGTCCACCACCTCCTGTCACTCTTACCTTAATAACTCGCACACCCATTCTCCATATCTTTACCTCTCTATTTCCAGCCCATTCAGTCTCTTTCCCCCCATTAACCCTTCCTTGTCCCCTTCCCCTCTTTTCTCCGCCCCTTCACTCGTTCCCCCTCTCCACCACCACCTCTCACTCTTTCCCTCTTAACCCCCCACCCATTCTCCATCTCTTTACCTCCCTGTTCCCACTCCATTCTGTGTCCTTCCCCCATTAACCCTTCCTTATCCCCTTCCTCTCTTCTCTCTTACCCTTTACTCGTTCTCCATGTCTGCCATCTCTTTCCCTCTTAACCCTCCACCCATTTTCCATCTCTTTACCTCCTTACTCCCAGCCTATTCAGTCTCTTTCCCCCATTATGCCCCTCCTCTTATCTTTTCCCTCCACCCCTTCAGTCCTTCTCCCTCTCTGCTACCATTTAAACCCAGCTGGCTCGCTTCAGGTGCCTGGTGGGGAAGTCCCCGCCAGGCAGCTAAAGCCGGGGTTTAAATGCCACTTTCCGTGCTGCTGTGCAGCAGCATAGAAAGGGGCATTTAAACCCAGCCAGCTTGCTTCTAATTTTTTAGAGCTTTGCCTGGCCTCCTTATCTTTTGTTTTTATATCCTCTGGGGGTGGCTTCTCCCTGCATGGTCCCGGGAGCGCACATGTGTGCTTTGGGTGTGCGCATATGGTAGCAGTGAGTTCCACCACCTCTTTTCCCAGAAAAAAAGCCCAGATTGTAGCTCAAGGCTATAACTTTTCGTAGCATGGTCAGGTGAGCTAGGCTGTTCCCTCTACATCTGAGCTTGAGTTAGCTGAAGGTATCTGATATGAAAGCAAATTCTGTACTACATTTTTCTTGCAGTACATGATTTTCAAATCTGCAGTCCTAAAAAGCATACTTCTTGGAAGCGAATCCAAGTACATGGCAGGATATACAAAATAAATGGGATTTACTTGTGCGGAAACGTGTTAGGACTGAGTGGTCAAGCTGCAGCTCTATGCATACTTATCCTACTATATAAAAGGCAATCTGAGTTGGCAACGACCTACCTTTTATCCCTGCGCAGGTGCACTCATGGAGATAAAAAAGTGAGTTGTTGGTAGAGTTACCATTCCCCTGCAGGGACAGGGGATCCCCTGCTCCCATCCTTCTGTCCCCTGTGCTTCCTTACTTGGCTGGTGGAGGGGTGTGCTCCCCCGAGCTGAGCCAAGCCATGCTGCATGCCCTGAGCTGAGCCATGTCATGCCGCATGCCCCGAGCTGCACTGTGCCGTGTGCTCCTGCACCCACAGTTGGCCTGTTTTGGGGCAAATCGTGCCCTGCAGGGCCCAATCCAGCCCTTAGTGTGTGCAGAAGTGGTCCCTGCTGGTCTTTGACCCCCCCCCCCCCATGCAGTGACAACACTTCCGGAAGTGACATCATTGCGCAAGCGGGGACACCGCATGCGGAAGAGAATACCCCCTGAGCGACAAGGTGAGTGCCAGGCTCCCAATCTCCTGTCGGGGGAGTAAAAGGACCTGGCAAACTCCCTGGTTTTGGGTTCCTGGGGACATGGCCACCCTAGTTGTTGGCAACACAGTTTGCCTTCCTGTTGCCACTGTGGTTTCCTTGGGACCTCTGGAGGCCTGGAAAGGCCCAGCGCGGTAGTGGGAAGGCCTGGTGTTGTGACGCAGCCCTCCAGAGGACCTAAGAAGCCTGCCACAGTGGCGAGAAGGCCCAGCACAGTCCTCTAGAGGCCAGAAATGCCCAGCACAGTGGCGTGGCCCGTTCAGAGACTGTTTTCTAGAGCTGGCTTGGTTGTTAGTTTATAAATAAATTCTCATGAAACAGCAGAAATCATTGTGACTTACTTCCAATTAGATATGCACAGGATTGCAGCTGTTTCTGCTAACTATTGGCTTTTCCACCCAAGTGTTTAATGTTGGTTTTGGCCAATACAGCTTCAATTTATACCCTGATTTCTGTACACATTTTCCTTGTCTTTAGTTTTCGTTTCTGGATTTCCCAATTAAGACCACTTTAATCCTGATCTTTTAAAAATGCTGATTCTGAATCACTTCTTTTCCTTGTGCAAAATGTTTCTTTCAGTTTTGTTTCTCCCATCCACTCTAATCTACCTCCAACCCACTTTTTGATTATTGGTTGTTCATCACAGTCATACTACCCCCCCTTTGCCTACCTTCCCCCTCTAGTTTTACTTTCAATCTTATTTTTAACACGCAACCTGAGTTCAATCCTGGCGGAAGCTGGGTTCAAGTAGCCAGCTCAAGGTTGACTCAGCCTTCCATCCTTCCAAGGTTGGTAAAATGAGTACCCAGTTTCCTGGGGGTAAAGTGTAGATGACTGGGGAAGGCAATGGCAAACCACCCCGTAAAGAGTCTGCCAAGAAAACGTCATGATGCGACGTCCCTCTATGGGTCAGTAATGATTTGGTGCTTGCATAGGGGACTACCTTTACCTTTTAATGTTGTAATAATCCATGCAGCAGGTTCTCTGAATCCCCAGCTTTCATTTTTTTAAAAAAGTAAGTCTCTAGCCTTTTCCTTTGCGGATATATAAGAAAAAGGACATATCTGCCTAATGAAAGGTGCTAGCAATTGGTCAATCACGTGGAAAGGGGTGATGCTGCATAGACGGAGCCTTTACCAGCTCCTGGGTTCTAACTTACAAGAGGCGTTAGTACAATGCCAAGGGGTGCCATCAGCTCCCTGAACAATCTAAAGCTGTCGGATGAAGATTGGAGAAGGGAGGGAGAATCTCATCTAGCTTGGAACAGCATGATCTGAGTAAGTCAGAAGCTTGGAATAGCCATAAACTCGGCTCCCACATGCGATACTTTCTCTTTCTTTTTTTTTATTTAATATTTTTATTAACATTTTAGAATCAGTGAACAGAGTTAACAAAGAACAACAAAGTAATAGTTAACTATATACAATTATGTACAGGAATACTTAATCGCGATTGGTTATAGCTTTGAACAAGAAACAAGGATAACAGATAATAGTCAATAATTCAGCTTTGTTAAGGTTCATATAACTAGATCTTCTTTGGAAGCTATTACTTCAATCTTGAGTAACAAAAAGTAAATGTTTGGGAGCATGCTGATCTGTGATAGAAATAAATTCAATAAATGGTTGCCATTTTGCCATAAAATCAGTTTCCCTTGGGTAATGTTCAGTTTGATATATTTTATCATATATTTTTTCTTGTATATAGTGATCCCAAATTTTTTCTAACCATTTATCTTTTGTGGGGATTATTTTGGATTTCCAATATAAAGCCAGCAAGTTCTTTGCCACAACCAAGAGATTGCCAATGAGGTCTTTTCTGATTTGTGGGATTTCAATTGAATCCCATAAATTTAAAAAAATGATCTTCGGGTCTAAAGGAATTTCATAGCCTGTTATTTCTTTAATATAATCTAAAATTTCATTCCAAAAAGATTCTATCTTAGGGCATCCCCACTAGCAATGTTTGAACGTTCCTATTTCACCGCACTCCTTCCAACAGAGTGGGGAGTTTGTTTTGATTATAAGTGAAAGTTTTCTTGGCGTTAAATGCCACCTGTGAATTATTTTGTAATTTTGAATTCGAGATGTAATCGTTTTAGTGTTTAATATATTTGAAGTCCAAATTTTCCCCCATTGTTCTTGTGTTAAATCTATGTTGCAATCTAAGTGCCAGTTTGTTTGACATTTTAAAGTGTCAATTGGGTTAAGGGATAATAGGATGTTGTAAATTTTAGAGATTAAACCTTTTTGTTTAAATGATTTGGTGTCTAGTAAAAGTTCAAATTCGGTCAGGTTTTGTTTGAATATTTCCTGTATTTTCAGTTGTTGTAGCATGCTGGAAAGTTGAAAGTAAGTGAACCAGTGGATCTTATGTTTTGTTTTCTGTTCAATTTCTGTTTTGTTTATGATGCCTTGTTTTGTTGTTATATCTATAATGCGGGTCACGTTTGACTGAAGCCGTATGTTTTTGAAGGTTTTAGTTTGCCCTGGCGGGAACCATTGTTGTTCTATAAAGGAAGAAAATCTTGAAACTTGTGGCAGAAGTTTGAGTCTGGTGTGGTCCCAAACATTGATTATTGACTCTAAGAAGGGGTTATTTATTTTATGGGACCGATCCTTTTTTTTGTTCCAAAACAGATTTTGAATGTTGCTGTATTCAGTTTCTGGTTCCAAGATAGTAATCCAATCAATTTTGTTTACTGTAGTTAAAATTTGTATTGTATTGGACAGCCTGATGGCTGTCTGGTAAAGTTCTAGGTCAGGGTATTTAAAGCCTCCTTGTTGTTTTCTGAGTTTAAGAACTTTAAAGGCAATTCTTGGGTGTTTCTTCTCCCATAGAAATTGGTTTAGTATATTTTGCCATGATTTAATTGTCTTTTGTGGAATTGCCACTGGTATTGCTCTTAAGAAAAAGAGTAATTTTGGTAGGGCGAATGATTTAACCAGATGGTAACGTTCAAACCATGAGTGGGCAATTTCCCCCCATTTATGTAAGTCTGCTTTGATTTGGTTGATTGCTTTAATATGATTTTGATCTATTAGGTGTTTGAGATCATTTGGAATGGTTATTCCTAGATATGACATTTGCTTATTATTCCAGTGGTATTGGCTGATTTGTTTGATGTTTGTTATAGTGTTTGGGTTGACAAATATTGGAAAGAGCTGTGATTTTAATTGATTAACTGTAAGACCTGAAGTTGAGCTGAATTCCGTTAATTTGTTTTGGAGTGAGTATAAAGAAGTTATAGGATCTGTAATATAAACAATCATATCGTCCGCAAAAAGACTTAATTTATGTTGCTTGTTTCCTATGTTAATCCCTTGAATTTTTGGGTCTTCTCTAATAGCTATGGCTAGTGGCTCTATAGCCAACGCAAATAAAGTTGGCGGAAGGGGGCACCCTTGCCTTGTGCCTCTTTGGATCAGTATTTTATTGGATGTTTGGTTATTGATGATGATCTGGGCTGTTGCTTGTGAGTATATAGAATTTATGATTTTTAAAAATGTTTCACCAAATCCCATGTGGTGTAAGACTTGTTTTAGATACGGTATTTCTATGGAATCAAATGCTTTCTCTATGTCCAGAGATAAAATAATTGATTCTAATTGTTTCTTTTGACTGTATGAAATTAAATTGAGTGTTTTATAAATGTTGTTGATTATGTCCCTGTGTGGAATGAAGCCTGATTGATCTTGGGGTATGTAGTGTGAAATGAATGAATTCAACCTTTTAGTTAAGATAGCTGTGAAGATTTTATAATCTTGATTTAATAACGAGATAGGTCTGTAAGAGGTGGTTTTTGATATATCTTTTCCTGGTTTGGGGATTACTATAATTGATGATATAAGCCAGGATGGGGGTATTTGACCAGTGTTTAGGACTGTATTACAAGCTTGCATCAATGGATTAATGAGTAGTGTAGTGAACTTTTTATAGAATTCTGATGGGTAGCCATCTGGACCTGGTGTTTTATTGTTTTTAAGAGATTTGATTACTGCTAGTGTTTCTTGTTGTGTGATAGGGCTGTTTAATATTATGTGATGTTTATCTTCCAATCTATTTAAGCTTTTAAGTGATTTTAAAAAGAGTGTGATTCTCTCTTCGTTTGGTGTTTTAGACGAATAGAGTTGTTTATAATATTGTACAAAAGTAGCGAGAATTTCTTTTGTTTTAAATTGTAATTTCCCTTTTGCGTCATATATCTGTTTAATGATTTTGGATGATTTTTTCTTTTATTTTATGGGATAACAACTTAAGTGATTTGGGGTTATTGAACCAATAGTTTTGCTTGACATATTGAAGGTTCTTCAAAATTCTGTTGGTTTCCAGAGATTCCAACAATTTACGTTGAATCAATAAGTTTTTATATGCCTTTTTACTACCAGTTTTTTTGTGCTTGAGTTCTAGCAATTTGATGTTATCAATTAATTCTTGTTTTATAGCATTTCTTTTCTTATTTAATTGTGATGATAAGGAAATTATATGACCTCTAGTAACAGTTTTAATTGTATCCCAAATGATGCATGGATTTACATCATTTGTTGTGTTTTCTTTTATAGCCAATTCAATGTTACTGATCTCTTTGATGGCGCTTTAGTTGTTTATGAGTGTCTTATTTAATGACCAGTGCCTTTGCCTCAATGATTCTTGGGAAGACATTAGATCGCAGCTAACCCAGGCATGGTCTGATATTGCTATGTTACCTATTTCAGATGAAAGTAACCTGTTTGTTGTTGTATTTGAGACTAGGATATAGTTTATTCTAGTATAAACATCATATTTAGGTGAGTAGTATGTGAAATCCTTTTCAGTTCCATGTAGATGTCTCCATGCGTCTGTTAGAAAGTTATTATCCAAAATTTCTGCTAATTTAGTATTTTTCCCCTTCTTATATTTTTTGTTTTTGGGTTTGGATAGATCTAAATTAGGATTTATTATGTAATTCAGGTCCCCCCGCCCCCCCAAGATCAATTCTCCTTCCTGAAAGTTAGCTAATTTATTCAGACTGTCTTCTAGGAAGGGTATTTGGTCTGAATTTGGGGCGTATATTGAAGCTAGAGTTTAAGTTTGTGTGCCTATTATGCCCTTTACAAAAATAAATCTTCCTTTAGGATCACTCAAAGTGTTTTGATGCTGGAAAGTAATGGATTTAGAGATTAGTATAGCCACTCCTCTTGCCTTAGAGGTGCCTTTTGCATGATATTGGAGACGAATCCAATTTGATTTTAGGTTTTGACTGTTTGTGGGATGGAGGTGAGTTTCTTGCAGAAATATATCTGATCTTGTTTTAGCCAGATTTGTAAGGATGCGTTTTCTTTTGATGGGGTTACCCAAACCACGAACATTATAAGATGTAAATTTAATATTTGATGACATACTTGCTCTAATTAATTAAACCAATGGATTTCTTAATTATTTATGTTGATTGTTTGTTAGTTAGTAGTGCTGTCTCAAAATAAATTAAAGGAATCAGGATTAAGAGCTTATATATTTTTATTTTTTATTGGGGGGATGCCAATTTATAAATTTTTATTAATATAATCAGCTGTAACTAAATGATAGTGTTGTGTTTCCCCTAATCAATTTCCCTCTGATTTGATTATTAATTTGCAAATAATGCTCTTGAATTATTTAATGGATTTCTAATTTTATGACAGAACTTGCTAGCTTTATGAAATGGATTTTTATAATCAAGGATGGACTGTAAATATTAAATAATACAAGTTTGATAAATTAGCAGTCCTCAGTTCAAATATATTTTAGTACAATAAGTTTTATATATAGTCTTTCTCTTCCAACCTTGGCTGGAGAGGTCACAGATAGTTGCAGTAATAGCTATTTGAATAGAATAGGTTTTGGGTTTTCCTTAAATACAAGTATCAAGTATGCTTAAACGAATCAATACTATGTCTTTGTTTTCAACTAGTGAAAATTTAATTAACTTGAATAATGAAGTTAGCTTTATATAACTTAACAATTTCCCTTGTCCTTTCCAAAGTTCCCCCGTCTCTCTTCCTCTCTCTCTATTTTCTGCTTGTAGATTCAGCCAAAACAGAGTAAGAGAGAAGGTTCTGCTACTGAAGTGTTTTATTCACACTTCAAATATTAGTAGAAAATAAAAGAATATATATGAAAATAGTAGGATAAGTATCTATATATATATATATGCTTGTATGTATGTGTCTACTTATAGTGTTAAAGCTTCACACCAAGTAGCTTAAATAAATTATAAAAGGGTTTGTCCAGTTTCTCTATCTGCCTTCTCCTTTTCTCTTCCCCCTTGTTCCTTTGCTGTTTCCTTTTGTCGTTAGCTTAATCAAATTAACTAAATCTGTTTATTTTCCCCTTTTTCCCTCCCTATCTCTTTCCCTCCCTTCCCTTCTTTCCCCTCCTCCTCCCTAACCCACTACACTTTCCCCTCAAAAGCTTAGGTAACTATATAAGTAAGTTTTAGAAATTACACCCTCCCTCTAATCGCGATCTTCCCCCTTCCCTTAATATAATCTGCTTTTCCCTCTCACAGAGTTCTTGGCTACGAAGGTGCTATAAGCACAAAAATAAAAATTAATTCCAAAGTCTCCCCCTCCCACAATCCCTCCTAGCTAATTAATACAAACTGCACAAAGTTGAAGAATAAATTCCCCTAAGCCCCTTTAGCTAGTGTGTTTAATTCACACACTAGTTTGGTATGCACCAAAACTTACCGGGCTTAACTAATGGGAGTTACATTGAAAGGACCAAACTTCCCCCTTCCCTTTCTTACCCCGCTATTAGTTTTTAACAAGAAAATGTTATGATAGTGCTTCCATGAGCTTATTATTGCAGTTAATTTTCTGAGTCAATTGTCCCTTATTGGTATCTTACTTCCCTTCTGGGGAGATGAAGCTGATGACTGAGGAAATTTCCGTTTTTGAGAAGGTTTGCTTGTTTCCATCGGTTCTTCTAAGTTTAGTTCATTCAGCATTAAGGCTGCAGAGTCTAGATCTGAAGCGATGAGGCGACGACCTTTGTGGAAGACCAGTAGTTTCGTGTGGTTCCACCATTTGTATTGGATGTTGGCTCTTCTTAAGGCTTCTGCTGTTGGTTTTAACTCTTTTCTTTTCTGGAGAACTTCAGTGGGTAGATCGTTGTATACGTGAACTGGAGTGTCATTAAATAGTAAAGAGCCTTTTGATCTTGCTTCGCTGATTATTTTTTTTTCTAATGATGGGATCTGGCACCTCAATTATGATGTCTCTCAGCGTGCTCCTTTTTTTATGCTGGATTGCGGATCCAATGCGATAAGCTTTAGTTACAAATTGAGATGGTCCTTCTTTAATGCCCAGTAGTTTAGATAGCCAAAAATTTAGTGTTTTGGCTATATTCTCGTTTTCCATAGCAGACTCTTCAATTCCACGAAGCTTGAGATTTTTATAACGAGCTGACACCTCCAGGTAAATAATTCTTTCCTCCTGGCGTTCTAGTTTGCTGCAAATGTCTCTCACGTCTCTTTGAGACATGATGCTGAGTTCCATAGCATTTTCAGCTGTTTGATTTGTCTTTAGCAGTTCCAATTTGATGTCAGCTAGCTGTGTAGTCAGTGGCTGAATGAGCAGCGTCATTTGTTTGAGCAGATTTTGTTCCAGTTTTGCGAACTGTGCTTCTAAAGAGTGATCAGTGGGTTTTGCTGCTGCGTTTGCTCCCAAAAGATTTCCGTCGGCCATTTTAAGTAGCTCGGCCTTGCTGTGTTCTTGGAGCTCGATCTGTGCTGTGCTTCAAAAAAACTGCTGGAGATTTTTTGCTGATTTAGGGTAGTTCTTCTTTTCCCCCTGCGTCTGCTTTCTCATAATATGTTAAAAGGTGAGCGTTATCAGCTGTTTTCAGGGTAAAAAGGGAGGGAGAAGAGGGAGATCTTTCAATGTGCATCCATACCCAAAGACTCCGATGCCACGCTCCCATACTTTTTCTTTCCCCGTCTGTTATTTCCTTCGTTATCTTCCTTTGCCACTATGAAGATCATTTGATGAGAAGTATTCAATGTACTACGAGATCAAGGCAGAAGAATAGCTTGCAACACAAAGTCATAAACATCCTCAGCTCCCCCCCCCCCACCGCCTCCTGGCTCCTTGGAGAGAGGGAGGCTGAGACAGATAACCTGGAGAGGGGAGACAATAATCAGGTATGGAAGCAATTAGATGTTACAAGACTTTGCTTTTAAAGTAATGGTTTTTAAAGTCTATGGGACCTGTTTAGTGTAACTGCATCATACTGGAGTGGCGTCTCCATCTTGGAATAATTGCTTATACTAAATTGTTACAGAGGAAAAAACTAGATTGGGCTGTGTTTTTTATAGAAAAAAGTTTTTCGTTTCTCTTTTTTGGCCGTGTGTGGGTTAAACTGGGCACTCCCTTTTTTCCCCTAATCTTTTTCTTCTATCCTCCTATCTTTCTCTTTGTTTTCTTTTTGCTGATGAATGAACTAAAGCTTCTTCCTCATTTTGCTGGCTTAAGAATAGAACACAGAATAAGTGAAATACATTCCCATCTAGTGGACAAAATAATCCCCCCCCCCAATTTTACAGCTCTGGAGTGCTTAAGTTATTAAGATACTAATGGTTTAAGAATCTTATATATGAATATATATAAGACATTTGGATTAATAATATTAATAAATTAATGTTAGATAGTACTTAACGGTTTTCACTTCTGTTTTATACTATATTTTCTTTCTTTTACTCTGCTTTAATTATTATTTGCTATTAATAGTTATTGTTAATAACAATAATAGAATAATCACTGTTCTGCCTTAAGTAGCAATCATTTCCATGCCATATTGACACTTCCTGTTAATCCTCAATTAATTTAGTTATTAGTTGTGTTAAATTTCCACAGACCAGTTAAGATAGGATTACAAGCCTCACAGCAAGTGCCTGACGTGGAATATATGAGAAGTCTATGAGATTTTTTTGGAATGAAGATTAAATAGATTGCAAAAAATGACAACTAGGGAAAAGAATAAAAAAAAAGGAGATAGTGATGATGATGTTTTTGACTCATGATTTAATGGACAAAATTCAGCAGAATTTAGCAGTACACTCCCAAACTATAACATACCAAATAAAAGATCTGCTTAAAGAATCGAAAGAATGTAGACAACAGAATATCAAACTATACAGTCAGAGTACATACGATAAGATAAAGAAAGACATCTCAGCTTTGAAGAAGGAATTTGCTGCAGGACTAGGAGAAGTTCAAATAACAGTGCAGAAAAACACTCAAGAAATTGAGATAGTGAAAGAGCATTACAGAGATCTTAAATTGAGACAAGAGGCCCTAAACCAACAACTGGAACAAGCAGATCAAAAAATTGAAACGCTGGAAGTACAAAACAGAACTTCAAATTTTCTATTTCGATCCGTCCCAGAAGATTTAGAGGGAAAGCATTTGGAAGATGAATTTAGAGGGCTATTACAAGATCATTATGAGACTGAGGAGGATTGTTTAGGGATAGACCAAATATACAAAGTCTATTTGAAATTTGGGGCCAAAAGTAAGACGCCACAGGACATATTGGTAAAATTTACACACAAGAAAATGAGAGACTTGATTTTGAAGAAACAGAGAGGATCGATGTATTGTCGAAGGCTTTCACGGACGGAGAACGTTGGTTGTTGTGGATTTTTCTGGGCTGTATAGCTGTGGTCTTGGCATTGTAGTTCCTGACGTTTCGCCAGTCACAGCTGCTGGCGAAACATCAGGAACTACAATGCCAAGACCACGGCTATACAGCCCGGAAAATCCACAACAACCAAAGAGAGGATCCACTGAAAATCTTAGGAACAGAAATACAAGTTTTCAAGATCTTCCATAAAGCCTGCTGAAAAAGAGGACAGATTTAGATTTCTTGAGACAACTACGCAAAAAAGAAATTAGATATTTTTGGAAAAAATTCCATTTGCTCTTGAAGTTTTGTTACCAAAAGGAAGAAGGCTGAAGAAGGAGTGGTTGTCTATGTAAAGAACCAACAACTTAGCATAATTGAGGAACTGCAAGATCCAAAAGGAAGATATATACTATTGAAAATCAAGCACCCAGGAGGGAGAATCTATACTTTAGTTACCATCTATGCACTAAATATTGCTAAAAGAAATTCTGTGGTAATTTTTTTTTAATTATAATTTTTTTTGAACATTTGTTTGTGGTAAAAATTTTGATAAATTGATAGACTTTCAAGAACATTACATTAACGGATGCATGGAGAATTTTAAATCCCAAAGTCAGGAATTATACCTTCTTTTCAGATAGACATCAGACATACTCGAGGATAGATATGTGTTGGATGTCCAAAACTGCATTAATGAATTTAAACAAAGTAGAGATACAACCGAAAATTTATGCAGATCATAATTCCCTGCTGGTAGAGTGGTAAGAAGAATGTAAGAGTGGAAGATGGAGGCTGAACGATAACATATTATTACAAGATGATATTGTCAAGAAGTGCAAGAAAGATCTAAAAGAGTTTTTCAGACTGAATTGCACTAATGATGTCTCCATTACCACTGTATGGGAAGCAAGTAAAGCTTTTATGAGAGGAAACCTGATAGCCTTGGCATCAAAAAAAGGAAGGAGAAAACAAAGAAAATGAATGAAATGATAGTTAAAATTCAACATTTGGAAGAACAGCATAAAAAATCACTTAAGAAGACAACATTAACTGAAATTAAGCAATTAAGAAACCAACTGAATCTTGCAAGTTGAAGAAATGCAGAAGTTAAGCTTCATGAAGCAGAAATATTTTGAACATGCAAACAAACCAGGCCATTTTCTGGCCCATCGTCTAAGAATAGAAACTGAGAGAAGGATCACAGCAATTAAAAAGCAAGATGGAATCACCTATGCAGAAAAAGAAATACATAAATCATTTACATCCTGTTTCTGAATTATATAAAAAAGAATCTCTTATGGAACAAGGACTTGTGGATTATATTAAAGAAATGATACTCCCAAAATTTAAGCTAGAAAACAAAGAAGTGCTGAATCATAATATAACAATACAAGAGCTCTCACAAACAATAAAAAGCTTGAAAAAAGGTAAAGCACTTGGTTTGGATGGGCTAACAGCTATGTATTACAAATGTTTTGAAGAAGAGCTGGCCCTGATGCTTCAAAAAGTGATGAATAAAATAACTGAAGATAGAATTTTATCTGAATCGAGGCAAGAGGCACATAAAACGTTGATTCCTAAAGAAGGAAATTACCTATGCTGCCACGATCATACAGACCAATCTCGCTGCTGAATGTGGATTACAAATTATTTACCTCCATTTTAGCAGAAAGACTCAGAAGAAGCATAACGAACATAATACATCCCGATCAGATGGGCTTTGTGCTGAAGAGATATGAGCTACTTAAACAGAAGACCAATGAGAGAATTTGAAGAGAAATGGGGGAATTATTTTACTTACAAAGGATAAAATGCATAAAATGTTTTAGTTTTAGAAATCTGAATCAGATTGTATATTGATGTATTATAGATTGAATATAAGATTAGGATATGATAAGATGGAAAATGGTTCAATATCAATGATGAGATAGAGTATTTGATATGGAAACTTTGGTATAAAGTTAAGATAAATAGAAATGATCTGTATAGAAGCATTAGTTCATATTAAGATATAGCACTAAGAACGTACATGGACACCGCTCGTTTTGATCTTTGGTTGATCCAAAATTGACCCTTCAGCTGGATGTGGAGCTGATCTCCCACAACTGTGAGAATTTTGTGCTGACCTTAATGCTTAGAGGCCCCCCCGGGGAAGTCTCCTATGCTTAAATGTCTATCTTCCTCCCAATGGTATAAGTGGGATTAGTAATGAGTTGTTTTGGGAGAAACTAGTTGCCCTACTAGAAAGGTTAGTGATACAATACCCAAATGCCCAACTTATCCTGGGAGGTGACTTTAATGCTAGGGTCAGGTCTTCAGTCAGTGAACAGGAGGATGGGGGGTGTTCCAATGAGAATCCCCTACTCGGTGGACATATTCTCCAGGACCCGGTTATTAATAGAGCTGGCAGGAGATTCCTGGAGTTACTCTAGATGTTTAATCTGTTTGTGCTGAATGGTACAAGTCGGGATATCTCAAAGGGGACTTTTACATTTTTCTCTACCCTACGAGCAAGCACGATAGACTTTGTGGCAGTCTTGTGGGATCTTTTTGAACAAATCCACTCTTGAGGTGACTGAGTCACTACATAGTGATCATAATTCATTGCAAGTTGTTTTAGGTTGTTTGGAAAAAACAATCAGGATACCTGACAAATCCAAAGGGGATGCCTTATTGCACAGGAGGCCCAAATGGATGGATAACACCCAGAAATTAATTTCCGAGGCTCTACTCAATGATGGAGTTATCCAGGAATTTCCTGCCCTAAACATTGAAGATCCTAATGTGATCCTCTATTATGAGGAAATTGCAACGGTTAAAATCCCTACTCCTTAACGGGAGTCCTGTCAAGTCACCTCTTGCCTCCTGTACTGCGTGGTTTGACAGAGAATGTGCACAATTTAAACGATATCTGATGAGATGTATTAGGACAGCTAGAAGGGTTAGGGATCCAGAATCTTTTAGGATCCTAGGAAGAGTTAGGAGTCAGTATAAGGATCTCCTAAAGAAAAAGAAGCAGGCATCTGCTGCTTGTTTATGGATGGAACTCCAAGAGGCAGTAAACAGCAGAAATGAAGGTAGATTTTGACAACTGATTTCCATTGGCCTTGAATGCCGAGCATTGGGGAGGGACTCTGGCATCCAGGCCAAGACCTGGCTTGTGCACTTTTCAAAGGTCTTCAGTGGCGTGAGTGAGAATAGTCAGGTTAACCTCTCACTGCCCATTCTGACATCTTGGCCAGCAGTCACGGAGTCCAAGGTGAGGTCACCGAATCCTTGCCCAGCGGTAAATCCCCGGGCGAAGACCTAATTCCATCCGAGTGTTTTAAAACATGTATTGATTGGGGGACTCCTCTGTTAGTAAAACTTTTTACCCAAATTGATAGATTGGGTAGACTTCCCAGGGGATGGGCCACAAGCATCATTGTGCCAGTCTATAAGAAGGGTGATTGGAATGATCCTGGCAGTTATAGGCCAATTAGTCTGTTGCCTATTGCCTCTAAATTGTATAGTAGACATCTAAAAAACAAACTAGAGGATTATGTCATTGAGAATAACTTAATTCACCCTCTCCAAATTGGATTTTAAAAAGGGCATTCCACCATTGAACACTGCCAAACTTTACATACCTTGGCTTCCGAGGCTATTAGAGGCCCTACAAAGGCCCTATATGCGGCCTTTATTTATCTGTCCTCGGCGTTTGACTCTTTAGATAGAGGCAGACTCTGGCAGAAATTCTTGAACATCAACATTGATCCTTAGCTAGTCCATCTGATTAGACTGTTACATTGTGATACCACCGTAAAGGTCAAGGTTGGGAGAGAGGGCTTACTTACTGAGGATATTCACATACAGAAAGGGGTGAAACAGGGTTGTGTGTTAGCCCCCACTTTGTTTTAATCTGTACCTAAATGACATAATTGCCAGCCTGGAAGTTAGGGAATTTATGCCCCCAGCCACTGGACAACATAAGGTTCCAATCCTCATGTATGCAGATGACATGGTTCTTTTGTCCTTAACTAAGATCAGCCTAAGGAGGCTCCTGAATAATTTGGGTGAGTACTGCAATGTGGAAGGCTTGCGAATAAATTATGCCAAGTCTAAAGTCCTAGTCTTTAGGAAACGTCAAAGGAAATCTATTTGGAGCATTCTTGGTACCCCGATTGAACAATGCAGCACATATAAATATTTGGGTATAACCTTTTCGGAAACCCTGTCCTGGCACCCCCACATCACATTATTAAAGGCTGCTGCCATGAAGAACTTGGGGGCGCTACTGAAGTTTTTCTTCTCTAGAGGAGGAGGTATGGTTGACCCAGTTCTTAAATTGTTTGGGAGCAAGGTAATCTCAACTATGTTATATGGCTCAGAGATCTGGGGATGGGGAGATCAGATTCTGTCCTTATTAGAAATAGTACAGAATTACTTTATGAGACAGATCCTTGCTTTATCTGAGACAGATCCTTGCTTTGTCCAAGGATTCTCCCGTGGCATTAACTGGGGCAGAATTGGGAATTGTTTCCTTGAAAGCCAGGGTTAATGTAAGAATTCTGTCTTACTGGAGGAAATGTATAGAACAACCTCAGGATTCCCTGGGTGCCCAAAGCTTCTGTTGGCTCTTGAAATCCTCCAAGAGACTAGGTGATTACTTGACTTCTATCCAGCTGAAATATTCAATCCCTGATGATCTACTGAGTAATAAAAACCAAGTACGAGATTTGAAGGAATGGGTGTTCAATAAGGATGGACTTTTGGATCAGGATGCGGTTGCATGCTGTCTTACAACACCCTTATTTAAGTCCTTTAAACGTGATCATTGTAGGTCCTCTTATCTGGAGAAATGAGTCACCCTGGAATTAAGAACGGCTTTCACTTCCTTAAGATTCCAATCTGTGCCCTTAATGATCCGTACTGGTCATTTTCTTGGTATCCCTGCCCCCTCTAGATTTTGTCTCTATGACATGGGGGAAGTGGATGATGTGGTACTCTACATTCTGAGGTGCCCATGGCACGAAGCTCCCAGACAAAGTTTCATTATTCCTGTCATTCCATGGTGCCACGGTTTCTCTGAACTGGACCTGGTTATATTCTTACTTTCGGACATAGATCCCTGTGTCCAACAGAGTGGCTTTATTTGCCTTAGCGGCAAGGAAGATTAGACTGAGCTTGGGACTCACTGTAAGTCATTTATTTTATTGTCCATTTTATTCAATTGTTATGATGTTGTGCTTTTTTTTTTCTGTTTTACTGTTTGAATTGTTATGGCCTATGGCTAAGACAATAAACACGAGTGACTGATTGATCCAAAATTGAACACAGAGTTGGAAAAAGAACATATTTGGTTGTGAAGGTAAATGGGAAAATGCACAGAAGCTGATGAACTCTGATTAAGATAGGTTTTGTGTACTCTGTACATTAATAACTTCTTGTAGTACAAAATCTTACTGTTCCTTTGACCCCGTTATCCCCCCTCCTTTTTCTGTACCCCTCTTTGTTCCAAAAAAAAAGAAAGGAAAAAGGTGCTAGCAATTTATTTTTTTTAAAAAAAGTGAACGCTGGGAAATCAGAGAACCTGCTGCATCTATTATTACAATGCTAGGTTGTTATAGCATTATGTACCTGATGATATGAAAATATTGCCAAAGCCAGGGACCATGGTGGGAGAGGGAACTTAAGTATGCAGTAAAAATAAAAAGAGAGAGGTGCTGTGACATCACCAATGATGCAACTGATGACAACAGCACCCTTGATTGAAAATCCTGATTATTTAGGGCATTTCCTTTTCTCTGTCCTGAATTTATTACCCATCAAGTTCATTGGATGGGAGAAGAAAAACTTCTCTCTCTCCACTTTGTCTGTCTCATACATCATTTTATAAACCTTCATCATCCCCCCCAGTCATATTTTTCCAGACGCTGTAGTCTTTCCTCATAAGAAAGATGTGCCAACCCCTTAATTGTATTGGCTGGCTTCTTCTGCACTTTTCCGAGCTTTACAATATCCTTTTCGATACATGGTAACCAGAACTGTACACACAAGTCCAAAGTAGGCTGCATCTATACAAGGGTATTACATTAATGGCTATTTTATTTTTTGATTTCTTTTCACACACTGATTTGACATTTTCATGAGCTTTCTACTACAACCCCCAAATCTCTTCCATACATCCACTTTCCCTCTGCATTTTAACAGTTGTACATTTTAACCATCGTGGAGTTGTAATTTTAGAGAAAGTGCTTGTCTAAGTTTTAGCTATGCTTTTGAGGTTACAAAACTCTTATATTAACGACATTTTAAAAGAGTATTTAAAAGAAAGCATTTAAACTGTATGAGACATGTTTTTTATTATTTTGGTAGGAGAGATCAGTCCAGTTCACATAAAAATACTTTAATATACTTTAGAGTTCAAATTATATTGGCTAAAATACAACATATTTGGTAACAACATTTACATATGTTATATAGTACATAGTGCCTTAGCACTCATCACTAAAAGTACAAATAGGAGGGCTAGCATATATGATTCCACATAAGTTAAAATTAAACAAAACAAATTCCAAGCTAGGAGTAATACCAGGTCTATATTTTGTGTCTTTATAAAGGATTAATATTTTCCAAAATTACATTTTTTTCTAGATGCTTCTGACAAAGTGGGCACTGTGATCTACAAAGGAAAAAACATTGTAAGTAATATAATACTAAAATGGCCCTTGTCATTTCTTTACTGTTCTAAATTGTGCAGTTTAGATAATTCATTATAGAAATATATGAGCATCTCATTCCATAAGGAATATAACTGATCATAGTCTTGGAAGTCAGTCCCAGCAATGGAAGAATTCCATGGCACTTCTGTGTAGAGACAAAATCAAAGTAAGTTCTAGGACTGAAGGCATTAAGGATGTGCAATTGCATGGAAAAAATTTCCATCCCATTTTTGAATCCAGGGTTTCCAAACAAACTATATACCACTATTGTTTTTTTTCTGGGTGGGGTCTTGCTGGTTTGGATTTAATCTGGTTTTTTTTTCATTATCATGTTTTGGCCCTGTTCTTTGCAATGAAGTCTTCCAGGATCTTTAGGGCAGCTGTTTTTGCAGTTAATGGCTCCTAAATCACACAGAACATAATCTTCCCTCTAAACTATTCACCCACCAAATTTGAGAGCACACACAACAAAGGGGTTCAGTGTTTATGGACTCCATATAATGCTTGGGGAAGGCATGAGCACACTGTTCAGCTGGGGGGGGGATGGGAAAATGAGGCTCTGGGCAGTTACTTTGACTCTTAAACAAAAACCACATGGACCCTTAGTCCCTTTAAACCATCAACCCACCTAGTTTTTCCTCTTTTACACTACACACACACAACAACAACAACAACAGATCCTGAAGATCGGGGGTCCACACTATGGTCGCAAACTGCCTGGCAAAGTGGTAGCAGGGCTGCAACAGAGGCATTTAAAACAATGCTGCTTCATGTTTTACTTTTTTCTTTTTCTAAGTGATGATAGTGCCAATAGATTAATATGTTTGCATCCTCCTGTTGCTGCCATATTTCCTTCTGCTATGCTGATTTGTTCTCATGATAAGGGGCAAATCCCACATTGTGACTCAGCATTCTGCTGCAAAATGGAGTGTTCTCACAATAATCGCTGCCAATCTCCATCACCCAAGGGCAGGTAGGCAGCATGTATGTTTTTGACATAAGTTTTGCTTTTTCTGTGGGCAGGCAGGATTGTTTTTGGAAGGTCAGAGTAGATAAATGACTTGCAAGGGCTTGACTTAAGCTTGATGTGGAGAATTTGTTTTTAAATAGTGTTTTGAAGGATGCTGGATGTGGGGGAAAGCAGTCCTAAACAAGCCTGCTCAGATGTAAGTCCAATTTTATTCAACAGTGCTTACTCCCAAGGAAGTGTCTTTAGAATTGCAGTTTATGACTGAAGTCTTTCAGGGTTTTTATCGTATTCTATTGATTGAACAGAGCACTTGCTTGCCTCCCCCCACCCACCAATCCGGCACTTTTCTTCACAGTGACTGACTATCCAAGTACCCTGATTTGGGCTGGGATGAGGGCAGGGAGACAGACAGACTAGTGCTCAGGTAGCACCACAAAGCAAAGCAAGAGGCACATTACACCCTAAACAGGTCTACTCAGAAGATGATAAAACTGGTTTTCCTTAGAACTTCCTAGACTATCATATCAGTTTGGGATTTGTCTAGTTTTAAAAGTGACCCTTAGTATATATAGAAACGACAGTGTTTAGAGATGGAACAACAGTATTCTTGTAGCCTCTCCTATATTTGAGGCAACTACTACATATTTAGTTCAGAGAGGCAGGAGACCCCGGAGGATTTATGTAGTAACGACACGAGACAGGATCTGGATGCAAAGTCTGTCCCTCCAAAGATGGAGGCGAGAGTTTTATTAGCTTATATTCAAGAAGTCCCGGATGCCCAAATATGGTTATAGCAACAGTTACAAGTCACACATTCCATTCTCAGCCAACTAAGCAAAATATGCTGTGATCAGACTTTTGTCTTATCTAGGAAGTATAACGGAAAGAAAGGTACATCATGAGCCTCTGAGCATAGGAGAATGTTACTTAGAGTGTATGGGAATGTTGTGCTCTGTGAATGGTGAGAGACTTATTGTTACACATTTAAACTACTCCCTGAGTCTTCCCGTGTGGCATGCCAACTGACCAGGAGATCAGGAATGTAGAAATGTAAAGAGCAATTAATGGAGGCTGTGTGGCATGCCTACTCCGGCCTACAGATTTATGGTGGGAAAGCCCTTCCATCCAGCACTACTGGTGTGCAGATTTCCCTTCCAACCCTCTTGTCATGAAGATTTCCCCCCCAGCTCTCTCATACTATCTTCCTCTTCCTTTGCTTGAATGAAAGTATCATTCAATATGATAGCAATATGATAGAGGGATAATCCCTACCCCATATTTTGTGGGGGGTTTATGCATGTGCCTGTTGCTTTGGAGAGGGAAGGATTAACTCTATTTTTAAAAAAAAACGTTTTATATTTTTCTGCAACATAGAAAATTACCTACAAGTTCATAGAGACATATACTAAATTACTTTTCAGATTGGGCCCTGCCGCACGTTGGGCTATGCTGGGAATTGTATATGTGATTTGGTATGGTAAATTTTGTGTAGCATGTACTCTACTCTCATCCTTCTAGAATCTGCATCTTTCATTTAAAAGTTTATCACGATATCACCAGCTTCTTCTTCTTGGCTTTGAATTTGTGCCTCAGTGGTTGACAGGTCATTTCGTAGAAAAAGAGCTGCAGGAACTCATTAGCATGAATAATTATCATATGCCATGCCCCTTGATGGGGCAGAAATGGCCTGGATTCCGCTGCTGCCAGAAGGGGGAGTGTTCCCTCACCTGGCAGTGGCCCAATCAGGGCCATTTTGGCCCCAATCTGTTGGGGGGGGGAAAGGTTAAAAATAGCTTTAAATCAGAGGTGCAATGGATCTTGAATCAATAGAGAGTCAGCACACGAGTTTAGCTTTTAAAAAACATTTACTTCTAAAGGGAAAAGGGTCACAGGTTGCCTACAAAACAACAAAGCCTGGAGCTACATTTTTCCTTACTGTTTACAACAAAGAGCTGGGATAACAGAATGGAGAATCGTCTTCTTCCTCCTCCTTCTTGACCCTGAAAGGACAGTCACCTGACCTGTTGACCAATAACAGTTTACAAACACTCTCAAGTTTCCTGGGCTTGCAGATTATTGGCTTTGTGCCAGGTTCCCTTTCCAGGTCAATCTAAACAATAGCATGGTAGGTAAACACATTAACCCCATAATGACTGAATCTCAGACCTTGCAACACACATATATTCCAACACCCCTTCTCAAGGTCTAGCATGGAAGTCATTATGCATTCATAGCTAACAAACATCATTCAACTTTTGTCTCAGCATTAGGATTAAACATATCCAACATTTCACGAAGATACTCAAACTTAGTTTTAGACAATGGTTTAGTCAGAATATCAGCCACCATTTCTTCTGTACGACAATGTTCAATTTCTATTAGTCCCTTCTGGTACATATCTTTCACAAGTTCACATTTAAGTCCAATAGATCTGCTTCTTGCTTTTGTACTTTCTCCTTGGCATATAGTAATACACGCTTGATTGTCCTCAAACATAACTACGGGTATAGGTTCATTTATTCCAAAGTCTTTTAACAGGTTGAAGGTTCATTCTAGTTCACTGCAGGCACTTGCTGCTGACACACATTCAGCTTCTGCTGTAGGTTGTGCTACAATGGTTTGTTTTCTACTAGTCCAGTCTATCAGTCCATCTCCATAAAAGAATAGATATCCGTTGGTTGATCTGTAGTCACTTGATTCTTCTCCCCAATTGGCGTCCATATATCCAACCCGTCTTGGTTTCTCAGATGGCAAGATTCTCCGCTTTAGGTCTGCTGTTCCTTTCAGGTATCTTGCTATTTTCTTAATCGCGTTCCAGTCATGATGATTAGGAGAACTTACTTTTCTGCATAAGATGCTAACAGCTACTGCTATATCAGGTCTTGTGGTTTTGCTCAAGTACAGAAGTTTTCCAATTGCTTCTCTGTATTCACCAATATTCCTAAGTGGTCGTCCATCTCTTTCTCTCAGGTAATCAGGTTCAAGTGGTATACTTGTCGCATTGCAGTTTTTCATGCCAACAGATTCTATAAAGTCCAATGTTTTTCTTTTCTGACTTAGAAGAAAGGTTCCATCTTCAAGTCTTTCTAGCTGTATTCCGAGGTAATGTTGTGCATCTCCAAGTTGCTTCACTTCTACCTCTTTGTTCAGTCCATCAACCATTTCTTTGATGTCTTGTCTGTCTTGGCAAGATATTATCAAGTCATCAACATAAATAAGAATATACTGGTATTGTCCATTTTTAACTCTGGTGTACAGACATGGTTCAGCGTTTCCTTGCTTGAATCCTTGCTTTTGTAGTAGCCCTGATATTTTGTCATACCAGGCTTTTGCTGCTTGCTTTAAGCTATATAGACCTTTGTTGAGCTTGTACACATAATCTTCCATTCCCTTGATCTGGAATCCTTCAGGTTGCTCCATATAGATTTCCTCAGATAATTCTCCGTTGAGAAAGGCTGTCTTTATATCCAGATGCTCTACTATCATGTTTCTTGATGCTGCAACACTGAGTAGTGTCCTGAACGTTGCATGGTTGATAACTGGTGCAAAAGTCTCAAAGTAGTCAGTTCCATATTCCTGGGAGAATCCTTTAGCTACTAAACGTGCTTTGTATTTCTCAATAGTTCCATCAGCATTGTGCTTGATTTTGAACACCCATTTGCATCCAACAGGTTTTCTTTCTGGGGGTAAATTTGTGAGAGTCCATACTTGTTTTGTATTTATGGATTGCAGTTCTTCTTCCATTGCTTCAATCCATTTGTCTCTTTCATCTGCAGGTAGTTTGCATATATCTTTCCAGTTCTTAGGTTCTTGGATAAGTTGCACAGTTTCACAGAATCCATACTTCTTTGGTGGGTTTCCTTTGTTGCTTCTTTCCAATCGTCTCACAGTGGTTGCTGCTTCTGTCTCCTGTGGTCCAGTCCCTGCTTCCCCTTCTGTTTGGGTAATCTCTTGAGAAGGTGGACTTGCCGGTTTCCTGGGTGTCACTGCAGGTAACCAATTGACCAATTCTACAGGAGCAGTTTCTGTATCACTTGGATCAGTTGTCACTGTGGATTCAGTTGTATTAGAAGCATGTAATAAATGGCTCTCATCCACATACACCACGTTCTGTTCTTTGACTTTGCGCTCTTGAGGATTGTAAATTCTGTATCCTCTTCCACCAGTGGCATACCCTACAATTAGTCCAACTTCAGCTCGAGGATCAAGTTTTCCTCTCCTTTCCTTTGGTATAAAAGCATAGGCCTTGGAACCAAATGCTTTGATGTGTTTCAGAGCTGGCTTCTTGCCAAACCAGGCTTCAAATGGAGTAATGCCTGTCACCTTTGAAGGTACTCTGTTGTGTAGATAAACTGCTGTGTTCACAGCTTCGGCCCATAATCCATTGGGTAATCCAGAATGTATAAGCATAGATCTGCACATTTCCTGTATAGTCCTATTCGGTCTCTCAGAACATCCATTTTGTTGTGGAGAGTGAGGTATAGTTACTTTATGTTCAGTGCCTTCAAATTGCAAAAACTTCTTAAATTCTGCATTGCAATATTCTCCACCACCATCAGTACGTTTGGCTTTGAGGAGTTTTTCCAAACTTATTCTTAACTGTGGCAACAAAAGATTTAAATTTCTCAAGCGTTTCATCTTTGCTCTTCATCAGATATACAATGCTATACCTCATTTTACTTTCAGTAAAAGTTGCAAAATATCTGTTGCTGCCAAGAGATGGCGCTAGTGGACCAACAAGATCAGAGTATACAGTCTCTAGAAGTTCCTCATTATGAGTAGTGGACTTTCCTGTGTAGCTTGGGCTAATTCCCTTTGCTTTAAGACAGGTTTCACATTTCTCTCTTGCTTTATCACAAACAGGAACAAAAATTCCACAGTCCTTTAACAACTTTTCAACACTTTGTATGCCTCCATGGCCTGTTTTTACATGCCATGAATACAAGCATTTCCTGTGATCACAAGCACCTTGGCTAGTTTGATAAATCTGTCCTTCACCAGCATCAGCAACTTCTGGTCTTTCACTAACATCCACAAAATAATGCAGTCCATTTCTCTCTTCAACAGCAAACTTAACTCCAGATTTCCTTTCAACAATTACACTTCTGCTACCCATTCTCTTCTGAAGAACCACCTCACAGTCCTTTCCCACAAGTTTCTTACTTGAGATTAAATTCTCTGCTGCTTCAGGAACAAGTGCCACATCATGTAGAGTAACATTTACTATTTCCCCTCTTGTTGTGCATAGCTTAATTGGCACCTTTCCAGTTCCTAGCACATTAAGTGGTTGTTTATTTGGTTGGAACAGTCTGGGTTTATCATCAGTATCAAGTTCAGAAAACAATTCACGATATTTGCAGATATGCCAGCAGCTTCCTGAATCGATGAGGAATAATTTCTTATCCTGAATATCTTCATCATCAAAAACTCTTTGTGCACAATCACTCCTGCCATTTCTCTGAAATCTGCCTCTAGACACACTCCCTCTGCTTCTGGATATAAAATTCCCTTTTCGGCTATAATCTCTTCTGCCACGAGATGGCACTCTTTCACCATGAGTCTCTGTACTAGGGTAACATGCATTTGATCTGCTAGCAATGGCCGCTCCATTATTCATTCGGTTTAATGCACAGTCTCTGGCCATGTGGCTCTTTCTTCCACAAGAAAAGCAGTCTGTCTGCCTCTGCATCCATTTCCCAAATTCAAAACAGTCATTCCATCAGACACAGCCTGTAAATTCCTTCCCTCTCTTGAATCCAGTTCCTCTCTTAAACTTGTCAACAATTGCTCCAGTGTTAAATTCTCTTTATGTCTCAAGAGAAGTGCTAAATTTTCATAGGTACTTGGTAAACTTTTCAGCAAGGCAACAACAACATCCTTCTCTTTTGGGGCCTCTCCGAGTTCATCCAACTCTCTTTTTTTCTTCTTCTCTAAAGAATTTTTATTAGGTGAGAACATTAATATACAACTTTCAAATAACATCTCATTATCCTTTCCCCCCACCCTTTCCCTCCCCCCTTTTTCCAGGACTTCCAACAGCTTTCCAACCCTATATCCTAATCTATTCCCAATATGTCCCCTTTTTCTGTAACTCCTTATCTCGTGTTTACTTACTCTTTTATTCAACTAAGCCCCATCTATTAACTTCAAAAATATTGTTATAAACTTAAAATCTATTATCTATTACTTTATATTAACTCCACATATATTTAAATTTAAACTAACAGTCGGATAAAATATCTACTTTAATAATTCTAACAATATCTATTAACTCTAAGTCCACTTACATTTGGGCTAACAATTAACTAATACTTCACTTCATATGGTAAAGACTCTCTTCTAATAACAAATCCATTCTAATAATTTTCAAATTGCCATAGTTCCCCCTTTACGCCCCACTTCTTTTCAAAATATGTTTTCAATCTTCCCCAGTCCATAAAAAATTCCGCTGGATTCTGATCTCTCAGCTTTCTCGTGATTTTGTCCATTTCCGCCATGTACAGCAATTTAAGCATCCAATCTTCAATAGTTGGTATTTCTTGCACCTTCCATTTTTGCGCATATAAAAGTCTTGCTGCCGTCGTCATATAAAATAATAGTGTTAGGTATTGAGTAGGAACATCTTCCATGCTTAAGTTCAATAGCAATAGTTCTGGGTTCTTCTTTATTTGAATCTGCAATATCTCATTTATTACTTCTATAATATCTCCCCAGAACTGTCTGGCTATTTCACATGTCCACGTATGATACAATGATCCTTCATGCTTTTTACATTTCCAGCATTTATCTGACATATTAGCGTTTCCAAGCACAATCTTCTTTGGTGTTAAATACCATCTATAGATCATTTTATAAACATTCTCTTTAATACTGGTACAAGTTGAAATCTTCAGTGTAGTTTTCCATAAATATTCCCATGATTCCATTGTTATTTCTTTATGACAATTGATTGCCCACTTCACCATCTGTACTTTGACCGTCTCATCCTCTGTATACCACTTCAAAAGTATTTTGTAAATTTTAGATATCTTCTTTTTGCTTTCTTGTAGTATAGTCTCTTCCAACTCTGAGTTTTCCCATTTAATTCCTTCTTTTGAACAATCCGAATTATAAAGATCTCTGATCTGTCTATATTGGAACCATCCATAACAAGAAGATAACTCTTCCTCCGATTTAATTCTTATCATTTTCTGTTCCATAATCAATATCTCTTTATATGGTAAACATTGTTCTTCGTTGTAGATAGCTCTCGGATCAATCACTTCAAACGGTACCACCCAACTCTCTATACAGTTTCATAAACCTTTGCAATTGAGCAGGTATAGAATCCCCTTCTTTAATTTTAAAATCAAACAATTCTGTTTTAAGATAGAAGACCTTGGTTGAGGTCTGTCCTTCATAATGTTTCTTTAAAGCTTCAAGCATCTCTTTTGCAGTATCAAAGGTATGCAAGTCCTGGACTTCATAATGAGCTACTGAGGTCATAATTAATGTTTTGGCTAGAGCATTTTTCCTGGTGAATTCAAGTTTTATTTGAGGATCAGCTGGGATGTCTGCAGTTAGAATGTCCTCAGCATTATGCATTTCAAGTTGGGTTTTTAATAATGCCAGCCACCAAGTAAAGTTGTTTTTATTTAAGTGAGGCATATTAAGATTTCCTAGGCTGACTTGAAAGGGCTTTGGATTACTCACGACTCCCTCGTTTGATGAACTCATCTTTCAGCTGTGAGGATTCAGGCACACATGGAGTTAACGATCTCCTTTGTTCTCTGCTGCCATCTGCTGGCTCTGTTTCAGTCTCCGCTCCGAGGGTAAAAGGAAAAAAAACCCTCTAAATAGTTCTCAGCTGCCGTTTCCTCAGTGCAGACCGGTTTTAAGAAACTTTTAAAGACAGCAAGATCTTTAAAATAGTCTCCTTTTCCCAGTTACAACTGAATGCATCAAAAAAAGGTTTGTTAGGAAAAAAAATCTGAGCCTTTGTGCCTATCTAGCCTAGTATCTCTTTAAAGATCCATTAGAAATAGTTTGCATTGCAAAAACAAACCAACAAACAAAATAGCAACCAAAACCATCACAACCATCCTCTGCTACCACTTTGTTGGGAGAAAAAGGTTAAAAATAGATTTAAATCAGAGGTGCAATGGATCTTGAATCAATAGAGAGTCAGCACACGAGTTTAGCTTTTAAAAAACATTTACTTCTAAAGGGAAAAGGGTCACAGGTTGCCTACAAAACAACAAAGCCTGGAGCTACATTTTTCCTTACTGTTTACAACAAAGAGCTGGGATAACAGAATGGAGAATCGTCTTCTTCCTCCTCCTTCTTGACCCTGAAAGGACAGTCACCTGACCTGTTGACCAATAACAGTTTACAAACACTCTCAAGTTTCCCGGGCTTGCAGATTATTGGCTTTGTGCCAGGTTCCCTTTCCAGGTCAATCTAAACAATAGCATGGTAGGTAAACACATTAACCCCATAATGACTGAATCTCAGACCTTGCAACACACATATATTCCAACACAATCCAGGCCGAAATGGGTTCAAAATGGCCATTTCCGGCACAGTTTGGCCTGAATTGGGCCCCAAACAGCCCAGATTAGGTCAGTGCTGGACAGGGGAGGGGTCCCCTGCCAGACACTGACCCAATCTAGGTGGTTTTGGTCCTGACAGCCAAAACGCCTGGATCAGGCCTAAAACAGCTTGGACCACCCAGCAATGACCCGATCCAGGCCGTTTCTACCCCGATCCTGGCAAAAAATGGTCCCAAGTGGCCATTTTTGGCCACTTTGGCCCCGGGTAGGAGCCGAAATGGCCAGGATCGGGTCGGTGCTGGGCGGGGGAACCCTCCCCTGCCTGGCACCAACCTGGTCCCAGCAGTTCCAGCCCTGCCCAGCACCAACCCAATCCCAGCTGTTTTGGCCCCGATCCAGGCTGAAAATGGCCATTTGGGGCCCATTTTGGTCTGGATCAAGGCCAAAACAGCTGCAATCTGGTCGGTGCCGGCCAGGGGAGGGTTCTCCTGCCCAGCACCGACACGATCTGGGCTGTTTTGGCCCCAATCGAGGCTGAAAAGGCCCTAAATGGCCAAAAGTTAGGTGGGTGGGGCCACTTGACTGTTGTGGGAACTGCCAGAACAGTGTTCCGGTGCGTTCCCCCTCCAAATGAGCCCTGGTTGTTGATGTATGGGTGAGAAACTAATGTTATGACTAAGTTATATATAGTGTTTTAACATTTTTTTTTAGTTTCTTAGTAATTTTTTCTGTTTCTTAGTAATTAATTTGTGTTAATTACTGTGAAATTACTGGTACATTTTGACAAAAATGCCCAGAAAGGCCTTAATTGAATATTAAATTGAAGACCATATAAATTAATCTTGTGTATAAACTTTCTGTGTTTAATATAGGTTGCTGTTGGCTACAATGGTTTTCCAAGGGGGACAATGAACAATTTATTTGTGAACAAAGATGACGGTAGTTTGGATCAAAGCAGAATCGTTTGTGCTGAAGCTAATGCACTCATACTTAGGTAAGAAACTGTAAACTATTTCAAAGAAAAGCACTTCTCTCATTACTTTTAATTAAATAATAAAGTGTTTTAGAAATTATTTATTTCCACAACATTTGAGATTTTTTTTGTAAATAGAAAATCATCATAAACAAATGTTTCTTAAATACTCGGCTACTGTAGGGTTATAGAGTTGAGTTTTTCTTTAGAGTTTTTTAGAGCTGAAAATGCCACATCAGTGGCAAACAGATTGTCAGCCATTTATGAGCTGAAGCTAGGGTTGCCAGCCTCCAGGTGGTAGCTGGAAATCTCCCGGAATTACAACTGATCTCCAGGCAACAGAGACCAGTTCCCCTGGAGAAAATGGCTGCTATGAAGGGTGAACTCTATGGTATTATACCCCACTGAGGCTGCTCCCCTCCCCAAATCCCACCCTCTCCAAGCTCCACCCCCCAAATCTTCAGGAATTTCCCACTCTGGATCTGGCAACTGTAGCTGAAGCTGAATCAGGCTGCCAGCCATATAAATCTCATGGAGAACTTTTCATCTAGGCTATGATTACTTGGATAATTTTGGCTGGATTTTCCATGCAGCATCAGTTAAGCCCAGGGACCATTGTAATGATACTGAAGTGACAGTCATCTGTAAATGCACATCAGCCTTGAAGAAGTCTTAGCATTGCTATCATGTTCCTTTGCAGATTCCCTTCTGAACTAGCCAAGGTATTCTAGATCTATTTTGAGGGCTCCGAAACATATTGCTTTGGAGGATTTTCAGTCCCAAACTTTTGGGAAGGAATTGGGTAGAAATTTAATTAATGTGTGTGTAAATAAATAATATAATTCTGAACTCTGTTAAACTCAAACATGATTAAACAACTCAAGCAAGGCTTAGGGCCTCACTCAGTTCTCAAGGGCTTCCATTAAATTGTATGGAACAGTGCCAGTGGGCTGTAATAAATAAGTGTAGTTGGGAAAAGGACAGTTCATCTACGGTCTTCCTGTGCAGTCCCACATGGGACTGCGCACGCGCAGGCCTGCCGACTTCGGAGATTTTTATAGCTCAAAACCACTAGGGGGCACCCTCGCCTCTCAATGCGCATTCGCGGCCGTCTTCCCGCCGAAAACAGCTCCTAAGAGGCGGGGCGCCCCCGACGTACCCTCAGTTCCTCTTTTGCTGCCGACTTGAATGGTTCTTGCTCACTCTACTTCTCTGGAAAGCGTTCATCGTAATCTGTGAGAATGTCAGAGAAAGCATTATTCAAAAGGTGTACTTCCTGTGATCGAAAAATGACAAAATCCGACGGTCACTCTACTTGCCTGTATTGTTTAGGGGAAACCCACAACTCACAGGCCTGTAAGTACTGCCGCACCTTCACTCCGAAGGCCAGGGCAGAGCGGGCAGGTAGACTTCAAGCCTATTTGTGGCGGCGTGCCCTGGCGGTTACTGACCCTCCTCCAATGGGAAAATCCCCCGCGCAAGGGACAGCTAACACTCCGACGTCGAGGTCCTCTGAAAAATCACCTTGTTCCCGCCAATCACCTGCCCACACTAGCTCGTGACCGCTGAACCCGACAACACTGGTTTGGGGTTCTTCGGAACCGACCGCTCCTACCTTGTCGGATCTGATTTCGAAGTCGAGACCAGCTTCGGAACCACCGCAGTCTATGTTGGGTGATCGTTCTTGGAGGGATGGCTCCAAGATGCCTACTCTTTCGGAGCTGAGAACTCCCTGGAGTGGGTCTAAGTCGGATCATCGCAGTAGCTCTTCACGGAAGGCTTTGGTTCCGATGGGATCCTTGGAACCATCTGCTCCAGTTCTGGAGAGAAAAACGAAAAAGAAGCGTCAGTCTTCTAAATCTGACAAGCAAATTTTTGAGAGCGTCATTACTCTGCAACAGGCTACGGACCAACAGGCACCTGGATCCGAGCCGCTGGAGAAGAGACACTGTGGTTCTGCAGACAGAGTCTCCCCTCGGGGAACTCCAAGGTCTGACAGGTTTTGTGAACCGGAGGTCGTCCCGCTTGAGAAACCCCCAACACCATCGGGGATACAGCACTCGCCCTCTCGTGATTCCTGATCTTCGCATTCTTCTCACACTCCGAGGGGTCGTACGGAACTGACGGAGACCTCACGCCGTATGGAGGGGTATAGCTCTTACTCCAGACGAAGGCATTCTGCGGTGAGCCCACCACACTGTTACTACAGAGAGGGCTCCTATGGGTCAGACCATGGAACCAGGAGATGATCGAGGTCACCTTCCGTGCACGCCAGTTCCTCGGTGGGTTCCAGAAGGACTCCTGGGCTGTCGGATACTGAGTATGAAACTTACACTCAATATGAAAGGTCCTACGACTCTCCTCCTTCTGATTCACCTGACAGAGTGATCGGTCCATCAGAGGAGGCTTCCCCGACAGATGATTTCCGCGGGTATAATGATCTCCTTCAACGCATGGCGAAGGCGCTCGAGATTGAAGTGGCGTCTACGGAACCATGCTCAACAGATAAAATACTGAAGCACATCTACTCGGGTTCGACTCCGACGGTGGCCTTCCCTATGATCGAGGGTTTCGTGGACCTCTTGTCAGGTCTGAATTTGAAGCCAGCATCGACTCCTGCCGCTAATAAAAAAGTGGAAAATTTATATAGAATGAAGGATGACCAATGCCCATTCCTATCTCTTCACCCGCCTCCGTCTTTACTTGTAACTGAAGTCATGCAGGCGAAACCGAAGCAAGGTTCCCTATCGGTTCCATCAGATAAGGAGAGTAGGAAGATCAACTCTCTAGGAAGGAAAGTTTATACTTCAGCAGCATTTGGAATTAAAATTGCTAATTTTGCCGTGATGATGTCTGCCTACCAATTGTTACTCTGGACGAAAGTAGCAACATTTGTACCTCAGCTACCTGATGACCAAAAAGTTTTTCTTAGAGTCATTCAAGTGGAGGCGATTCGTTTATCACGCCACCAAATTAATGTGAGCAGAAACTTGGCGGATACTTCAGCCAGAGCTCTTCTATCAGCCTTAGTTTTACGTAGATTTTCTTGGTTGAGAACCACTGCCTTACCAGCGGAAACTAGAAGCAAGGTCGAGGACCTTCCATTTGAAGGACAGACCCTTTTTTCGGATAGAACGGATGAGTACCTGTCCAAGAAACGCAAAGACAGACTTACGGCACGGTCTTACGGTGTTCTGCATCAACATCAGCCACCTCGATCTCAATATAGGTCGTATGCTAGAGGTCGACAGCACCGTTTCCACCCCTATTATGGGTATGGCTACCAACTGCAGCGCCAGTATCGGAGCCCACATTCTACCTTTCGAAGAGGAGGCAGGGCAATAAAAATAGACAGGGAAATAATCAACATCAACCTAAAGATTTGGCGCATTCTCAGAAACAGTTCTGACAATTACAGGGTCCTGACCCCTTGTTTGGGGACAGGCTGTCTGCATTTTTTTCTGAATGGTGGCGTGTTACAGTTAGTGAAAGTTGGATATAAAATTGAGTTTTTTCAGTGGCCTGGTCTCCGGCTCCCAATTTTTTCTTCACAGAAACCCCAGAATGAAGTAGTGTCTGAACTCTCAGCTCTTCTCAAGAAGGGGGCTATTGAGGAGGTGACGGATACTTCCTCTCCCCATGGGCTTTACTTGAATCTTTTCGTGGTAGAAAAGAAAGATGGGGGTCTTCGCCCTATCTTGGACCTGCGGGAATTAAATCCGTAAGGGTCCGGAAATTCAAGATGACCACATTACAAATGGTCTTAGCTTTACTACCCACTAATAGTTGGTTTGGGGTTCTAGACCTCAAGGATGCATATTTCCATATATCCATCTTTCTGGAACATAGACAATTTCTTCGGTTTACTTATGGCACTCATATTTTCCAATACCGTGTCCTCCCTTTTGGGCTGTCCACTGCCCCCAGGGTATTTACCAAATGCATGGCTGTGGTTATTGCCTTCCTTAGAACACAAGGTTGCTGTATCTTTCCTTACCTTGATGATTGGCTGATTGTTGGTCAGTCGGAGGAGGATGTGAGCAATCAAATTGCTATTACCCTATCTACCTGTTTAAAATTGGGGTTATTTGTTAACCAAAAGAAGTCAAAGCTCCACCCCTCTAGGGTTACCCGGTTTGTTGGGGCCGTTATTGATGGTATACGGGATGCTGGTTTTCTACCTGAGGACAGAGCGCTTAAGATTAAAGCGCTTATTACGAAGTTTAAGAAGTGTAGGTTTCAACCAGCTAGGCTTATCCAGGTGCTTTTGGGATACATGGCCACTACTACGGCTGTAATCTCTTTAGCGAGACTTTGTATGCGGCCTTTACAGCTTTGGTTTTCCAAGGCTTTTTTCCCTGAGAAGGATTCCCAGAACAGGAGACTTAGTATTCCCCGGAGAGTCCTCCTTTCTCTGGACTGGTGGTTGCAGGATTCCAACCTTTTTGGAGGGATAAACTTTGGCTATAAGCAGCCTGAGATCTCGGTCACTACAGACGCATC
Organism: Eublepharis macularius; assembly: GCF_028583425.1. Classification (NCBI taxonomy): domain Eukaryota; kingdom Metazoa; phylum Chordata; class Lepidosauria; order Squamata; family Eublepharidae; genus Eublepharis; species Eublepharis macularius. The sequence goes on from NC_072798.1 coordinate 24,496,972, forward strand.
TACATTAGGCTGGGGTGCTCATTGTCAGGGATCCTATGCTCATGGCATGTGGGAGGAATCAGAGTGTGAGGAGCACATCAGTCTTCTCGAATTGAGAGCTGTTTATTATGCCCTGGTTTCGTTCTCTGATTTGGTTCAGAATAAGACAGTTCAAATCCTAACTGATAACACTACTACAATGTTTTATCTGAATAAACGGGGGTACAATGTCTCAAGTGTTATGCGAGGAATCAGTAAAAATTTGGAGTTGGTTTATCGACCACTCGGTCTGGCTTCTGGCAGTTCATATACCGGGCATTGATAATTTCACGGCTGACCATCTTAGTAGACTTTGGGGGGACAACCATGAGTGGTCCCTTCACAACGCGTATTTACATCCTGTCTTTTCAGAATGGGGATTCCCAGACTTAGACCTTTTTGCATCAGAGGAGAACTGCAAGACTCCCTGTTATTGTTCCAGAGGAGGCGTCGGCCTCGAGTCTCTTGGGGACGCGTTTCAGTTAAACTGGTCCAGTCACCTTCATTACATTTTCTCTCCATTTCCCCTGTTAGCCAGAGTACTCTCCAAGTTCCACCTGTCTCAAGAGATTTCCCTACCTGTATTTTTTAAAGATCACTCCTCAGAGGTGGAGAGGTCCCTTCATGCACTGGATGTTCGTAGGGCTCTCCTTTTTTACTTGGATAGGGTGAAGCCTTTTAGAAAGGATTCCTACCTTTTCGTTTGTTTTGTGGGTCCAAGGAAAGGGATGAGAGCTAATCCTCAGACTTTGGCTCGCTGGGTAGTCCAGGCTATTCTGTTAAGTTATAAATGTGCTAACTTACCTTGTCCCTTGGAGGTGCATGCTCACTCCACCAGGTCTCAAGCATCTTCTGCAGCGCTCCTGAGAGGTGTCCCTCTGCAAGACATCAGCAAAGCTGCAACTTGGGCTTCAGCGGACACGTTTGTCAGGCATTACACCCTGGATGTCCTGGACAGGAAGGAAACGATAGTGGGTACAGCTGTCCTACAATCAATCTTCCTGCAGTGATACTACAGTGCCTACCACCCAGGTGTTTAAGCTTTGTAATCTCCCATGTGGGACTGCACAGGAAGACCGTAGATGAAAATCAGTGTTTCTTACCTGTAACTGTTGTTCATCTAGGTCTTCCGTGCAGGCACACATACCCTCCCTCCTTCCCCGCTAATTCTCTTGGTACTTACCTTGTAGTGCGGCGACAAAAGAGGACTGAGGGTACGTCGGGGGCGCCCCGCCTTTTAAGAGCCGTTTTCAGTGGGAAGACGGCCGCGCATGTGCATTGAGAGGCAAGGGCGCCCCCTAGTGGTTTTGAGCTATAAAAATCTCCAAAGTCGGCAGGCCTGTGCGTGCACAGTCCCATGTGTGCCTGCATGGAAGACCTAGATGAACAACAGTTACAGGTAAGAAACACTGTTTTTCCTAAATCTGAGGTCACCAAATTCAATAGGCTTACCATCCTGGTACTTGTGAGAATAGCTCTGTATTTTCTCTCATATGGATGAATGGTTGCCATTCAGTCCTACAGAATAATGTAAAATGCTATATACAAAGACACCTTTGTAATGGTCGGAGAGCAGCAATGTTACCCCATGGGGTGATAGAAAACGGTAGTGAAAAATAATGCCAAAATGCAAAGTGTGTTAACATTTTTGAAAGGACATAACATTGTGAAAATCGGGTGCTTTATTCTTGTTCAGAGTGGGTTTGACCAGGAATAAAGGGGATATAGTAGGACAGTAAAAGTCATGTAATAAACAGACCTTCCTCCCTCATGATATCAAGAGGCATTTTTCCATTTGGGGCCTAAAGCATTCTCTGTGTATAGAGTATATGACACTGTTCTTCTCTCCTGAGAGGGCATTGGGGGACATCCAGGCCTGGTAATAAAAATTTGAGTGGTGGGCTGTAAAAGGGAGACCATAATTCTGGCTACTGTGAATCATCTGTGTGTGGATCAAGTGGAGGTAGTGAAAACAAGGTAAAGTGAAAATGGAAGACCAACCTTTTGCCATAGCACTAGGTGATCAATAAGGAATCTCTAAAGGGATGGACAGGAAGGAAGTGGAAGCTAATCCAGGACTTCTCTTATACTTTGCTGCTCCACCCTGGTTTTGGTCCAGCCCCAGCATCTGAACTTTGCCAGCCATTGGAGGAACTACTAAGAAACATGCAAAAATATACATATTTATCTCTGTGTGTCTTTATTTTATTTATTTTAGAGCATTTTATTTAGAGCATTTTAGTTAGGCCGAATGCATGTCTGAGTGCTTAAAAGAGTCTCTGTTTGTGCATGTGGATGACAGGGAGAAAAACAGTTATCATGAGCTGTTTCTAAAAGATACTTTCAAGGGAGCAATATTCATGCCTGATGATTAAACATGGACACGAACCACAAAAAACCTGAACGATGGGGTTCGTGGGGTTTTCATGAACCAGGAACCACAAACTGGTGCAAGTTCACGAACTGATTCATGGTTCGTGGAGTTTAAATGCCCCTTTCCAGCCACTTAGCAGCAGGGAAAGGGGCATTTGATCGTTTAAAGGGCCCTTTCCTGCTGCTTGCAAGCGGCAGAGCCCTTTAAACAGCCCACCCCCCAGCCCAGGGTGGTGGAGGCCATGATCCAGCTGCCCTTCCAGCCCGTGGCCTCCTCCTGTGAGGGGCAGGAAGGCTGTTTTTGGCATTTTCAGCCGCTGCGCGGGCTTGCAAAGTGGCAGACGAGGCTGGTAACGGTCTCCCTGCCCCTTAAATGGCTGCAGCAGGCCTGCAGGGCAGTGGAGGAGGCCGAAAACGGCCTCCCCGCCCCTCAAATGGCCACCACAGCACCTGGCAGCTGATAGTTTAAAGGGATCTACCACTTGCAAGCGGCAGGAAAAGTTTAAATGGCCATTTCCCTGGGGAAATGACCATTTAAACTGCCCCTTTAATACGAACCAAACGAACCAATAGACCAGTTCGTGGAAATTCATGGAAACGAGCTTCCACGAACCGCTGGTTTGTGAACCACGAACCAAGCGGCTTCATGGATTTTTTTGGTTCATATTTAGGTTCATGCCCATCTCTACTGATGATACATGAAAATGTAATATGAGGATTGAAATATTTGGAACTCTCTCTGAGATGCAAATCAAAATAATGTGGCTTATCTGCAAAACACTTGTGGCCCCATGAAATGTCCAAACTGCTCATGTAGAATTAGTTGTCTATGTGTATGTCGAATAGGAGTGTTAGTGTTCAAATGTTTGTGGTTTGACCACAGGGGCAAAAGTTTATGCATACTGTCATAAAGTATCACTGAGATTACTGAAATAACAAATTCATTCTATTGGATGCAAACAACAACTTTAAACAATTGTCTTTTATTATCTTTTCTAGGCCCGACGACACTCTTGGTGGTGCAGAGTTAATTACCTTAAAAAAACCTTGCATTAACTGTGTACGTCTAATTGAAGAAAAGGGGCTTAAGAGAATCATTTGGCCAAAAAGGTAAGGTCGAAAAGGAATTCTTTCATGAGGAAAAAGTAACTTTCCATGATTGGAAGAGTGCTTTGGGATATAATCTTAAACAAATGAACACACAAATGTGCAACACATACAAACAAAGCTTTTGAAACACTTTGCATATCCATAACAGTATCTGTCACAAATTACTGCTACATATATATAATATATGAGTTTGTAGTGCTGAAATGTCAATCAGGTACAGATTACTAAATTATATTGTCTTAATTTAATAAGAACTATGCCTAGAAATCCAGTTTTTACTAATTAATTTTTATTGTTGTATTATTTTCAGCGAAAGCCAGCTGTAGATGGAGCAGAACAATTACGCTGAATGATTCTACTCATTTGTCAAGTAACAAATCTGCAGATGCAACGACAGTGCTTTGACAAAAGGTGGCACAAAGAGATGCCAGACGATTATATTATTGTTCATAACAATTTTAGACATCTTAAGAAAAGTAGTAAAAATTCTCCATAAGATCAATAGGTTGATTTAAAATCTGTTTTTTTCCTTTGTAGAAAGCATAGTGAGATGTAGAGGCTTGTGGGTGATAAGTTTGGAGCTGCCATGGTTCCTTCTCTGTATGTTTGCATGGCAAAGGACACATGGCTGCAGTAGGGGGCTCAAACACGTTTGTTCCCTTCCTCGTATTCTGCACTTGGGTGGCAGTGGGATGACATCAGAGAAGTGCACTGGCTGCTTCCATATATGACTGGTATAGGAGTGTCATTGTGATGCTGCTCTGCAATTGGTGGATTTCAATTTGGTTGCCATGAACTCAAGTTGCTATTCTCTCTGAGCTTTGGCACTAGGTCTTTATGTATTTTCTGTCTGCCATGTTAAATGGGACACCAACTAGCAGTACTAGTACTAGTACCTGAAGAATAGGCAACTCATCTCTCTCCCTGGCTCAGTTCAGATGACACATGAAAACAAGGCTTAATTTAACCACCATGAATGTGCTTTTCTGAATGTAGAGCTGTACCAATCTGTTGTGTGGGTATAGCTTGATGCACAGCACTACCTCTCAGAGGGGTTGTCATGAGTGATTGGAAGGCCTTCCATGGCACTCTTGAAGCTCCTTTTGCCACCAAGATGCTGTTTTTAATCATAGGTATTCATCATACTCACATATGTTCCTGTGCAGTTTTCATACTCTGTAGAGTTCAGCAGCTGGTCAAGAAAAGTACAGGGCTGCTTTTAATCCTGACAACTTCATTAGTGTAGCTGAAAAAATAATAGATTTATTGGTCTTCTAATCTTGAACAAGGGACCAGTTTGGGACTTGAAACTTTGCTTTGAGAAATTAATGAACATTATCAAGCTGTATAATCACTTTGGGGACCAATCATGTTATTCAGAGATCAGTCACATGCTAAAGTTAGAAATATTTATCTGTTTCTGTCATCTCTATAAAAAAAGTGTCATATAAAGGGCTGAATCAGGATTCTGTTGGGGCGTTCTAGTTAGAGATTTTAGGTGAGATAACTCTGTGCGTGTTGGGCTTCAGAATTTTGAATGGCATTCTGTCAGCTAGCTAAAATTTGATTTGCCTTAAGAATTAATGTATTTATCTAAATGTGAGAAATGTTAGGAGATCTGATTTTTACTGCTTGTGTTTTTTCTGTAACTAGTGAATTAATTAACACGTATATATCTGTCAAATTCTTACATAATAAAGTGAGTTATGTCTTATTTCAATAAAAGTCATCAACTCAGACTTTCTGCTTGTTCTGCTGGCAATAGATCAAGCACCCAGACACACCGTATTTCATCTCTCTATATAAAGACAAGTGTCCTGACTGACACATCAACACCCAGCCCAAACCCCTGGACCTAGAAACTTGAAATTTGAGGAAAACATTCCTTTCGTGGTGTAAACACCCAGTAAGAAGGGACTATAAGAAATTTGCCTCCTAAGGGGGTAGAAAGGGGTAAAATGTGTTTTCCCAAAGGGATACAGCTTCCCTGTGTGGCTGGCAGGCCTGCTGCCTGCTTGCATCCCTGCCCACTGCCAGCTCTGCCACTCTTCCCTGATTGGGTCATCCTTTCAAGGTCATTTGCATATGAGGGCTGATTGGGGCTCATAACGCTCCACACCTCATTCCCCCCATCCCGAGACAGTTGGAACACAGAGGTCATTTGCATATGCGGCCTGGTTGGTCCTCACTCCCCACATTCTAAACAGTCTACAGTTGCTATTGAGTCATTAAATGTGTCCTGAGGTAAAATGCACCTCTCAGTCTTCCCCTAAAAGTTCATTAGGGTTGCCTATCTCCCTGTGGGAAAATCACAATATAACTCTTCTGGAGTACTCAGTCAAAGATATGGTAATATAATAATTTATATATAAAGTGCTGAAGTGCTCAATATCAACAATATCTACAATAAATATGAGACAATATACATAACAATGAATATCAAGACCTTACAATATCCAACAGGTGGGGAAAATACTAATACAACAATTATTACTGTCAATTCAGAGGCAAAAAATAATTCAAAGTGCACATTCAGTATTCAAACCAATTTCCACAATATATAAATACAAACCACTACAATATAAAGGTAATAGTTCTGTACAAAAATAGTTCATCTAAAGTGCACAATGAAATTCCAGTCATTTACATCAAGGAGTGGTAAAGGCCAACATTATTTCATGCTGATTAGCTGCCTGTAGATGTTTATGGAGTTGTGAAGCTTCCAAGTGTGGCATCAGACCACCCTAGGAATGCCAACGTGGTGTGTTTTTGACTGAAGCAGTTGCAATTAAAGAAATGCCTATGAAGAAGCAATTATATGAAACAGGATTGGACAACATATGCCGGCAAAACCCATAGATGTGGCACTTGGAAGCTTCACGGCTCCATAAACACCTACAGATTTACTTGGGGCCCAAGTTTACTGGGGCCACAAGGTGTAGGGTAATAGGCTGAGCAGCAGCCATGTTGTCTGGCTTCCAGCAGCCTCACTGTGGCTCCAGGGGAGCCCATAAAATTTAAACCACTTGGCTGGCCAGTCAGTGGGCCAGGTGGACATTTGGGGATGGGACCTGCCAGCGTTGGACCTGAAGTGGGCAGACTCCACTCAGTTCCATCTGCGGGGCTTAAATTCAGGAGCCACACAGGTCCTGCGTGCAGTCTGTCTCTGACTGGCCGGCATGCGGAACCGAGGAACAGCTTGGTGGCATTGTGCAGCAGCGGTTGTGGCGGTGATTCGGTGGTGGCAGCTTGGCAGCCCCAGAGGCATATGAAAGTATAATGTACAGCAGCGACCATTAAAGCACATCAAGCTCACATCTTCTTTAGGAGCCTGATCATGTGACCCAGTATAGTGGTACATGTCCTTTTGCCCAGCAGCAGTTTTTTAAATGTATCAAATGTTCTTGACCAATTGTTACCGAGCTTGTTCTTGTTACAAGGCTTAGGTTGATTGAGGCAGCTCTCCATGCCTGCATGCAATAAACTGTTCAGTAAACTGCTTAAAATGTCCTTTGACAATTTGGAAATTCCCCTGAGATCTTGAATGGTGTCCTCTTGCCCACTGTGGTGTGTGGTAGAATGCCAGCAGAAGCTGAATGTCGGCTTGGTAAGACCTTTGTCCTTCCCGCCTTGCTTGCTTTTTTTTTCTTTTTTAATTTTTTAAAAAAATTATTGATAAATTTAAAATCCCATTAAGCGGGGGGAAAGAAAAGAAAGAGAAAAAACAGGAGAAAGAGAGAGAAGAGAACAAACTAGAGAAAAAACAAAAATTATACATACGTAGGAAATCATTTTCAATTTTCTCTACAACACCAATGTGACATTTGGTCCAGTAGTCTCAGAGTAGATGCTGCACCTTTAACAGAAGGCTGCAGTCTTACAGCTCATCCCAGGCCTGACTGGACTTTCTGACCTCATGTGTTGCCAGTGTTTCCTTCACCTGTGTTCCTTTGGTGTTACTCGCCTGCCTGCTTATCAGGATGGCAGGCTATAATGGTGTGCCTGCCAAGACGTTCTGGGTTGCCTGATTGGGCTGGGCTTAGAGCCTCTCCGCTCCCTTCTTCCTGGCTCTTTGATGCTGGACTTCTGTCCCTGCCATCTCTTCTCTGAGCCTTGCTGCTGCTTCGACTCTGCAGCACAGCCTCCTTAACCCTTCCCAACTCTCTCCACCTTCCACCTCTCCGTTCTCCAACAACCACCTCCTCTCCTGCACATCTTCCTTTTGAAGCTCCCGCCCTGCTGCCTCTGCCTCACCCCTCTGGCGTGGCATCTCGTGCCAGTGCCTCACAACCAGTAATATCTTTATAAACATCATAGTTGTAGTCTTAATATCTCAAAAATTATCTTTTCTATATTGCCCCCCTTTTATTTAATTTTCTCACATTTATCTTTTTAGAAATCATATGCACAAATCTATCAGTTCATCTTTTCCTGTTTCATGCAGAAAGTAAATAAGGAGTTTCCAATTTGTTATGAATGTAGACAATGCTTTATCTCTGATCAAATGCAAAAATAGTGTACACTCCACCCGGATATCCACTAATACTTATGCAACAGTGTTGAAGGCATACAGCACAAGTTCATGAACATGAAAAAGTGTATTCACTCAATGTTATAAACAAGCAATAGTTAAAGTGTATTCAATCAGTCATACAAGTCAACAATCGTTCTTTACAATACAGAGACCTGCACAAAACTCCCCAGAAAGTGTCCAAATCTGAGGGCACATAACAATAATGCAAGTTGTGTCTTCTGACCAATAAGTCATTCCATGTAGAGGCTCCTGTGCATTCTTAAAGAGTCTCACAAATAACCTAAGTTCCTTCAGAACCACAGCGTCCGACACAAAAGTCAAAGGGGACCATAGACCACACTGCATGTCTTCTCCATAGATGCTGTTAAGAACAGATCAACAACTCTACAATTAACGATTAATTAATACGAATAACCATAACTGATATATTTAACTAACACAGAACCAATCTGCTTTCAAAAGCTGTGGGAACCATAACAATGTCAACTTCAGTCAACAAAAGAATGAAAGCAACACACACACACACACACACACACAGAGCCTCACTCACCCTGTAAAAAGAAAGCAGAATGAACTCAAAGCAGCACACATACATACTCAGCCCGCCCACCCACTCCCCCAATGAAAATAAAACAGAATGAACTCAAAGCAGCTAATCCTCCTCTGCAAAGGCAACCCCAGCAGCTCTGCTTACACTTCCTCTCTCTCTCTCCCCCCCTCATGAAAAAAGCAGAATGAACTCACCCAAAGCAGCTAAAGCCTCCTCTGCAAAGGCGACCACAGCAGCTTAGCTTACATTCTCTCTCTCTCTCTCACGAAAAAAGCAGAATGAACTCAAAGCGGCTTACCCTCCTCTGCAGAACCCTGCCAGGCCCCAGCTGGCTCTCTTACTCTCTCTCACACAGAGGAATGGGAAAAAAGTAGAATGAACTAAAAGCAGCTAAGCGTCCTCTACAGAGTGTGCAGGGCCGAAGGAGGAAGGAATCACATGGGCAGATTCAAGAGCCTCTGGAACAGTGTTCCGGCGTGTTCCCCCTCAAAATGAGCCCTGAACTTACCCATGAAATGTGATGTCTGTGTCCATTACTCACAGAACTATTCAATGTTCATTCTTAAAGAAAGATGATAGCGCTGCACCACTTCAGTTTCCCAGGAGGTGGCAGTATGGCACTTTCCCAATAACTGTGCCAACATTCTTTATGTACTGTATAAAGACTCCAAGTCCAGAGGCAGTGCTAGAACACAATGCCAGGGAAAGGCCTTGGTCTCTCTGTTGGCCCTCCAGGACAACTGATTGGCAACTGTGTGAAACAGGATGCCAGAATACATGGAGCACTGGTCTAATCCAGGAGGGCAGTTCTTATATTATCATTGTATTCATTATTACAAATGCTTGGTAGTCTTTTGGCAAAGATTGCAAGTGGCATCACAGGAATATATCAATATTCCCTTAATATGTTTTCCATCTTGATCCATTCCACAACTGAGCCATTCCACAAAGGCAAGGAAAACAGAGATCAGGGGACCACATTTTTGCAGAGCTTCTAAGAAGGGACTTTCCCCATTCATAATGTGATGAAAAATAGATGAATCATTGTTCAGTGTCACATATGCACACCCATATACACATTGCTGTTTTTGGAACTTCCCTGGTTTGTAATGCGAGACTTCATCTGTGATCTACCTCCCTATCTTCTGCTAACGTCTTACACTTCAGAAGCCTAGTATTACCAAGAGATGGTGCTTGTGGAGGCAGGTAAGGAAATACAGGTGGTTCACGTGGGAGAAGGGAGGGTGGAGTGGAGCTGAAGCAGCTCTCCCCTATCATCTCAGTAGGCAATTGGTACTTCTACTTGTTTGGCATTACTGTATAGTTCATATACAGATCATAATGGTTACATTCAAGAGCAGGCAACCTTTTTGATTCAAGTCCCCCTCCTCCAAATGCAACTTCCTTTGGTGTGCCAGCAAACAAAAGGGGCACGATAGGCATTTGATGGTTATAATTAGCTCAACACATCGGGAGCAAACCAAACCCTGGGGTACTGCCAGGTCTTCAGAGGCTTGTCTTGATTCTGGATGGCATTTGCATCAGTCCAGGGGGAGATGATGGGCATAAACCATGCCTGTCATGTTCTCCTACACTGTCAGTCTAGTAGCACTTACAGCACCTTGGTAAAGATCAGGCCATATGGTGATCAATTTCATGATGATACTAGTAGTCACCTTCATAATTAAGAGGTTATAAACTAATTTTGCTTTGGATTTAACAAAATGATAATGTTTAATGCTACAGCGCAGAGGGCAATCTAAACTCCCCTCTGTCTGGGGATCAGGGGGCGTGGCCACCAGCCATGTGACCATTTTCTCTGAGGGCAACCCACTGAGTTCCACCACCTCTTTCCCCAGAAAAAAATCCCTGCAAACAACAATGGGGTTTGGTGTTTATGGACCACAGAAGAATGCTTGGGGAAAGGCTCCAAGGCAAGTGTTGGGCTGCTGGACATGCACACACTGTTCTTTTCATGGGGTAGGGGTAGGGAAATGACGCTATATTCATGCTTAACCAAAACCCACATGATTACCAACCATTAGTCCTCCCTCCTAGTCCAAAAAAATTATCCTCAAGCACAAAACTCACACAACAATGGACCCCAAACAAGGCAAGCTTCGGCAGGTGCACACAATGGCAGGAAACTGGCTGGCAAAGTGGCAGTGGTGGGCCAGAACCCAAGCAGGTGCGCGCTTCATTGCCAACCATTGCAGCACAGTGATTTTTAAAAAATCCTTTATGATAGTGCCAATATATTACCTTTGCATCCTGCTGTGGCCTGTTGATGCCGCTTTGCCCTACACTTTGTAGTTTCATTTTCATGATGTGCACGAATCCTTTCAACTTTCAGGAAGAGATGCCTACCAGAGTTGATTCAGGTGGATCTGACCGAGCTCCATCCTCTGTTCTGATCCGAACTCCAGATCTGAAAAGCCTGGAAAGACCATTGTAGAAAAGCTCTTTCCAGGCTTCAGTATTAAGAGCAACGTGTTCCCATAAAGGCCTTAATCTCGGCATCGGATTTCTTGTCACAGTGGACCTACTGTCACAGCGAAGAGACCTGCTGTAACTGACGGGCACTTCATTGATGCCCTCTGCCTTGGAACGTCTGTTACTCTCTGACAGTTACTGTGTTTTTGACCAAAGTGGACCATGCATTCCACATCCTTTGCATTTGGCCCTCAATCTGTCTTGTCCCGATAGAGCCAAAATGTTGTTCCATGCCATACCCCAAATGTGATAGAGCACTGGCAGAGAAAAGTTGGGGGCTGCTGCCATTCTGTCAACACAGGAGACAGTGTTATGTTTCACTCATAGCCTCCTACGCCAGTGATTCTTCTGCTTCCTAAAACAGTCCACTGTAGTGAGATTGGGGGAAGGTTCTTTGCTTTTGTGAATGGAACGTTGAGGAAACGAAAGATGGTCCTCTTTTCTCTATTTTTTACCAATAAAGGTGGGAGACTGGACAGGTCACTTAATTCTGTCTCAAATCATTAAGTCAGAGCTGAACGATGAAGGAGATGAAGTTAAATTGAAGCAAAAGCCACAGTCTCAATAAAGACAATGAAGGGAGCCGGGCCTTCAACCAGACCAGTCCCATGAAATACTGATCTGGAAAGACTTTGGTGTTTGCATGGAACTATTTACAGTGCATAGCACTGCCATCTCCGCTCATTTAACACTCGGTTAACAGTTTTAATCAGAGCCCAGAAAAGATGAAGAAGTCTTTCCCAGGTAAGGTGAAGCAAACTTGACTCATTATCTTAGGTTGACTTCTGTAGTCACAGTTGGCTTGTGGTGGCACCTAAGCAAAGGACAGCAGCGCCAGAAGGCCACTGAATGGGCAAACTGGTCAGCACATGCCTGGGTCCTCCTCAGTGCGGCTCTTCATTAATAATTCTATATTATCCAATTTATACCCTAATCTGCATAACAGGAGCTTTTGTAGCAGCTGGTACTCAGAGGCTGGAGGAGACCTCAGTATTTTTATTGTTATTTTTATTGTTATGACCCACCTCAGGTCCTAGTTATCTGGGAGAAAAGTGAGCTTACAACAATTTAAGTAAATCAAAATAACTTCTATATAGTTCACTCATAACCATGTAGTTAAAAATAAATGAACTGTATCAAACATTAAAATGAGGTGGGCACGTTATTTATGTCTGACCACTTAATGGAACGAGCTCATCTCTGCCACAACCAGTTTTGGGGCTCAGAATGCCATTTTAAAAAATCCTGGTAAATTCATTAGATGCTTGTTTAGACACTTGAAACACTTCGAAATATATTGAAATCAACAGCAATTTTCTTTTGAGGAAAAACAAGTTTTCCCACACTCTGTCCTGCCTCTTCTACTGAGCTCCCTACCCCTTTTCACGTATGAATTAGCTTGGCTGTAGACAACCATACAAACTTCAGCTTGTGATCTGGGCAGATTTTGCAAGATAAGCATTAAGGGGCCTGGTTAGTGTTTGAGGGTTAAATTTCTGCAGACACATTCCAGAAAGATAACATAATGCGATGAATCAGCTAACAGCCTGTTCTGTAAGTCAGCTTTCACTAGTGATCACTTACATTCGCTCTTGTAATGCATTTTAGGCAGTAGTTCCCCTAGTCCCGTCTCTGCTTGCTCTAGGTACTTCTCCTCCCTAAATGCACCTTTTCCTACCACACACACTTCTTCCTCTTTCCCTGAGCTTGTTTCATCTCTTCTGCTTGGTTCTTATGAATTGGCATAGGACAGCAGTGCACTTTGCTCATCCAGCCACTTATCCTCCCGTTGGTACTGAAATTTAACCCTGGAATGAAGAGCGTTGAATCAACGTAAAGGAGCGGCCCAGACCTGAACCATACACAGACACAGTGGAATTTAACTAGAGCATGGCCTCCACATAGGGGAAAAAAGATAAAGAAGTGTTTATGATTAATATTGCAAAAGAGCTGAGTAATCCAAGGACACATAGCAGAGATAACTGAACAAGAAAGTGTAAAGTATGCTTCCAATTGTCTCACGCTCTTTCTGAGTCATGCTTGCCCCTATCTAGAGTTTACACTGACAGATTAGAACCAGCGACATTTGTGATTATTTACATCTGGGTGTGACTTCAAGACTGCCAAAATATTAGTCCAAGATAATATTCAGTATTGATTCAAAATGTATTCGCAGCTGAGGGAGTGTTAAATCAGATGTTTAAAATGTGGTAGGAATTACGTGAAATTTGAGTGAAAGGACGGGTTTGAAGAGAGGACTTTGCATGCTAAAGGATCTTCCTTTGGGAGGAAGGTGTGATGTCCTGAAAAAAACTGCCTGACCTTTGGAGGCTCATTTTTGATGTGGCAAGGGGCACCCGAGTTTCTGTTCACATGTAGTTGTGTCCCCACCCCACCGCCTCCTTATGTCCAGGTCTTCCTGTGCTGATATTTGGATGGTTCTTTAAATACACTTGCACCAAATGCTCAAGGACTCACAATGTGGAAAAGTCAACTTAAGGTGACTTCAGTATTTCAGAAAGAAGCTGAAATGACTCACACTTGTAAAAAAAAAAAAGAAAGAAAAGAAACCATCGCTGAACCGGTGTAGTACTTACTCACTGCTTTTATCCTGGGATTAAAAAAACATAGCAATTTCTTTAAGATAAAGTGTAACGCTGGATTTGGAAAAATAAAAATTATGCTGCAATACTGTGTCTAGTAGGAACACGTACTATTGAAATCAGAATTTGAAATATATTTAGGGGACTATTCATTACACATAAAGGCATAAAATAGAGCCCTGACAAACAGGTTTGGAAGTGTATGAAGGAGGGAACTTTAGTCTTCTCCTGCCCAACATCTTCAATACACCCTAAGGGGCTCCTCCCCCAGCCCAAGAATTCCAAAAATGGGAAAACATTAATCTTTAGTCTCATGCAGTACGTGTGGGCTAACTACTGAGAGTGCTTCTTCCCCACGCTATGGGGCCTGCATAGGCTGCTAGCTTGTGCCCCCCATGCCCTAACTGAGTGAAGTCAGTGTAACTGCAGTAATAGGGACATCAGAGCAGGGGTGGGAGGACCTGGCTGAAGGGTGGTGGAGGCCTACAGCAGCTGCTCTGGATGTCCCATGACTAAGACCTGGATAGATCCCGCTGACTTAGAGCCAAGCTACAAGTGACACCTGACACAGGTTGGACACTTGTCAGCTTACCTTAAGTTTTGATGGGTAATGTAGGCGTCCTGGTTTTACAGCTTGGCTCTCCATTACAGCTGCAAGACCAGGATGCCTACATTTCCCATCATAACTTGAGGGAAGCTGACAAGAGTCCAACCTGTGTCAGGCGTCATTTGTAGCTTGGCTCTCAGATACACTCGGCATTATGGCAGTTTGTAATGTTCAAATTGGGGGGTTATTTGTGTGGTAGAGAGTGCTGTCAAGTCATAGCTGACTTATGGTGACTCCCCTAACGGTTTTCTAGGCAAGAGACTAACAGAAGTGGCTTGCTGTTGCCTGCCTCTGCAGCCCTGGTCTTCCTTGGAGGTCTTCCATCCAATTACTAACCAAGACTGAGGGCCAAGCTACACATGACGAATGACACTTGAACGGCAAGTGTATTTCTCCCTGTTCACTTGCCCTCCACTCAATCCATATATGACTGATGGGGAGGAGCCAAGATGGTGACCTGAGCAGTCACCTTGAAGCAACATTTCTGCTTACATTGTGTCTTTAAGGTATTTATTCTCAGCAGAGTCTCAATAAAGTACAGCTGGCTTAAAGGTTTCTGGTGGCAGGGAAAGAATTATTACCTTTTCCAGTTTGTGAATAACCAAAGGTCTCTTAACTCAACATCTGCAAGACCAGCCTCCCACTTGCCAGCAGCTATTTGTCTTCACAAACTATGGGCTAAAATAAGAAGTCCTGTGCTAACTCAGAGGACAATTACAAAATTAATAGCACAAGCTGTGAGCAATAGGTTTCTTGGATTCTGACCGAAATCTTGGGAGTCTATTGCTTGGTAACTGCTCCACTGAGAGAGATCTATGGAGGGAAACCGCTGTGAATCCTCTCCCTGACAGGCAGCCTCTGCAGTCTTAGCAGTGCTATTATTTATTTATGCATATAAATAAATATATAAATATATATATTTATATATATATTTATTTTTATTTATTTATATATATTTATTTATTTATTTATATATATATATTTATATTTAAATATATATTTATATATATATTTATATATATATATAAATATATAAATAAATATATAAATATATTTATTTATATATTATTTATGCCTTGGGTGCTGCTGGTGGAATTCCCCCCATTTTCTCTGCTGCTTTTGTTCCTGTTTCTGTTCCCCTGGGATTATTAGAGCTAGTGGCAAATTTAGGTGATTACCAAAAAGCTGAGAGGGGGAGAGAAGGAGAAAAGAAGAAGTTTATTAACCCTGGTGAGACTAGAGTTGCTTGGTGTATCTGACTGTCTCCAACTTTTACTTCAATTTCCCCTGGATTGCGGAATTAGATGTCCAGTGCAGACTAGAGGAATTTCAGTCCTCAGGGTATACCTAAGTATGTCAGACATATTGCATCAGCAGATAGCTGCCTTCAGAAAAGCTTTTGGCTATTTATGCTCACCAGTGAAGAGTGCTACTGAGTCATCTGGGGCCTATTGCTTTAAACACTTTTAAACATCTGCGAACTTTTGAAAAGTGCTGAAAGGACCTGCTATGGCCAAAACCTGTTGTCTGCACCGATAGTTAACTCCTTGAGTGACTGCAAATCGATTCATCTTGGAGAACCTGTCTTACTCAGAGTTATCCGGGTCTTTGCTTTTTTTCTAAGAGGGTGAGCAATGGGGGCACATAAGTGACCTAGAGAATGGACTCAGTCTATGCTCACTCAGGCCTCAAAGCAAAACAGAACTGATTACTTTTTAGTACTCCCTGATTTTTCAGAGTTTAGTGTTCCTACCACTAACAGATTCAGCCCCTCAAATGAAGATACTCTCAGCTGATATTGATTCTGATATCAGTGCATCAGGACTGAAGAAGGGGACAGTTCCAAGAGGGCTAGTCTCAAGTGTTGATAGGATGGTGAAAGAAGAGGCTGAGATGGTCACAGCACTCTCTTGTCTGACAGCTAGGACAGTGAGAATCAGGGCTCATTTTGAGGGGGAACGCACAGGAACGCAGTTCCGGCAGTTCCCCAAAGAGGTCACATGTTAGGTGGCTCTGCCCACCTGACTCTCGGCCATTTTGGGCTTGTTTCAGCCTGGATTGGGGCCAAAACAGCCTGGCTCAGGCCTCTGACAGGTGGTGGATCACTCACCCACTCAGCCCAATTCTGACCATTTTGTTCCCTTTTTCAGCCCCTTTTTGCCATTTTGGGCCCAATTTCGGCCCTGAATGACCAGGATTGGGTCCAAAACAGCCGGAATAGGTCATATCAGGGGGTGTGGCATATGCAAATCAGTTATACTAATGACACTTCCGGCGATGGCAAGAGGTGTGGCATTTGCTAATGATTTATGATAATGAGTTCCTCCAGCTCTTTTTCTACAAAATGACCCCTGGTGAGAATTATTTTCAATCAGCTGAACTCTTCCCTCACTAAACTGGACCATCTTATTAGCATTGTGATATGATCTAGCTGCAGCAACTCCTTATCAATTGATTACTTTCTTCTTTCTTTCTTTCTTGCTCTACTCTTCTGACCTATAAGTCTTAAGTAGTAACTGAGAATATGAGGAAGAAAGTAAGAATTCAGGCCAGAGAAAGTTAGTCGACGAACTACAAAAGGGGTAATTTCCTATAAGTTGCCTGAACTAAAGTTGCTAAAAAGAGTAAATTTTCCACTCTTGAGTCTGTTAGTAATTTAGGGACTAAAATATCTGGTGTAAAATCTGCCCAGTGTAATGTCAGGGGTTTGATCCATTTCTGTCTCTCCTTGTTGTACCATGGACATTTAAATAAAACATGGGTTACAGTTTCGATAACACCCAGACCACAGCCACAATATCTGTTTGCAAAAGGTATACTCAGAATGTGGCCTTTAGAGACTGCAGAAGGTAGCGCATTTAGTCTTACAAGCATAAATGCTCATTTATATTTAGGGACTGTTAAGCCAAACAAATACGTTGGAGTCGTAAAACTTGGAGGGATCCCCATATAAAGGGAAGAACAAACTCTCCTAGCTCTTCAGATGGTGCTGTTCATATCTATCTTCAAAATTAATTCCTTGATTGTTTTACAAGCTGAAGACCATCCTAGAACAATGATTACATCCTCTGCACATTGTAAAATACTCCGTTTTCCTTCAGTTGCTTGGCTCCATGCACTAGAATAAATATCACACTTTAAGTAGAGCAATAAGCTATTGTTCTCTGAGAAAATTATTTTAAGTTTCATGTTCAGAGTCAGAATCCAAGCTCTGGCTTCAATAATTATGACAGGAATGAAGAAGAATCTAGTCTACCATCATGGCCAGCAGTGTCACCCGAGGAAGTGTTGATATTGATAAAACGTTTAAAAGAGAATAAAGCTCCAGGGGCCAACCTGATACCAGCTGAAATATTTAAGTGCAACCTAGAGTGGTGGAGTGTTGCGCTAGCACCTGTATTCTCCAAGATTAATTTGATAGGCAAAATTCTAGCGATGTGGAAACGCACTCTTATCATTTCTGTTTTTAAGAGGGGTGATTGAACAGACCCTTGTAATTACAGGCCAATTAGTTTACTACCAGTTATCAGTAAACTATATACATCCGACATGTACTACAAGTTAACTGACTGGATTTATTCTGAATCAGTAATAAGTCTAGAGCAAGGAGGCTTTGCCCAGGGAGCATCAGCTATTGACCATTGTATTGTTCTGCACCATCTGGCAGAAAAATATACCCACTATACCAGAAGAAAGTTATGTGTTGCTTTTATGGTCCTGAAATCTGCATTTGATTCAATACCTAGGACCCGTTTGTGGCAAAAACTAATGAAAACCAAAATTGCCTGTAGACTGCTATGGCTAATTCGGATGCTATATGATGATCCATCTGGACAGGTTAGATGTGGGCCAGAGGGACAACTTTCAAGGACTTTTATTATGAGATCAGGTGTTAAGCAGGGATGCCTAATGGCTCCACTCCTTTTAAATCTATATCTGAATGATCTGGCACCTTCTCTTAAACAAGACTCCTCTACTGAACATCAATTGCAAGAGGCTCCTGGTGCATCTGATACTAATCAATTGGTGTTACAGTCTTATTGGGTTTTTTGAATGTCTTATTGAATGATAGGATCCCCTTCTGGAACTCCAGATTTGGTATAGTAGTTTTTAAAGGCCCATTTTAGATGTCAAATGTTCATCTATTGCCATGAAGCTGGGTAAAACTTTAAACAGCTCCATTAGGCCAGGAAGAGTACTTCTTTCCTTTGATGTCCCATTTATTCCAATGACTTATTCCAGATCATGACCTTGTTAGTTGGGATGAACCCTCCAATAACTTGAAGTTTAAGGCTGGGGATTCCCCATCTACCTATCCTATTGAGATAGATTTAATTAATTCCTTTAAAGCAATCCCACCAGGGAAGCAAAAATATATTATGGATAGGTTGAAGCAATTGAAGGCTAAACTCTTAGAGATGAAGGACCACACCCATGTTCCTATACCCCTCAGTCCCATGGTAATTGACGCTCTCCCAGAAATCCCTTTATCAGTCCAAACATCAGCAGAATCTGCTAAGCCACTAGATGAGGCTCTTAGTGACAACCAATCTGCCCCATATAAAAAGCATGTTTCAGCACAACCTCAAAAAAATTCCTCTGGAAGGGTTTTTCAACTGCTACTTAGGAGACCATAAAATTGGTACAGTTGGACTTTGCCCAGTAGGCCCTACTGTTAGCAGTCAGATCCCCTCTTCACACTGAGAGTGCAGTTTATTGATGGAATATCATAAACCCTTTCTCATATGCCCTAAGTGCAAGGCACTGCATGGCCCAGGGCAGGGTGAATGCCAACTGGGCAGGAGCTTGGACAATTACCAGAACATGAGTCAGAGGCAGTTGACTGACTGACAGCCCTCCACACCCCAGAGAAACACAGAGATAACAAGGTTTCTTAAGAAAAGTCCTGTCTAATCTCATCAGTGCTTTCCTATACCTCTCCTCACCCATTTACTCTAATCAAAGCTATTCAGCAAACCTGAGAGCTTTTCCCATCCGGTACTTACCAGGTCATCAAGTAATATTTTCACTATATTCTATCCCAGATAATAACTTCAAGCCTCTCCCAACTTATTGTTCTACCTTCCGACAAACCATTAAGCTATTGTTTTGGGGAGCAAGACATCAGCTTTCCCTAGGAAACATTTTGCCTCATAATTGGGCTCCCCAGTTTTGTGCTGTGTGTGTGTTCTGGGACCCATCTATGCACCCCCAAATTCATTTCAGCCTTCTCCTCCATAAAGCGCTGGTCATTTTGCTTCCTCCATGGACCTCTGCTGTTCAAGACTGGTAATGATCACCCTCCTGCTTTCTTCTCCTTTCCTCATTAATTTTCTATTGGTTAGCCTTGTATATGTGCTGTATCTGTTTGTGTTATTGCCCTTTTCCCCTTTAATAAGACCTTTCTGGTTGAACATCTGCCTGATTTATTTGAGAGTTCTCTAAGGGAATTATCCCAGTAAACATTGATGGAGATTTGTAGTTACCCCTCTTGCTTGTTGTCTTTAATGCTAATTCCCCCAACTAATTAAGGAGACCTCCTATCTGTGTATTATTTGCCCATATATATAAAAATGGATTATTTTAGTGGCTCCTAATGGAAACATGGACAAAACTGAAGAACTAAACTGACATCTATAGACCCAGAGTGAGTATTATCTGAAATGTATTTCATGGAATGTGACAGGATGGTGAAATAAAATACCAGGACCCCACATTTGTACAATTTATAAGATGTGATGGTATATGATTGATAATCTGAAATTACCTTGAAAGTCTATAATATATGTGGTTAGTCGTCCTCAGCCTGTTTGCGGGGAGGGTGGGGTATAAATTTGATAAAATAAAATATAAATAAAATTTAGTATAACTGGGTTCATCATTTTACTATTTCTTGCTCCACAGATAAAAACTACCAGAACGTGAAATGAATTAAAATAACTAATAGGAAGAGCAACTAAAACATCTTGTAAGGCAGACTTGTTCTAGAACTAAATAAGGTCATGTGATCTCAGGGCAAGTCTACAAATTACTAATTCCTTAACACTACAATGACAACTTGCTTTTCATTTCATGCAGTACAAACAAGGAACATGGCTGTCCATGTGAATAAAGCTTGTTTTAAGACTGTAATACAGACCCAATCTAAGTTAATTATCTGAACTGGTATGTTACCCAAAGGAACTTGGAAAACATGCCATCCAGGGGGACAGTTCCTGGACCTCACTGGAGCTTCCTGTGAGAGAGCTTAAAATAAGTACCTTTGGATTCTCTTTAGAATGCTCTTGAGTAATTGTTTGAGTTGGGAAATCAGATTTGTCAGAATCCTGGATTTGCTGAGGATTCACTTGATAATACCTGAGCAAACTGGCCAATCAACAACAATACATCTAATTCTGAACTTGGCTGCAGGGTACGGATCAAAAATACACATACAATGGTGCCAGATAGAAACTGGGGAGATGTAGTAAAAGAGGAATAGGGGAAAGTTTGAAATATGCAGAAAAATTAAAAATGCTGCAAGGCAAAAAAATAACCCAAAGCAGTAAAAAAAAAAACTCTGATGGGTTCCAAATCATGGGGAGAGGTAAGGCTTCATAGCTGGGAATAAAAAGGAGAGAAATGGCTGGTTTAAATACAGCAATAATCCTTGGAAATGTCCTGCTCAGAGTGTCTGAAACCATTGCTCTGATGAACATTTGTTAGGTTTTGGAATCAAGCCACCAAACTCTCAAGGCAACTGAAGTTCTGTCAAGGTGTACAGGATGCCTATATATTTCCTGCTGCCAATCATGAAGCATGGTACAAACAAATATTGTATCAGTGCTAGCATATGTACAATCCAAAGCCAGAGTATTCCTTTAAAGAATTGATTTAGATCGTGTGACTGTCCAAACCTCAGCCCTTCACTAGTGGTATAAGACGTTTTCCTTGGCCATTAAACTGGTACTGGAGAGAGTTACACTGAGATTTATATTAGATGGAAATGGGATTTATTCATCCTAATTCTGTGAATGAGTATTTGAAAGTAAGTCCTACCAGTTTCAATAGGACTTATCCCAAGTCACTGTTCTTAACTTTGTACTTTAGAATAGGATCTTTGTGATTCGGTTTCGTTTTCCCGGCCATGTCGGACGCTCCTCTCGGCAGGTCCGGGAGGAAGCGCCCAAGCACCCTGACCGGGCGGCTGATCTGCGAAGATTAGCCCCCAGGACTCCCAGGGAGGGAGGCAGGGTCCGGGACGCTGCGGGAAGAGCCCCCCGAAACCTATGCGGGGGGTAAATTGCCCGTTTGTCCCTATGGAGGCCGGCAGACATGCGCGGCGCCTTGTGTGCTGCCGGGCCATGGAAAACGGCAAAGAGCAGAACTAGGCGGAAGCCTGCAAGTAAGCAAATCCCTTCTGTTATTACAAGCGCACGCGAAGGAGTGGTGGGATCTGAAGCTAAGAAGGCTAGTTCTTCCCCCTCGCTGAGTCTCAGAATTTGGCTGGCGGCCCCCCCCCCTAAAATGGCAGCGAAAAAACAGAGTCCCGCCCTGGGCAAGTCAATTACGGCTGCCCTGCAGGGGAAGGGAGAGTCGCTCGAAGAACTGGTGCGGAGGTCGGTTACCGAAGCCATAAAACCCTTTGTTGACAAGCTGAACGAAACAGATCAAAGGGTGGGCTTAATTGAGAGCGAAGTGAAAACCATTAAGGAAGCAGCGGGAGGGGCAGAGAAGTCTGCTCAGGAAAGTGCGTCACTCGTGAAGGCTACGAATAAAGAGTTAAAGCTGGTGGAGAACCAGCTGATCGGGCTACAAGTGGAACGAACACAAACAATTTTGCGCCTCCAGAATGTGAAAGAGGAGGAAAATGAGGATTTATGGGGTTTGGTCTCGGAACTATTGGCGACACCCGCGAAGGCAACTAAAGAAGAGGTTAAAAGCGCCATTTTGGAGGTCCGTAGGGCTTCTTCAAAATATGCAACGAAGCGTCAGCTGCCTCGCGAGATCATCATCGATTTCTCATCTAAAAGGATCCGAGACATCATCCTATACAACTCATACAATGCGGATCTGGACTTTTTGGGTAACAAGGTCAAGATATTGAAAGACGTCCCATTTTTAGTCCGGAAAAGACGTTTTAAGTATAAAAAGCTTGCAGCCCTTCTGAGGGAACGTGGAATAAAGTACAAATGGTTATTTCCTGAAGGCATCTGGTTCAGTTACAAAGATCAAGCTTACAATATATTATCAGAAGATCAACTAAGGGATTTTGAGGATAAAAATCCGGAATTCCAGCGAGACACCAAGCAAGAAGAAAACGAGAAGTCTGAGGGGTGGGGGGAGGAAATGAGCACTGCGGCTGCAATTGCTCAGAGAGAACTGCGTCCGGGACCCAGGAGGGGGAGGAAAACCTAATTTGAATTTGAATTGTAATTTGCATTTTGTAAGGTCGACCACTCCATCAATATTATACAAAGCTTTAGTTTTTAATAATGGCAGTATGAAGGGAAAGCATTCTGGGTAGTGTAGATGTTATATGTTGTTGTTTGGATTTTTTTTCTCTTTCCTTCCCTTGTTTCCCTTCTTTTCCTTTGTATTGTTAGTTAATGTAGTTAATAAAAAATAAAAAAAATAAAAAATAGAATAGGATCTTTGTTACGGTTTTTAAAAACAGAAGCCTGACTTAGGAACAGGTATGACAATTCAGATCAGAGATGTGAAGTGCCTTTGGGGTTCCTGTAGGTTCTTTCTGAAGCAGCAAGTACAGTCCTACTGGAATGCCCTTTTTGTGCGAAATTAAAATAGGTTTAGCACTATTTTGGTGATGTTCAAAATCTGATTTTTTAAGCATCACCCTCTGCATTAGCTTCAGGAATTTGAAGCCATGGGTTTGGATACACAGTAGTGTGTAAAGATTGAGCTTGAAGTACAGCTGCTTTGTAACATCAAAAATCCCCCAAAACCCAAAGCAACCAAATGAGGCATGTGGTATGGATTTGGGGGGATTTACTTTAGGACTGTTTTTGCAAATCTAGAGATAGCTGCGTAAACAGACTTCAGTGTTTAGAAAGATCCGCTCAAGCCAATTAATTCCCAAGTCTACTGATCTGCCTGTTGCCAGACAGGCCATTGTGGGAGTTCTCTGAACAGGAAGTCTTTTTGTGTTCAGAGATGCTGCTTGCATTTTCTTTCCTGGTTATGGCAATCATCAAGTTTACATTTATGATTAATCAGCCTCTTCATAATACAGGTTATTTTGAGACCAAGAGGCAATTTTGCAGGATTCTAAATATAAGATCCAAGTTTAGAATGCAACTGTGAATCAATTTTGATATGCTGGGAAATCATGTTTTCCTCATTCATATCTAAAACATGGATTATGGGAGTGATATTTTTATAACTTCTCACCTCTCATGCGGCTGAGATCTCTTGGAGTAGAACAGATGAGGGCCAAAAAGGTAGCCCTACATTTTATTGCTTACTTACTTCATTTATAGTCCACTTTTCTCACTAAGAGCTAAACTGCAAGAGACGAATTACACAAGGATGCTCATGTGAAGGGAGTCGCAAATGTCAGCAGGGAAGTTGACTTTTAAGGGCTCTGTCAATTTCCCCTTTCTACAGAGCTGCAAAGATCTCTCTTCAGAGGGTTTGTTTATTTCCTCATCACCTCCTAGAAGGGGAGGTGAAACGGACAGACTTCCTGAAGGTGAAGAGGAAATGAACAAACCCTCCGAGGAGAGATCTTTGCTGGCTCTGTAGAGAGGGGAAAATAACAAAGCCTTCCAATCTGTCTTTTAAAACTCAGCTTCTCAGCTAACATTGCGACTCCCTTCACATGTGCATCCTTGTGTAATTCATATCTTGTAGTTTAGCTCTAAGACTCAAGGCAGGTTACAAAATATTTTAGTCTCGTATTGGAGACAGGGACAGCTTGAACAAACAATACCCATCTAGTGAGATTATGGTCAAAGTGAGAGTTGAACCAGAAATCTTCTGACTCATAATTCGCATGTGCATTGGAACTAAGCATGTTGGAAATTCTGAGATGAACATGACGGCCTTGATGGAATTTCCTCACTTCAAGCTACTGATTGGTTTGCCTCAGAGGTTGTAGTTGAATGCCTGTTTTGCACCATGTAAGTTTCCAACTGAACAGCAGCCAGATCATGCTAGATCATGTCTTCGTAATCAGTAATGAACAGAAATACAAAGAGGGGCTACACTGGTCACCAAGGTGAAAGAAGGCAAGGCCAAATGCCAACAGTGCAGTGTGTTATTCATGTTCCTTTTATATCATGTTTCAGATCCCTTGACAAAACGCTGTGTTAAAGTGTAGGGCATTTTTTAGTATCCATTCAGTCACTTTTCAACTGCACCATTGACATTTGGCTCTGCTTTCTTTCATCTTGGTAACAAGAAACAAATTTGTGTTGCACCTTGCAACCACTTTTTCTCTTGTGCTGTCTATAAATTAACTCTTCTTATTACCAGAGAAGAGGGACATATTCCCTGAGATGATGGTCAAGTCATGAAAGTAACCAAGTCAAGCATGGAATTATGTGCAGTTTTTATCCTTCTTGCATCTGAAGAGGCATCCTTTAAATGACTGGCATTGCATACATTGTGTACTTTTTTGCATTTAGATTCACTAAATCAGCCTCCCTGCCAGTCTCCTACCAGTGTGTGTGTGTGGGGGGGGGGGGCAATATGACCATCCGCCGCCCACATATGAGTAGTGACCAACTGAGTATCAACTCATGCCTCCACCTCCTCTCTTCTGCTTATATGGGTTGCAGGTAAAGGTGAAGGGAATCTCGTCCTGGAACACCGGGAACTTATGTTGTGGAGCTATGTTTTATGCCGCTGAACTTGGATCTTGTGATTCTTTGATTTTACTGTTTTGTTTATTGTATTGATTTTACTGTTTATTGTATTTATTGTATTGTTTTACTGTTTTGTTTATTGTATTGTAATCTACTGTTTATTGTTTGTTTATTGTATTGTAATTTACTGTTTTGTTTGTTGTAATCCACCTTGTGCCCACTTGCGGGGAGAGTGGACTATAAATTTAACAACAACAACAACAACCTGCACAACCAAAGACATCCATTCACAAAGTGATTCCAAGATTAGCTAGCTTCATGATCAGATACTTAGATATATCTAAGTAGTATGTTCTTCTTAAAAAATCTCAGACATATTTTTCCTTTCAATTACGTGCCTTTTAACAATGGGTGTTGATGGCAGAGAGGTGAGGGGAAGGATGGCAACTGACAGAAAGCGGGTTTGTGCAACCGATCAATCTAATTATAGAAAGGACACATTCAAATTCATTCAGGTCTATCCAAACAGCTTGGTAAACGACTGGTTCCCTGACTGTGATTGGCTAGCAGGACACAAGCTGGACTGGTGGGTGATAGATCAATCCTGATGGGAACACAGATTCAGCTTGGCGGTATTGAATGGATTTATGCCAGTACAGTCTATTCACCTTAATGTTCATAAATTATCCCATCCTCGTTGTCTAAATTCATGAGAGTTTCAATTATCAGAAATAAGCATATACCTTGAGATGATCGTTGCCATCATATTTTCGAGCTGTGCACTTAGAATTTTTTTCCGAACCAAAGCCAACATTTGCAGAATGTAGTTAAGAAACTTTGTGACGAGAATAGGTAATTAGGAAACCTTGTGACAAACACCTTGTGACAAGCTCTTGTTATATACTCACAGCAAGAAGTAAAACAGTGACCCAGGTAGGTTCAACCCAACACTGGATCCTGAGGCAGCAGCTTTGACAGAATATTTTGCAATAGCCAATACAGAATAAAATCTAGTACATGTGTCTGGGTAAGAACATGACACATGGAACGCCATGTATTGTTTGTTCTGTCTGGATCAGATAAGAGCCCTGGATTCTGAATAATTTTGTTTTTGCACAGCTGTGTCCCTGCATATGCAGACCTCCCCACTTAGGAATTCCAAATGGCTTCTCTCTTTTAGAAAACTGGAGATTCCCATCCCTGGGAACGTTTGGGCAGTTTGAGACTGCCCATCACATTGTTTAGCTAGGTTGAGAGTTAAACATCACATTGTTTAGCTAGGTTGAGAGTTAAACAAGATCTTAAAGATGAAAATAGTCACAAACAAGGGAAATTTATAAAGACTCTCGTATATCTGTGATAGTATTTGACCTCTTCCTTGAAGAGTCATCCTTGGCCCCTCCCCCCAAAGAAGTGAATATAGTATTCTGTCCGTCATTGGTATTTCAAATGCTTTGTATAAATGATCTGATAGGAGATAAAAATCTTGGGAACTGAAGTTCAGCTTCCCCAAAGGAAGAGAATTCTACGTTACTTATATACCAATGTATGAATCTGCTTCTTATCTTTGGTTCCTGTAACTCAGTATCACTTCCTAGCAGTGGCCATCAAGGACTCAGGAAGAGAGATGTGTTGCCCAGCACCTTGTACTTGAGAGGCTTAAACAAGAAATGACCTGGGAATTTCAGAATGCAAAGATGTTTTGCTTACATTATTCGTCTTTAGAATCAAGACTGTGACGTTAATCAATTAAGCAATTTTTTAAAAAATTGATCAGCTTAAAACGTGCCTCGTTTAATCAAAGTGCCTCCCAGCAGCCAGTTCTGTAAAAAATAATTATTCTTAACACAACTATTTTAAAAGGATACTGCAGATGGAAAGCATCATCTTAGAAGATGTGAAAAAGGAGAGGAAAAACAAATCTTCTAAGATGGTGCCTGCTGCAACACATCTGTAGATCACCTACAAGGAAGTCTCTCTCTTTTTACATCTATTTGTTTTCTTATATGCAAATATATGCAGATTCAATCAATTAATTGATTAACCTACTAAAACTCATATGATTTTAGTAGGTTAAGATTTTTTTTAAAAAATCAGACAACAGCTCTATTTAAAATACAGTGATTACATATACACAGGTGTGTTTCCCAGCAATTTGCGGGGTGGGGTGGGGTGGAATAAATAGCAAGGGAAAATATAGACATCCCTGACCGTAAAAGCTTCCTAGAGTAAGTTGATATGTGCCAGCATGCTCCCAATTGAAAACTCAACCTGCATTCATTGCTATCAAGCCTGTTCTGGAAGATTTACAATGGAAAACTGAAGGAATTTTGAATTCGGAGCAAACAAGAAGACAAAGCCACATGATTGCATCAACACAGAACGGACTGCTGTGTGGCTGTCTGCAGCCCATATGTCAACATGTGAATTTGACCACATCGACTGGTCCAGCAAACGTCTCTTTTTCAGCTGCCACCTGGCCAATGGCATCTGCTTATCACATCATATGGCAGAAGGAAGTCTCCATTAGGTGTCACTCTGCACAAAGGAAAGAGCTTTTAAAATAACCTCCTAGTCCTCAAAATCAGCAGAAGTTTGGGGGACTGCTTGTGGCCAGTCATATAGAATGGAAGGTTCTTGCATGTGTCTATCTAGCCCTGCTTCGCACTGGTTTCGCCCTGCTTCGCACTGGTTTCTAGAGCTTCCCTCGGATCAGCCAGAAGCACGAGATAGAGCTGAATGACAACTCGGCCCATATCTCTGTATGACCTCACCCAGCGGTTTCTTATAGATGTTTAACAGCATAGGGGACAAGAACCTTGCGGGACCCCACAGGCCAAAGGCCACCTGGCTGAGCAGCAGTCCCCTAGCCTCACCTTCTTAAACCTACCGTCCAGGCAGGACCAGAATCACTGCAAAATGATGTCTCCCAATCCCAGCCTGGAAAGATGGTTCAGAAGGTTACCATGATCTATGGTATCAAAAACCTCTGAGAGGTACAAGATAATCCACAGAGTCACACTCCCTCTGTCCATCTCTTAGAGGCAGAATTTTTCTTTAAAAATGTTTCTTTACCACCATCACCACCATGGAGTATGCTTTAAAATGAGCTTTTGCTGGTGTCTTATTGGGCTTGTCTCAAGTCTTCCTCCACGGTCACTGTAGCCATTTCCCTGTCTTTTCCATAAACCAAGGGGCTACCTTGGTGCTAACACCTGAGAAAGCATGCCTGGGAGAGCCTTCCTGGTGTAGTGGCTAGAATGTCAGAATAGGACCAAGGGACCCCCATGTTCAAATCCCCACTCTGATGTGGAAGCTTGTTGGGTGACCTTGGGTCGGTCAGTCACACACTGATTGGAGAGATAGAGTCCTTATAGACTACAGTGACACCACCTCTCAACTCTAGACTGTTGCTGGTGTATTTGAAGGTGTCACTTTTAGCTTGACTGTTCCTTCTGTTGCTGTGGCAGTAGTCTCTACATTGTAGTTTGCCCCACAATTTCCTTCCTGCAGTCCTCTGCAGCTACCCCCCAACCCTGCTGGGCTTTTAAAAATAAAATAGAATTAACATTTTGCAACAGCCTTATTCTAAAGCAAAATGTTAATTACTTATTTAAAGCTAAATCAGTTACAATTGGTAACCGACATATTATGACACTATAGCAATATATCAATTCTGGGTTTTTTTAAGATCTGGAAAAGCCCTTGGGGATGACATATGGAAGCCATAAGGCACTGACAAGGAACGTTTTGCAGGTCCCTTCTGCATCTGCACCATTTCTGTTCCTGTCCACATATTGAGTTGCTGTAGCACAGTGGTTAAGTGGTTTGGCTGCGAATCAGCACTCTACTGGTTTGAATCCCACTACTGCCAAGAGCTCAGTAGGTGGCCTTGGGTAAGCCAGTCCTCTCAGCCCCAGCTCCCCAGCTGTATTGTGAGGATAATAATAACACTAACTTGTTCACCGCTCTGGGTGAGGCATTAATCTGTTGAGAAGAGTAGTATATAAGCACAGTTGTTGTTGTCATTGTTGTTATTATTATTAATCAAGTTACATACAACACAATCAATAATAAATAAAGATCGATGTTATCATTGATTGGCCTTGCTAAGCTGAAACTAGTTTCCACCAGAGACCTAAGTATCAGCCAGGTATCTGTGTAATGCGTACGCTGTCCCAAGTAATGCCGTCTTTTGCAGTTCTGTAGGTGTTATGTCAGAAAGCTGCAGTTGTTGTTGTTGTTGTTATTACAATACAAAAGTGCTTTGACCACAATCTTTTACAAAAGCTTGGGAAAGACCTCAGCAACACAGGGAAGTACCCAGAAAATGGACAATATTGTGTTGATACTCCCCCCCCCCCCAAAAAAAACTTGGTTCAGTTTACACTTGTTTTTTTTAGAACAGAAACTTTCCTGTTCTAAAAATAAGATCTCATTCTTGAAATTGGAGTTTGTCAAAAAGTTCTATTTTTGGACATTTGTAGGTGGGGTAAATTTTTGCTCTAGGTGGGACACCAGTGTATTCACGGGCCCCACCTTGGCTATGGCTCCTATTGTCTACTCTCAGTTTTCTCCATCCTATCTTCTAGCTCCACTTTTCTTAACAGGACCTCCTAAAAGCACGTAGAACACATATAATGTATCTCCCTTAGCAAAAATATAAATAGATTGACATAATAGAATCCTTTTGGCTTCAACGTGCATTGTTTTTCTGTCATTCCTACAGGGAGGAAAAACTGCTTAGTGTGTCGTTTCCCAAATAACAAAACTCCTACCCACGAACATTTATAACGCTCTGATACAAGAAGCAATTACAAGCTTATCCATTCTAATTTTGTTTTCCAAGCCTTTTAGTTAACCTTATGTACTATGGAGCTGACAATTGACCAAAACAAAGCAAAAACAAAAACACCCTAGCCTGGTGTACGTCTAACAACAACTTGATCTGCAGAAATAAGAAAACATAGTTTTTCACTGAAAAATAAAGATCATTGCCTGCTACGGTCAGCCCATCAAGCTTCTGTTAATGATACAGCTAGAGAGGACACTTGAAAAACTGGCAAACTCGTGCACTTAGTCTGTAAGCCCATGTAAATGTAACTCTATAAACAGACAATCCTAAGGAACAGAGCAGGAGGGAAGGCATCATGGTATAACCTGAACTCATCAAATCAGAAGCTAAGCAGGGTTGGTGCTTGGATGGTGACCACCAAGAAATACTGCAGAGGAAGGCAATGGCAAAACAATTCTGCTTCTCACCTGCCTTGAAACCCCATTGCTGGGGTCACCATAAGTCAATTGGGACTTGAAAGCACTTTACACACACACAAATGGAACAGAGCAGGAAAAATATCTGTATGAAACCATTTGCATTCATTTTAACACTTTGCTTAACACCGCAGCTCATGCTCTGCTCACGACCTGAGTTCGATCCTGGTGGAAGCCAGGTTCAGGTAGCCGGCTCAAGGTTGACTCAGCCTTCCATCCTTCTGAGGTCAGTAAAATGAGTACCCGGTTTCCTGGGGGTAAAGTGTAGATGACTGGGGAAGGCAATGGCAAACCACCCTGTAACAAAAAGTCTGCCAAGAAAATGTGATACGACATCCCCCCATGGGTCAGTAATGACTCGGTGCTTGTACAGGGAACTACCTTTACCGTAACACTTTGCTTAATTAGGAAGTTTAGCAAGTGTTCTATTGCTGCAAATGAGCATTTGCTATGTTTTCGAGTAATATAAAAACATCATCATGTAAAAGTTAAAGGGCTAATTAATCTATTATAGATTTTTTATAATCAACCATCAATAATTGTTGTTTGAGATGTCCACTAGGATATGTAGGATGAAACCCTTTGCGTACATGTGCAGTTATATTTAATTCAAAGGTAAAAACACATCAGAAAATCACCTAAAGTTAAGAACAATTACATTCAGCTACAAAACATACATACATACATACATACATACATACATACATATATATGAAAGAGCAACAACATATCTCCATAACACTCAAGTATAGAGTACCCTTCTTGTATACAAACAATACCTAAGAGAAAGGTCCAACTCTTCAACATCATTCAGATGTTGATTAGAACATTCAACACCTTATCAACACCATTAAAATGTTGATTAGATTATACAACTGGGGCATCCGGTAATTCTCCTGTTTCAAAGAAAAAATTCTTCCTCAGGTTTGAAATTCCTCATGTGCAATGTTGTGGTGTTCTTGTACTTATAGTTGTCTTCAGATTTTACAAGTCCAAATATTAACAGTACATATCTATAAAAACTTATAATAATGCAGTTGTCACATTTGCAGCTTCTATATAAAGCATTATAATATGCAGAAGTAAAAAATATACTCCTTACCATACCTAGCTCCATTAACATATTCTGTCATCCGTTATTTCATACTGTGTAGCATAATAGTATATAATACAAAGGAAAAAATTCTTCCTCAGGTTTGAAATTCCTCATATACAATGTTGTGGTGCTGCTGTGCTTATAATTGTCTTTTCAAGTCAAGCATGAGTCAGAAAGGATAATTGTAAATTTCTAGAAAGCAGAGTTGCCAACTGCCTGGAGAAAAATGCCCTGTCCCTTCAACAGAGAGGCTTAGGGTATGGAAATAGGCTGCTGAAGCCTTTCATGGAATGGAGGTACCACCTGGTAAATAACATCCTATTAAGACTTTGTAGGATGTTCTCAGGGCATTTTTTCTCCAGGAAATTGGCAAGCATACTAAAGAGGGTATCAGCTGTTGCTGAAGTTGCAAGATTTAAGCTACCAACCCAGATCAACAATAATTGTATGGCTTCTTCCTTTTGCAGGAAAACAAAATGCAGCAAGCAGACTGCCTGGCTTCTCAGGCCCCCAGAGCATCCTGGCCAGAAGGAATTTTGTATCCCAGTCCCCCATTTACAGTGGCCTTGTAAATAGTTATCTCATTTTTTGGAAACTTCTGATTCTGTAAATGAGTTGAATGGTCCCCCAAGGGCTTTTGATCAAACAATATTGGCTGTACTCTCTTACATATTCTACTGGAACAAATCAAGGGCTATGGCATGCTGGAAACCAAGAGCTCTAACTTTTATGGAACCTGAGATGTAGTAATGTAAACAGCCGCACCTGTTGGATTTCCCTTGGCATGCAGCTTGCCAAGATGCAGCACCTCTGAGAGGAAACTTCAGTGAGGGGGCTAAAGATTATTGACACTAGGATTAACACAACTCTGCAAATAAAATTACTAGACCTCAGACGTTTTTATTAGTCTGCCTGCTGGTACATTCCCATGTCAATGGCCTGAGGGTATGTTACGGGCACTGAAAGACAGTTTCAGACTGGTAAAGAACCAAGTTTCTTGCCTGCTCAGTCACCCGAAGCCATTTTGAACTTGTTACAAGGAACTGAGTGAGGAACTTTTGACAGGCCTGGATTTCTACAGCCATCAAGTTTTGGAATAAACCGGGAGGTGTTGACAAAACCTTGATATTGGAAGAAAGACTGGAGGACCATGGAGAGTTTGAAATTAAATCTGATAGATAGCCGGATCTGGATAACTCGGTGTTCCAGCTTGGTGGTGTTGGTTATATCCATTGTTATTACAATTATTACTTGATGTTATTATAACTGCTTTCTGTTCTTCTGTATTGTTTATGCTCAAAACTGTAGTCATAAGAGCAGAGAATAAAGAAAGAAAAAAAGGAGTTTGAAACCACAGCAAGTACCTCCGTTCTGAGGGATACTGTCAGAGGTCATAGGATTTGACAGTAGTCAGACAGCTGAGTTAACTACTGGTAACATGGATAGTAAAAATAAACAGGTGTCTTGAGGCACCTCAAAGAATAGCAAGTTTTTAATTTTAGTATCATATTTCATGGATTAAACCTCACTTCATCAAGGTGCATGCTGAGGGCACTCGTTAGCTAGAGATACAAAGTGATGAAGATAATAAATTGTAAACAAATGTTCAAAAGGCCATGAAATGCAGGAAGAACAGAGTTTTCTTCAAGTTGTGATCTGAACCTAACTCAGAAAACTCATATAGCTGTTTGTCAAAGGTTATAAAATGGATACCCATTTTATAGTTCCTGGTTTTGGACTTGAGTCCAAGTCCAAATTCATACATGTGCTTTTCACCACCTGTTTTTATACAGGATTGTAAATATTTTGATGGCCCTGCTGATTTACACAGCTTACTTAAAATTGCATTTCTGCCTTCTTTTGTTTTGCAGTGCACATGTGACTTCAGTCCTATGATCATGGACGTCCAACTAAATTGGTCTTTGTCTTGCTTCCCAGAAACCAACAGAGCTCCATTTTTGAATGTATTATGTTGCTTGCAGAATTACGTTGTTCACAACTTGGTGAAGTAACTCCACCCTCCATGTTGCTGTTACAAACTTAAGTAAAGGTTGAACTAAATATGGTCTATTATCCATGGCTGTAATCTGTGTGTTACTCTGTTGGTGCAATTTCTATTTATCAAGTTGATAAAAATGCTAAAACACAGTAGAATAGAAACCTGTTGTTAGAAACCTGACACTGTTTAGAAATTCTGGAACATGGCTAATTCACTTGGGCAACTCTTTCTATTGCATCTATGTGAGAAACGTAGATTTAATTACAATCCATTGAGGCAACGCCTAAGTGTGTTCTAATGAAACTGACTGTTCAAAAAAGTGACCCGTCCTGCTGGATGAAATTTTCTGCAGTACAGGATGCTGTAAAGCTCAGGAGTACATTCCGTAATGGTCTACTGAGAACATCCTACTGTAAGTTATACTTGTTCTAATAGGGCATGGATATTGTGAAATCTTTGGCAGTATCAGGTTGAGGTAACAAATTTCTTAATTTAAGCCAACTGTACACAGTCATCCAGATAATTTGGGCTAGAGAGCCGTTGGGCTGCTCCTAATATACATAACTATTCTTTGGTAGTAGAAAAAAGCAAGTGTCCGGTAGCACCTATAAGTCTAACAAAATTTGTGAAGGGGTATAAGCTTTCGTGAGTCACAGCTCACTTCTTCAGATGCAGCTAGAATGTGAATCCATCTGTCCTTATATCTTGGAGAGTGGAGTGATTTCAGATGCTGAATTACAATAGCCGGCGAATGACATAATAGCAAGCGTAATTGGATTAGGTGGGATATGCAGAGGGGTAGTAGGTTTGGAGAAATCAGCATTAGTAATGAGACAGGAAGTCTAGGTCTCGATTCAATCCAGGTGGATGCATTGTCATGAGCTTCGTTATCAGTTGCAATTCAGCAGCTTCTCTTTTTGTAATCTCCCTTTGGTAATGTATTATGGTTCTGCTAATACTTTAAATCCGAAGTGCAGTGTTAGCAACAATCCACAGAAGAGTGTTTTCCTATGAAATATATTTAATAAAGGTAATTTTTATTGAACAAAAGAATGCAAGCTTTTGGCTACATGAGATCTCCTTTAAGAAATTAGATTTCTATTATTTAAAAAATCTGGCTCTGCTATAATGATCCTTTATCTTAGCTTAACCAACCTCATAGAACTGCTGTCAGAACAAAGAGTTTTAAGAGCTGAAAAGAAACTTCAGTCTGGGTCTTTCACTTCTTAACTTAATTGACACTGAAGAACAAGGAATCTTGGGACTGAACTGTATGTATTACACAGACATAGGCATTTTTATTTGACTGCAGTATCAGCCAGCGAGTTGCTGCTCCCAAAAAGTTCTTCAGCAACTTGACAGCTGAGTGTTACCAGAGTGGATGAGTGGTGGGAGAGAAGGCCATGTCTTCTCCCACTGCAGGCTGAGCCCATTTGGTGGCTTCCTGACACCATCTGCTCTCCCAAATGTAAACACGGGTGAATAGGAAGTAGTGTGGGACAGCCAACACTAGGAACAGGAAAATCTGGCATCCAACTTAGAGCCCTCTCCAACAGAAGCAGACCCAGATGTGGCCCTCAGACTGAAAAATTTGCTCACTCCTGCTGTCTGTACTACTACACTAGTTTATTTCTTTCTAATACACAGATTGCTGCCACGGGTCACTTAAAACCTCAGCAAGAAGATTTAGCTCTTTTGGGCTTCAGCCTGAGAGGCATGTTCTGTCAAAGCATAACTTTTTCATCTTATCAGTCATTTCCACTTTCTTTTGTGCTTATGAGAAAATAAAGGGCAACGGCAATTTTTGAGCAAACAGTTCAATGCAAAACAGCTGGCTCCAGTGTAAACCCAGTTAGAGCATGGGTGCGGCATTTCTTGTGTGAAATTCAGCCAGTCATCACAATGAAATCCTTTATGCAAGAGTTCAGGCACAACCGGAATCAGATTTTATTCATTAAACACAGATGGATTGTTCTTTACAATTGTACTTCCCAGTGCAAAGTTGCTGATCCAGTGTCCATGAAGATAGGGTGCAGAAAAACCAGTGTTTAATATGGAAAAAACACCTGGTGCTCAGAGAACAAATGCACCAATTATAATTTCTGGATGCATCCAATAAAGACAGATCTAGTATTTTAAATGTGAAGATGGTCTGAATGCTTCTTTGCTGCCCTGAAAAGGTACATTGTCCTGGAGTGAATTTTGAAAACAAATAAACCAATGATTGCGCAATATAGGTTAGGTCAAGCCAGATGGGAAGGGATATTATTGGCTAATGCCATTGCTGAGGTCATCAACTTCTCTCCTGCACCAGTCGCAAAACAATTTTGCAACTGATAAAATGCTTTAAACATTTGAACATTAAGAAAAGTCTATAAATATATAAACCTATATAGTCTTTTTTTAAAAGGAAGCTTGCTTGAAGTTGAGAGGAGCAAGACGGAGAGATAATTCAGTGTGCCTTAGACCCAGGCATGCCTCGTCAGCTTGAGGGGCTGATGTGACCTTTAAGTCCTTAAATACTTCAGGTCCAACAACATACCTGCAGCTGCTTAGATACTGAGCCCCTTTTGCCGGAGTTGTACTGTCAGAAACAAGACTGGTAGGCATATGAGCCTAGAATTGCCAGCTTTTAACTGGTCCCTCTAGCTGTTCTTTTGACATCACTTTGACCTGCTGCAATTATCAGGCAATATTATTTCTCTCCATGCCATGAAAAGCTCCAACTGCCCTTTCCCACATATTAAAAGGACAGCACACTCCCCCCCCCCCTATCCCCGCCCTGCCCTGGCCAGTTGACAACCTTACCACGGCAGGGATTTTTCCAAACTAATCTTCCCCCAATTGTGGACCTCCCTCCTTTTGGAGGTACATTTATCTTCTGGTGCAACTTGAAGACTTGCTTTTTCTAGAAGTTTTTAGAGATTGATGGTTTTAGTGCCCTGAAGTCCTGGGGAAGATTTAAGCTGTTCTTAGAATGTTGCTAGGATTTATTTATCCATGTAGAGATTTGTGCCTCGCTTTTCTTCTCAATGGAGATTCAAAGCAGCTTACAACATTGCCCTGCCCTCCACCATTTTATCTGTTCAACAACCCTGTGAGGTAGACTAGGTCGAGGAGGATGACTGGCCCAAGGTCACCCAGCAAGCTTCCATGACTGAGTGGGGAATTGAACCTGGTTCTCCCAGATCCTAGTCTGATGTAGTTTAACCACTACACCCCTCCATTTTGTACACTGCTTTTATACTCTGTTTTGTGTTGTCATTTAGTTTTCACCCTGCAGCTAAATAATTGTTCATTTTTAGTATTTTTATCTGATGGCACTGAATTGATAATGTATTTCTGCTTAGTACATTTGCTGCTTTTCACATTTTAAGTATAAAAAACTATTCATTTTTACTGTTGATTTTATGGAAATTAGATTTTGGTTACATACTACATTAGATATTCCTGGAACAGAAGGGTGTGAAAGAAATCGGTTCACTAAATTGGAAACCTGAGGCTTTGCTGCGTTATAGCAAGGATATCTGGAAAGCATTCCAAGTAGCAGTGTGGACCAATATTGAAATAATCACGACTGAAATGTTGCTTGCCTAAGGATGCTCCTGAGCTCCTGGCCAAATTTTTGAACTCTGTAGCTGAAATCTTTCTGTTGACAGAGTTTAAGGGAGTTAAGTGCCTAGACCCTTCTTTCCCAAACCGCATGGCCTGGGAACAGCGCTGTGTTGAAATTATCAGCAGCCAACTGATAGCCTTTATGCCAACTTAACATCTAATCCATACTTCTTTATCTGCTCGCAATCCTCTTCCAAACATAAAGGTGAGATTGCTGGATCCATCTGTAGACTACCTGCTTAACCATCTTGCTGCTCAGTAGCATAAACAATACCATATTCAGACTGTGTCTCAGATCACCCTAAGGGGACATTCATGTCAAGCTGCAATGAGGCGGAAGAGCAGAGACTGGATGACTGAGTCCGAGCATGACACTGCCATTGCAATCCTAAGCAGGTAAATGCAGAAATAAACCCCATGGATTTCAGTGGGGCTTACTCCCTAGTAAGTGTCATTAGAACTGCACACTCTGACACGTTCTTTAAAATAGGTCAAAGAAAACTGCACATAAGGTTGTGCAGAGTCTAGGAATTTTGTGTTCCATTGTTCAATAAACAATGCTCAGTCCTTTACAAATCAATATGATTGATAGTCCTTTCCTTCTCTTTTACAATGTGTGTCCAAAATGCCATCAAGTTGCAGCTGAATTATGGCGTCCCCCTGCTGGAGAGCTGCTGTAGCATAGCGGTTAAGTGTTTGGGCTCCAAACCAGTATCCTGCTGGTTTGAATCCCACCACTGCAGTGAGCTCAGCAGGTGGCCTTCGGTCAGCCACTCCTCTCAGCCCCAGCTCCCCAGCTGTATGGTGGGGATAATGAAACTGACTTTGGTCAGTGGGGCACTAATCTGTCTAGAAAAAGCAGTCTATAAATGCATTTACTACTTATTATTTTCAAGACAAGAGGCGTTCACAGATGGTTCGCCATTGCCTGCCTCTGCATAGTCACCCTGGACTTCCTTGGCAGTCTCCCATCCACACACTAACCATGGCCAGCCCTGCTTAGCTTCTAAGATCTGACAAGATTGGGCTAGCTTGGGCCATTCAGGTTAGGACTCTCTTTTACAATAGGTCACTTTAATTAATAGATCCTTCTATACCAGTCTCTTATCGATGGTGGGCTCTTTGATTTTCACGTTGCTACCATCATCACTTCCAATACAGTTCTTAAATCTAAACCATAAATATATTTGAGGCTCAAAGGCGTTAAGTGCTGTCCCAGTTGATGTTTATAATAACTTCCTCTCATAGATATATCGATTACATTCCTATTAATATTACCCCAAATCTACTCCCACTCTTCTTGAACCATGGGATGTCTACAACAGAATGCAGATGGAGACACAGGTCTGAAACCTGGACGGGACTAAAGCAACTGGTTCTTTTGGGGGAAATGTAGGCAGCTTGGCGGAATGTTGGACAAGTGACAGTTGAAAAGTCCATTGGACAGCAGTCAGAGAGCCAAGCTGCAAGACCAGGGCGCCTACATTTCCCATCAAAACTTGAGGGAAGCTGACAAGTGTCCAACCTGTGCCTTTTGTCACTTGTAGTTCTGCTCTGACTCAACATTCTATGACTTCTGGTGCTTGTTCAGGCATCATAGGGGCATTATTTCTTTCAGGCAATTCACAAAGTTACACTTCACTGCGTACCTGGAGATTTTTTTGGATTGTGCAGAAAACCCTTATTGCTTCAGCTGCCTATGTCACAGATGTAGCAAGGAGGATAAATATATCCCGGGCTTTTTTTCAGCAGGAATGCGGTGGAACGGAGTTCCGGAACCTCTTGAAAAGGGTCACATGGCTGGTGGCCCTGCCCCCTGATCTCCAGACAGAGGGGAGTTTAGATTGCCCTCCGTGCCGCTGGAGTGGCATGGAGGGCAATCTAAACTCCCCTCTGTCTGGAGATCAGGGGGCAGGGCCACCAGCCATGTGACCATTTTCTACGAGGGCAACCCACTGAGTTCCACCACCTCTTTTCCCAGAAAAAAAGCCCTGAGTATATCAATAATTACTAAGGATAAATCGTTTACAAAATACTTGGACACTTAAGCAAATGATGACTTCTGTTACGTGTTTACATCCAGCTTTTATAATTCACTCAATTTACTCTTTCCAGGGTTGTGGAGGATGGGCGTTCCTGCAAATAATTTATGTGGCCTTGACAGATGCTGGATGAAAAGAATGAATGTTGAACTCTAAGGGTGGAAAGCCTTCTCAAGAAACGCTGGTTATATCTTGGATGTTAGAATATTTGGCTGAAGAAAAATGTTGTCCAGGTTTTTATTGCTTGTACAGATCTTGAGAAATAGCCGCTAGGGTTTTTTCCTCCTCCCTATAGTACAGCAAGTGATAAGCAGTTGTCAAAATGAATTATAGGGCTTCCTCTTTTTCCTGAAGAAAACTTCTGTGTTCTTGACCTCTAGCAGCCATGGTAGTAGAGGATGAGGAGAGAGAAATTTGTTTTACCTTTACATAATATCTTATTGTAAGGTTTTGGATATGTGCAGATGACACTATATGTGGTAGCAAAGTGTTTGGTTTGTCTGCCCCCATATATTTAAACTGTTTCCCATTTAGGGTCCTTTCAGATTTCTCATATTTGCTATGCTGCTGAGCCCTGAAATCTCTGTATCAGTTTTGCTGGTCTCTTGTAAAAATCAAATCCATAAATATTTATTTTTGAATAATTTTCTTTTTCCCTGTACCAAACTTTCTTTGTAAAATGTATATATTTTAAAACACTTGTGCCAGTAAATCAGAATTGTATCTATCTTATATGTGTAACTGGTGCACATTATAAATATGGCATACTACAGCTCTTTGCATGCACATGCGTGTGCACACACACACACACACCAGTGTTCTAGGAGTTACTATAACTGCCAGCCACAGTCCAGTAAAAGGATGTCATGCAATATTCCCCAGTGCACATAGTTTCATGGTGCCTACTAATATGTTTTCTGGTGCCCAAAAGCATAGAGACAATTGTGGCTTTCTTGTGGGGCCTGGAGATCACTGGAAATTACAACTGATATCCAGACTACAGAGATCAGTTCCCCTGGAGAAAATGGCTGCTTCAGAGGATGGACTCCGTGGCATTATACCCTACTCCTCCCCAGGCTCCACAAATATCCAGGAATTTTCCAGCTCAGATATGGCAACTCTACATACAGAAGTAGCTGCTCCCATCATAGGAGGATGCTGGGCTTAAAATCTCCTATAGCCACCAATTTTATGGTGATGCCCACTACTCTTTCTCAACATTCCTAAAGTGCTCAGCTGTTTAACAGGTTTGGGGACATGGAAGGACCCTCCAAGCGATTCTAACAAACTGGAGACTTCTTAAAAGTGGCTATTTTCTGCTTTTGCATTCCAGGACAAGTCCCAATGGGACCCCCCCCCCCCTATACTTTCTCATGGTAATGTCCAGTAATTCTTTCTTTTGCTGGGGGTTCTTGACGTTGAGAGTCAGCAGCCAGCACTTGTCATAGCTTGTGAAACATTCCGTGTTTCCTTCTCAAAGCCTCTCTCCTTTCTAGCAGGAGGCTGTGGGAGCTGGCCACTGAGACCCACTTCTTCAGAATGTGGCATTCACAATGTCATCTGATTATCCCTATCCACGAGGCTTGCCAACCTCCAGGTGGGCCTGGAAATCTCCCAGTATTACAATTGATCTCCAGGCAACAGAGAACAGTTCCCCTGGAGAAAATGGCTGCTTTGGAGGGTGAACTGTATGGGATTATACCTGAGGTCCCTCACCTCCCCAAATGCTGACCTCCCTAGGCTTCACCCCCCAAACCTCCAGGACTGTCCCAACCTAGAGTTGGCAACTCTACTTACTAGGGTTGCCAGTCTCCAGGTAGTGGTTGGAGATCTCCGGAATTACAACTGGTCTCCAGGCCACAGAGATCAGTTCACCTGGAGAAAATGGCTACTTTGGGTGTGTGTGCATGTGCGTGTGGACTCTATGGAATTATGCCATGCCAAGGTCTTTTTCCTCCCCAAACCCCACTTTCTCCAGGTTTCACCCTCCAGATCTCCAGGAATTTCCCAACTTGGAGCTGGCAACCCTACTCACCACTATATCCCCCAATGACATGCAGAGCTTTGCCCATGATGGTCCACAGCCTCTCATGTTGTATTACGCAACTGAGTACAATTTAAGTTCCAGCCAAGGTTTATTGTAGATCATAAAGAGGCGTAAACTGCCGTATCATTGTCAGTTAGGCCCAGGCAAAATCTCACCCCTTCTATTTCTTGTTTCTTGCCCTACCATGCTACATCTCCCAGCAGGTAATGCTTCTGGCTCTGCTGTTATAACCCAGCACTATATCTAAGAACACCACATATCACAACAGAGGACTTTCAGTGTGCACAAGAAACTGCTGAAGGAGGGGGGAGGTAGGAAAGAACTGGGTATGCCAGGTCTTTTTACATGTGCAACTACAAGGAGGCAAATCATAGTGAATTTTAGTTTGATAACACAATAGTAGACAGTTTTCATCTGCATTTTACTTGCCAATATATAATCAAATGTGTAGGTTACTTTTTAATCATGATCATTTCGACTTGTTATGAGCAGTGAATAGGTCTAAGTCATGGCATGAATAGTCAAGCACAAAGCAAGCAAGGCCTTTGGCCCAGGCATAGCTGCTGAATATTGGGACTAGCATCCGTGGCTACAGGTTTAATACATGCTAATTATTATAGTGTCATGTTTGATTACATTTGAATGAATTAGCTTATTCTAAAGTGTAATATCCTCTATCTCTCCTGCAAAGATGGTTTCACTACCTTAGGCTAAATTTATATCCGACCGAGGCCAAAAAACACCTGACAATTTGAAAGCAGAGCCGTTTAAAAATAATTATTGCTGGGTGTGGGAAGATTAAAGTCATTGTTTGAGGACAGGTAAAACCTGTTGTTCTGTGCCTCTGATTCAGATCAAGAGACAACAGTATTTTTAAGCACAGGAACTGCTTACTCAGAGTTAGGACTTCCCCCAATAAAATAACTTATTCTTTCTTTAGGGCACACCAAGCCATGAGCTGACAATGTCAGTTTGACAGAACCAATTCCCTATAAAGCCAGGAGAATGGAGAGGTAGTGTAACTTTCGCTTCTG
The DNA here is from genome assembly GCF_028583425.1 of Eublepharis macularius. Classification (NCBI taxonomy): domain Eukaryota; kingdom Metazoa; phylum Chordata; class Lepidosauria; order Squamata; family Eublepharidae; genus Eublepharis; species Eublepharis macularius. The sequence continues at coordinate 24,539,172 of NC_072798.1, forward strand.
CATAGAACCTTTCCTCACCCACTCTTTGATTCAAAACCACTTCTCCTTAAGGCCATTTTGCTTCTAGAGATTAAAGGTTCCCAACCTCCGTGTGGGGCCTGGAGATCTCCCCAAATTACAACTGATTTCCAGACTACAGAAATCAGCTCTCTTGCTGCTTCGGAGGGTAGATCTATGGTACTGTATCCTACTGAGGTTCCTCCCCTCCCCGAGCCCTATTCTATCCAGACTCCACCCCCAAATTTCCAGGAATTTCCCAACCCAGCATTCTTAATCTTATGAAGACTACAGCTTCACTCAGAATATCATGTGGTGAAAACTGACATCAGAATGGCTGTGGAGGAGGGATAGGAGTGTAGATGGGGGAGGGGGAGTTTTCCCTTACATTTTAAAGAGGTATTTTAAAAGAGTGAAGCTTAACCTTTTACCTCTCCACTTGATCACCTTATGCATGTTCCTCAGCTTGTGATGTCCCCAATATTGGAGTCAGGCTGAGAGAAAAGGGTCTGTAGTAGTCACGGAATGCAAGGAGGGACAACTGGAAGAGAGAAGTCGGCAGCACTGCTTGCTCACAGGAGCATTTAGTGGTAAACATGAGATGCCTTCCCCAGCTTTCTTTGTTTTTAGAACAGACATGTGAACAACAAACATGGCTGACCCTGCAGTACTGAGTCTGGTCCAGTATTTCTCCCAGTTGTTTAACAGAAAGTAAAATGGCTTCTAACTAATAAATCCTAAGCTCCTAACAGTTTGATTTCAACAGAACCAAATTCCACTTTAATGATGTTTTTAGCCCACTTCAATAACATTAAGTAAAACATACAAGACCAGAGTTTTTTCAGTGTATCGGAGAACTTGGTCTGTAATAACTTTGCAACAGAAACTCTGAGTGCAGATGATTCCGGGGCTTGTTCCAGGAGGCGTCATCCAAGGCACTGCTTAACCTCTGCGCAGCTTCGTATGAACTGACTGCCCTAGCCCTAAAACGCTCCCAGCACTCCTTTGTGATACCATCTTACAACTTACATGGTATGTCTGATCTTGTCAAAGCGCAATGCTCTGTAGCATTCCAAGAATACCCAGTGCTGAAAGCTGCTCTAGTACTCTTCTATGTGGGAAAAGGCAGGTTAGGAATGGTCTAAATAAATTTTAAAATAAATGTTCATATTTAGGTGTTTGCTGTTTTGCATTGCCTTACCCTCCTTCACCCAAGTACTGCTAGGGTATATGGTTATAGACAAATTACTCATCGATACCATCCAGTATCTACCTGTGGCCTTTGTACAACTGGATACTGCTCAATACTTGCAATAGCTATAGAGATAAACATACATTTTCCTAGCATCAAAATACTGGCCATTTCCACACACCCTTAAAGGGACAGCCCACCCACTGAACACTATTGGCTTTTCTCCAGGAATCCAAATGTCTCTGTTTGCAAAATGCTTGCAGGCCATTTGGCTTCCGTTTTTTTAGCGCCTTTTCTGGGAACGCACTTTCTGTGGTCACAAAAAGGGCGCTGAAAAAATGGAAATGGCCCATGAACATTTTTGCAAATGGAGACACTGCCAGCATTCCATGAGTGGGCCATCCCTTTAAGGGCATGTGGAAACAGCCCTTGTGTGGGAAATCAGTACAATTATGCGGGGGGGGGGAGAGGTGTCTGATGTTAATCCATGTTTGGACCCCTTGAGCCTGCCAGAATACAGAATGAATTGACGATAGTACAAACAATGTTCAGAAAATATTGCCATTGAATAGCTACGAATAAAGTAAATGCCTCCAAGTTTCAAACAAAAGGATTTAACACCCTGCCCCCTGTTAATTAAAAAAAATTACTTGATAGATGGTTTAGAGGATAAGATTGAAATAAAGAACCCCATTATGTTATGTCATTTTGGTGGCCCACAGAATCAAACCTCACAGCAAAGCTTCCTGTTATGTCAAATACAAAGCAGGATTTCTTTATTAGCTGGGCCAAACTTAGCTGAACACTTTTGATGTGGGTCTGTTAATTTGATCTTCAGTTCTTCTTGCTTAGAAATGGTATTTGAACCATCAGCAGCGGGTTAGGCACATATCTTGAAGGATTCCAAGTGGGTAAGAGCTGATGAGTTAATTGAAGAGCCCAACACCTGCACCGAGCAGCTGTGTTTTAGGAACTGAAAGGCGCTAGGCAGAAGCATGTTCAAGGTCAGGGAAGACATCAAGAACCCACACGGCAACTGCAAAGTGTTGACTGTTCAAATGAAGGAGCACTGATAGCAGCAGAGTTATCATAGTTTTCGCATGACAGAGAAATTGCTGGAACTGAAGGGACCAGACTGGGTGATTAGCTTTATACCTCCATGCTAGACCTTATCAGACCCTTCAGCCAACTGTTTCTGAAACTGGGCTTCCTCCGCTGGCGATCTTGAGGCGGGTGCTGTGGTGCAGAATTCTCATCAGGCAATTTTGGGATTTTATTCCTTCTTTTAAAAATATACAGCCATTTTCCTTATACATGGGGAAGCCTGCTTTGAGAGGGGCCCCATTTCATGGCCCTTCTAGAAGGCATGCGACTTGATTGGATGTCCAGCTGCTTCCACGTGGGATTTTAACGACAACAACAACAACAACATTCAATTTATATACCACCCTTTAGGACAACTTAACACCCACTCAGAGCAGTTTATAAACTATGTCATTATTATCCCCACAACAAAACACCCTGTGAGGTGGGTGGAGCTGAGAGAGTTCTGAGAGAGCTGTGACTGACCCAAGGTCACCCAGCTGGCTTCAAGTGGAGGAGTGGGGAATCAAACCCAGTTCTCCCGATTAGAGTCCCGCGCTCTTAACCACTACACCAAACTTTTGCCCTCTCTGGGCTGCTGAATGCCCCTGCTCTTGGGGAGATCTTCCATACAACATTCTGTCTGCTCTGAGTATGACATGGGGTTTGTGGGGCTTTCCCCTTTAAGCCAAAACAAAAGGAAAACCTCCTTTGGACCAACTAAAAGGGGAAATGCAGGGCGGCCGTGGGATGAGCTTCCATCAGCTATGCCCACAGCCAATCAAGGGGAATGTGCAGAGCTGAGCTGTACCTTCCAAATGACATACCTCAGCTCCACATCCCTCCCCTTTAGGGTTGCCAGCACCGCCTTGCAAACGCTGGGAAATTCTGACAGCAGTGCCCGTGGTCTGCTCGCAGCCTGTTTGCAGTGCCCATGGTCTGCTCGCAGTCTGTGTCTCCCTTGCTGATGATAAAAAAGAAAGAAGAGGTGGGGCAGACCTGAACCCTGTATGGCCTCCATACACTCACCCCCAACTCTGTCAGAAAGAAGGTAGCCTTATGACCTCTGGCTCTCCTTTTCAACCTGCTACTGCAAAACATGCCACTTCCCAATGCCTTGCTGAGTCGAGGTGTAGCTACAATCTTACAAAAGAGTCAGTAGCTATAAAAGTGGGCAATCCCTTTGAATGCCTTTGACATTTAGCTCTTAGATGCGAATTGCTCAGCATTGCAACAATACACAGAATTTCACAGCGTGATACAGAAGGTCACACCCTCTAGTGACTCTCCTTCCAGAAAGAATGCATTTTTAGGAAGGGCGTGAGGAAGGCTAAATAAATATCTCCCATGTACATATTTCTCAAAACAGCTATTTTTGATATTTGGAGTGGCTAGAAATCGACCAAGCTGCAGGGGAGAGACAGATCATTCCCCTTCCTTAACAGCTACAAAAATTTGAAAGATGCTATTTTATAAAGGAGGGGAAGAAAGAAAACAACCCACCCACACTTGGGCCAGCTCTGCTCCATTAGAAGCAAGTCTTAACTCACCTACTAAGAGAGGACGAAAGTATTTGCTATGAAGCTACAGCCTTCGACTTAATGGGTTGGAGCCAGACTATATTTTCCAAAAGCACAATAGAACTTCCCTGCCTCTCCTTTCCGACTGCAGCCCACTGATCTCTATGACATGCTGGAGGACCTTGAGGAACAACATGACAAGGGTCTGCAGGAGGAAGGGGGAGTCAGTAGGAACTGTCAATTCAGTCTGGATCCAACCTAATGTGTGGAAATGGGCAGTTAAAGCTTTTCATGCTAAGTAATGTCTTTGTAGCATAGTTGTTAAATGGTTGGACTATGACTTCAGCACTCTGCTGGTGCAAATCGCACTATTGTCATCAGGGCCGGCGCCACCATTGAGGCGGTGAGGCAGGCGCCGCAGGTGCCGCGGGGCTGGAGGGGGCGCTGGGGCTGGAGGTGCGCACCGCGGAGCTGGTGTGCTTGGCCCGCAGCTGCTGTTGCAGCTGGCCAGCCCTGTGCTACCACTGCCGCCGCCACATGCCCCCCCAGCCGGGCGCAGCAGCCGTGGGCCAGGCACGGCAGGTGGCTGGGGCAGCGTGCGGAGCGTGGGCAGCCTCCTCACGCTGCCCTAGCCACCCGCCGGCCAATGGGCCTGGCTTTGCTGTGTGATTACGCAATCACATGATGATGTCATCATGCAGTCTGGGGGTGCGCGCACATGCTGTGCGCACATGGGAGGGTGGCTGCAGGCACCAGAAACCCTGGTGCCGGCGGTGATTGTCATGAGCTCCTCTCAGTCTCAGTTTCCCCGCTGGATAGTTGAGGTAACAACAACACTGACTTTGTTCATCACTCTGAGTGGGGCACTAGTCTGTCTAGAAGAGCGATACAAAAGCACAGTTGTTATTGTTGTTGTTGTTATTATTATCATTCCTAGGATCATGCTTTAACTGGAGGTACTAGGGGCTGAACCTAGAACTTCCTGCATGCAAAGCCTGTACCCCCTCACTGAGCCCCGTTCCTCCTATCATGGCAACTTCTGCCGGGGCTCCAGGAGGCACTTTATGTACTTCAACCAATCTCAGTAGAACTGTTGCGTGTCTGCTTTGGCCAGGATTAAAAGTCATGATGAGCACATGAAGCTGACTTCTAGCGAATCAGACTATTCGTCTGTCAAGGTCAGTTCTATCTACTCTGACTGGCAGAAGTTCTCCATGCTCTCTGGCCAAGGTCTTTTACGTAATTTACTGCCTGGCATGAAAATAAAATGACACAGAGAGCTTTATCATCTTAATACCTGCTTAATATGTGTTTGTCGAACTTTGGTAGCGTTGCCAGCTTATTAACTGGTCTCTGCAGCTTAATATGCAATGATTGGCAGCTGAACCTTTTCATATTATGGAGACAAAATTCTCATCATTAATAGCTGACCAAGTTGCTATTAAAGGTGCAGGTGAAAAGTAAGATTGCCAGCTTTTTTCTTGGTCCCTGCTCCTGCGCATTTAACAATTTATAGAAATTAGCCATGCTAATACTAATCTAATCTTCACCTCCTGAGAAGTTTTCCATGCGTATTGCTGCTAACCAAACAGCTGTTAAACATACAGAAGCCTGACCAGCCTCTTCTTTCTGGTCAGCTGGTAAGCCTAAGTAAAAAGGTAGAAATAATGATCAGATAAACAATTTAATGTGGCAATTTTTGCTCTGGCTGAGTCTTCAAACTAGAAAGCACTGTCAGAATATTACAAGGAATATAGAAAGGCAATCCCAAATTTATATGGATTTTTTTTTAAAAAAGACAGCTCCTTCAATACCTTATTTCAATTCTGCATTTCTTAAAAAAAATGAAGTTTTGGTAAAACATACATACACAAGGCAATAATCATTGCAGCAGTTCAGCAGAAAATTACACCCGGGATAGTTTCATGTTTCAAAAGCAATCTTACCCGCTTGTACTTTCAACAAGCTGCAGAGATGCCTGCTAGACTAGAAGCAGTTTTGCATAAAGCTCTGATTAGTAAAAAGTGTAGTACCACACCCTAAAAACAAACAAGCAAAAAAGTTGCAACAGGAATTCCCACCCCCACCACCCTGGTCTTTGGTTACTGGCTTGATATACAATAGCATATCAACAGTAGTCTATTGATGGGCACTTGCTATCTAAACCTGGGCAACTGATATGAATATCAGATTTTGTATTAAAAATATTGACTAGATTGCAACAGGGATTTACCAATGAATCCTGAGCTGAAACTGGCTAAGAAGCCATGGTATAAGGCAGATCACATTGGGAAGGGGCACACTTTCTTGTCATCCTCTAGTGAAAGTATAAAATCAGCCTCCTCTGAAAGGTGCTCTGAAATTCTTCCTGGTGAGAAGACGCAGAGGAGACGGCTGCCCAAGTGTCCAAATGGAAATCCGTCTCCTTGGGTGTTGTTTCCTCTGTTTTAGTCTTTGAGTGAATTGTAGGCCCTCAATGTCCGGTTATTGATGAAATCGGTCTTTTTAAAGCCAACCTTTTAAACAAAAAAAGTCAAGATAAATTAATTCATAATGAAGAATAAAATAACAGAGATTAATTTACAGTGAGGGACAAATGCTATACTGAGTCTGAAGGTATTACAGTCCATCAGGGATTTTTTTTCTGGGAAAAGAGGTGGCGGAACTCAGTGGGTTGCCCTCAGAGAAAATGGTCACATGGCCGGTGGCCCTGCTCCCTGATCTCTGGTGCGGAGGGCAATCTAAACTCCCCTCTGTCTGGAGATCAGGGGGCGGGGCCACCGGCCATGTGACCATTTTCAAGAGGTTCCAGAACTCCGTTCCCCCGTGTTCCCGCTGAAAAAAAGCCCTGCAGTCCATTATCAAATATGTATTAAGCTGGCTATCTCCATCCTACCGAAGATGCCATTAATGCCATGCCAATACACACGGCCTCGCTACATGTTACAAATACTCTTGTATTTGTTGTTGGACGGTGGAAGGACTTTCTTTAAGACATGCAATGGGATTTTTGTGCCTCACAGACACATGCTGGACTTTTTCTCTTTGTGACTGCAGAGAAAAGCAGCTTCAGTTCCCGCATCCATGTTGTTTTCATATCCTCAGACTGCTCTGTGAGGCTGCTATTGGCTCTGTTGCAAAAATCGTGTTATGTCACACACAACACCAACTAAATTTTTTATGTCAATCCATCGCTCTGAGTGGTGGCAGGAAGACAAGAGTGCTAGTGGGAAGTCCCCTGTTATAGTAGGAGACCTGGCAACCTGGCAGTGCTTTGTTTCAGATAGATTTCACCTTTGTGCTTGGCTTTATGCTTGTTTAAAATGTTTCTACTACCATTCCCTGTTGTGTCTGTTTCTCTGAATGTCCTAACTTTTGTCTATTACTGTACTTTGCTCAGTGAATGTCCTAGCTGTTGGTTATACTGTATTTTGACTCACAGTGTGTAATCCGCCTTGGATTTCAGTGAGAAAGATGGACTATAATCACCACCACCACCACTCTAAGCAGTTGGAGGCTGTGAAAACAGCATGGGAGGAAGGCCGAAGCTGGTTCTCCTAGAATGCCAAGGCTGTGTGCAAAAAAGGGGCACTGTGCACATAGGAGGCACAAAACCTCATCGTATTTCTGATACAAAGTCCTTGAGCCATCCATTGACAAACAAGAGGACTTTGTAACATGGACCACAGTGGGACACTTAAAGCTATAGTTCCATGACTAGCACTTGAGAGGTGTCATTTGTCCCTAACAAGCAGATATGGTGGCATTTGTACTCGGCTATAGATTGGGGGGGGGCATGCAGTCTGTATTGAAGCTGTGGTTCTGGAGAAGGAGGTTTGAACTCCCCCCCCCAACACTTTACCATGATAAACAATACTTTAAGCTGTGATTTGGAAAGAAGACTAATTCTTGTACTGTATATTTTTTCCTCTACAAGGGCTGAAAGCAACCTGAGGAAGAGATACTTTAAATGATGGGAATGGTAAGGGGGAGGGAGAGTTAACGTTTACCTTCTCCAGTGTTGCAGCCCTAATTTATATAGCTCACACCCACAGTTGCTTGGGAATCCCTATAATGTGACTCAAAGATCCCATGCAGTTTGGCCGGCAGTCTTAACTATAAGGCACTGGGGGAGTCTTGATAGGATGTAGATCTGTAAGCCATCGAAGCAGATCTGCGTTAAAGTCAATTTTGGATCATACGAGGATGCAGTCAATTGAAAAAGCGTATACGTAAACAACTGTCAAAACAGGGAGAGGCTGACTGACAAAGGCAGAAGCCTAAAATGTTTAAGAGAGTAATTTTAAATCCATCTTTGTTTTGTCAGTTGCTTATTTACATTATATGCCTACAGGAACACTGGAAAATTGCTCATTAATTTGAATGGTTCTGGGACTGTATCCTCTAGCAACAACAACCTGCAATGTTATTATTGAAAATGACAGCAGTTTAATAACTTCATTTGGAAAGGGAATCATTCTTTTTCTTCTCTCTCTTTTTTTTTTACTTTTGCCAGCCTAGAAATTTAAGTAGTGCAAGTATATTGGTTTTTGTTTGCTGGATTTAACTTAATAAAGTAAACAAGAGGTTTTCCCAGGAGCATTCCTACAGTTGTTTTACAAAGAAAAAGATGAAAAGAACATTGTGTTTTCTGCTTTAAAAACGTACTTCTCCATTATAAGGAATTTAGTTGATTTTAACATTCCTTTTTACAGAGATTTCTCATCACAGGATATGCTTGGTCCTGTGAATGCACTCTTCACAGGGAGAAAGTAGTACAGTTTTGGAAATTCACTGCACACAGTGGTAATGCAGCTCCAGTGATGAATGGTGGGGACAAAAAAGAAGTTTAAGGCTGGCAGGATTTATATATTCACAGCAGGACACCCCAATTTGCTGCTTATGAGCAGAGCAAGGGAGAGACACAGAAAGGTGACAAAGGCAGCAGCCAGCTAACTGAAATAGCCTCCCATATGGTTTAATGGCAGTAGCTCCAGTAGGAAAAAACAGGTCTTTAAAAGGTGGATAACTAGCAAATTAGTTTTAAAACAGGTTCCCAGTACCCCAAGTTCTTGAGTCTTCATTGAAGGACCATCTCCTTCCAGCCTGTGATGGCTTGTGAAAGCAGGGCTTGAGAAGTTTCCTCTTCTCAAACCCTGTTTTCTTTGCTCCCATCTGCAGAGATGAGTGGTGATCAGAGACCTGTGGTCAGAATTGGTGCAGCCTGTTATGCTACCTCAGCATTCTCCTGCATTGTTTCCACCTTGCTTTTCTGAATGCAAGAACTGACAAGTTCCCCAGACTAAAAGAAGGCTGCATATTTGGGAGTGCTACATCAGCAAAGACACTGGATTAACTCTCTAGTGTCACTTGCCTGCTCTGTGGTGGCACCTTGCCTTTGAAATGCCCTCCTTCCTTGGGGCTCACCTGGAACCTCCCCTACTGTCGTTTATGCACCAGGCCAAGACATTTAGTTTTACTCAGGCTTTTAACTAAGAGGTCACATCTTTGGACCCATGTCTAAGTATCCTAAATAAATACGTACTGTCATGGATGGGAACTAATTATGTTATACTGAATAGTAGTACTAATTATAATGCTTTCACACACTACTAGGAATTAGAGTTGCTATATCCCCACTAGGGGTGGGAGATCTCCTGCTCCCATCTTCTTTTGCCTACTGGCACTCCAGTGGCTAGTGAGAGGGAAAAAGAAAATCACAATTGAATGATGGCATTACATTACTCCTGCGAAAAACCCAGAAGTGATATCATGCCTCTGTAGGAATTGCCAGAAACTTTATGGTAAAGAGCAGCATCATGGCACTTCCAGGTTTTTCCTGCAAGTGATACAATGCCATTGTCTGATGGCAATTTTTAAATTTGTGCTGTTCATTTTTACACTGCATTTTACTGACATTTGTTTAACTTTTTTGGGGGGAGGAGAAAACAGGATAAAAATACACTAAAACAACAAAAACAACAAGCTGCTAGCTTACCTTTTTGTAGGCATTGTGGAGGTCAGCATGAGACCATAAAGAGTATAAGAGGATTGAAGCTGCTCTACCGGCTTTGCTGAGGGATAGGAATATCATCATCATCATCATCATCATCATCATCATCATCATCATCATCATCATCATCATCATCATCATCATCATCATCATCATGTGGTTCAAACGGGGTTGCCAACTCTGACTTAGGAAATTCCTAGAGATTTTGGGTAGTATCTAGGGAGGGAGCTCATCGGCATGTGATGTCACAGTCCGGCCTCCGAAGCTACCATTTCCTCTAGTGGAACTGATTTCTGTAGCATAGATATCAGTTGTAATTCCAGGAGAATGCCAAGCCCTGCCTGGAAGTTGGCAACCCTTGGTTTAAATATTAGCTACTGTACAATGCTAAGTTAAAAAAATAAAGAAAAAGGGAAGCCGCGCTAGGGCAAAATGAAGGACCAATGAAAAGGACCAGTTCTGCACCAATTGCCTCTTCTCCTAAGTTAAAAAGAACAAATTCCACCCACAGGTTTAAAGGGATAAGGCCGTTAGGAAATAAGGGACATGATAAAAAATGGAAGGGAAGCGGCAGAAATTAAAGGCAAAAGAGATACATTAGATGCTGTTTGAAGTGAGGCACGGAGGAAGTGAGTTTCAAAGTAAAGAAGAAACAGAAGGGTGAGTCAGGAGGAATATATCAGCAAAGTGGACTATATCGGCAAAGAAGGCTGAAAGAGACAAGATAATATAGATATGAAGAAGCCTAAGAGATTGATAAACAGTGACATCCGAAGCAGACTTCCACCCTTCTAAGTTCATAGAAATCAAGGGACTTAGAAAGGTGAAAGTGAATTTGCTTAAGATGGCACCAAAAAAGTAATAACTAATGCTGGGTGCAATAAAGGCATAGAAACCAATGAAGGGACTGTTGCAAAGGAAAAATATGAGCAAAATGAACAACAACCATCAGCTGAATTGGAAGAGAGAAAGTGGCAAAGCAAAGAAAATCACAATTTCAGCAATATTTAAAAGTTAGAAATGGTGTTTGCTGTAGCTTGAATAAAATAAGAGAAAAAGAGAGGAGCCAAAGAGGGCTCCAACGCTCAGTATCTGGGAGAGGAGAAACAGACGTATTTCTTGAGAGTGTGAGAGAAGAAAGAAGGTACTGCTATAGGGGAAAAAAAAGCAACAACTTAGTTTTAGAGGAGTAAATGTTAAGATATAAAAGAGGATGTTAGGAAAAAAGAGACAAAAATAGGTCAGAAGAAGAGAAGTAGAACTAGAGGTTACAGGCATCAAAGTGATATTGAACATTAAAAGAACAAATAATAGGAACAATAAAGAAAAAAAGGGAAGAGGACCCAGAATGGGAAACTTATCCAATGTATATAAAAAAAATGAATGACTAGGTTAACAGATATGGGGAAACAATGCTGAGAAGAATGAAAAAAACCACAATCCATTAAAACTCACGGCAAAGAGATAACAGAATGATGAATGGTATCAAGGGTTGGAGATAAGTAAAAGAAAAGAATGCTGACCATGTACAAGGTTCTGGAAACACAAGAAAGCAGATTCAGTGGAATTTCAAGAATGAAAACAAGGTTGCAAGGGATGCAATCCTAAACAGAATTACACCCTTCTAAATCCAATGGGCTGTAATTCTGCTTAGCATTGCACTCTTGTAGAATTTTTAAGTTTAAGAGTATAAATATTTTAAATAAACATGAAAATTGTAAGTGGTTAGAAACATGAAGTAGAAAAGTAAGTATAGTCACTGCAAGACTAGTAAAGTGAATGGACATGGATCCAGCATACAAACGGTTCTGAAAAAGAGAAACAGAGAACAAGATTGTGAAACTGACAAAGCTGATGAAGAAATAACTTGGGCAGGAAGGTGATTAAAAGTAAAAATGGAGGGAGTTGACAGAGAAGCATGAATGGTAGAAATGTTTTCCACAAAGAACTGATTGACAGCCTGAGAAGAATAAGGGAAGGTACGATCAAGCAAGAGTAGAAAAGTGAATTAAAAGTGAAGAACTGTTGAAGAGGGAAGAATGGGAAGCAAAAGGAAATAGTCTTGTTTAATAGAAGAACAAAAAAAATTAAAAACAAAAATGTGCAAGATCAGTAAAAGCGCAGAACATATAGAATACATGCTCAGGACTGTCAGAACAGGACCAAGGATAGTGAAGGAAAGGATTTAACAATGGTTGAGGAGAAGGCCAATAAGAATGCAGAAGTGGAGCAAAATATTTGAATGCTGCTCTCAATGTAGCAGGAGGCAAAGCATTCATTGAATCCACTGATGGGAGTCAGTGTTTGCATGATGGAACGGAGTCTTTTCAACTCCCTCCACCCCGTTCCTACACATAAAATAGTAGCATGTCATGATGAATCTTTCTTGTTGCTTAACTTTCTATGTGCAGGGATTTTTGTTTTCGGTACAGAGCAGCAGTTTTATCCCACCTGCAATCCAGATTTAGACCAGACACAAGCTTACCAGTGCAGTGGGAAATATGATGTAAGCAACTCTTCAAGTGAAACAGGAGAGATTCATGCGCAACCTTCCACCACATGATTGCAAACAGCAGCGGGAATATGTCAGTAGTACAAATAGGATTCCTATGGACTTTTCAGACACTGAGAAGTATCCATCGACTCTTGAAACTTCTTGTTAAACTGTGACAAAGCAAGTAATTGCTTTGACACATCAACTATTGTTCCATTGTAAAGTTATGGAATAAGGTATTTCCTTAGTGCAGGGATCCTATTTTAGTACAAATGTACAGGATGTCTGCCTGTCCCCCCCCCCCTTTTTTTTTTGCAGAGGGAGGGGAAATGTGAAAGTGGCTCACCTCTCACTTGTGCTGATGTTCGTAACCTTTGAGATGCCATCGGAATTCAGGAGAAGCCGAGCATTCTGAGAGCTGCTCTGAGTGAGGTTGTATAAAGCATAGCAGGCGGAAGCGGTGGTCTCATTTGCAATGTCAGAAGATGAGATGAAATCTGGAAGTACAGCAACCAAATCGGGCAAGACCTCCCTGGCTAGAAGATAAATGGGATATGTCCTTATTATAATTATTAATTTGCAGTTCCAGCCGTACACTACTCAGCATTTTTAGAAAACTTCTAATTTGCAAAAAGCTGTGCAATTTTTAGTGCATTTATATCCACAGCAACCTAATGTGGTATGGCACTATTATTTCCATTGCAGAGTCTGGCAACAGAGCTTGAAAGATATGCCCAAGAAAACATATACCCAACACTACAGACTGAGTGCTTCGCCTCTCTTCTCCAACTTTTAAACTGTTGGACCAGTCCCTTTGGAAGAGCTTACATATATGCATGTTCATCATGCTGGGACCAAAAGAGAAAGTGTTCACTTGCGATGTGTCGTCCTATCCTGATGTTCAAATCATTTGGAAGGTGGAGGGTAAAGATCATGCCAGCATACTGCACTACCATGTTTGTGTCCTAGAAAATATTTGCACAAAGTTCTAAACTTGTAGAGCTCAATGAACACAGAGTTGATGTGCACAACCTCCGTGCTTTTGTTGTACTTGGTCACATGGACTAGTTCTAAACACACTGGGCTCTGATAGCATGGATTTCATGGTAAATCTCTGTTAACAGAAGGCATTTCCATCAGTGGAATGGGACTACAGTCTGAAATGATCCCGGAAATGCAATTAGTGGGGGACAGGGGATTTACATGCAGAGCATGAGGAGGCAGTCAGAGGTCTGCACTGCAGCAGGAGAGGGAAACTGCTGAAATATAGACCCCTGCTTTTAAGGCAAATTTACTATAAGATTCGAGTCTCTGTGTCGTCCTCTATGTAAATGGCAAATGGCAAATGAAGGCCAAGTGATGACAAGCATGCAAGGGGTGGGGTGGGGTAGAGGGAACAGAGTCAGTCCAGTCCTGAGACCCTCCATGTGAAGAATTTGAACATCAACACAGAATGAGTAAACACAACCAACCAAAGCCAAACATCACTTAAAGAGCATTCATACCACTTCACAGCATCAAAAATGCAGCACGCTTAAATGGATGTAATCCATGGTGGAAGACTGTTTACTGAGCTTTTTAGTATTAGAAGTTCAAGGGCATTAATTCCAACTCAAAATTCTTGCATTTGGCATTCAGTATACTAGCATGCTCTTAACATCAAACAAAGCTTTTTGCCAGCTGTTATGTATTTACCTATTTCGTTTCGTAGTGAGGCGTTACGAGACAAATTCCTGATCAGGGAGACTGCTGTTTTCCTGACGCTTGGATTGCTCACATGAAGCATGTTTCGAATACTTGGGAGGCCATTTGCCTTCTGGACAATGATTTGGGCTACCGCAAATGGCATCTGTCACAGAACACAAACAATTGTCAGGCTTAGTGAACAGTCACCTCACAGTAATTCCTCCTTTTCTCTCAGACACTTTATTAATCATATTGACTCCAAAAATCATTTTAACACTGTTAAGGCATAAATACTTATTACCAGGGCTTTTTTTCTGGGAAAAGAGGTGGTGGAACTCAGTGGGTTGCCAGCACAGGGGGAACCCCTGGTGGGAGGTGGTGCCCCTGGTACCACATGCACATGTGCAAAGTGCACGCATACTTCCAGGACCGCACAAGGACATCACTTTGGGTCAGCTGGAACAAGGGGAGGAGTTTTTAAAAATTTAAATCACCCTCAGCGAAAATGGTCACATGGCTGGTGGCCCCACACCCTGATCTCCAGACAGAGGGGAGTTTAGATTGCCCACTGCGCCGTGCGCGGAGGGCGATCTAAACTCCCCTCTGTCTGAAGATCGGGGCGGGGCCACCAGCCATGTGACCATTTTCAAGAGGGGCTGGAACTCCGTTCCACTGTGTTCCAGCTGAAAAAAAGCCCTGCTTATTACTAATCAAAAGAACTCTAATTCTGTACAGGAAGGGGAGGCCTCTAGGGATTTCTAACATAGATTTTCCAGCATTTCACCAATACCTAGCATTCTTTGCAGGAAGGAATGCTTAAAAAGCTCTCACTGTGTTTTTTGTTGTTTTCTGGAAATGGTACTTACTCTATTTTTATTTTACTTCATTTAAACTCTGCCTTTCTCCCCAGTGGGGGCCAAAAGCAGCTTCCATTGTTCCTTTCCTCCATTTTATCCTCACAATAACACTGTGAGGTAGGCTAGGCTGAGAGTGTGTGATAGGCCCCAAGTTACCCAGGAAGTTTCCATGGGAGAGTGCAGATTCGAACCTGGGTCTCGCAGATCCTAGTCCATCACTTTAGCCCACTATACAAGGCCACGCTACTTACAGGTCCACTGCCTGCAGTGAGGTTTTGGAGCGCTCCTAGTGATGCTTCCCAGGTAAAGTTCCTTGTGCTTTTCGCTATTAAGGACAGATATATCCTTATCAGGGTGGAGTGCCAGAGCTTTTCGATGCCCCGGGGGTTGCTCTTTTCCTCAGGCAGCGGCAGGTCCTGTTGCTTCTAAATATGCAAACACATCAAACTATCAGAAAAGAAGCATTTCAGGGTTGCTTTTGTTATCAAACCAAAGGGCTGCACAAGGAGCTGTAAACACACCCCCTGGCACGGCAGAGGCTGCTAGTGTGGTGGGCGTGGCAGCCACACCCTCTGCTCCCATGCCACCGCCCCACCTTCTGCTCCTCCCCTTCTTCCTCTGTCACACCTACGCGAAAGCACAGGCATAATAGTAATTGTGCTGCAACCCCCTTACCCTACAAAGCCATTCTGTAACTCTACAACAACATGGGGAAAAGCCCTTTAAAGGGGAGGGGAAGGAGGTCAAGGGGGCAGCAAGCTGTCCCATGCCATTTTGAAAGCAGAGCCCACAGCTACTCCATAGATGCCCATTAATTTTTTCCTCCAGTTTATACGGGAAAGGCCTAGGGATGCCACAGGTAACGTCTGCACAGTGCCACGCAGGCATTCTTCCTTAATCTAAGAGCTTCCTGTCTTTCGTGTAGGGAAAAGTCCCTGTGTAGAAGCAACCCTAGTGCATCATTGTCTCCAGTATACCAACAAGTCTCATGGTATCTTAACGGTTAACACATTTATTGTGTCATAAGCGTTCAGGAGTAAGAACCCACTCCATCAGGTACATGAAGTTAGCAGACAGATTTATGCCTAAGGCTACAAACAGCAGAAGGGAGGAGGAAGGCATTACTAAGGGAGGTCAGAAGGGCCTGTTTCCCAGGACAAGGTCTGTGATAATACATTGCAAAGTACAGATAAAAACAAAATCTGGCCCAAAGAGTAAACAATCAACGGGGAGCAGATGAGGACTGTTTCCAACTGCTAATGAATTGGTGAAGTACGATGAATCTGAATTGTGTAGATAAACCTAACCCTAACTATCTCTAGCAGTGATGGCTAGCCCTGCTTCAAGTAAAGATCCCGTATCAGATTGAATTGCTGGTTGTAAATCTCTGCAGAGAATGGCCTCTCCATGACCCCTACTATAGCAGCCATGCAAAGACCAACTGTCCTGAGAGAGAGAGAGAGAGAGAGAGAGAGAGAGAGAGAGAGAGAGAGAGAGAGAGAGCACCTCTGTATCTCTGGAGGAAACGTGATCAGAGACCATGTTTCTCTTTACAAGCTAATAACTAACTAATATGTTATGTGTTGGCAGGCACCATACATTTTATTGCATTACTGCATTTGCATTTATCCTGTTATTGTTATCCTGCTTTATTTTATTGCATTTGCATTTACCCTGTTTGTTGTTATCCTGCATTTCTCCTCAGATGGGTACTCAAAGAGGCTGAGAACATCATTCTCTCCTCCTCTCTTTTCTCACTACAACAACTCTGTGAGGTAGTCGAGGCTGAGAGTTTCTGATAGGCTCAAGGTCACCCAGTGAGCTTCTATGATAGAAGTGGAGTTTTGAACCTGAGTCTCTCTAGTCCGACAGTATCCACTATGCCACCTGCGGGCTTTAATTTGTGAGTCCTCGTAATATGCAGACGTATCTATATTTTGTACAGAGATGTTGCTCACTCTAAGTTGCTTTGGGTAGTATGGTTCAATAGATGGGAGTTGCAGATTTCAAGTATTTTCTCCTTTTTCACTCAGAGTGTAAATTGTTAGGGACAGGTAAGGCCTGGTATAGGCCTGCCCATGAAGGAGGAGATAGGAATGAATTGGTGGGCAAAATAAGCTCCTGATTATCCGAAAGCTCCTTAGGAGGAACTAAAAAATTGCTATTCTTCATATGCAGAATTGATCATTTAGAAATATCTCACCCAATGTTGAAATTATTTTTGTCAGCTTTTGCATACTTATCTCTTCCATTCTGCTGTGAAATCAGGGTCAGTTCTATAATGTGATGAGCAGCGGGAGTGGTTCAGGAGGATGGATTTTGGGGTATAGCAGTCTCTGTCATCACCCCTACCTTATCACTCCCCAGTACGATAGCCTCCCCCTCATCACCCAGAAGCCTCCAACCAAATGCTCCTTCATCCTTCTCAGCATCTTTAACAGAGAGATAAACTACACAGTGATGTTTGGCACGTGTTCTTTAAGTGTTGGGTTTTGCAATTTTACCTGAGAACTGTAGTTTTAAAAGAGCCGCTCGGAGAGAAAACGATTCACTCACTGTTCTTGTAAAACAAAGAGGTGGGTGGGAGGGGTGAAAAAGTATCTCCTCCAACTCTTTATTTTAAGACCTGGCAGATTCTATGGGGAGGGGGGCGGAGGGAGAGAGAGACCGTGTAGTTCAGCAACTAAGGAGTTAAGGACAATAGCCAAAAGCTTTTCTTTTTCACCCTTCCCTCCCCAATTCTCTATTTTATAAAAACAGTGAGAGAATCGTTCCCTTTCCACAGTGACCCAATCCAAGTGGCTCTTTTAAAACTATAGTTTCCAAGTAAAACTGCAAAACCCAACACCTAAAGAACACGTGCTAGGCATCACTTGTAGTTTCCCTCGAAGTGTAGCAAGTTGTGCATACCCAGTATTTATTTATTTATTTATTTATTTATTTATTTACTTTCTTTCTTCAATTTATAGTCCACCCTCCCCACACAAGTGGGCTCAGGGCGGATCACAACAGACTTAAAATACACCACACAACTAATCACATCACCATTAAAAACATAAAGGGCTTCCTGAATTCAGGTCTCCCTGGCAATGGGTGTGTGGGGGACACCGCCGGTGCCAGGGTTTCTGGCACCCGCGGCCACCCTCATGTGCACGCGCACATAGTGCGCACGCCCCCCTGGACTGCGTGATGATTTCACCATGTGATGACATCATCACGCAGCAAAGCCAGGCCCATTGGCCAGCAGGTGGATGGGGCGGCGCACGGAGGCTGCCCGCGCTCTGCCCTGGCCACCTGCCATGCCTGGCCCACGGCTGCTGTGACCGACCAGGGGCGTGTGGAGGTGGCAGTGGTGGTGGTGCGGGGCTGGCTGGCTGCAGCAGCTGCGGGCCAGCCACACCAGCTCTGTGGTGCGTGCCTCCGCCCCCGACATCCCCTCCGTTGCCCGTGGTGCCCGCCTCACCGCCTCAATGGTGGTGCCGGCCCTGGTGGGGACTCTGTGGCTCAATGAAGTCACCATGTGGCACCAGTGAAGTCTAAGAATTCTTCTGTGACCTATTTGGGACTCCTCTCATGTCCTTGTTTCCTCTCATTACCTATTCCAGGACCAAGCCCATCACTGAAAATTCCATCCATTCTTCTGATTCAACCACATCTGGTATTAGCAGCTCATGAGTCAATCTAGTCAACCTAAGGGACCTACCCACCAGAATCTTATCCAGTCACCTTCCTACACCACATTCAACCAATTTACATCACAGTCTTACTGAATTGTATTTTTTAAATTAATGTGAATTTATGGAGGCCTCTGCTACCATTTTGTCTGTGTGTCTAGCACAGAATCACCACATCAGGACGGGCAAAAGTCACCTCCCTGACAAAATAGAGAACTGTCCACCACCATCTCTAGTCCTACTCACTCTCAAAATGTCAGCCAAAGAATCATTGATTTGCTAAGCGCTGATAAGTCACTATTACCTGCTTTGCTTTTCTGCTCTGTGATCCAAAACATCCAATGTAATTGTTGTTGGGGGAAACATCTCTTTTTTGTGTATACATATTATGTGTATAGCTGCTTGGGAGCTCAGACTCTAACTGGTAGGAGAGATTATGAAGAATGCACACACAATTCTCTGTGGCCTGAAAGAATGAACAAACAAGAATAGCTAGGCAAATAATCAGAGGAGATAAGTAAAGACCTGGCATACACTTCAGTTTCAGTCACTGAGCTCTTTGTCCTTGGTTTAGAGCTCCTTGTAGATTATGCATTATTATCTATTGTCTCAATTTCCTTCTATGGGAAAGACTGTGCTGCCCTTATGATCAACTTTGACCAAGCAGAAGGTACTGAAATGAAAGGTCTTGACAAGGTTTTCTCCCTGTAATCACATACACTATCTGCCCCCACCCTCAAACCCCTCAGAACTGGAGTAGAATTCAGGTTTTCTGGAATTGAAAGAATATTATCATGTTTTTATCCCACTCTTCTTCACCTCCAGGAATGTAAGCCAATGTATAGTTCTCCAGCACTAACCGCAATACCATAGTGGCCCACAGAATTCCACAAAATGAATTACCAGTTAGAGCATTACTTTTTAAAAACCTCTTCTGTGTTTTGTTAGCTTAATTTCTGTTAAAAATTTATCAGGCAAGGGGAATTTTAAAAAAATGTTGTCAAGTTCATTAACTGAATTCATGCAGCTAACTGAAATACACCAAATTTATTAACATAAATATTAATTTCTGAATTCTGAAATGCACAAAGAATAAACTGATGAAGGACCCAACAGGGGAAAAAGGAAAAACCTTTCAAATAAAATATACAGATCTGCATTAGGGTATTTTCTTCCTTGAAATCAGTACAAATTTGAGAAGGCCAACTTGTTTTTGTGATAAGAAAAATATAATGAAAGGGTGATGCATATTTGAAGTGTTGCATTTTTCCAATGCTGACAACAATTACATGTAGAAAATAATGTAGAAACACTGCCTGGTATGCTGACAATGCAATCCTAAGAAGAGTTACTCCAGTCTAAGCCATTTGATTTCAATGGGCTTAGACTGCAGTAACTCTTCTAAGGACTGCACTGTGAGTTTAAGTCTGGGGACTGCAGGGATTCAGCACGACATGCCGCACTCAAAGAAAAAGACAAATCCTTGATGTGCAAGCAAACATGTTCATATGGGGCTCTTTCTGGATTCTGGCCAAAATATTGCTATTGTCTGTAGGAAACCTGTATTTAAATCCTTGTTCAGTTGTGAACCTAATAATGGGCTTACTGCTATTAGCTGAATATTTGAATCCATGAAGCCATATACAAAACCATCTCCTTGTTCATTTATCCCTAGAAGTGGCTTTCAAGGATCGCAGTCATGGGTCTTTCTCAGCACTGCTATCTGAGGGCCAAGCTACAAGTGACGAATGACACAGGTTGGACACTTGTCAGCTTCCCTCAAGTTTTGATGGGAAATTTAGGCATCCTGGTCTTGCAGCTTGGCTCTCCGACTGCTGTCCAATGGACGAATGACACAGGTTGGACACTTGTCAGCTTCCCTCAAGTTTTGATGGGAAATTTAGGCATCCTGGTCTTGCAACTTGGCTCTCCGACTGCTGTCCAATGGACTTTTCAACTTGTCACTTGTCCAACATTCCGCCAAGCTGCCTACATTTCCCATCAAAACTTGAGAGAAGCTGACAAGTGTCTAACCTGTGTCATTCGCCACTTGTAGTTTGGCCCTGAGATAATTTATTAAGTCAAGATGGCAGAGGCTGAACTGAGGTCCTTAAGCTGTTCAAAATTCAGGGTCCTTTAACCTACCTATGCTCCCTAGGAGATACATCCCAGGGTTGCAGTGCAGATAATGACTCTGGATACTTAACAACCCACTTAAGGATAACATATTAAAGAAATTTATCAGTGTAGCCCATCCTAGACACAGATTTGGAAGACCCACCTTGTCGTCAGGCTGATGGTCTGCAGTTGTTCCTTGTATGTAATACACCAATGAATCAATCAGCCCATTACATTCTCTCATCTTCTTTCTTCCTTCAGGGCCAGCTGAGCTCATATTTCTGAAACCATGAATTAAAATTGATTATGGGACTATCACATGCAACTTTCTTATATCCAGTTTTGTCACAGGGTTGACTCAGCCTTCCATCCTTCCGAGGTCGGTAACATGAGTACCCAGTTTCCTGGGGGTAAAGTGTAGATGACTGGGGAAAGCAATGGCAAACCACCCCGTAAAAAGTCTGCAAAGAAAACGTCGTGATGCAACGTCCCCCCATGGGTCAGTAATGACTCGGTGCTTACACAGGGAACTACCTTTACCTTTTACCTTGCTTCCAAAGATACTCATTCATGTGCAAACAGTTTCAGGGCCTGGTTCTTTCCCAGCCCTGGTACCTGAGAATCAGCATGGCACATACAAAATATGTGCCCTTCTACTGTGATACGATCCCCACCCCAGGGCCGTTGGTGAATAATGAGGTATGTTAAATAATAACCCAGTTTAGGGAGTGGGCAGAGAAAATTTTTAAAAATACTGTTGTTCATTTAAAAATAGAATATCCATTCTCACTTCACCCAAACTATGTTTAGAATTTTACAGGAGTAACACTTGTGTCTGAAGATGCACGAAATATGTAATGACAGAGATGCCAGTTTCTATTGCCAAGAGAAGAAAATTCAGACAACTTTCCAGAAGGAACTCTGTCTTTCATTCTGAACGATACACGTAGAACCTTTTACTGATGTTATGTTTTCCAGTTCTCTTCCAACAATGGTGTGACTCATGAGAGTTAGTGCATCTTTTGTGAGTCATTCTGGAAGCTAAACAGTATTAAAGCAGATCCTTAGAATCTATCGGTCTGCCTGCTCACTTAGCTCCTCAAAGGCGCTTTTCTGGGTATCTCTTTTAGGCGTTAGGCAAAGGTCTTCACTCACTTTTGGTTAATTCTGATTCTTGGCCAAGAATGTTCACATCTCCTTGGCAGAAATATGGCTTATTGTGTGATTTATTCAAATAATTTAAGTTGGTTGACTTCATGTTTTTTTTTTAAAATATGTGAGTCTCTGAACAACACTAATTTCTGAAACTGCTGGAAATAAATATAACAAAATATTGGTTACAATTGATTAGAAGCTGCATGATATGAGGGTCATAAATTCTGATTGTTGGATGCAAGTATGTCTACTTTAATTGAACCCCCTCCCCATATTTTCTAAGGGGGCAGATGAACAGATATGGACTGGAGAGAAGAGGGCTAGCGGCTAGCTCTTCCCTTGACCTGTGTGTGTTTCCTGGAATGTATGTATAGAAAAAGGAGGATTCTTGATCATAATGCTGAACATGTACAAATCATGGGCAGAGACCTGCCACAATCTCATCTTCCTCCATCCTGCATTCATTCGATTTATTTGGAACATGTGAAAAGAAGTCCTGGGTTTCATGGGAAATTAACTAGTTAGGCCTTCATACCTTCACTCATTTCCTCCCTGCTTGGCTGAATAGGAGAAAATCACTCTAGCAGTGGAGCCTGAACAGCAGCTGTGAGCAAAACAATTTGCAAGTTGGATTAGGGAGCAAGTCAAGTGTACAGTACACACCTGCCACCTTTGTGTGTTGCATCAACCATGCAAGATCGTTGTTGAAAGGACTGGTACCTTTGGAAGAGCTTTAATCCTCTCTGAGAAACCACCGCTATCCAACAAAAAAGGCTTAGTCTTTTATAATCTGTTCAGAACTTCTATAAATAGGTGTATTAATAGGCATGCTGAAAAATGATGCTTAGTTACCACTAGGTTATGATTAGACATGGGCACAAACAGCATTACGAACAGAAAAAAACCATGAACAACCTAATCTGCTGTTCTCAAACAAGCTGTTCGTGAGGCCCCATCCTAAACGAACAGGTGGTCGTTAAAAGCCTCGTTCATTGCCTTTGGCAGCCATTCGGCAAGCCAGACAGTCTAGCACCTGCTGCAATCAATCCCCTTGGCAACCGGAGGCAAGGAGGGACTGAACTCTGTCTGAACTCCTTCTGGCTTTCCTTCTGGCTTTAATCCTTGAAAGTACTTCCAGCAAAGAGTCCCGTTTTTGCCACTGTGAAGAGAAAATGACAGCAAATGGGGAGACCTGTGGATCATGCCTTTCCCGGGGTACAATCTCTCTGAAACTTGGGAGGTCTTCAGAGGACAGTGAGGACTATGTCCCCTGCAAATTTGGTGGGTATTGGACATTGGGAAGGTCAGTTTGTGGGGTGTTTAAAGGGCCCTGCCCCTTGCACGTGGCAGGAAAGGGCCCTTTAAACTATCCGTTGGCAGGTGGCAGGGGGGAATCCCTCCCTGCCGCCTGCCAGCTGATAGTTTAAAGGGATCTTTAAAGGGCTGGTTAAGTAGGTTTGAGGGGAGGGGGGCTAAGTGGGGGGGGTTGGGGGGGTTTCTGGCCCCCATGAACAATGAACATGTCTGGGAACAGTTCATGTTCCTCCATGTTTGTTGTTCGTTGTTCATGAATGGCACCGAACGACGAACAGGGTGTTCAGGGGAGCGGGGGGTTCTGTTTGTGCCCATGTCTAGTTATGCTATTAACAAAAAAGTTTGGTCTTTTTGTTTATCTACAGGATTATCTTTCTCTATTTGTTTTACCTCGAGGGATAATGCCATTAAAAAGATACACCATTGGCACAGGACTAAGCATATAGACAAGACTAAACAAACCCAGTCCTTGCAATAGTTTTGAGGGTATTACATGTTTTGCCTGAGGAAGATTTTGCTGTAACTCCGCCCAAATGCTCTACAGCAAAACTGGGCCAGTAAAATAAAACTTCTACCCTGCTGCTGGTGATATTCCAGAAACCCAGGTGAGCATCCAAATCTCAAATCCAACAAGAAAGCACACTTTTTTGAAGTATCCACTAAATGCATGAAACTTTGCATGTCCAAGTTAGCAAGAAAACTTTCATTATGCAAAACTGTTTTTGCATTTCTTTTTGTAACTTAAATATTTGCTTGTTAGCTGGGGGGAAAAAACCTTCCACTGAAATACATTCTGAAAAGACTGGTGCATCTTGCACTTACCCAAGGCACAGGACAAATTGCATCATTTTACACAACTCTAATTGATACAGGAGGGAATCAGCCTTTTCAGCCACCATCAAGAAAAGCAGATTTCATGCTCTGCTTGTACTGACAACACAATCCAAAAGGATGACAGATGTATGTACTAGACCTTCCAATGTTTCTTAGCTGACATTAGGGATATGCTTGCAACATCCCAGTTTTCATACCATTGCCCAGACCCTCCTTTGCTACACTGGGCTGACCATTCCATTCCACCTGCTGTACTTATTTAATTTGAAACATACCTCCACTGATTTAAAAGCCAAGGGGGAGATTTTTGTAAAAAATGTGATAAAAATGTACCTGCCTATAATAAATTATCAACAGTTCCAAATATACCTCAGCAATCACTGTGTGTGAAATGGAAGGCTGTTCTCTGTGCTGGTGTCCTCAACCTTTTTGAGGCTGCGGGTACCTTTGGAGTTGTGAGAGGGAGTGGTGAGTAGAGATGGGCACGAACAGCAATACGAACAAAAAAAAGCCACAAACAGCCCAATCTGTTGTTTGAAAACAAGCTGTTCATGAGGCCCCATTCTAAACGAACAGGTGGTCATTGCAAGCCTCATTCGTTGCTGTTCGTCAAGCCAGACAGTCTGGCACCTGCAATCAATTCCCTTGGCAATTTAGGCAGAGATTGTCTGAACTCTTTCTGAACTCTTTCTGTTGCCCTGGAAATCCCAATCTAAGCCCAATTTATCTTGATAGGCAGGTCTTCAAGTGTGGAGCTCCAAATTTGTTACAAGGGAGCAAATAGCAGGGGGGAGGGGCTCCCAGCTCTGGCTTAGTTTGCAGACAGTGGAGAGGGAGAGACGGTTGCTGTTGGCATTTTGAGAGAGAGAATGCATTGGAGCTTGAATTTTCTTTGTGTGTGGTGGGATAGGGATCTATCCCTTCAAGTTCCAGGGCTGCTGCCAGGATCTGGGGCCAAGTTATTATTATTGGTACCTTTCCTGGTGCCTGCTCAGGTCAGGTTTCTGGGAGTGGTGCAGTAGGGATCTTGACCAAACTTGGATGATGGCCGGAGGAGAGCCTGTTGGCCCCACGAACAGCCAACCATGAACATGTTTGTGAACAGGGCCATGTTCGTGGTTGTTCGTGAGTCCCTGTTCGTGGATGGCAACAAACAATGAACATCATGTTCGGTTTTTTTCTGTCTGTGCCCATCTCTAGTGGTTAGCATCACCACAAAATGGCTTCCACCAGAAGCACAGCCAAACCCAAAATGGCTACTCAGGAGGTGGAGCCAAACAGAGTATGTCCCTCCTTACACCTCTGGGGAAGAAGATCCTGAAGGAAGAATGGAACCACACACTGACTAAGGAGAGTCCAAATGCTTACCAGACTTCTACATCACCCAGCGGAAAACCTTTTCTTTTTCTCTCCCCTCCTTAGTCTCACAAGAGGGCTGTCATCTGGCTACCCTAATGATTTGGTTCTATAGAAATTCAAAAATTGGTCTGCCCTTAACCTTGATTGTTATGTTCTATTCTACTACAGGCATTAGATAACCACCTTCCACTCTGCAGAAAACTTTGTTTCTCTCTTCTTTCTGATACTCTTATATAATATGTCAAGACAGCAGAAGTCTTTTTGTCCTCTCCCTATGCTAATTCTCCGATCATTATTACCATATGCTTTAAAAGCAAGGAAACCATTGTGCTTGTTTTTTCCATGATGGGAATGCACTCAAGAGGATACGTTCGCTCTTTTGTCACATTACAAGCTCTGTTGACAGGATCGTGTCTGCAACGGCCTTGCTTGTGCATACAGAAGTAGGTTTGTGGAAGCTAAATAAAACAAGATGATAAGAATGGCATTTTTGACTCCATTGATTGCACTGGAGTGCACCAAATGGATTTTAAATGAGAATGAGCTGTAGTTATAGCAAATTCAGTGTTGTGTTATTGACACTGGATTGCTGCTTTCCAACCTTGGCCGTAAGTACAGCCCTGTGTCTTTTGTCAAGAAACACAATGTAGTACAAATCACAGCTCCTTAAACATTTTGAGAACAAATTTGCTTTTTTAGTTTTGGAGGGAAAACTTGTATCTTAAGTATGTACACATGTCTGTACAAGCTGTTTCCTTTTTCCATTCTTTACACTGGCTTCCTCCTTTGTTTTGCAGCCAGTACAAAATGTTTCTTTGGGTAGAATTATATTATCTTGGCAAACCTGTTTCCCAGATTGGTGTTTGATGAGGTAAAGTGAATGTGAGGGGACTGCAGGAGAGATGCCCACGAAAATGTCCACCAAGGCTTTTGCCCCTTCCTACCAGTGAATTTTCGGTTTTGGAGCTAGGACCAAAAATGATTTTAAACTACCTGGGGAAGGGATTGTTGGTGGTTTCTTCACAGTCACATCAGAGTATTCTATCCTTATTAATTTATTGAATTATCTGTATTCTCGTTATATAACACTTATTCTCTCTATTTGGCTTGCCTTTGCACTTTTTAATCTTCTAACTTAAATCTTCTCCTCAAACCTAGAACATCCACTTCTATCACCTGCTGTTGCCCTTTTCATATGCCCCCCCCTCTCCTAATATTTGCAACATATTTGGCCTTTTCCCTCATGGTGCTTGAGTAATGATAAACGGAGCTTTTCATCCGGCCTTCAAGTTGCTTACTAGTCAGGACTGTCAACAGTAGCAGAGTAGGAAAAGGAGACACATCAAGGTCTCTGCCTCTTGTGAGGGTTCTGAGCTGGACATTGGTGCTTCCTGTTTCCAGAGTCAGCAGCTTTAGTGGAAACTAGAGGAGTCAAACTTGGCACTTTCAAAGACTCAACATGGCCCTCAGGCAGAAAAATCACCCAACTTTGATCTAATAGGTATGAGTGCTCTATAACAAACATATTTTAAATACTGTTTTAATGTCCCAAATGTTTAATGTTGAAATGTTTGCAGTCTTGGGAAACTTATTTGAGTGGAAAGGCAGCACAGAAATGATTCAAACAAACAAACAAACAAACAAACAAACAAACAAACAAACAAACAAACAAACAAACAAACAAACAAACAAACAAACAAACAAACAAACAAACATACATACATACATCAAGGGGTATGCTGAGTTCTTCAATTACATAATTCCAGAATAAAAAACACAGTTTAAGACTAATATACTCTGCCATTAACATACTGTGGTAGAGGAGTTATTTATTTAGTACACTTATAATTTGCTACTGTATAATAATAGCACTACCACATCTAATAAAGCTAAGGCGAGCCTGTGATCTGGCAACTCTGTGAAGAAGATAGGTCTGGGTATAATTTTCAAAACAAGGCCAAGAAACCTTGCAGCCCGCCTAGAACACTTGCTACGCTTCCAGAAGTCACTCCCTGCTTGACTCTTCTCAGAGACACAATTGTTAGAAGCAAGCATTTTTGCAACAGAAAATTGCATCATCTTTGCACGATGTGCAAAATTCATTAAGCCTATTTTAACGACACCCTCCATCACTGCACCTATTCCCTTGTGTGTTGGTTTTAAATCCTATATTTGGATGAATCATCAAAATTGTCACTGCCATACTGGTTCACCATAGTTGTGGTCCAGGTTTGAAGAAATACTGTAAGAGTTACAGAGTCAGTCTGACAGAGCCACTAATTGGTAAAACAGACATTTTTTCCCTCTCTGACAGCAACCTCTGACAGGAAAAAAATGGTTTGGGTGTGTTTAGAGAGATCGAATGAGAAACACATACTTCTGAAAAGCACCTATTGGCTAGGAGGATCTGTGATATCATTAACTTTTCTTCAATGTCTCTTTTGGAAAATAAATTGGTGTATAAGGTGGAAAATAAAAATGTATACATGAAATGTGTAAAAATACAATACCTATAATAATACAAAATAATACAAATAAAAGACAGATAACCCTCCTGATGCATGAGGGCTGGGTCAAGGTCTGAAATTGCTGATATGTACGAGTCTCATGCGAATTACAAAGCTAGATTTCTTTGTGGCAAAGAACCCACTATGAGAGCTCTTTAAATCCTACATCTGTTATCTTAACTCGGAAGCTGGAGGATGACAAGTATCTCGTACCCTCTGCTGGCTCAAAGGTTCTTTGGTCACAGAACATAAACACAGACATCTGACATTTGCACATGAGAGAAAGAGCATGATATACTTTGTGTAAATCTGACGTTTTTCCAGCTATGACAGAATATTTAGAAGAGGAAAACACTGGAAAAATATCCTTTTTTCTGCCAAACAGAAGATCACTCTTCTATAACAGAAAGTCTTGTATTGGAAGTCATATGAGTGATGCTGCAAGACACACAAATTCTACACAAAGACCAAATGTCAACCAAGTTCATGGTACTAGAAGATCTCAAGGAATGAGATCACTTTGTATATCCAGTTCCATTCAGTTGGGAAGTGATGCAAGCTAAGTATCATGTTTCCATTTTCATTCAATTCATTAAGAAGTCTGTCATTTGTTCTACTGCTGAAACTATTACCTCGATAAGGAAGCAGTTAGACCACTAAGGACTAACAAATCACATTTGTCTGATAGAACATTCAGCATTTTGGGGCAGGGTATAACAACAACAACAACAACAACAACAACAACAACAACAACAACAACAACAACAACAACAACAACAACAACAACAACAACAACAACAACTTATTTATAGACCACTTTTCTCACTGAGATCCAAGTCTTATTACATACTGCAAGCAAGTACAATATAATCAACAGCTAGGACATCCACAGAGCAAAAATACAATATGTTCCATAGTTAGGCCATTCAATGAAAACAGATACAGATACAATAGGGTAAACAGGTACAATAGGAAAAGAGGAAGACCTAAAAAGAGGTGGCTTGGCTCAATAAAAGAGGTCTTTCATTCATAGGGTCGCCATAGGTCGGAAACGACTTGACGGCACATAAAACACACACAGGGTATGGTAGCAGCAAAATAGTTAACTCTTGGACTAAATCAGTTTTCTAGAGCAGTGATCCCCAATATGATGCCTGTTGCTGCCATCGTGCCCACCAATGTATTTCCTGCTTGCTTCTTCCTCAAAGCATCTCCTCCCCAAAGCAAGCAGCTAGCCTCCCCTTCATTGGGGTGGAAGGTGTTTCAGAAGACTCTATGAAGCATCATCTTTGCATCATCAAGGAACACCCATTTGGAAACAGCTGCTTGGCTTGCAACCATCCAGCATTTTGTGGCTGGCCCGTGCCCCCAAAGCAGCCATTTTGTGGTGGATTCTACAACCTGGGCCATTTCCACACGTCTTCTCCCCCTCCTGAAAAATAGCTCAAGACTTATGGAATGACGCGCCTTCATAGTGCGATTTCCTGACATGACTTTGTTTTGTGGCACGATGATGTCAGAAAATGCGCCATGAAGCAAAGTCATGATGGAAAATCGTGCCATGAAGGAGCTTCGTTCTGTAAGTTTTGCGCTATTTTTCGGGAGGGGGAGAAGGCGTGTAGAAACTGCCCTGTTTTCAAATTTTCAGTAGAGCCTACAGGCTCAGCAATGTTGGGGGCTCCTGATATAAGATGCCTTTTTAAATAATGACTTCTTCCACCCCCACTTATGCAATAGCTACAATTTCCTGCAAAATAAAGAACAGGCCTGAAGGGGCAATAAAAAGTAAATTACTTTAGTGAACCAATTGGCTAGACATTTTCACACCTTAAGTGAAAAAAATCAAACAAACATTGCCAACTTCCTCATGGGGGAAGGGAATGAGAGAGGATTAAAAAAAAACCCAGGGAGGCCTGGTGGTATATGACAGCCATGGGGGCAAATGGTGATCTCCTTTATAGGAAACAGTAGTATCACTCTTTGAATATATAGAGATGAAGCCACCCAAATCAGAGTCACTTTCAAAGGCAATTTTTATTTGTGCATTAGAAGAGCTCATTAAATAGTAAAGCCAATTTCATCAGATTGTTAAGCAATAAGTAACGTCCCTTTTGATTTACCTCCTCCCTGCTCAAGGCACAATGCCAAGTTTTCTTTTCCTTCAGCTATCACCAACATTTGTGTTTCAGAGGCCCTGTACAGGACAATTGCTGGAACAGGGCTCTGTGTACACAACACAATCTGCCTAAACGTTGAAACTGAGAGGAAGCTTGTCAGACTCTTTTACTTCCAGTCCATCATCACAGAATGACCGCTGCCCCCTACCCTGTTAGTTATAGTCATTGCTGTAGCTCAGAATCCAGAACACATCATATTTGCATAATTTTAAAAATCCATCTTTAAGATTTCTAATCCACCTTTTGCCAAAGGCACTAACAAGAATCCACAAATTTCATTAAACTACATACAACAGGGCAAAAGGAGCACAACTGTGGTGACTGTGACTGGGACAATAGGCTAGGACAATATATGTGTGTGAGGAGATGGACTCTCTCTTTGGGGAGCTGCTGACCTATAGAAGTACCTCATTGCTGCCTTCTGTAAATAAAGCAAATTTTACCTCAGAGGGCCAAACGGAATGGGCGCCTGAGGAGAAGCAGGGGCATCCCGCCACACATGTAAATGAGGCGTAACAATATGTGACTGATGCTTGTGCTCAACTGATTGACTGTTAGGGTATTTCATAATGATTCCCAAGCTTTGTACAAGACTTTCCAATTCCGACAAAAATCTGAAAATTGGATTCTTTTCACTGGGGTGTGGAATGTAAATGCAAAGAAGACCTAAATATTTATGTGCATCTAACTTTCAGGGGGTTTGGAAGGATTACATTGTCATCTTTACCTTTTGTTTTATCTCAACTTTTGAGATAATTTAACTTTTGTTGAAATTCACCTATTACTTTCCCAAGTGTAATAACCAGGTTAAGAAGAACTTGGGTAATTTTGCACGCAAATAGCAGTGGAAGCTTTCTTTCTGCAACTGACGCTGCAGGCTACGGACTTTTACAACCCGAGCAATGAGCATGTCAGCTATTACAAAAGGAAGGACTAACTGGAGATTTGTAATCTGGCAGATGCACAGGCATTTAGGCAAATTATTTGTCAGCACATTTCATCTTCCACGCTTAGCTTTCCATCATGTGTCTCCATAGCAAAACAATCTAACCACCCAGAAATCAGAAAGACTTTGTACATTTGGCATGGCAAACGGACGCTATTAACTGTTTCAATGGTCAGTGCACAACCAGGAATTTATTTATGTTATTAAAATATTTTTGTCCTGCTTGTCTCTCCAAAGGGACCCAAAGTGGCTCAACAACAACAATGCAATATAAACCAACCAACAAAACGAGACAACAAAGAGTGTATTGGACTGGTCAGGGATTCAAGAGCTGGCTAATTTAAAAACACAGAGCCAACAGTCTTTTAGCCATGCACTTCTGGCCAAACCCAAGCCCTATAACACCTGAAACAGAGAGGGGAAAGCAAGCTCTCAGCAAGATTACAGATGGTTGAGATGTTCTTCCCACTCTTTCCCTGTTAGAGAGCCTCTGGCCATGTGCAATTAGTTGATTTACATACAATGTTAAGTAGAGTTGCCACTCCAGCCTGGGAAATACCTGAAGATTTGGCAGTGGAGCCTTTGGAGGGGGAATTTGGGGTGGGATTTCACTTAGAATCTATAGTATACCATAGAGCCTGCCCTCCGAATCTGCCAGTTTATCAAGGGGAACTTATCCCTGTTGCCCAGAAATCACTTGTAATTTCAGGACAATGCCAAGTCCCACCTGGAGGCTGGCAACCCTAGCTGTACCCTTCTACGTTTACTGAAGTTAATGGGCTGAGAAGGATGTTAAATCTGTTTAGGATTATAATGTTAAGCCACGGGAGCTCCGTGGCGCAGAGTGGTAAGCTGCAGTACTGCAGCCCAAGCTCTGCTCATGACTTGAATTCGATCCTGGTGGAAGCTGGGTTCAGGTAGCTGGCTCAAGGTTGACTCAGCCTTCCATCCTTCCGAGGTCGGTAAAATGAGTACCCAGTTTTCTGGGGGTAAAGTGTAGATGACTGGGGAAGGCAATGGCAAACCACCCTGTAACAAAAAGTCTGCCAAGAAAACATCGTAATGCAGCGTCCCACCATGGGTCAGTAATGACTCGGTGCTTGCACAGGGGACTACCTTTACCTTTTACCTATTGTGTGGTGGTGGTAGTGGTAGTGAGTGTCCTCAAGTCATAGCTGGCTTATGGTGACCCCTGGCGGGGTTTTCATGGCAAGAGACTAAGAGAGGCAGTTTCCCATTGCCTGACTCAGCAACCCTGGTCTTCACGGAGGTCTCCCATCCAATTATTAACCAAGGCTGATCCTGTTTAGTTTATAAGATCTGACAGGATCAGAATCACCTGCACTATCCAAGTCAGGTGCAAGTCCTACTGTAAACAGCTATATTAAAAGTATTGGTATGTATTCAGAAAACCAGCAGAGGCATCATAGATTCTTTATGGAATGTCCCAGAACAGGGCATCCATCTTCCCTCCAGCTCAGAAGACTCTTTTATTACCTATTACCTAGCTTAGACTGGTGTTTAGTTGTGGCCACTGCACAATCACACTTCATGCAAGAAGCAGAGCAACCTGGTACCAGTATCAATAGCCCCTTTTGACTGTGTTTGACAAACAACAGTTTCAGGCTCAAACAGACCACGTATGAGCTCCAAAGTGTTTTTCTCTTTTAAAGCTGCTATAGCGCAGGGCCCAGATTTGGACAGGGACCACATTATTGCAGGAAGGATAGTATTAAGCTTTCCCCAAGCCATTTTCCAACCCTGAAAACAGCTCTACAAAGTTGTTATTTATTCTTGAATGAAAATATGTACATTTACCCAAGTGGACCAAACAGCAGTTCTCTAGGGCTGTTTCAAGCTGGAAAAACAGCATGGTGGGGGAAAGCTTAAATCGTCTTCTCCCCTACAGTCCTGATTTGAATTATAGTCCTATTTGCCTTATATTTTAAAGCAAAAAACAGAGTATGGGTATTCCATATGTGGAACTTCCAAAGTTGTGTCTGCTTTGACCTTGTAGATGCTAGATATCTGAAGGGCTGCCTCCTCTTCTATGTCTAGCTATCGGCCTCGAGATCCTTGGGAGATGTTCTTCTTAAGATCTCATCTGTGCAGTATCAAAAGGAAGATAAGAAAGCATTTTAAGTGGAAACTCCCAGGTAGTGGGAAAATCTCCCTTTGGAA
Source organism: Eublepharis macularius (assembly GCF_028583425.1). Taxonomy (NCBI): domain Eukaryota; kingdom Metazoa; phylum Chordata; class Lepidosauria; order Squamata; family Eublepharidae; genus Eublepharis; species Eublepharis macularius. The sequence goes on from NC_072798.1 coordinate 24,572,279, forward strand.
GGCCGTGTGCCTGAGCCTGGCTTTAGTCAAGCAGCCAGGCTTTGAGTATTCAGTGATGAGGAAAAGGTAGTTTTCCTGCTCTTTCAAAGCGCAACTAAGAAGTACCTTGAGCTAGACAAAGTTCACAGGTGTCAGCATCAATGCACTATGAGAGGATAGTAAGTAGAACTTTACAGTGTTTATGACACCGGAAGGCACTTATCAACAAACAAAGCTCCTCTCGGTTTTATTGGAGTTCATCAGTGCCAAGCCACAATGTTCTCTCACTTAATTATTCTTTACAGAACTGACATCTGTGGCCTTGGGACACTACTGTAAATATTCAAACTTAACCCAAGCTGTACATCCTGTCCATGCCCTGGAGCACCCATGTAGGGGCGAGGTGGGGGCGAAGGGGAGGAAGGAAACCCTTTGGGTAGAAGCCTTTACCCCTCCATGCCTGAAAATGCCAGCTGGCCTCCACATCTGCCCCAAGCCCTTGCTAGAAATTATACACCCTCTCCAATTCCCAACCTTTCATTTACAACAACACGTAATTGTTGTTTTTCCTCCCCTCTGGGAAAACTGGGACTTGGGAATCTGTGCTTTTGCATACAGAAAATATCCATGGCTACATTTAATACAGGGACACTATTTCCTTAGCTCTCAAAATTCATTCTAGTGTTGTGGGGAAAATATGACCCATTTCTTAGCTAGCAGACAACTGAGGCTTGGAATGCCGGATAGTTTTCTGTGGAGTCTCACAGGAAACTTCAGACCTTGCATTCAACGACACAGACAAAAAACAATGCAACAAATCCTATGCCTTTTGTGACCATTTTGTTATTTTAGTTGTTCAAAAAGGCCAAGCACTCTATTCCTGCCTTTTTACCAGCAGCCGGACGCTGCAGGAAAACTTGCCCTCACCACACAGATGAGTTGTGGGGAAAGTTGCATCTGTGAAATTTCTGTCAGATTGCTGTAAGGGCACAGGATAAGGACTTTAAAATATATGTTTCATAACACACATAAAGAAACCATTGAACTTCATTACTGTGACCTTCATATTTCAAGAATGTTGCTAGGCAACAAATGCCAGATAGTCACTCCGCACACACATGACTCAGATACAACCTGAAAGAAAGTGTTTGTTTGGGCCATGAGAACTACAAAAACAGATTATATCCTCATCTTACCTCAGGCATCCTGTTGCATTGTAGAAAATATCAGGGTCTGGTACAACGCCTGATTTTTTGGGATAGTCTCTGTCTGGCCAGCCTGAGTAAGGGATGAGAACAGTTTCGGTCAAAGGCTGCAGGGCCTCTCGGATCAATATATTCTTCAGCTGGTCATTGGAGGACAGGTTCCATAACAAACCTTCAAGGAATAAAGAGATTAGAATGACAGAATGGCCTCTTGGTTTACAAGGTTTTAGCCAATAATCGATGAAATTATTAATCAAGTTCATTGAGCTTTTAGTCATGAACCTAACAATGCGACTCAAAATGGAGTTATGCCTTTCTAAGTCCACAGAAGTCAACGAGTTTCAAGGGGTGTAACTCTTTTCGTGGTAGCACTGTAATTCTAAGAATATTCTATATTCCAAATGTTTCTTTCTCCTTCAATCAGGATCCAGGACAAAGCATTTTTTTTTTACTTAGAACTCCACCTTTTCTGTAGAAGGATTTCTGTGACTATATAGCAAACAGATAATAGCTGTAGATTCCCTTGAGAGTGCATTATAGGGTTGTCAGCCCCGGGATCCCCCACTTCCAGCTGGCGTTTCCCACCATACACTCAAGAGTGGTTGCAGGAGAAAAATAAAATTTTAAAAATTGTCACTGCTTACTGGTGCGATGTCACTTCCAGGTAAACCCAGAAGCGATATCATATCTCTCTAGGAAGTGGCTGAAATTCTATGATAAAACTATACTGTTTTTGGTGATTCCTAGAGAGGACTGGTGTTTTTCCTCAGAAGTGATGTAATTCCTCTCTAGGAACTGCTGGAAACTCTATGGCTTTTACCACAGAGATCCAGCAAATTCCTAGAGGTGTCATATTACTACATGGTTTACGTGGAAATGACATTGCACCATCAATTGACAGCCATCCCCCTTATGTCCCTGTCCCCCAGTCTCCTACTCACTGCCAGGCTGGCCTGGCAATCCTGCTGCATCATAAAGTCTGCCACTATTGGCCCACTAGATAGTTCTCATTCCATGCCTGGTCCTATGCTAGCAGGCTGTGCTTCTTATCCATTTAAAGTTTGAGAATAGGTTGAGATTGTTTCAGCACCAAGATCTCTGATCATTTGCTTTACCACTGCAATGAATATTAGCATTGAATGCCTTAACAGGATTGCCCCCCCCTCCCTCCAGGTGCGAATTACTGTATCACCAACTTGGGAAGGCTTCACCTGTTGTATTTTTTGTCACACAAAATATCCAAGGCAAGGAAATGGTCTTCAATTTATTGTACTCCCCCATTGTTCCCATCATACAATATTTCTGGGTCCACAGATAGACTACCAGACTCAGGAGTGGCTTAAAATCACTTAGACATGAACAGCAACTAAAACATCTTGTGCAACAATCTCTAACACCTGGTGTAGAGCAAACTAAGTTCACATGATCATATGGCATGTCCTCAATTGCCTAATATTGTTAAAACATGAGCAAATGTCTCTAAATTATAAATTCCATCACTACACAGAGGATAGTCACCATGAAAGCCAGAACAAATGAAAATCACTAAAAGTGTGCCCTTAGGCACGGGCATTTTCTCACTGAGAAGTTCCATCAAATACAGAATTTGAATTTTATATTGGAAAAGACAATTGTGGAGTGACAAGTGAGTTCTATCCTCATTGACAGACACATCGCTAGCGCTGTGAGAAAAGTTTCTTCCCCATTTTATCAAGCATTGACTTGAAAATCTGACTCTGCTTAATTCTCAAAAACTTCCCCCCAAATAACCTGACACTTTAATTGGAGTGATTAACAGAGTGTTGGAGAGAAAGACACTTGCTGCAAATTTAGAGACATGAGCAAGTTAAAAATCAAGAGATTAACTGTGATGCTTTATTATATATTTTTTGGAAGGAGATATTGTATCATTTGGCATTATATCATATGCACAATGCCCTTCCTTACAAAGAGAACGATTGTTTCCACAGTTAACTGCTCTGAATTCCAAGACACATCCTTAGTCTAATACAGAAGGTATTTAAATTTTGGAACAAAACTCCTTATGGCCCTTGGCTCACAGATAACCATCTTTTCATTATATGTAGATACAGTAGCTGCACTGTCATGTTACACACAGCAGTAGTGGGAAGATCGGTATTTCTAATTTTGGCATTACTGCCTCACCTGGATATTATGATCACAGAAATGGAACATCTTTGCCAAAACAAGTAAGAGGAATATGCCCATCTTAGCACCTGCTATAAAATCTGGGGGCAGGGCATGGGAAAATGAGATTTAAATTGCTACAGAACCACAACATTGTTAATGCTTAAAGAATGAATATGTCTGGAGTTGCCAACTTTTTTTCTAGCAGGTGTCTTGTGTCTTTTAAATAGCCGCCTGGCTTGCAGAAATTTAGTACTTTGTTTGTTATGTTAATTCCATGCCAGGAAAGTTTCAGCCACGTATCAGGTAGCTGTTTAAAGGCAGGGAAGCCCTGCCATGGAAGAAATTGGCAACTATAAATGAGACGAACATAGTTAAACATCTACATGTAGAAAACTACTATGGAGAAACTTGCGAATGATGAGGTATATGCTACATAATGATGAGACCAAATATTTTGTAAGGCCAAACTTGGAGAGAAAACCTCATATTATAGTCAACTTGGTTCAAATCTCACTCACTTGATTGCCTTACTAAAGTTCGTAACTTTTTAACCTGATTTTACACCTTTGCTGTGAATGCAGCTGGCTGTGTTAAGAGGTGCAAGTGAAACTTTTCAAAGCGTGTGCGCACATACACACACACTAACACTAACAACAACAACAACATTCAATTTATATACCGCCCTTCAGGACAACTTAACCCCCACTCAGAGCTGTTTACAAAGTATGTCATTATTATCCCCACAACAATCACCCTGTGAGGTGGGTGGGGCTGAGAGAGCTAGAAGCTGTGATTGACCCAAGGTCACCCAGCTGGCTTCAAGTGGAGGAGTGAGGAATCAATCCCAGTTCTCCAGATTTGAGTCCCGCACTCTTAACCATTACACCAAACTCTCTCTCTCTCTCTCTCTCTCTCTCTCTCACACACACACACACACACACAGAGAGAGAGAGAGAGAGAGAGAGAGAGAGAGAGAGAGATGCTACTGCTAGCTAGGGTTGCCAACAGGCCTTGGAAAAACATCCTAGCCCTTTAATAAAAGTTTACAGTGAGGAAATGGACAGCAGAAGCCTGCTTAGCATGGAGATAAAGAACATCCCATAAATCTCTCTTCAAGCAACAGAACTTTTTTTCTCCAAACAGTTGGCAACCCGACCACCAACTAATTTTCTTTAATTCAAGCTGCTGAAGTATGCAGCCCCACCGATAGAATGTGCCTTAAGTGCTAAAGTGCTAAAGAATATTATCAACAATAAATATTATCATACAGACAAAAGGGACAATTGGATTAGACAATCAGCCCCTGTTTATTATGGTCCATGAATTAAAGACCATTAACAGATGCTGGGAGAACTGGGTGCTTGAATGTAGCTCTCTTTCCACTTTTGTGACTTTCCACAGTAGATTTAGTACAAGAGAGGTGTGGCTCCCTTTCATATTTATGTTTCCTTTCATGAAAGGCCTGCCTGTCTGTTCTATAATCCTGCTGCAGAAAGAATGTTCTTCCATTGCTTAGCTATATGTTGTATGAGACAAGATCATGAAGTTAGACACTCCCTGAAGGCTTGGTAAACTCAACACTGAAAGCTTGTTTTGGCTGCCTCCGCTTTGCTGTGTTCTGTTGCTACAGAGCTCACTACGTAATAAAGAACGCTTCAGCTCCTATCAGTTCAGGCATCTTCCAAGTGCCTTCCCCACCCCCAAAGCATTTGCTGCTAATGGAATGGGAAACTCAATCAGTTCTTACCCAGCAAGCTACAACCTGATGTCTTTTCTGCATGACCTTGAGAAAAACTGCTCAAGCTTCATCAGATATACAAGAGAAAGCTATTTCCTCTTTTTCTGTATTTGAAAACAGTTGCCCTTGGGCTACACAACTGTTCTCATTTTAAAAAAAAATAATCAAAATTCTGTGACCAAAACCACTTACCCGAATGTGATCGGTTATACTGAACAAATTTGTACGCATTTGCTTATTTGAATGTATTCCTCTGCTAGTTATGGGAAAGAGCTACACAGAGCATAGAAATGTCACCTCTTGACCATCCAATACTCTGTGCTGCTGCTCCTCTCTCTATTGCTTGAGCATAGCCAAAACATGTCATTTTAACAGCCTTAGCAGCAGCTCCTAATGAAATCAGTGTCCAAGAGAGGCAGCAGAATACGTCAGGAATATCTTTTGCTTCCTGCTCTTAGAAATGTCTGACTTCTGGTTGCAATCTGAAAACTCTACTTTGAGTTGCCAGACTGCAGTCCAGAGATGTTGTATTTCTATTAAAGAAGCTATATGAGTTGATGGAGCTGTGGTTTCTCCTTGAAACACAGATGCTCCCCAAATTATTTTTCATCTTTTCATAAGTTAGTTTCTAGAGTGGACACCTTGCAGCTAAAGCATCAGACATGGATCTTTGTATTAACTCATCTGAAGCATGTGGCAAGGTATCCACTGCTCTTTTGTCTGGAGTAAAAATGTCAAGCCCCTTTAATAGAAGCTAGATGCGGTGTTGTTTACCAGGTGATGTTACATACCTCCATGACATGAAAGCCTTCAGCTGCTCATTTCCACACACAAAGCTTCTCTATTAAAGGGTTAGGACATTTTTCTCTAGGTCAATTGGCAACCCTTCTCTTCTGGCCCATACCCTGCTTCCTCTTTCACAGCAATGGTTTTCCCAGGGGTGCCTTAACTCCTGATTCAGCGAGACACTTAAAGGCCGGCAATGTGGCAACCCTATGGTTACCCTTGCACAATCATGCCTGGTTGCATGTTCAGGGGATCTGCAAACAGAAGGAGGGCTGGTCCACACAACAGAAAAACAAGATTTTCATTTCTCTGTATTCAGCAGGCAAATCAGAGGATGAAGCAAGTCATTAGACAGTAAACATTTTGTGACAGGATCCCAGGGTCCACAGCTTGCATCGCTTTGATAGAGGATAATAACTCATCACCACGGCAAACAAGAGACAGATTCTCTCTCTTGGGTTGGGTTCCCAGTTTGGTGATGAAAAACAGAGAGGATAACCATGGAATAAACCATCCTGGCATCTTGATAAGGGAAACAAACCTTAGCCCTTTGAAACCCTGGGTGGCCAGAACTAAACAACTGAACCACAGGGCTGCAACCCAATCTAACTAGAAGCCTAAACGTGTTTATGTCTTTTAGGTCAGGAAGAGCAAACTGTTATTTTCTGTTCACAACCAGGACGAGTTTCATTCTATTTTTTTTTTAAAAAAACAAGCTTCTAGAATGCACAGTTGCTTATAAAGCACTAAAAAAAAGAGGCCCGTCCTCCCACCCACTTTTCCCAGAGATGCTGTTGACATCATTAAAGAAAACCCCAAGTACCTAGAATGCCAGAGAGGAGCTTCTCGGAGGAGTTATATCTGGTGCTGCCAGACTCCAACATTCCTAAAGAGTGACATATTTTCTGCATGATCTGTAGAGGTGTTACCAGAAGTTTATGTTATCAACCTCTGATAGAGTTCCCCCCCCCCCCCGGTTTGCCTAATTTACAGTGATCAGTCTGGAGTGGGGCTGTCATCATTCCAGGCAGAGAAAGATTCTGGCTTGAGCTTTTTCAGAGCCAAACTCCTCCTCCTCTGTTTATCTTTACTGCATTGCAATTCTACCACATATGACACCACTAGGTTAGGTATGAGAAGAAGCTTCTCTGGAACCTGGTAGCCCTCATGCAAGGCTGTACAGAAAAAGGTAAGACTGTACCCAATGTGGCATTATGCTATCCTATCTTAACTTTAAAAAAAAAGCCACTTAAAGAAATATATGCAAGCCTGATCTTGTCAGATCTCAGAAGTGAAGCAGAGTTGGCCTTGGTTAGTAATTGGATGGGAGACCTCCAATGAAGACCAGGGGTTGCAGAGGCAGGCAATGGCAAACCACCTCTGAATGTCTCTTACCTTGAAAAACCCAGCAGGGGTCGCCATAAGTCAGCTATGACTTGATGGTACCACTACCACCATAGAAATATATATATTATTTCGGTTGGATTCACTTAGCATCACCCAATTTCCCTCTTTACTGCAGCCCTTGCTCCCCAAGGCTTTTGGCCATGCGGGTTCTATGGTCCTCAGCACAGCCTCTTTGTTAGTCAAAAGGGGGCCGTTTTCACACGTCTTACCAGCTTCGGTATGTCGTGCAAAGCTCCCGCAAGGACAGCACCTTCCTGGCGTGATTTTGCATGAGAACCAGGAAGACGTTGTCCTTGTGGGAGCTTTGCGCGATGTACCGGAGCTGGTAAGACATGTGAAAATGGCTGGGATCATCTGTTTCCTTTTCATTAGTGGAAAAAGCTGACTGGATCCAACTCTTTGCACCCCCATAATATTTAAATTCCTTTTTTCCTATACAATAAGCAGGACTGAGTGGTAGATCTCTTTTTGTACTGCATCATTTCCAGCTTAAGGTGAAGGATGTGTATTGTTGCATATAAAAATACACCATGTTTGGTAGCAGGTATTCATGCAAATTTCCTACTTTTTTCTCCTCCAGAAAGAACAACCTCCCAGCATACTGACGCAGTGCTGTCCAGGAAAAGCTTTAATGCTTTATTCTGCTGATTATATAAAGTGGCCCTCAATCTTGAAACTAGTTTGAATTATGAACTCTATCAATTTGCTTCTACTTCACCCTCACCTTCTCAACCAACTAAGTGATCTATTTTGTGAAAGATTAATGAGAAAAATTCTGCACTTTTGTCTTTATTAATAACGAATTATTAAGTTTGCAGCCATGGAGCTGTAACACATTTCTCAGGCAGTGCCCAGTGCCCGCCCTGCAATATTCTCCAGGAATATAAACCATTCTTTGAAGCATTGTGGCCTACGCAGTATTGTGTTCTCTCTATCTTGTGCTAGAAAAGAACTGCAGATAGAAAATCTACAAAATTAGGGATGGAGGTGAATTGAACGACAAAGCAAAGTATTTTTACCATGTTAAACTATGGCTACCTAATGGTGATTCTGTCCTCTGAATTGGTCTATATAATTCCCATATTTCCACTGGTGGGGGAGATGTTTATAATTTCTGTTAATATAGCCTTCTTGGTAATCCAAGCTCACACACTGCTAATAGTGAAGTACCTTTTGATTACTTCATTATTACTTTTATCCAATAATCTCATTCTGTCTTCCTGTCAACAGCAGCCCATACATGGGCTTTCTCTGTGGTGGCCCCCACCTTGTGGAACGGCCTGCCTGAGGAGGTCAGGAGAGCTACCACTCTTCTTGCTTTCCACAAATGATGCAAAACCAAATTATTCAAAAAGGCTTTTTACTCAGGAGAACGGTATTGTAGGGAGGGGGTCTCAGATGCTTTGCTAATGCATTAGGGACCATAGACTTCACCACTATGTTGCCTTACGTATTATATTGCTCTAAATATGTGCTCCTATATGCTACTAGTGCTTCATGTTTTCTAATGTCAATCCTAGAATTGATTATGTTCTCTTTCAGCAATTCTTCAACTCTGTATTGGATCCTTGCTAATGCTATGTCTTTGTAAAATCCTATGACATTTATACTGTATGGAAATATCCTTGATACTGATTGTTCTAATCTCACACCATGTAATTCACCTTGAATCTCATTAGAAAGGCAGACTATAAATGACATAAGCAAACAAACAAACAAACAAACAAAATATTCTCTGCCAAATCTGCAGAAATTTCTAAGCCCAGAACTTCTCCTTGAATCCCCTTCTGAATTTATGTTTGTGTCAACACTTCCACCCTAGCAAAGAATCTGTTACGTCACATGATAGAACACTTAGGGCCAATCATCACTGGTGTTTTGCCCGTTGCTTAGGGATGCCAAATCCCTGGTGCCAGATCCCCTGCCCCCACTTTTCGACCTCCAATTCTTTTTACCTGGCCCGCAGTGAGGTGGGGTGAGGAAGGAGTGGGGAGGCAGGCTGGGAGCCACTGGGACATATGGCAAAATAGTGTGTGCACTGTGGAGACCCAGATGATGCACTTTTGGTTGAAAACCAGAATCTATGGGGTCTCAGCAGAGACCAAATTGGCCCCAAACTATGTCTTCACTAATGTCCAAATAATGGACATTATTTCCATTTTGGTCTCAGCAGAGACCAAATTGGCCCCAAACTATGTCTTCACTAATGTCCAAATAATGGACATTATTTCCATTTTTCAACTGGAAGTGATGTCATCAAGGTATCCAGAGTGCATATGAACATGAGAAATATGGATCAGGCCCTTGCACATGTTGGTGACTCCTCCTGTCCCCCACTTTTGAGGTAAGGGGGGCTGGCCACCTTACAGGTACCACAGAATCAGATTTGAGCCAGATCAAAACATAAACATGAGAATGGCTGATCTGTTCTGATATCACAGGAGGTCTTGACTGACAGATGTCTGCCTTCCAATGGCTTAATTGCTCTGATGTCATAAAGGACAAGGCTGTCTTGGGCTAAGTCAGTGAATGCTGAGGAGAATAGCAGAAACTAGGATTCTAAAGTCTGTGTGCAGCTTTTTCAGTCATCAGCCTAAACACATCAGCTTAAACACATTCTCTTGGAAATGATTGGTTTTAACAGAAGTTCAGGTTAGTGATGTTGCAGCATAAGCAGGGTATCACCTAAACTCCATGGGCATTCAAGCAGCATCTGTTGAGTACAAGTCCATTGAGTGTTTTTGGAGCTATCCAATGAGAGAGACAACATGTGTTGCACGTGGTATGAAATGCTGCCCTCTTAAAAATGCAAAAATATTGGAGAAGGGTATAAGCAGAGCACCATGCAGTAAAAACCAGGACAACCATCACAAAAAGGTCTCTGAAGGAAGCATTCCAATGCATCTATTTTTTTAATTACCTGTAATTTGCTTTTTCGTCTCCACATCTTCCGTTTGCTGCAATAACCTCAATAAAATTGAGATCCCTTTATGCTCTGACACTTCCAGTTTGTTGTCATTGTCTTCATAGACAAGGTTCCTCAATGCACCACAGGCTGCCCTCTGAATCTCCTCATTTTGCACATTCAAAACTTCCAGGAGCTTGGGAATACCCTGCAGCAAGTAGACCTGTTGGGGAAAAGAGGCTGATGGTTAAACTAAGCAAAATATTCTGCAGAGATAGCAAATTCGGAGGCACAGATAAGCCTGTTGAGGAGTCTAACGTTTGGAAGTCAGTAGGAATGTCAGTTGTTAAGTCAGGATGGAGACGCTTCAACTCAAGAGGTTATCAGGGCATCGAGCAAAGTCAGTCTCCTTAAGTAGGCAAAGCGTGCAGTTCAGTTTAAAAAAAATCAGAATGAGAAATAAGGAAGAAGCAAAATATTTTACACTATAGGAAGGCACCATATGAGATGCTTTAAACCAGACTCGCATAATGGAATTTTAATTCTCTGGTAGACAAACCTATCCTTGTATAACTAAGAGGCATGCCTGAAAACATGGAAATGTGATCTCCTAGCAGTGGCAAGGAGCTTTGCAGAAGAATGAACAATTTAACTGGCAGTCGCAAAGAACAGGCAAAGGTGAAATGCAACAAAAACTCCTCTTACCCTTCCAGTGTTTATGAGGCAGTCTGAATGCCAGCTTTTGCTTTCACTCCGATATGCGGCTTACTCATTCCCTTATCCTTTTAAATCCTTAGATTCTGGCAGATAGATTTGCCTCTCCTACTCAAGAGAACTGATGTACACTAAAGATATTTTCAAACATCCACTGCTGTGTCCAAGGTCTATGTGCTATCCTAGCTATGTCACCCCCAACACACACAGATAGTATGCCTTTGGTCCACCAACAGTGCTATCCTCTTTTCTGAGAGTAAGCCCCACTGAGTAAATTTGGGTGCAATTCTGAGTAGACCTGAGTAGGATTTTCTGATCTTCAAATCAGGGGGTGAAAGAAGCTACTGGCAAACAGACTTCAGTCCAGGATCAGCTAAAATCAGAAGACATTCAAAGCTGAGCTCCTTAAAAAATTACAGTCATAAAAGTAATGACATTTACTGAACCATAATTTATCACCTTTCACAGATGGAAAGAGAGATGCTTGAAACATGCTTTTTCTCACACCGTGATGACTTTGGGGGGGGTCTCCCTTCATCTACACTGTTGAAGACCGTTCACTGCTTGGCTTTAGGCAATGTTTTGTAACAGCTTATTAGTTTTAAAAACATGATGCTTCTTTTAGTTCTCTGCTAATATGTTGTGTGCTGTTCAAAATGGGTCTTGGTAGCGGGCAGTGTGAGAAATGACAGACTGTTTACTGCAGGGTGCCTTAATGTCCATCTGTCTAAACTCAGATGTATATACAAAAAAAAATGCATGCATTGCCTCCCACTCAGAGATTGAACTTCTAGAAACCTTAGAGTGCCAGTATGAAGTGTGATCGTGAGCTAACAAAATGCTAATGATCCATCTTTCCAAAAGACCAATGAACAGGTGAAATAAAGACAGAGCTTCTCCTGGATCCAGATTGGTCTGGGGCCTGCCTCTGGTAAACATGGACCGTTGGAGCATAGGCTTAATCAAAGGGCAAAGGAAGGCAAGGGGAACAATATACACAATATAAGGAGCACACAATCAAAATACAGTGGCAGCACCAGGAAGGTACTGAGTACCAAACACCCATGTCGGGAGGCACCAATGCCAGCCCCCCCCCCAGATGGCAGTTGTTTGGGGACAGCAGCGGTAGCAGAAGTGATACTTCAGGAAGACTTAGGGGTCTGGCCCTTTAACAACCTTACTGCCACCTGGCTGGGCCAGGACGTAGCTGCTGGGCGCTGTAACTCCTGACTTGCCTTCCAGCTGATTGGCGGGCTGGAGGTCTGTGGGAGTGAATGGTGCCTCAGCAGGGCAGGGAGCAGGACTGGGACTGGGAGATGGTTCCTCTAGGCACCAGGGAATTTGTCCCATCCCCAGTCCTGAAGGCCTGCCATCAGGATGGGTTTGGAGGAACTTGTAGGGCATGCGCAGCCTAAGAGAGGGCCGTTAAAAGGGAGGGGGAGCACAGCCAGCCTATGAAAAAGGGGAGGCCACTCCTGAAGCCAAAAGGAGGAAGGCTGGAGACTAGGGTGGCTACTTAACCCCTTCCCTCTCAATTCTGAACCCCCTTCCCAACAACCCTTTTGAGTTCCAATGCAGACTGTCTTAAAATATGCATTGCCCTAGATAAAGTACCAGTTTTCAGTCATAAGACCACTGCTATATCAAATTTATGCCAGTGCGGTACACGTGCACAAGTAAAATGGTGCTGGAACCTTTAATAATGCACATCTTTCAGCCCTCACGGCACGCAGTGTGCTTGGACTGCAATCTTTATGGCAAGTTTGTACCAAACTACATGTTAGAAAGACTGGAGGAAAATCTGGAAAGTAGATGACAACCTTGTATGGATGCTCCCCCCCAAAAAACAGAGTTCCAGTCTGGAAGTACGGCAGACTAAAACCTCTGTGTGGTAGCAGCAAGAACAATTAGTCTTAAATGAATGGTTTTGTATCATGTACAGACACAGACATCCTGGCTTAATCCTAACTTTTCCCTTAGTGTTGTTCTTACCACAATACAGGCTGTGATGTCAGCTGAATCTCCACGAGGGAAAGAACAATAGTGATAAAAACAGAATTTGTCAGGGCAAACCAAGATGCGAACCAGCCAGATCCTGATTTCACAAACCACATATAGGTAAAATAAAAGCAAAGCTGTGTGTGTTGTCTGAACTATATGACAGAAGGATATATATATGTGAAGGACATAAACAAGCATAACAAAATAAAATGGGTTCTATGTTGTAGTCTGGCATTAGGGTTGCCAACTCTCTTGGGAAATTCCGGGAGATGTAGGGGTGGAGCTTAGGGAGAGTGGCATTTGAGGAGTGGAGGGAACTAGGCAGGGATGTGATTCCATGGAATCCACCCTCCAAAGCTGCCATTTTCTCCAGAAGAACTGGTATCGGTAGTCTGGAGATCAGTTGTAACTCCAGGACAACACCAGTCCCCACCTGGAGGTTGGCAACTACAGCTGGCATTGGAGCCATTGAAGGTTGGTTTCAGGTCAGAAAAGGTGAATGGCTTCTGTAGGATTGGGAATCTATTTTTGAGTTCTAGCAGCAATAAGTAGAAGCCCTTTATAACTCCAGATGGCTTAAGTGAACTTCTGTGTGCGTACTGAAATGGTGAACCAGACCTTTGTTTAGAAGTAACACAGAGCGAGTGGGCGAACACAGCAGAACCTTTTCAGATTAGGACAAAGCGTTCCCAGCAAAGGTGCTGATAAAGAAAAGGACAAGAATTTTGTTTGGGAGGGCTTATTTTGAGATCGCTCAACAGTTCACCATGGTCAGCAGTTTCCCCCCTCCTCTTGAGCAACATCCTAATCAGCTGAGATATGGAGGTAGCTTATGTTCCGTTATATTCTATAGATATTTGACATTGTTGTCTAAATAGCTTTAAGCCCTTGCGTAAACAGCTTCATAACACTTTTTCACAGCTGGACTAAATATAGAACTGGGACAGACAGAACTGTGGGACTGGAAGGTGCCTCAAAGATAGTCCAGTCTAAATGTCTCCAAGGACATATTCTCTCAGTTATCCTTTCTAAATCTACTGAAGTTGACCAGTTTAGAAGGGTGCTACTCTGTTTAGGATTGTACTGTAAGACTTTGATTTAACTGGACTCTCTCTCTCTTTCTCTCTCTCTGTACATACGTGTATTAGAAAACAGGTATTGCCCTTCCCCAGTCATCAGCATCTTGCTCAGATATATACAGTAGGCAAAATCTTTTCTGAAAGTTCATGTAACTTATTTAATTTTTATCCCATTCTTACAAAGAACTCATTGCAGAACATCTCCATTATACCTTCATCACAACTCTGCTTGCATGCAATGGATTTCACCTGTCAAGTATAGGGAAGAATATATTTGGAAGGGACATGGGGAGATTCATCGGGAGGGCTTTAAACTGACATCACAGGGAACGTAGACAATGGGCATAGGAATTTCAGGGAAGAAGGAGAGCAAATGGCAGAGGCATACTTGGGAAGGCCAGGTCAAAGAGGGTCTTCCAGTGGCTTCCGGTGCCTGTATACCACTGCCCAAAGCTTGGGCAATATGAAGGAGGAACTTGATCTACTAATGCAGATGGAAAGATATGACTTAGAAGGCATTACAGAGACTTGGTGGGATGATTCTCATGACTGGAATACAGTAGTGGAGGGGAATGAGTTATTCAAGAGGAACAGGAAATGACATAGAGAATGTGGAGTGGTGCTGTATATGAGGAAATTGCTTGATTGTCAGGAAATACTGGCAGAGGAGAGTGACAGCCCAGCGGAAAATGTCTGGGTGAAGACAAGCAGTATTGTGGTTGAGATCTGTTACAGACCACCTGACCAAGGAGATGAGGTAGATTCTGTCCTCTGTGAGCAGCTTAATAGGGTATCCAAGAAACATGATCTTGTATTTATGGGAGACTTTAACTAGTCTGATGTGTGCTCGGAGACAACCTCTGCTACGTGTCCAGGGTCACGCATCTGTCTGATCTGCCTGGCCAATAAATTCCTTCTCAAATGGTAGAGGAAACGACAAGGGGTCATCCACACTGGAATTGATATTAATCAACAAGGAAGAGTTGGTTGATGTAGTTAAGGTGCTGGGAACCTTAGGGAGAAGTGATCACATCCCCTTAGAATCCTTTTTGCTGTGGGGTACCAAGGGAGTTCGTAGCTAAACACACAAGTTAAATTTTAGTAGGGCAAACTTAAATAAACATAGCGATATGATGAGTTATTCCATGGACAAGAATGCTGGAAGAGAAAGGAGTAAGTGAAGGGTGGACTTTCCTAAAAGAAGAGCTCTCGCAGGCTCAAGCGATTACCATTCCAGCAAGATGGAAATGCAGGAGAGGATCTAAGAAGCCAACGTGGATGAACAGAGAACTCTGTGATGAGCTAAGGAAGAAAAAGGAGATGTTCAAGAAATTGAGGGAAGGAAATACATCTAAAGAAGAGTATCTAGGGGTAGCTAGGCACTGTAGGGCAGCTGTCAGAGAAGCCAAAGCTTAGAATGAGCTGAGACTGGCCAGAGGGGCTCGCCATAACAAGAAAGATGTGCTTCAGATACGTGAGGAGCAAACGGAAGGTAAAGGGGGTGATACCCTCATTGCTGGGTGAAAATGGAGAAACTTTGACAGAGGCTCAATGCCTATTTTGCCTCAGTTTTTTTTCCCTGAAGGAGAGAACAGGCCCATTTAGAGATGGTAGAAGGCAAGGCATGGATTCGGGGCTGCTGGTTGATGTGGGCAAAGAAGTTGTTGAGAAGCACCTTGATGCGCTGGATGTGTACAAATCACCTGGACCAGGTGGGATGCACCAGAGCGTGCCTAAAGAACTTTTGAAAGAGCCTGCAGACCCTTTGTCAATCATCTTCCAGGCCTCGTGGAGGAGGGCTGATGCCATCCCAATCTTCAAAAAAGGGAAAAAAGATGCTCCTGGGAACTACAGGCCAGTCAGCCTGACCTCAGTCCCAGGGAAGATACAGAAGCAGATATAAAAGGTGTCAGTCTGCATGCATCTGACGGACAACATGGTGATACAGGGAAGTCAGCACAGATTTGCCCCAACAGTTCCTACCAGACCAACCTAATTTCCTTCTATGACCGCGTGACAGGTTTACTGGATCGCGGGGATGCTGTCGATGTAGTCTATCTGGATTTTAGTAAAGCTTTTGACAAGGTTCTTCATGACATTCTGATGGGTAAACTGGAGGACTGTGGATTGGCCTCTAAGATGGTTAGACAACTAGGGAACTGGCTGGATAAACACACCCAAAGAGTAGTTGTCAATGGTATCACCTTTGATTGGAGGGAGGTAGTGCCACATGGCTTGGTTCCGGGTCCACTGTTTTTCCATATTTTTATAAATGAACTGGACGAGGGTGTGAAGGGATTACTCATTAAATCTGAGCAGTTGGTGTGATGCAGCAAAAAAGGCAAATGCAATCTTGGGGTGTATCAACAAAGGCATCACATCCAAATAACAGGAGGCCACTGTCCCACTATATACTGTGTCGGTCAGTCCCCAACTGAAATATTGTGTGCAGTTCTGGAGGCCTCATTTAAAAAAGGATGCGGACGAATTGGAACGGGTGCAGAGGAGAGCAACCAGGATGATCAGGGGCCTGGAGACGGAGCCCTACGAGGAGAGACTGAGGGGCTTGGGAATGTTCAGTTTGGAGAAGAGGAGGCTGAGGGGGAAAATGATTGCTCTCTTTAAGTATTTAAAAGGCTGTTACTTTGGGGAGGGAAGGGAGCTGTTCCGGCTGGCAACAGAGGATAGGACTCCAAACAATGGCTTCAAACTACAGGAGGGAAGGTACCAGCTGGACATTAGAAAAAACTTCTTCATGTTAAGAGTAATCCAACACAGTGGAATTGGCTGCCTAGAGATGTGGTGGGTTCCTTTTTATTGGCAGTTTTCAAGGAGTGATTGGACAAATACTTGTCAGGGATGCTTTAGGCTGTTCTTGCATTAGGCAGGGGATTGGACTAGATGGTCTGTAAGATCTCTTCCAACTTCTATGAACACTTTGAGGTTGTTCGCATAGAGAGATAGTGATTAGGGATTGAAAACCAACTTTCCCTGGTCCGTATCCAATATTCCATCCCCTCCCCTTCAGCTCTCTAACCTCAGCAAAGGTAGTAGACATTATAAACACAAAGAATATAATGCAAAGATTTATTTTAGCTACACAAGCAACGAGTGTAATACTTCTCATAACAGAGTATCCCCTGAAAGTCCAGTAATAGGTTACTTGCTACTCACTTTCCTCCTGGCCTCTGCTCTCTGGAAGCTCTCGTGCTGTATAAAAATTATTGCTGCAAGGACTCGAGGGGGTGAGAACTGTTCAGTTTGCAGTATATGTACGGCACGCTCCAAAGTCATCTCCTCTTCTGGACTCCTGGGTGATTAAACATAAAAACTTAGTAAATCAAGACTGAGAACGTGCACAACTGAGCCAATGGCTGTCAGTCTGTAAATAACTCAGTTACCTTGAATAACAAACAAAAGAGTCTGGTGGCACCTTAGAGACAAACAGATTTATTGCAGCATAAGGTTTTGTAGCCTAGAACTAATTAATCAGATGCTTAACGTGTTAAACTCAGTTGACAGATTTCTCTCTCTCACACACACTCTCTCTCTCTCACACACACACAAATACAGAGGAAAAATAGTGGGGTCAAGAGAGCATGAAAGCAGATAAGTTGGTCTGGGACTGGATTTCTTTCCTATCACGGGTGTTAAATTAGCATAACAAAGCCTGGACGATTGTGGTATGACTAATAAGTCCCGTTAGTCACCATTTTCTGATCTGGAATTTGTTCTGATCTTTCCTGTGATATCGTCCGTTCTGCGCTGTGGGCATGTGTGGGCAACTCGGACTGAGATCATGGCAGGCAGGAGGAGGGGGCTTCAGCCTTCCCTTTGTGCAGTTTTCTCAACTTGAAATGCCACTACTTGCCCCATTGGTGGATCCACATACACTGACGGGGTACATTGAGGCACTTCCTAGGACCTGCTTCCAGTCAAGAAAACAGCACAGGGTGGGAATGACTGACCCCTCTGCCCCGCCATGAAATAGGTTCCCAATCCAAATCATGCTTTTTCTCAGGTTCAAATTTTAATGTTATTCTTGTTAAACATTTTTACAAAAGAAACCCTTCTTCTTACATATGTTGGGGGCTTGCTTAACCTCCTGATTTGGCCAAAGGTTTGGTGGTCAGCAATTTTTATCCCTGGTACATTCCTGCCATCATCCCCAGGAAAGAGGGGACACAGGAAGGTGACCCCCAGGGAGGTGTCATAATTGAGCAGAAGACTGAAAAGGACAAAAGAAACCTTCACACCCAGAGACCTTAAACTTCTGAATACCAGTGCTAGGAGGCAACATCAAGGAAAGGTCCTTCTGCCTCATTGGTTTGCCCTCCAAAAGAAATTGGTTGAAAACTGCGTGGATGAGGATGCAGGACTATGAGGATCACAGTCCGATCCGAGATAGCTCCTCTTACACCTGTGCTTACGAGTTCTTGGTGCTTTATTGTACAAGGTGCTCATAACAACTCACAGCATGCTCTTATGTGTTGACAATAATGGCATGTGGCTAAATACTTACCCCAGTTGAGACCTGCTGGCGGCTACCCTTTCTTGCTCTAAGAGACCACTTCCTGCTGCAGCTGCCATCGCTGCTGTCATTGCCACTCTCTTCCCGCCCGTCTCAGCAGTGGCGCTGGTGACTGAAGCTGGTTGAGAAGCCTCCCTTGTACTCTGCGACCTGAAGGTACTCTGATGCCAGCTGGACCTCATCGACTGCCTGTTCTGAGATCCCATTTGGGAAGTCATGGGTGACCTGACTTGTCCCACAGCAGCATCAGAAGTCTGGTAACTCTCTTTATCTAACAGGTTGGTCATACTCCGACTGCTCCTGATTTGCTGATACAGCGGCACTCCTGGGCTCATAGGGACACCATCAACCCCCGTGTCGTTGACAGGCGCCACATAGAAATGCCTTTGAATGGTGCTCCCTCTATTTAAAATGCTGTGGCTGCCGTAGCCCCCAGCCTCAGAGCGAGCGTATCTCGGTGGCATGATACCGGCTCTCCTGCTTTCACCGTGCCTTAGAGTTAGACCTCTGTTGTACTGAAGGTCGTTCTGCAGATAAGCCAACTTGTCAGGGCCATCAGGAGAAACCTCTAATCTCTTCAGGGGCTGTCTTTGAGTCCTCTCTTCCATGGACTTGTATGAACTGTACTGCATGCTTCGAGGACCCCAGCCATTTTCATAACTAATTGGGGAGCTTTTCTGTAAAAAAAAAAAATCCCAAAAAGAACACCAGTCAACAGGAAGGTTATAACACGGAGGTAAACTTAAATAACAACAACTCAATTCTTTACACAGAAATCAGACCATGAAGTGGTTCCATTGAATGTCACCACAGCTATCTTCTTCCTTCTCAGGTTGCAGCAGTGCCTATCTGTCAATCCTCTTTATGCATCCTATGTCACAACCAGAAAACTCACTACAAAAGAAGGGTTGCCTGCTCCAGGTTGGGAAATTCCTGCAGATTGTGGGAGTGGAGCCTGGAAAGGGACCTCAGCAGGGTCTAGTGCCTTTGAGTCCATCCTCCAAAGCAGCCATTTTCTCTATGGCCTGTAATTCTAGGAGATCTCCAGCCACCTCCTGGAGGCTGGCAACACCACAACAAGGTGAGAATAACATTGGCGCATTCAGTGATCCACATGCAAGACAAAAGCCCATTTACACCAAAATCAAAGCGGGGGCACTGCAGAGGCAACAGCATGCACACCAGTGTAAATGGGGGTACTAGTGGCTGTCAGGAATGAGGGAATTCCCTGCCCTTGGAGACTGAAAGTCAGAGAAGGGATCACACAGGACGAGAGATGTTTTTTATGATGTCTTGGATCTCACCTAGATTTTGACGGGTGCAAGGACGAGGGTGATTTTCACTGATCCTCCCTCCTGCAGGAGACCTCTAATCCCCTCAATCTATTCCTGGGGGCTCTCTGCCCCCCAGGAGCAGCATTTTGGAATGTCTTTTGGGCTGCCATGGGAGGAGGAATCAGTAGCAAACATTCTCTTTTCTCGCGCCTGCGGAAAAGTAGGCAGGATCCAAGCTGATATGCAGAGCACAGCTTTGAACCGAATGGAACCTAAAGGGGGGCACAGGAGCTGCAACGCTGGTTAGACACGTTCCTTCTTCCCCAGGCAGGCAGCACTTTGCACTTTTTCCCAGCATAGCCTTACAGCAAGAGCCAGCTAAGCAGGTTTATGCATCTGTGTGCTAGCTGCAGGGTTTTCCTCAAGCATTTGAGTATCCTGAATAGGGGCTGGAGTCTTTATCCTCCTAGCATACCAGGCCCTGCTCTGGGCGCATCACATTTTCTCCCTTCTTTCTGAGATCTGTGCCTTTGTACAGCCACCTTCCCTTTTCTGAACCTTGCATCAACTGCATTTTTATTTTGCCGCTCCATGTTGTCCTTTCTCCATTTTACTCTCACAAACCCAGTAAAGCACCTTAGATTCAGGGGGAAAGCCTGATTCGCAGCTCATTTATACTGATTAACATCTGGAGGGGATTAGCTAGGGTTGTGCTGCCTTGCCTCCCCCGCCCCCCGTCTCCATGCATACTTGCTACATGAACCCTCAGGCACGTAGGCTCATGTACATGCTATGTGGGACCTTTCATTTGCCGGACCGCACATGGCAGATCTATTATGGACAATGGGCATGAGTATGACACAGTGATGGTGCTGTTCTTTGTGATTCATCAGTTTTAATGCTTGTATTTATGCTATTTTAATATTGTTTATTGTATCTTAGACTATTTTTAAGTATTGGTTATTTTATATCTTGTGTTGTAAAATGCCTTGAGAGCTAAACATGCTAGAGAAGTGGTGTAGAAATCATACAGACGAACAAATAAATAAATATTAGTTCATACATATGGATACGTGTGTAGGTGGTACCAGGGCTTTTTTCTGGGAATTGAGGTGGTGGAACTCAGTGGGTTGCCCTCGTAGAAAATGGTCACATGGCTGGTGGCCCCGCCCCCTGATCTCCAGACAAAGGGGAGTTTAGATTGCCCTCCGAGCTGCTGTGCAGAGGACAATCTAAACTCCCCTCTGTCTGGAGATCAGTGGGCGGGGCCACCGGCCATGTGACCATTTTCAAGAGGTGCCGGAACTCCATTCCACCGCATTCCAGCTGAAAAAAAGCCCTGGGTGGTGCACTTGAATGAATGATTAGGGGCAGGACTAGCAGACTAGTTCCATCCCCAATCCTCCAAGGAGCTCCAAGGTTGGCACAAATGTTCCTGTTTGGTAGAGTTAGGCTGAGCACCATAGTGAGCAGGGATTTGAAGCCTAGTCCACCACACCACACTGGCACCTCTGCACAGACCATTTCAGACACAAGTGTCCGATAGAAGGCCAGAATGTGACTAGTTCCCACAAGGTTGGGTTTCTTTACAAAGCAGCCATGCCACTTGCAAGGTATTTGTTTCCTTAAACAACCTTGTCCTAGGTTCTCCTCAGTAATTTTT
This sequence comes from Eublepharis macularius, assembly GCF_028583425.1. Lineage (NCBI taxonomy): Eukaryota > Metazoa > Chordata > Lepidosauria > Squamata > Eublepharidae > Eublepharis > Eublepharis macularius. The sequence goes on from NC_072798.1 coordinate 24,593,712, forward strand.
ACGTGTTTCCCATCCTAACACTTTCCCCGAATACCTGCACATTGCTGTAGTCGAGCATTAGAGTTACCTGAATAATTTTCTGCGGCATGAAAACACAAAGGGGCATTATTAGGCAGGTGCAAGGTACTCCATTGATAGTGAAGAAAGGGGCAAGACAAAGCAAGTAATTAGATAAATTCAGACGCTGTAATTAAGATCTGGCATGTACTTAACTTCAACCAAACAAGGTTTCAGTCTACAGAGCCCACAATGTGTCTAATGACTATAAACAAAGGCAGAATTCCTCTCGGCTCATGTAAAATCAAAAGCTCCAGTGTCTGAAACAAGGATTAAGTTCCTTCCTGGCACAGATGTTATATGTAACAGTGGCTAGCTCTTTTGAACAACTTTCATTTCTGATTGGAATTGTGTTATAATGTAATACAATGATTACTTTTGTTCAGGGAGTCATAACACTGCACTGTATATGGCCATCAAACTCACATTATAACAAAAACCCAGAAGACATTTTCAGAATGGAACTCCAAATGAGTTTTTTTCTTTAAAAAACAAACAAAACAAATGAAAACCGTTTCATTGGCCTGAAGAATGAAAAAGAATGAGGGAAACAAGGGACCAGTGAAAGCCATTTATTTCTTTGTTGCCTTGGTCTGAAGTTTCCAGCCTCTTTTTCCTTCTTCCGTCTTCCCCCCTTCCTTCCCTTACTATACTGTGGGCAGGGCTACTGGTTATGACACTGGGATCAGGTAGGTGATGGATAAGTGGTAGAATTTCTTTGTACTCTTGCCAATTCAGACCTCCCCTCCAATACGTCTAAGGCAACACACTTTGTGCAGACTGTGGAATGTAATCTTCAGAGGACCTACTGAATGTCTAACTGGCACTCTGAGGACTACATTCCCCAGGGCACATAGAGGTGCAGTGCCTCAGATGTGTCAGAAATTGCATCCTATAGTGAGGTGGTACATGAAGAGCAGGGCTTTTTTTCTGGGAAAGGAGATAGTGGAACTCAGTGACGGAACTCAGGACCACACAACGATGTCGCTTTGGGTCAGCTGGAACAAGGGGGGAGTTTTTTAAAGTTTAAATCGCCCTTGGCGAAAATGGTCACATGGCTGATGGCCCCGCCCCCTGATCTCCAGACAGAGGGGAGTTTAGATTGCCCTCCACACCGCTGTGCGGAGGGCAATCTAAACTCCCCTCTGTCTGTAGATCAGGGGGCAGGGCCACTGGCCATGTGACCATTTTCAAGAGGTGCCGGAACTCCGTTCCACCGCATTCCTGCTGAAAAAAAGCCGTGATGAAGAGAGAGATTCTCCCAGTTGCTGATTAACTGGTTGACTGGCAACCTTCCATGGCATGGCATGCAGCAGCAGCCCAGGAAGAAGTGCAGGAGGAGGGTCGGAGAGAAGAAAAGGGGAGGAGCTGAAGATGCTTCCCTTTAAAACAAAAGAGAATGAATTGCATTGAAACTTAGATGAGTGAAATTTCTGACAATGAAACTCCCTTTAAATATATTTAAGCTCTTCATTTGAACTCTCTCTCTGTTTGCATGTGTGCATTCCTTTAGCATTCCTCACCTGATGCGACTGATAATACAAAGTTCTAACAGAAGGTCGTGAAGCAAAGTCCGTTTCAACTGTATCTAGATTATGCACGTATTCTGGAACACTAGCGGTCCGATGCAGACTCCCTGTACAAAAGTCACAAGAAACACAATTATGCACAAGTTTTAATTAAACAAAACAGAGACATTCAAACCATTGATTTACAGAATGGAGAGAGTAGACATTCAAGATAACCTTGCCATTGAGGTCACCACTTCTCTGTAGAAGGAAGGCTTTTGGGATTAATATAGCACAAAGGTTGTAAAGCATTTCACTTTTAAGTGGAACTGAAAAAACAAGGGTCCTGCATCAAGAAAACAGCAACTTTGGGAAACAAATTTCTAGAGTGTACTATCTCAAACTTTTGATAATTGTGGTGCACTTTTTTCTGGATGAGAATTGAAACACACTTCACCCCACAGAGTGTACAAGAACTCTCTGAATTACTTAATATATTGTGCCTCCTTGCCCAATATAAGAAGGGTTTACCCAGAACAATGATTCATGCAGAAAGTCAGATTTTAAATCTTTTAATGATTTTCTAGCTGCATGCTGTCAGTTCTCTGGGATTCACAGTCTGAGAACTGCTTATCTAATTAATTTATTTCTGTACCACTTGATAGCACAAGGTTCTCAAGAACAAACTTGTCCAAGAGCTTTATTTAAAATGCTTTAAATAAATACTAAGTGCAAATAGCAAAGCACCCCCCCTCGCAAGAAAAAAATCAGAAGGAGGTGCTGATTGGTGTAGGAATACTACTAATATAGAATCAAGAAAGCCTTCTCCAAACTACTGATAAGCTTTGCAGAAGCCATTATAAAGAAAATACCTATCAAGAAAAATCTTTTCTGTTACAAGCTTCAATTATGATGATGATTGGAAAGGTTCTGTATCAGTTTCATTATCTCCCCACTCTCTGCCAGCTCCCTCTTGGTCTGAACTCAGCTTGACTTCTCTGAACAGCCAGAATAATGAATAACATTAGTTTTCCTATAATGTTCATTACAACTGCAATGACAAAATAATGCACTCTCCTAATTGTATGTGTATTTAAGTATGACAAAAAGCCAACGGAAGAGAGGAATGATGTGGATGTAGCTATGTTGCAAAGAGGCAAATGTAAGGACACTGAAAGAAGATGGAAAGAGGCAGAATTCAGGAGACAGAACTGTACGAACTATGTTGCTCAATTTTTGTTTTGTGTTATTAGTTCATATATAATACAAAAGGGGGGCCTGAAAAGGCTCAATGGAGTGGAAATCATTCCCTGGGTTTTCTGTCCTGTTCTGTTTCTCCCTCTCCAGCTATCTTCTTGCTTGTCCTTGCCCTATTTTCCTTCTCTCCTCCTCTGTTAAGTCTTTCTGGGTTGGAAAAGCCAACCCTTGCAATGGTTGACACCCTGAGAGATCTCACAAGGTATTCTCATAAAATTTTCGCTGTGACGGAATTCCATGTTTAGATATCACACGTGCACCTTTCCCCACTATTTTATTTATTTTTCTGCAAGCCATGGGTCCTGGAAATAATAATTATGGTAACAGACTGAGAACATACACGGAGCTTCTTTCAGAGCTCAACTAGCCAGGCTTGAGAAATTGTGACTGGGATTCCCTGCTTTTTTAAAGCTTAAAGCCACTCCAGCAGGGTGTGTGTGTGTGTTTGTATACTGGAACCACAGCAGTGAGGGAAGGGGACTTTACTTTCCCTGAGGCTGGGCTCCCAACATGAAACACTCCCCGCAAAGATACTCTGACCGGGACAGCCCAGTTGAGTCTGATCTCGTCAGATCTCAGAAGCTAAGCAAGGTTGGCCTCGGTTAGGAATTGGATGGGAGATCTCCAAGGAAGACCAGGGTTGCAGAGGCAGGCAATGACAACCTACCTCTGTTATGTAAGTTTGTAAATTTCATATGTAAATTTGACTTAGTCAGACTTGGATTGAATAAAGACTATGAAAGGTTATCTCATTATCAGAAGTAACTGATTTCATTATCAGAAGCAAACTGATCTGCATCTACTCCCCCCTCCCTTCACCACCTATATATATCTGGCCAGTTTCTTTATACCCTCCATGCATCTGATGAAGATAACTGTGATTCTTGAAAGCTTATGCTGCAGTAAAGTTGGTTAGTCTTAAAGGTGCTACTGGACTCTTTACTATTTTGCTACTACAAACTAACATGGCTAACTCCTCTGGATCTACCACCTCTGTTAGTATCTTGCTATGAAAACCCCACCAGTGGTTGCTGTAAGTTAGCCATGACTTGAGGGCGCTCTCCACCACTACCACCAAAAACAAAGATAATGATGATGATCAAGAAAATTGGTAATGTAGTTGTATTTATTAGTAAGGTGAGTAGTAATAAAAGCTGCAATGCTGAGAACAGTTTGCAGCACAAAAAATCCCAGAGAAGTCAGCATGACGTTCACTCGGATAGATGTACAGGAATGCAAGATTATATTAGACACAGGTGAGTTTTCTAAATTGAAGAAATTGTTGAGGCAGGAATACAATCACCCACATTCATGTAGCTGGCACAGTAGGGCTCTGCTTGTCTTGATAAACTGCTACTTCTCTGGCCATACTTCAGGCATCGATTCTCCCCTCCCCTTTCCCAGGCTTTAATCTTTCCGGAAGAAATCCGAGCAAACAATACTCCATTAATTCTTCCCCCCAACCCCTGGAAGAGGATGCCCACTTTAAAAGTCACCACGACATTCAAGAGATTAGGGAACCGTATGACACACCCTACGTGGGGGAAACTGAAGGTTAATGAAAATCCTCATCCATGCCTAGAAAATTAAGTAACTTTATATAAAAAGGAAAAGGCAGGGAGCACTTTTTAAAAATCACAGATGTTTGGGGAAGGTCAAGTTATTAGAGCTGTTGGTTTATCTCCTTGGTTACAATCTGATTTCAAGTCTAATTTTAAAATTCTCCCAGGCAGAATGCGGTCTCCGGCAAATCAGGTCCCCTGTTGATTAAAATGGATTACTTGTCTGTGTCATAAGAGATTGGGGAAGTAGGTGAACCCATAGAGCCGGGAGCAACTGCCCTAGATAGGAATGAAAGGGTTCAAGAGGTTACTTGGTTAAAAGATGACTTCAGAGGGTTGTAGAATCCCCCCCCCCCCATTACTTATTTCTAGGGTAACAGGCTGCCCAATTCTGCGGACAGCAATGACTTGATGGAACAGGCCAGCAGTAATACACAGTTAACTGACGGACTGCTAAGGAGGAGAAATGGGTCTGGATCATATGACATAAGCACTGCCATGTTGCACCGACATAAAGGCCTATCATTGCCTATAATCGCCAATGATGCCACTATACAGATGTGGATGGCTTTGTGCCAATGCCAGAGAAGACACCTACAGCTTCTAAAAAGGGAACAAGCAGAAATGCATCATACAACGCAAATCCTCCTTTCTTCTTCCATAAGAACAGCCCTGTTGGATTGGACCAGTGGTCCATCTAATCCAGCAGCCTGTTTTACACAATGGCTAACCAGATAGCCTCACAAGCATGGCACGGAGACCAAAGGCTCTACTTACTGTCACCCCCCCCCCCCGATATTCAGAGAGCTGCTGCCTCTGAACATGGAGGATCCATTGATGAACATGGCCTTCATGAACTGGCCTTCATGAATCCTATTTTTAAAACAACTAAACTAGTGGACATCCCCACACTACACAATGGTACGTTATTCCTAGTTGGCATTTTAGGGCTATGAGCTGCAAGATTAAATTGACTGGAGGCAAGCAGGGGCAGCAAATGCTGATTAATATTAAGCTTACTGTCACCACTCCTCCCTCCTGCCCCTTTCTATTTGCATTCAACTTACAACTGTGCCATGCAATGCGTTGTACACTTTCCTGTTTTCCCCCCCTGTTGCTGCAACGCTTTAGCAACTTCTGTGTTATACCACAGAGTCAGCTAAGTCTAGGGTTGCCAGGTCTGGGGCAGTCATCAGCAATAACATGATATCACTTCCAGGAGAAACCCAGAAGTGACATCATGCCCCTCTAGGAATCACCAGGAACTCTGTGGGAAAACCTGTTCCCAGCTACTGCCTGAACCCTGCCTGTCTCCTGAGTCATCAACAGGACCTGCAAGGCTCTGAAATTGTTGCTGGGGCACCTCTGGTCATGGCGTTGCCCTTGCTCCTTTTCCCAGAGCTCCCGGTTAAGCTGCCTGCCTTTGCTGTGCCAGAGAAGCAATTGTGCTAGACTACAGTAGCCAAACACAGAGAAGTCAAGTGGCACTTTAGAGACTTACAACATGTATTCTGGCATGAGCTTTCATTGAGCCACAGCTCACTTCTTCAGACACAATAACTGACTGCTCTCCAGCCATGTAGAATCAGCGGACATTCTGCATCAGCTTTCAAGATCCACAGTTTTGCTTATCCTGGGACTGTAAACTGGGCAGGCTGGTAAAGCCCTGTCAGCTTAATCACTGTAACGTTTTGCACACAAATAAGCTTGTGTGTATCAATGGAGGTTTTTAATGTTTGTTTACTGTGCAGGCCTTTGAGGAAAGAAGGAGAGGAGCTGGATGGGGGAGGGAAGTGCACTGTGTTTGGAAGTCCCAGAAAAGTTTTCAGTCAGTCTTTGTGTACATCACAGCAAGGTTATTCTGTCTAAGTCAGGCAAACTGTGCGGAAAGGCCTGATTAAGTCTATTTCTGAATGGCTGAGAGGAGTGTTTATTCTGTTAGAGAAGATGTGGGAAAAATTAGTCTTTGTGATGGGGTCTGAGAATATATAGCTATTTTTGAAACCACCATGCTTATGAACCTATTCTGAAACCAATACGCTTATTAGTATTCTGCAACCATCACGGAGATGTATAAATTCTACTTCTGAATAAGCAAAAAAGGATCCCTCCTTCTGCCTCACAGCCACCCCCACACGCTGACCATTGTGACAAACTGCCTTCTATAAAAAGCCTTCCTGTATTAACACTTACACAGAAGAGATCTAAGGAAAAAGCTTTCGGTGGCAGTGACACTGTTTTGGGAGGCACCAATATATAGGTCATACAAACAGAGCAACACAGGTGGTGTTAGCATTGGGGTTCAAACCTCAAAGGGAAGTTCTCAAAGAAAAAAGCTGGATAAAGTAGGGGTGTGCAATCTAGATCCGGGATTCAGGAAAAAAGATGGATTTTTTCAATCCAGCTAAATCTGGCTTTGCTGAATCAAATCAGAAAAGATGGGATCCAATCCAGGAACTTGGATCCAGACCTCTGGATAAATACAGGGAAATATGGGAAATGTGGACTCAGCCTATGGCTGGCTCCTTCCTGGGCATCTCCTGCTTTTTTCGAAGGGGAGAGTGAGTGGCCAATTCATGCAGGAGATCTCCTTGTCTACCTGGATTCTGTAAGCGACATTGGTTCAGTTGGGCTAAGTTGCTACAGTGTCTCTTGCTTCAGTTTGGTTTAGGTGGAATTCTCTGTTTTGACATGACTTTTTATTTTGATGTTGGTCCCCATGATCCTTTGGTTCTGGGCAGCTTCCATCCATTCCCTTGCTTCAGTTTGGTTCTGCTGGGCTTCCTCTTGCCAGTTTGGTGCAGGGGTTAAGAGCACGGGACTCTAATCTGGAGACCTGGGCTTAATTCCCCACTCCTCTGCTTGAAGCCAGCTGGGCGACCTTGGGTCAGTCACAGCTCTCTCAGAGCTCTCTCAGACCCACCCACCTCACAGGGTGATTGTTGTTGTGGGGATAATAGTGACATACGTTGTAAACCGCTCTGAGTGGGCATTAAGTTCTCCTGAAGGGCAGTATATAAATCGAATGTTGTTGTTGTTGTTATTTGGGAGTGTGCCTATGACCACTGGCTGCCTTGCCCCTGTGTGCTTCTGCTTGAGAGCCTGCTTGAAAATGTTTTCCCCATAGGAAACATTGGAGAGTGGCTGCAGGCATCTTCTTCAGCAGCACATAGGATTGGACCCCGAGGTCCAATCTCCCTGAAACTTTGGGACTTGTTATAGGATAGTCCGGAATAGGTTACCTGCAAATTCAGTGGCGTTTGCTTGAAAAACACCCCCTCATCCCTCTAAATAACCCCCAGATGGTTTTCCCCATAGGAAATACTGGCCGAATAAATCTGGGATTCTCTGAACTGTCTTAACTGGATCAGAGAACCCTGCTAGGATTTTAGGAAACCTGGATTTTTTGGGTATTCTTGACACCCAGATCTGGATTTCCAGAAAATTTGTGTGTGTGTGGTGGGGGGGGGGGTGCATGCCCCTAGAGAACACTCAAAGCTATGTCTGTGTGAAAATAAAAGAAGTGTTGGTTTAAGGTAACGTAAGGAGGAGCTGAATTAAAAATCCAAGGCAAGGTTTAAAATAAAAATGTTACAATCATTCTATCTGCAAAGCCGCATAAACTCAAGATCAGCAGGAAATATTAACATAACGGCAGCAGTTCTCAGCCAGGCTTTCCCATCATGTGAAGGGCTGTTCATCTTTGGCATTGTCGTGACTTGGCTGATAGGGCTAAATGAAGATTAATGGAAAATGAGGTTGATGTCTGTGATTCATCTTGGAACGCACCTGGAAGGGCTATGAAAGGGGAAAGCAGAACAGGAGTTTGAAGTTGAGTTGAAAGAGCCTACAAAGGGATTTCTGGAGCAAGATGCTGCTTTCGAAGACTGGTATTCAATCTACAGATGCCTATGTACTCGCTTCTCATCCCACAATACGTGCTCAACCAATTTTCATAAAACAGATTACACACACGACATCTTTGGAAGGACACTGGCTACCTTGCACTTCTCGCTGCTTGGGCAAGGTGAGTGCAGAACAGGATATGGGTGTTTCAACTTCTCAGCTTGTCCACTCAGGCCCAACAGACTCCAAACTTGCTGTTCTTCCCTTCACCCTTTGTCCACGTTTCTACTAGACCACACATGGGCTTGGAGACTCTCATTACCAGAAGAAAGAGCATTAACACCCCCCACATCCCCCTGTTTCTTTCCCTTTCCAGGGAGGGGCCATATTATCTCCATCACAACATCTGAGCCATCTTCACAGCTGCTAGTGGACTGAGGACACAGATATTCTCTACGTCTTCTGCTAGGCATCCCACCAAACGAAAGGCCCTCCACTCACTCCCTAGGTGTCACTCTGTCAGCTATTTTGCTAATACTACTAATACTATTCCATGCCTCTGTCCTTGAATCAAGAAGATCAGGGTATTAGATATGCACTAATTCTAATTAAATTTCACCGTGTATGCTAAACAACAGCAAATATTCCCACCTTGAGGACCCTATTTGAGTGTAAAAGTGGCACATAAATATTTTAAATAAGTAAATAAATAAATCAGAAAGCTTTATATTGGAAGATTTTAAAAAAAATTTAACGTTACTGTTTTATCGAATCTCTTGCGATATCATGAGTCAACTGCGTGGACAGCATTTGCAAATAAATAAACATTTGCCATTTTAAAGAAAAAACTGTAAATCAAAGCATGGAGGCAGGACAAACAGAACAGACATTATACTAAATAAACATAATTGTTTTAACTTTGAAAATAACTTCTTCAAAACACCGGCATCTCTTGATGAGTCTGAAGGCAAATAAATGTCTAGCTATAGATCTAAAGCAGCTCAGGTCTAGCAAAATCTCTCTCATATAGTTTGCAAAGCAGCCGAGGGGTTGCAAGACTTCGGATTTAATTTAGCCTCTGTGATTACACAATATTTATTTTGGTAATCTTGGCTTGCAGAAGGAGTGAGTGGTTGAGCAAACTATTCTGCTTTCCACTGAGCAAGCTCAGCTCTCAGACAATTTCCTTTCATTGCTGATAAAACATCTAGGAAATTTCAAAGGAGGAGAAACCGATTAGAACAAAGGCAGATATTGGGGAGATTAGATTTCAAAGTGAGAAGATTGGCTTTAAAATTGGGTGTGCCCTCCCGTTCAAAGCCCGAGAGCTCTAAAGGTGCAAACACCACCATGCAGCATACTGAGCTTGCACAAATAAATTGCGACACCCGATGCAATTTTCCACTATAAAAGGATCTGAAGCAAATTAACTTTGGGAGTTGTCATTAATCTTTAGATTCCAAAGGATACAATTATCCATTCTTCACTCAATATAATTATTATGTTCTCAAGTGGATAGATCCGTTATTTCCTTTCAGTCATAAATGGCTGGGAAAAGCTCCTAAACAGCCTTCATTATCTCATTCTGTCACTTTAAGGTTTGTATCATAGCAATGATTCCTTCATACACTAATTCTACTATTTTATATTTCATTCTTAAGTTCTGTGAGTCTGTCATAATCTGTCCCAATTTATTTAGATGTCTTGCCTAGCAAGCATCGCTTATAGTAATCACATCCCCTAATGAACTCACAGTATAGCTAAAGGCCAAGGGTCATCAATGGGTGGCCTAAAAACCAGATCTGGCACTCAGTGGGCCTATTCAATGTCCTGAGAACAACAGGATGTGAAGAATGTATTCTATAGCACAGGGGTCTCCAACTTGCAACAAATGAACTACAGATAGATCACCAGCTGCTGCAAAGTAGCTCACAAATCCTGTAGAAAACCCACAAAAAATTGTGAAAAGATCTGCTCTAGGCTTTTTATTATTAACAAAATAGCTTTTCTTGCATAGGATTTTTCTTTGAGCTGCTTAGCTGATAGTTTCATTTCTTGTGCTTTTCCTAGTCCATATTTCTTGTTCTTGGACTTGGTAATATTCGGGGATGGGGGAATAAGCCTTTCCCCTTGTATCTCCACAACAAATACTTCGTTAAAAATAAAAGCTGGGAATTGAGAGAATCTGAGACACACATTGTTTTTTTTGTTGCAACAGTATAACAATAATTAGTTGCTGATTAAACAAAAAAGGTCCCTTCCGGACAAGGGGAGAAAATGGGAACATTAAGTATTAACATAGTCTGCAATCATGTGTAGCTTCTTGACAGAGGTGTGTGCAAAGAAATACACACTGTTCAGTCATTACGTGCAACACACACGACACATTTCTTCCATGGAAGCAGGGAACAGGGGCAGGGGAAATGGCTGCCATGTGGGCGGGTCCAGGAAAATCCGGCCCCTCCCCCACCCAAGCCACTCTGGCTTTGCTATGATTTCCCCCAAAACTTTGGAACAAGGTAGTTTTGGGAAAGAACAGAGAAATGCTGGGGAAATTTGAGAAAGAGCATGAAGGGGAGGGGGAGGGAACACTTCCCCATAGTATCAAACTCGTTATGGATTTCCATATGGAATGGACCAAAGATCCCTGGTTTTCATTGACTCTTTTCGCACTTACGGTTTAAACCGCCATTTATGAGCATTCGCCCCGATCGCAGTGGCTTCGGCATTGCACCTGTTCATTTCACACTGTCCACTGCAATTTCGATTTGGTGTCTGTGCTTCATTTCAAAACCTCGGTGCAATTTTGGGCTTTTGGGGCCTTGCAATTCACGTCACACTTTTTAAAAAAAGATTGAGCATGTGTAGTAACGTTGCAATGTTGGAACCCTTCCCCCCTTTTTGCTGATTGGGCTGTCCCCTGCCCACCGGAGAGGCAATTGGTGGCAGAGTTCTGGGGGAAAACATGTACCACTCTCATTTTTTAAAATCAAGCCAGGAAAGGGTTAAAATGCTGCCGATTAATCTCCTCCCAGGAAGCAGAGGCTTGTTTCCAAAGGGCTGTGCAAAATGCTTGGGTTTTTTCCTCCTCTTTAGCAAAGGCCGAATCCACACTACCGTTGTTCTCGTGGCAGTTTTTCGCTTCCGCAGCGCCATTCCTTCATCTGTTCACACGCATCGTCTCCGAAGCCGTCATTAATTCAGCATGGCGTCGCCACAGCCCATTGCACTTTCGCCGTGGGTTATCTTTTAACGAATAACTGCCCTCCGTTGAATTCCGAGCCTCTCTTGACCCGCTTCCCAATTAAGGAGTAATTCTCCGCCTTTGTCCCCACCCCTTTTTTTAAAAAATAAAAGAGTACCGTGTTGATATGGTGACATCTCATCATATTAATCTCATTTTAAAAAAGCGGGCAGACTTCAAATATCAGAGGAAAAATTTCATATGTTAATTCAATTTATATATTTGTGGGGGGGCATCCACATGATACTGAAATCATGGCTCATGTTACGCCCGACATGGACTGTGCCGACGAGTTAGGCACAGATGTCAATTTTCCAAAGGCAAAATGAAGCTCTGCTGTGGGATGCTGCTGTAGGTGATCGTGACTGCTCACCCATTCCCGGATGATTTCAACCAGCATGCAGGCTGTGATGTTCCGAGCGCTCATCGTAAGTGTCTCGGGTGATTTTTTAATATATATTATATTAATGGTGTCGTTGTACCATTGAACCAGGATGCTTACTCGTCGATATATCGTCAATTTGTCCTTTTTTTAAAAAAAAAAAACTGCGGGGCCATTCAGGTTTTTCCCGCCCCTTTACCCGTCTTTTTGAAAGGGGATGTGATCAACGGATTGCGCAGGAGAAGCGCTATTCAAAGGGTGATGTGGACAAACAAGCGAAGAATGCGCAATAACAGATGGAGCAATCATTGCACAAGAAAAGCGGGAGCTAAGGTAGTGTGGAATCGGCCAAAGTCTGAAACATGCCTGGGAGGGAGGGAAAAGCAGCCATTTAATCTTTTCCTGGCTTTTAAAGCCAGGAAGAAAGTGCAGGAACATTACAACGTTGCAACCCATTATTGTCTTTAAAAAAAAAAAAGAATGTGTGTGCATGCCCTAAGGGAGGAAGGAGAAAGCAGCTATTTAACACTTTCCTTGATTTTAAAGCCAGGAAGAAAGTGCAGGAACATTACAACGTTGCAACCCATTCTTGTCTTTAAAAAAAAAAAAGAATGTGTGTGCATGCCCTAAGGGAGGAAGGAGAAAGCAGCTATTTAACACTTTCCTTGATTTTAAGGCCAGGAAGAAAGTGCAGGAACATTACAACGTTGCAACCCATTCTTGTCTTTAAAAAAAAAAAAAGAATGTGTGTGCATACCCTAAGGGAGGAAGGAGAAAGCAGCTATTTAACACTTTCCTTGATTTTAAAGCTAGCAGGGAATTAGCAGCAAGCTTAGAAATCATTCCTGGCTTTTGAAAAAAAAAAAAAACCAGCATGCATACGGAAGGAAACCAACGAAGAAACAGCCTTATGACCCTCAGCTCGCTTTATTAAAAAAAATGGTGGACAAGGAGTTCAGAGAGCTGAGGAGGGTGGGAGTGGTTAATTCTGCACAAACCAATCAGCTCCCAGGGAAAAGGAGAGGGGGGGGAGAGAAGCAAAAAGGAGGCAAAAGTGTTCACATTAGCAAAATGCGGGCCAGCTGCCAGTCGGCAGCGAATTTAAAAAAACATCGGGGTATGTCCGCAGGGGGAAAAATCGGGGATACAGCGGACAAAAAGCGGGACTGCATCCCATGACTGCTTTTAAGTGTGAAAACCGTGCAAACATGGGATGTGGAACAGGTACAAACGCGCTCTAAAAACCGAGTGCGAAATGTACCATTGTTAATATACAAAGTGCAATCATAGATGTCCCAAGCTGTTATATATGTTAGATCTGTTAAAGACAACTAAATCCCAACATGACTAGCAGTGCAGTCCTAAGGACACTTTCTTGAGAGTAAGCCCCATTAAATCATGTGAGACTCACTGCTGTAGAGGCCTGTTTAAGATCACTTGCCAGTTTAAACATGAGCACGAAGCACTGCTTCTGAGAGCTACCACACCTCCCTCACACCACCTAGACACAACCCACACATCATATGAAAACAAGGTGCCTAATGCATAATGTGTTCACTTCTGTGGGCCCTCCGGAGGACTAGCTGAATATGGTGGCCTAGATGCCCCCTTCTTACTGGGCCAGAGCAGAAATAAAGGCCCACAAGGGCCCTCTTGTACTTCACCATAGAAAAGAAACAGCAGAGCAGTTTACAGTAGGCCTTTTATACATCCCGGAAGCCACAGAGAAAAGAAACTTGTCAGGTACAAAGTCCGTATTTATCTAAGAGACTTACTGATCATCACAATTCAGTTCCATGTAGGAAAGCACTTAACATAGTCCCACGTGATGATGGCACACCCACCTGTTTCATTATGTAGTAATATAATCTACAGCCATGTGTAGCTTCTTGACAGAGGTACGTGCAGAGAAATACACACTGTTCAGTCATTACGTGCCACACACACGACACATTTCTTCCATGGAAGCATCCTTTCAGAGAAAACATTTGTCTTCTCTGCAGAAGCCCCCAGTGAGGATGCAGATCCTGAATATTTCCTTTGCGTTCTTGCTTAAGGACATTATTTTTTCAAAAGTGCTGGTATCTCAGAAATGCAAAATGCCCCAAATACCAGAATAATTAGGTCAGCTAGAAGCAAAAAAATTCAACCCCCCCCCCATCTGTAAGCATAACCAAATCCAGGCCTGCCCCACCAGTCAACTGCAAATATTTATGACAGCATTTACTCCAATGCATGATTAGTTTTGTTTTTCCAGGTAAGACATTAAAAAAGAGGGGACTGTTTTACATTCACATGCAAGTTAGTTAATGCCAGTACTTTTTTTTTTGGTGCATAACGCTTTTTTGGGGGGAGTCGTCTTACATTCATGGCCACCTTTCTTTTGAGTAAACACGGTAAGTTAGAAATCTGCTGGAGCTTTCCCATTACTAGGTGTATTTCGATCAGTGTGTATATACAGGCATTGTTCCAGTCTGCCCTGCCAGCTCATTGGACAGCTACAGATAAAGAAGCATTTGCAGTGATCTTTGCCACACTGTCAGCAAACAAACAGCTAGGCACCATTCTCAGAAAAATCCGAGCCACTGTCTAACTACATCCAGAAGTCCTCTCTGTCTTTTAGAACTGAAAATCACTCATTGAAACCTGGATAGGCTGATCTGGACTATTTTTGTAAGGCGCACACCTATTCCATCATTTGCAGGATGACACGTACATGCAAATCCGCTGGAATATTTCTGAAGAGCGTTAATGATTCTTTATTAATCTAGGGCCATTTCCCCCTGAAAACATGTTGCCTTTGGCAGTTACGAGTTCATATGAAATTCATAGCCATTACATGTTGCGTGTGTGTGTGTGGGGGGAAGAATGCCCATCTTGGCAAATCCCAGAGGATGCCTCCCACTATGTGAAAACAAGGCCTTGCCAAATGCCTATATGGCATCACAAAAGAAGCAAACATGTAATCTACAGTGAGAGCGAGTGCCACGCATCGACCAATCTTCTCCACTGACTGCAACAGAATCAAAACCATGTAAAGGTAAAGGTGCAAGCACCGAGTCATTACTGACCCATGGGGGACATCGCACCACGATCCAATACACCAATTTTTAACATTCCAGCACATTAAAGAAAACAATTCAAGAAGTATTCTTAAACAGGCAACTATTATGTAGGAACCACCCCTTGGACTCTCCCATTTTCATCGACTGTGGCACGTGGCACCCCACAGGGAATTGGGGACAAAGAACCCATTTCATCCGTCATGCAGTACAGATGGGCCACCCATTTATCTATCAAGCACAGTACAACCTGGGCAATCAAAATCCAGAACACAATGTGATGGAAGGCAAGATGACCTGTACCAAGATATCACTGTGAAAACCATCCAAACCAGCAGTCCCCAGTGTGGTGTCTGCCAGTGAATTTCTTGGCATCCGTTTGCTTCCTCCCCCAAACATCTCTTCCCAAAGCACAGCAACTTCCCACTGGAGGAACCCAGGAGCCCAGGAGCTTTTGTGTCTTCAGGGAGCTCCCATTCAGAAAGAGCTGCCTCCATCATAAGAGGACGCTCGGCTTAGACCCTCCCAATGTAGTTATTGCCCCCGTTACTCCATGGCTCCCACTCCCTGTCCTCACATTTCCAAAAGTGCTCACAAGGCTTGACGATATTTGGGATCCCTGATTGAAATGTTACCTTGCACTACCCTTGCAATACTCCAAGCCAAAAACCACCACCTCTAAGTAACTCCCAAACAATTTATTCCATTCAATAAAAGAATGACCAATAGTGACAGAATGGTGACCTATACAGACAGACAGCGGGATAAGGAAGACATCCATTTAAGGAAAGGAGAGGCAGAGCCTAAACCTGTTGCATGCATTTTGACTCTCCCGATGAGTCAAGGGGCAGCGTATGTCATTCAGAGAATACCTGGTGAGAGGATTCAACTCCGAGTCACCAGCCTGGGGCGGGGGTGGGTGGGATTGTGTCATATCTAGGAATGAACACGTGCAAACAGCCTACAGCAAGTCCGTCAGCAAAACAGCCAACTTTAAGCAGCTGAATTCAAACTTCTCAATACGCAAAAGAATATAAATCTTCAGTGGATTGTTGGGGAATGAAATAGGGATGGTAGAGTGATTTTCTCATACACAAACAAAGATTCCTGAACAACAAACAACATGAAACAGGGACCGTTTTTTTCCACTGAAGTCTAAGGTCTATAGATAAACATAATTCATTCTTTCCCACGTAGCAGCATGCAAACTGCAGCGTGGACATAATCGTGTGGGCAGCAGGTTGGCTGTAGCACTCAAGGGCCACTTCTCACCTTGGAACAGGTGGAGGTTTATGTCCCCGTGGGCCCTTCCCATGCCACTGTGTGGTCACACCAGATCAACACGAAGAGCTTATGAAATAGTTACTTCTCATAACAGCATTGCCCCTTCTCAGGGCTGGGCAAAGATGTGGGGAGTAAGGAAGCTGTTTTTCTCTTCTGAATTGCCTCAATATCCTCCCATGAAATGGAGTTGGGGGAAGAAAGCAGCAACCATCTCAGATCTCCCATTTTGAAAAGTCACTTTCCCATAATGTGGTTCTGTTCTATCCAATTTTATTTTGCAAAGTGAGTATATAATGAGTGATGGGTAAATTTTATAAGACAAATTATAAATGCTGGTGGTGTTTGGGATTTTTAAAAAAGCCTGTCCCACAACAGATCAGAAGCATGGGATAGGAATGACATGATGAAATTTGCCTTGGATTTGAAGCTGGGCCACTCATAATCGAGTCCAACACTTCAGTCATCACACCACACTGGCTACCTTTGCAGAGATTAAAAAAATCCCACCCCCCTTGGGAAAGAAAAACAACAGTTGGAAAGAGGAAGCAACAGCCAGAGGATAAAGCTGAAAACAGAGAAGCGATTGGGAGGGGGGTAGGGGGAAAAAGGCCTGTGATCTAAAAGCAAGAAAATGCTCTTACCTAAAAACTATCTATGCAAGTACTGGAATAAGAGAGTAAAAAAAGAGAACACTTTTGAGTCCCGCTGATGTCAGTTGGAAAGAGTTTCAGGTAGGCAGTGGTGTGGGTCCGCAGTAGGACTGCAGGACTGGGGTCTAGTGGCGCCTTAGAGACGGACAAGATTTCCAGAGTCTGAGCTTTCGAGAATCAGAGCTCCCTTCTTCAGATACAGGGGAGAGTGGAGATCCCTGAGTTTGAAAGTACCCTGAAAATCGTGTTGCTTTGGAAGGTGCCACTAGACTCAAATCCACTGGGAACGACAAGCGGCGGCGTTCTGACATCTGGACTCGGGAGTCAAGTCTAGGGGAGTTCCGTGGGCCTTGCCCGTCGGAAATGCGTTTTGGATTACCCATCAAAGCAGGGGCGTTTCCTGTTATTGCCCACGGGCCAGAAAAGCGCTCCGCTCCGCTTCCGAAGCCTCCTGGCTGCGCAGGTGGGCCAGATGGCGGGCGGGGCCTTTCCTGCCTCCCGTTCGGAAGCGGGGCTCGAAGCGGGGTGCGCCGGCGCTCACTCACCGTTGCCCACGGCGGTCCTGCTCTTGCGCGCCAGGGTCTGCTGGACCTGCCGCTGGATGCGGAGCGACTTCTGCGCCTCGCCGCGCCCGCCCGACAGCTGCGCCGGCAGGGCCAGGCTGGAGCTGTCCAGCTCGCCCAGGATCTGCTGGCCCAGCACGGTGCGGATGTAGCCGCCCTCCGCGACGCCCAGCGTGGCTGCCATGGTCGCGGCGCGCCGGCTCTGCGCGGCTGGACGGCGGGGCCGGAGGGCTGCTGCAGCGGCGCGCCAAGCCTCGCCCCCTGGCCGCCCGGGGAGGCTCCTGCGGTCGCCGCGGACACGCCCTCCCCGCCGGGATCGGCCGGCCGCGCCCAGCCCCGAAGGCACGGCGGCTCCGCCCCAGGCGCTGGGCGCGGCTTCTTACCTGAGCGCGCCGGCGGCCGGCCTCGCCCCTGGCACTGCTGGGAGACGTTGGCCCGGTGATTTCGGAAGGGCTCCGAGGGAAGCCGAGCCGCTTCCCGGCCGCTCTTTTGGCGCCGTTTGGGGCGGGGAATATGGTCCTACGGAACTCCCGGCGACTAACAGGGCTGGAAAGCTTAGACCCCGAAAGTCTTGCTGGTCCTCGAGGCGCCACTGGCCTCGAATCTTGGGACGGGGCTGCAGGTCTATCATCCCTGTAGCTGGATCCCCCCTTGTAGGGCTGCCTGTCTCCAGGGGGTGGCTGGAGATCTCCCGAAATTACAACTGATCTCCAGGAAAGAGAGATCAGTTCCCCTAGAGAAAACGGCTGCTTTGAAGGGTGGATTTCACTATACTCTGCTAAGATCGGTCCCCTCTTAAGGCCCCACCCCCTAAATCTTCAGGAATTTCTCCTCCTGGAGCTGGCAACCATATGCCTTTGGGCACATTCTGCCCTCCCCGCCTTGGTTTAGAAGCAGGTCTGGAATGAAATATTTCCTGATCTGAAGCGCCTTCCCCTAATCCCTGCCGCTTCTCTCCGGCTGAGGACATTTTTCATCTGTTCTGGATTTAACAAGTTGTAGGGAGCTGGCGCTGGAAATAGTTGCCGCCAAGGCTGAACTCCCCTTACCCCGGGGCAGGGCTAAGCCAGGCCACTTCGTATGTCTTTGTACAAGATGTGTGTGTGGGGGGGGGGCGGGGAAGCGCCCTGTCACCTGGGGGATTTTTCTTGGGAAAATAGAGGCACTCTGCCCCTGGCACAGAGCCTGGTGTTGATCCTCCCCTGTCCTGCTGCTGCCAAGTCCTAAAGAATAATGAGGAAATGCACGGGCATTCCTAGCTGGGCAAAGATGCTGATGAGCCCACCACCCTGAAACGAATAGCTGCTTGCAGACAGGGATAAAAGAAACCAAGACTAGCACTTATAAGCACAGGTAAGAGAGCTAGTTTGGTGTAGTGGTTAAGAGCGCAGGACTCTAATCTGGAGATCTGGGTTTGATTCCCCACTCCTCCATTTGAAGCCAGCTGGGTGACCTTGGGCTAGTCACAGTTCTCAGGGGCTCTCTCAGCCCCTCCCACCTCACAGGGTGTTTTTTTGTGGGGATAATAATGAAATACATTGTAAAGTTGTCCTGAAGGGCAGTATATAAATCAAATGTTGTTATTGTTGTTATTATTTATTATTATTCTTTCTCCAATAAATTTAGAATGTTAAGCCACTGCGTTGACTCTTGGAAGCTCATCCCTTGGAAATCTAGTTGATCCTAAAGGTGCTATTGGACCGGATTCTTGCTCCTCCTGGCTGCAGCTCCCCAGCTGTATTGTGGGAATAATAACAACACTGATTTTGTTCACCACTCAGAGTGGGGCAGTAATCTGTCTAGAAGAGTGCTACATAAGCACTGCTGCTGCTGCTGTTGTTGTTGTTGTTATTGATTTTTAGCTTTGTCCAGCAGTTAAAGAGTGCTAAGTGCAATCCTTTGCAGAATAATTCTAGTTTAAGTGCATCAGTAGTGTCAGTGGGCTTATTTTGGATTAAATCTGCAGAGGATTGCACTGTGAAATGCCAACAGATCTAATCCCAACAATCTTTTTCATGCAGGTGTGGAAAGGCCCATATGGAAGTGTCAAGCCCTGCATCCTTCTATGATGAAGGCAGCTGTTTCCAGATGGGTGCCCCCTGCAGACCCAAAGGCAATACCTTTCGGGCTGTTCAGAAGTACCTCCTATTCCAGTTAAATGGAAGAAAACCAGGATTGCCCCTTTGCTTTGGGGAAGAAACAAATGGGCTCCAGGCAACACATCGGGGGGGGGGCACCCTAGAGGTCATAGGTACATTGGAGACCAGATCCCTGATTTAGTCCTTTAAAGATCACTTTGGATTCCAGTCTGCTTTTAGACCCAATTCAGTGCATCTGGAAAATGCGTGCAATGCAGAGTTCCTGTTAGCAATTTGGTCACCATAAAACTGACCTGACTAGTTGAGATTTTCCAAGATTTTCCAAGATAGTCCCACGTATTACACTAACATAGCCTGACTGTGACCAAAACCTGGATAACTGTGGCAAGATCATATGTAGCTGGTGTACCAACTAAATGTGGATAAAAGCATTCGGAGTTACAGATACCACTTGTGCACCCATAAGCAATGCCTAGGCGCAACAGCACTCTCCAAACTGCAAACTTGACGTTTCAAGGTGCTACCCCAATCCAGCATCAGTTGGCACGCTGGCACTGTAGTTCAGTAAACTACCCTTAGGCATTACTTTTGTCCTGTCTGCATCCAGCTTCAGTTTATTATTTCCCCATCTGTTCCTTTATTTATTTGTTTATTTATTTAAAAGATTTCTATGCCAAATTTCCACCCAAACAGAATCCCCAAGGTGGTGAACATTAAAACATCAAGACATTTAAGCAACATTTAAAATGTGAGAATATGTAAAATATTCAAACAATTCACTAAAACATATAAGCACACAAACAGACATAACAACATGACCAGGGAGAAGGGCCAATAACAATTAGTGGAGGGATGCAAAACTAAACAAAACAACAACAGTGTTCATCACATGGCAAGAGATGACAGATGAATCTTCCTAGGAAGGGAATCGCAAAGTCTGGTTGCCATGACTGAGAAGGTCCTTTCTCAGGTTGCCGTCCATCTGGCCTCTCCTCCTGGCGGCAAGAGCAGCTTAGGGCTGCCTTGCTTTGTGCCTGTTCTGGGTGGGGCCTTGCACCTCTGTGTTAAAAAACTACAAATCAATTAAAAATGGCATCAGCTGGTACAGGTACAAACCCATGCCAGATGTCATGTCTGGCTCCGCTGTTGGCGACCTGAGTTGGCTGAAGATGAAGCTCCTTTCTGCCTGCCGTGGGAGTGCCTATTGGCTTCCACTATACTCTCTAATGTTTGCTGTCTTTACAAATATAGAAACAAAAATGCACTCCAGTTTCCCAATAAAGTCTTCTCTGGAGGAAACTGACCCTCATATGGTTGTTCCTAGAGCTTCACACTGCTTGGGCAAGTGGGGATCCACCTAACAAACAATTCCAGAAAGTTTTGCTGTATGTTTGTGGATTTTTGTTTATTTTAGAAAACAATGTTGAAGTTGAGCTAGAAAAATGATATGATTCAGGGGAAAGAAAAAAAAGGAGGGGAAGTCATCTGCATAAGCAAAGTTCACAAATTCATATTCATTTCCCTCCTTACCGACCCCTTTTTATGAGTCTGGGATTGCTTTTTATTAAGTTCATATAAGTAAACAAAAGGACAACCTTGCAGTTGCATAGTTCCAAAACACCTCAGGACAGGGTAAATCCAAAAGATCAGCATTTATATATATTAAAAAAGGTACAAGCAGAACAGACACTCAGTTGCTAACTTGCTACCAGTATGGGACTTTAAAATTTTAAAGGAGGTGGTATAGTAAACATTTCTTATTAACATTTTTGCTTTATTTAATTAGCAGCTATACTGCAAGCATAACTTTCCTATGATAATACAGAAGTAGCATTTAGACATTGCAAAAAACCAACATGTTGTGCTCATCTACTTCTCCTATTCCTCTCTTTTCTTCTTGTATTACACACAGAATGAAACTGAGGCTTCCAGATTTGGAAACCCTGGAATGAAGTTCCAGATTACTGAGAGTGGAACCACAAGTGACAAAAGGCACAGGTTGGACACTTGTCAGCTTCCCTCAAGTTTTGATGGGAAATGTAGGCAGCTCGGCGGAATGTTGGACAAGTGACAGTTGAAAAGTCCATTGGACAGCAGTCGGAGAGTCAAGCTGCAAGACCAGGATGCCTACATTTCCCATCAAAACTTGAGGGAAGCTGACTAGTGTCCAATCTGTGCCTTTTGTCACTTGTAGTTCCGCTCTCAGATGCCTGAAGGCAGATGCCAGAGTGAATTGAACTTCATCTGTCCTCCTTTCACCCCACCAGTCCAGAATTCTAAACTGGGATTAAATGGAGGTTTAGAATCTCAGTCTGCACATGTGCAGGAGTGGTACCATTTGCCTACATGCCAATTCAGAAAAGGTTTGAATGCTGGAAATCTCTTGGGAGGTGTGTGTATGCATGGTGAATTTTTGGTGCATGGGTACAAAGGCTGGTGAAATTTGAATAAGGACAGATGAAAGGCATGCACATTTAATAGCTGGAAATCAATGGGTCATAAGAAATCTGAGGCCACCAGCATTTACATGACAGAGAGGTGTATTGAAAGAGCTAAAATACTTAACTGCAATGTACTAAAGTCATCTTTAAATTTTCAGAAGGTTCCCGGCCTTTCCTCTTTCTGTTTTATTCAGTGAATAGAATCCCCACAGTTATTCCCAAATTACCATTTGCTACTGATTTAACAAAGTTTCTCTTGTGTCCCTTGTTTTCAATACCAAAACTCCTTTAATGTACTTTCAGATCATTTTATAGCAGTGTTGGATCTGGGGAAATCCCCCTTTTCCAAGCGATAGAATCTCTTGGGTCTCCAGTCAGATTTCCAGAGCCCTGTGGGAAGCTCAGTGTTAAAGTGAGAGAGAATGTTGTAAGCAAAGCTATGCAGAATGTTCCATGCTCTTCACTTACATTATCTCTGAGATCCTTACAAGCTTCATCTGTAATTGCAAGTTTGCATTTTTAGCCCTGCATTGCAGAAGGGAGTTGAGGCACATAGAAACTCACATGGTTGAGGGCCCATTTTTTAAAAAATCAGTAGATCACAATAATGATATAACAATTTCTTGCCATGATTTACTATTATGTCTAAATCCCCATCTTTCATTGCTGCTAGAGGATTTAATTCATTTCATTTCCCTTTATATCTCCATAACAAAAGGGCAAGAGACTCTCCCTCCTTTAAAAAGCAGGCATTTAGTGGAACAAGTACAACATATGATTCAAAAGCCAGAATATAACTTCAAATACAAATCCTGAGTTGTAGCCCTTCAACTAACCAGAGTTAGAGAGCAGGCAGCATTCAGACATCACACTGGAGTTCAATCAAACCATGGTTTAGCATACTGTCATAATACAGGTTTCATGAGCTGTTCTCTCCAAATAAACTTTATGATTCATACTACAACTCACACACATTTAGCCATTTATACCAGGTCTCACATGACTGTGGAGGGGGTGGGGTAGTAATTTGGATTGGAACCATGGTTTGGGGCAGGAATTTTGAAATCTTTCCCTCAACTTTCATAGAAATTCACCTTCCTGGCTGTTATTATGGAATAAATATAAATGAGCATCTGTATTGTATCTGCCTTTTTTCTTTATCAGGGCTAATAGCAACTACAGGAAGCGATAGCTACTGAGAAAATAGTGCAAAAGGAAGATTTAAAAGTCATTCTCTCTCAGTACAATGGCCCAGATCTAAATAACTCCCTCCCCATGTCTGCTTTTTAAGGATAAAAAGTATGCAAGTTCCTTCCAGCAACATTTAGTTTGATGCTGGCCGGCCTTGGCTGTCTCTGTAAGAAGCTTCTCTGCTTTCAGCAGGAAAAGGAAAACCACAAGAAAAGTCCAGAGCGAGGACTTTGCCATCGATACTGAAATGTCCCCAGCTGAGTAAGCACATTGGCTTTCCTGGCTAGGTGTAATGGGCAACTTTTGTGGATAAGCTTTCCCTGGAATGTAATCTACAGCAATAGTGTCCTGTTCTCAGAAAAGTACTTTTCATGTTTCTCTAGGAATAATCTGGGGGAGAAGAGAGACATACGGAGCTTTGTCTGAACAGGTTTTAAAGAATCCAACATGATCTGTGCACATTTGAAAGAGAACCTGCAGCAGCAGCAGCAGCAGCATTTGCCTACATAAATAACAGCTCTCGGATAACACACTTTGCATGGGTGCTCTACAAGCAATAGAAACCCCTTGGGCTTGTATCCCTGCTTCTTGACCAAAGTCCCCATCGACCCAATTACTATAGTATAGAATACACAGTATTTATCTCAAAAGATGATTCCCTCATTATTCTCGTTGGATCTGATACATTTTCACCTGCTGCTGCTTCTTGATGTTTGATACTGTTTAGTCCTGGGATGTATATGGATATAGTAAAACTAAAGCAACCTCCAGCAAAAAAATAAAAAAAGCAAAAAAAGCCCCATTTTATTCTCTTCATTAAAAACAACATAGTCCGAAGGAGGAAAACGTCATTTGGATTCAGATATGAAAACACCTTTTTTAAAGTAACACATTCTACTGTTTTGTGGGGTAGGAAATCATTTTGATCCCCCCCGCCCCCCGGATCTCAGTGAGTCTCAGAGCAGAACCACAAGTGACGCCTGACACAGGTTGGACACTTGTCAGCTTCCCTCAAGTTTTGATGGGAAATGTAGGCAGCTTGGCGGAATGTTGGACAAGTGACAGCTGAAAAGTCCATTGGACAGCAGTCAGAGAGCCAAGCTGCGAGACCAGGATGCCTACATTTCCCATCAAAACTTGAGGGAAGCAGACAAGTGTCCAACCTGTGTCAGGCGTCACTTGTGGTTCCGCTCTAAGTGAGAAAGGCGGACTATAAATGACATAAAAATAAATAAATAAAATACTCATAATTGGACCATGGATACTCATACTCATATATTTTCCATACAGAGCACAAAACCCAGCTTTGGAGTAGCTGTTTCAGGTGGGGAAATGGCTTGTGGGAAAGGGTTAAAGAGTTCCCCCCACCATGCTGGTCTCCCCTTTGTACTCAGATTCCCAACTGCTCCATTCCATCAAAGAAAAAGGAAGTCTGATAAAACCTAACCACACCCTACAGAGAAGCAGCCCAAAAGTGGCTAAATTGTTAAAGTACATAAAGAAGTAGAAAGCTGTAGTGACACCCTGTGGCTAATCTGTGGAATAACATCTATTACCGGAATCCTGGATTTTAAAAAAATCTGTTACTTCATATAATAACGTTTTGGAGTAGGTGAAGTATCTGTGTGAAACACGGGGATAATGGATGCGAGGTATTTTGAACCCTCACAGTCTGGTCACAATTAAAATCATGGGATGCTAAAACACTTTCCTGGCCAGATTGTTTAAATTTGATTAAAAGCTTTATATTTCCAAAACTATTGTTTCTTTTTCAATCCTTACCAATTGAAATTCCATTTTCATTACTGGCCAAATGGCAGTGAATATTAAATGATTTTATTTAGGCCTATAAGCGCCCAAGATTTTCATCGACAGTTTTATATAGACCTAATAGTGAAAGAGGTCTCAGAGTTCCCAATCTTAAATTATACTATGAAGCCACGTCATTAGCAAATATGGTAAGGTTGCTCTCTGGTAATCCGCAAGTGGCTTGGATGAAAATAGAGAATATTAGTATTTTTTCTTACCCTATGATTGACATGCTTTAGCGAAGATCTAAATTTAGACCTCAATATATTAATTATAATCCTTTTGCAGATTCTTTTATTGAAATCTGGGATAGACAAAGATTGAAATTAGCACCAGAAATATCTCCATGTTAATCTTTTCTAAACCAAGTGTGGTTTTTGCCCGGTTCTGAATACAGTTTTTTTCAACTATGGCGTGAAATGGGTCTGTATAGAGTTTTAGATATTGTTAAAGCTGGGAAATTGTTGAATAAAGTAATTTTGGAACAAAAGTTAGGTTATTCAATACCTTGGTTATATTATGCATAGCTCAGGCATTTGTTTAATTCTCTGAGCTTAAAAGAATCTCTTTGTAGGCCTTTGACAGATTTTGAATCACTTATCAAAGCTGCTTCATCAAAACTCACTGGACTGGTATCTAATATTTATAAGATATTACTTAGTATTGACTGCATTCATTTGACAAAATATCAAGTTCAGTGGCAAAAAGACTGTGAAAACAGAGTCAGTGTAGCTGACTGGGATGCTATTTGGACTTCTCCAGCATTTAACTCCAATATTATTAATGTCCGTTTTCAATCGATAAAAATTGTAACTCGTTGGTACTTACCTCCGGTTAGGATCAAATGGATAGCTGGTTCTTCCGTGGTTAAATGCTGGAAGGGTTGTGGCCGTTGTGGTGATTTTATATGTTGTTGATGGTCTTGCGGCTTTATTCAGAATTATTGGGAGAAAATAATACAACAGATTTACAAGATAACAGGTTATAAAATGCCTTTTTCTCCTGAGATGGTTTTATTAAACTTTGGGTTAGCAGGAACTCCTAACCAAAATGTATTAAAGTTAGTTTCTATTTGACTATCAGTAGCAAAATCTATTCTAGCTTTTCGTTGGAAAAGTAAACTGCCTCCCTCAGCTGAACTTTGGCAAAATAGATTATGGGATTATTTTATTTTAGGGAAATTGTCAGAGAAAATGCGGAGTGCCGTGTGTAGCAACTATAAATCTACCTTTGTAGAAACATGGCACCCTTTAATAAGCGATATGACAGAAGCTGACCTTCTCCCGAAAGATTCATTTTACCAAGATATAATATATTTTTAGAGTTATTACTTACCAGTATTGATGTGACCATGTTGGGTTGTGTCATTGGCTGTATCTTGGATGTTCTTTTTGTTAACTTTGGGTTGTGGGTTTGTTTGTTTTGGTGTGTTGTATTTTTCTACTTGTAATAAATAAAGGTATTAAAAAAACCACTTGCAGTCTGGTCTTGTGCATGTTTACTTGGAAGTAAGTCCCATTTAACTGGACTCAAAGGTAAGAAAGTGTGTATATTGTAGCCTGAAAAAGCAGTACTTAAAAATAGCAGGAATATGAGCATTCAGTGATTGGCCTTCAAGTTAGGGGCTCTCAACCTATACCTTAAAAATGAAGGGGATCATCCAACTCCCCCCCCCCCGAAATACAATTACTGAGGTGCGCCAGCAGGAAGGAGAGAGCAACTCTTTTTTTCCTGACATAGTTTTCCTAATCCAAATAATCCAAATAATCACATGAGAAAATGCTAAGTGCCAAATATTCTACTTTATTTTCTCTCATGGAACTCAAGGAAGCTTATGTGGGATTCTGAAGTGTGCGATCAGTTTGAGGCCCTAGCTAGGCCCAGATCAGATTTGGAAGACTTCTATTTTTATTATTTATTTTACTTCATTTATACCCTGCCTTTCTCTCTAGTGGGGATCCAAAGCAGCATACATCAGTCTCCTTTTACCCATTTTGTTCACATAACCCTGTGAGGTGGTTAGACTGGGAAGGTGAGAGTGTGGGACTGTCCCAAGGTCACTCAGCAAGCTTCCATGGCAGAGTGGGGATAACCTGGGTCTCCCAAATCCCAGTCCAGCATTCTAACCACTACACCACACTGGCTCTGTACCACGTGTGTCCAACCATGGCACCAGTTATGGCTGCCTCCGTACATCACTGGGTGTTACCCTATAGTAATAATTCCAAACTGGACTTTCCTGTGAGGAGACAACTAGCAGTGAATTATCTCTCTGGTGCAACAATAGCACAAATATCCAATCATATGTGGATACAGCTCTATCGACATTTACATAGAAGTAAGGTCTGGTGCAGTGACTAGGGTTGCCAGATCTAGGTTTGAAAATTCCTAAAGATTTTGGGGTGGAGTCTGGGGAGTGCATAGTTTGGGGAGGGGAGAGACCTCAGTGGGGTACAAGGCCAAGAATCCACTGCAGCCGTTTTCTCCAGGAGAACTGCCTTCTATGGCCTGGAGATCAGTGGGAGATCTCCAGACACCGTCTGGAGATTGGCAACCTACTGATGCATTCAAATGAGATGGGAAGAAAGTGGTGTTGCGTGTGGGTAGAATGGATTGTACCCTTTTGGACAGTAGGTGCACTAGGAACATGAATGCTACCTTTTCTATAAAAAGCTCCCATAAGCAGAAAGCTAGTACAAAAGGGCCTGGTAGAAACTTTCTTCCTGATGTGATACATTTTTTACTTGCAGGGTTTTTTTTTCTCATGGAGGTACTGAAAATGGCACCCTTTACTATACAGCAATGCAATCCATTCTAGCACCTCAAGATTCTTCACACGTAGATCTGTTAGTGGAACTGATTTCCAAGTAAACATGCTTCTGTGGCACAGATGTTGGCCATTTTTAATCACACTGGGGATTTTTAGAGAGGTAGAAAAGGAAGGAAGGGTGACAGTCAATTGTAAATAACTTTTTCTTGTGGTGGCTTCATCACTTATTGCTCTTGCATGCTACATTTGCCATCTGTCAGCTCAGGTGTTCAGATCCGTCTAGTTGAATTCCTCTTGAGCCACATTTGCCCCGCTGACCAATTTCAAGCCAGTTTTCTCTCATCTGTAGTCAAGAAACATCTTCTTCCTATTGCCAATTAGTAGAGTTATTTGAGGATTTTTTTTTTAAAAAACGATTTCTGGTTTTTGTGTGCAATATCTTTCTTTTTCATACTGTGGGTCATATAAAAACCTTTCATATAGAGACCATCTGGACTCCACGATGCTAAGGCTCTTTTCTCTTCTGTGACCCTTTCTCGCCATCGGTTGGCGATTGATGAAATTTTATAAAGCAGTTCCTGGAACCATGGCCATATCATCCCTGTTGTGTCACACCGCAGATAATGGTGATGATTCACTGGTCCCCGATGCAGACTATGATGCCTATTGAATCTTTCTCATTTGCTTTGGCAGAGCACATCCTTGTAGAATCTTTTAATGAGTTAGTGAAGCTGGCTGCAGAACGATTCATACCTGCCAATTTTCATTGCTCTGTGCGGATTGCAGAATGTTCATCATCGTTCTTGCAGGTTAGTTAGATGTATTTTCAGATAAACATGAACCCCCTCAACCAAAATGAAGTTCATTAAAAAGAGGAAATGGAACACACACATAATGACTAATTTCATAATAAGTTTTTTTTTAAGATTATAATATTGACATTCTATTTCTAAATATGGGTTTTTACCTAATCTGGTTTTGGCCATGTTATTATTTTATAAATGGCTGTTTTCAGGCCATTTATATATCA
This sequence comes from Eublepharis macularius, assembly GCF_028583425.1. Classification (NCBI taxonomy): domain Eukaryota; kingdom Metazoa; phylum Chordata; class Lepidosauria; order Squamata; family Eublepharidae; genus Eublepharis; species Eublepharis macularius. The sequence continues at coordinate 24,622,467 of NC_072798.1, forward strand.
CAGCAAGTACTTCCAGATACAGAATGGGATATATAAATATATGCTAGCATACAGACAGCTACTTCCAGTATACCCCAAAGGGATATTTTTAAACTTTTCAAACTGCTTTCTGAAATTTTCTGCTGTATTTTAGAGTGGTTTGGTACCTAATTGGGAGATCTGCTACTGGGGGAACTGCAAGCTCCCTCGGGTATGTGGGATTGCTTATGTAGTTTCTTTGAATCCTGGCCGTATTAGATTATAGATGTCCAGAAGTTATTTGACAAACATGATTACAGCAATGTTTCCCAAACTTTTGTTATTAGGGCATGATTTCCAGATTAAAATTGGAGGTATGTTGCTATTCCTACATATACAGTTTCTTGATCAGTTCCCCAAAACCTGTAACAAACAAAGAGGTGTTCCCAAGATGCAACCTGAAAGCCAGCATACAACGGCACTTGCAGAACAATAAATCAGTCACTTATTGTAAGTTCATCTATTTAAAGTGCTCAGTGCAAAATATATAAATCCAAAATTAATCAACTCACAACACTCAGTGAACATGCAAAGACCTTATTTGTCCATTACAAAAGAGAAAATTATAAACCGTGTCCCTTTAAGGCAGTCACACAGTATAGCGGCAAAGTCCTCAAGTATATGTTTGTTCTTCTCATTAAAGACTGGAGACTCCCGTATAGATGACCGTTGAATGGATAACAGAAAAATTGTATCACATGTAGTCTATTGCAAACAAAGGTTGGAAAGAGGAAATCTGAAAAGGCCCGGTAGTTCCTTTTGTCGCCAACAGTTGATGGTGAGTGATAAGGTGTACTTAAACATTGATTTTGACTAATCTTATAACTCTCTTCTTTGTAGGTGGACTTCAAGGATGGACAGAGAGCCCGAAGGGCCCCCCCCCCCCCGGCCCTACAAGTTGCTGTATACTTGAGGATTTTGCTGCTATACTGTGGGACTGCCTTAAAGGGACACAGTCGATCAACAGGCTGGAGATGTGGAAACTGAGGAGAGAGGCCAAGAAAGCAGAAAGACAAAACATCGTTAAGAAGTCGGTGGCTAGCAATAGGATCCAAAGACTGAATTGGTGTTACCAGGACTACAGTTCAACTAATGACAGACCACTGTTAACACCATGCAATTGGGTTTATTAATAGTTTGGCTTGTTTGTTGTAACAGTTAGTAATTAGTTGATCATGTTAACTGTTTAAATAATAGTATAAAGAAAATATTGTTGATTACTCATTACCCTAAGCTTGAACGCCATTCTATTTTGCATGCTGAAGGTTTTGGGTACGATCCCTAACATCTCCAGTTAATGGGTCTCAAGCTATAGGGTATCAGGTCTGGGAAAGATTTGTCTCTTCCAGAGTCTCAAAAGAACCACTGCTGATCACAAACTTATACAGGAGTCCAGTAGCACCTGTCAGGGCGTGCCGCCGCTGCCGCTGGGTGTGGCCCTGGGCGGTCTGCTCCTGACGTCATAGGGGGGCCAGGGATTCTGCAGGACCCTGCTCTGTGGAAGGAGGGGCGGTATACCTCACCCAGACTCCCTCTCAGTCCACTCGCTGGCCTGCTCAACCTGGCCTGCTTGCCCCCTGTGTCCTTCTTCATCCCTTCCTTCCATAACTCTCCTCCAAACCTCCACTCTTGCATTGCACCGTCCTCACTCCACATCATCACTCCTCATTCACACCCACCACCACAGGGCTCTTCCCAGCCAGCTTTTATAGGGCTTCCTTCTACTGTCCCACCCCTCTTCCAGCCTGGTCTTGGGCTGCACCAAGCAGTTGCAGCTGGGGTAGCTGATCTGGCCCCACTGACCAGCACCAGCTGTGCCTTGTTCCCTGGCTGCCCAGCCTCCCTGCCTTGGCTGATTGCTGAAGGCCTGTCCAGCTGCAGTTCCCTGGCTAGCAGCCCGGCCTCCCTGGCTGAGCTGATGGCTGAAGGTGGGTCCAGCTGCGGCTCCTTGGCTGGTTGCCCAGGGCTTCATGCCGAGTGCCTCCACTAGCCCCACCTGGAGTGGCTTGGCTTTTGGCAACTCCTGGGCCAGGCTACTATTTTCTAGCTGGGGCGTGGCTTTGGGTTGTTGGGGCTGCTGCTGCTTCTCCTCCTCAGGTAAGGCCTTTGGGTGGGTGACTGCTGGGCCCCCAATCCCTCTGCCCTTGCCCCCTTCCGCCTTGCTTAGTCCCCTTTCTTTTCCTAGGGGAGTGGGACTCGCTGGCCTCTCTCTGTCTCCCCCTGCCTCCTGAGGCCCTGGGCCTTTGCCCCTTGCCCCTGGCACTGGCAGGTTCTGGCCCCATTTGCCCATGGGAGGGGTTGGCCTGCTGTCCCCCAGCTGCCCCTTCTGCCTGCCAATCAGACCGGTTGACCTGCTGTCAGCCGGCCGACCAGTTGACCTGCTGTCTGCTGGCTGACCAGTTGACCTGCTGGCTGCTGGCTGCCCCCTCTGTATGCCTGTCCGCCCAGTTGACCTGCTGTTCCCTCCTACCAAGTCTGGGGGCTGGGACCCAGACCCCGGACAGCACCTCAAAGACTACCAATTTTTATTTCAACATAAGTTTTCTGAGCTCACTGTTTGAGATGCACATAAGTGTACATCACTTAACCTGGTTAACACCAGCAACAGTAGACAATACTGACCTATATAAGAACATAAGAAGAGCCATGCTGGATCAGACCAGTGGTCCATCTAGCCCAGCATCCTGAGGCTAAGCAGTTACTGGAGGACCAACAATAGCCTAGATGCCGAGGCCTTCCCCCGAAGTTGCCTCAACAGACCTTTTCGTCCATGAATCTGTCTAATCCCCTTTTAAAGCTGTCTGTGCCTGTGGCCGTCACGGAAATCCCATATTCTAATCGCTTGTTGGGTAAAGAAGTATTTCCTTTTGTCCGTCCTGAATCTACTGCTTCACTGGACCTCCCCAAGTTCTAATATTTTGGTTTTTAAGGATTGGGGTAGATTGAAGGAGTATTTGGAAAAAAAGTGGGACGTGAAGGGGAAACTGGCAATGTGAAAGTTATTAGGGGAATTTAGTGGGGACAGTAATCTTTACCATTTAAAGAAAAGTTTTAATTATTGTAAAGTTTAAATTTTAAATAGATTTGAGGTTAATGGAAATTATTTAGTTTATTAATGAAATAAGAGTTAATTATATATAGAGAGAATAGAAAAATAAGTTATAGAATAAGATATGGGTTGGAAAACTGTTGGAAGTCATTAGAAAAGGGGGGAGGGAAAGGGTGGGGGAAAATTGATATCTGGGTTTAATAATTGAAATAATGTTTGTAAATGTGTACTCACCTAATAAAAATTTCTTAAAAAAAAGTTCTAATATTTTGGTAGAGGGAGAAAAAAATTCTCTCTGTCCACTCACTTGAATCTCTGCATAATTTTATAAACATCTGTCATGTTCCCCCTTAGTCATCTCATTTCAAAACTGAAAAGTCCCGGAGTCTTCAGCCTTTCCTCATAGGAAAGGTGCTCGAAGCCTTGGTTACCCTCTTTGGAATCTTTTCTAGCATTGTAGTGACCTTTTTGTGATATAGTAGTGACCAGAACTGCACAGAGTTTTCCACATGAGGCTGCACTGTAGATCTTTGCAGAGGTGTTATATAACGTGGGTCATTTTATTTGCAATCCCTTTTCTAATAATCCCCAGCATAGAGTTTGGGGCATAATGGGTTGACATTTTCATTGAGCTATCTACTACAACCCCAAGGTCTCTTTCTCCATTTCAGCCAATTCAGAACTCATTGACAGGTAAATAAAATAGGGATTGGGTGGGGGGTGTCTGACAGTTCATATAACTGAATGAGATTGATCCAGATGCCCTTATAATGTCACAAGAGTCTTTCAGCCACCCTGGTGGGGGAACACATTAACAAAACATCTCTGCTGAGAGGTGGGCTCTCTGCCGTGCCATGGATCTTAGCACAAAATATAGAGCAACACGGTAAGTATAGCAGCAACAAAACACAATTTCCTGTGCAATAACAATGTCTCCCTATTTTATTTACAGTAGTTGCATAATTTAACAGAAAACTATACCACATGTAACCAGTCCTAGGAAAAATTATTTTGCAGGCGTCATATATGCTCCAAAGTCAATACATAAAGTGTCCAGTGCTTCAAGTGCTCTATTAATATTGCAACAGGTATTAAAGTGCAAATGCTTCCTAGCACCATGTACACACTAATTCTTTCATTCAAGCTCGCCTTATCTTCCAACTGGAATTGGGTATAGTCCAAGATTTAGTTCCAATAAACTGTGTAGTTCACAGATTACAAGTAGACCTTTGCGTGTATTCTTTAGGTGTACATTGATAATTCTGTGGCATCAGTATTCTAACGGAAGGTCCAGATCACCATTGTATCTGTTTCCAAGCTCTTTCTCAAAGAACACAGTTGTCAAAGGTTCATGCAGCTACCACTCCATACTAGTCATCAATTTTCCAATTTTCACCATTGGATCCATTGCCATGGATCTTAGCACATGCCAGCTCACACTGACCCTGATTCCCTCTCTGGAGTTTCCTGATCTGTTACATTGTGGTAAGGCCAGCACTGCTGACTGCTTTCACACAGTGCAGCAAAGGTATTTGTTATCAAGCTAAATTTGTTCAACGCACCATGGAAGCCATCTAAAGGACTCAGGACTGCTGACCCCCCTGCTGAGGGTGGGGGATCCACTGCCCATGGTCCCTGCCCCCTTCTTCTGCTCACCTGGCTTGTGGGGGGTGGGGAGGCACATGCACAAGGCATGCATGCATCGCACCAAAAATGACATAATTACATTTTTTGGTGTGATGCAGAAGCGACAGGTCGCACTGGGGGAGGGACTAGCTAAAAATTGCCCCTAAACACTAAGCTTGGGGATGACTTTTAGGAAATTGCCCCCCCCTCAGTGCAACTTGTAGCTTCTGCATCATCCCAGAAAATGACTTCATTTTCTGGTGTGATAGGTGGGTACAGGAGCATCTGCAGGCAGGAGATAAGTACCTTCTGCTCTCTGCCTCGCTGTGCTGCTCCTAGGGGACCTGGCAACCCTAAAAGGACTATGGAGGAAAATGAAAACTTTTGAAGAGAGCAAATTTAGAGCATTTTTGGGGAGCATTTCTTTTAAAAAGAGAATGGGAACGGCTTGAGGGATTTGTATAGATTAAGCCCGGGTGATAGAACAAGGTGTTAATTACATCTGGGGTTTTAGACGTGCATCTATACCAGAAGCATATGGAATCCATGTACCATGTTCATTGTGTACAGTAATTTACATGTAGATGTAAAAAAACCAAGCTAGTATAGGAAAACTGTAAACACAAAGAAGGGGAAAGGAAATGAAGTTGTCCAGAGTACCACACAAATAAGCTTGATTTCCAAATGCCATAAAATGTCTCATTAGAAATTAAAGACTCCTTGATACCTGAAAAGCTCCAATCCTTTTTCTCTTAATGAGAAAAATGCACAGATAAAATGTCAGGCTGTGTTTCCACATTCGTCCATAATTTCCTTTGGAAAAAAAACCTCTCAGCTGCAGCAGAAACTGAGGAAAGGGTGTTGAGGAGGGTTTGTTGATACTCATTATGGAGAGTCATGAAAAAGCCAGCCTGAGTATTTTTATTATTTCATCACTTTCGCTGTGGAAATGTCCAGTTTAATGTTTTAATGTTTAATAGGGAATATGCAAATAACATTTTTTTAAAAAAAGAGCATTAAAGTGGAGCATCTGTAAAATGTGACAATATGAGTATGTTTTATAGAAATTATTTTGAATGGCAGGATACTTGGTATCCTACCAATACCTCAGATTGAAATCACAGCAGATGTCCGGTTGAACGGTCCCTCGCATTCTAATCTAAAATACAGCAGGTGCTGAACAGTGAATTATTTCTCAGATTTAGGGATGGAATCTTTGCAGCTCAAGATATGGATACTGCCCTGGCCTTATATAATAATTTGGTTAGTTCCTTGAAGCCTCATTTGGTTAAGAATATAAAAATATCAACTGAAACTTACAATATCTGTTTCAACATCAATTGCATAAATAAGAAAAGGGAGCTTAGGCATACTCTCAGAACGTATAAGCAGGTTCCAAATAACTGTTTACCAGAATCTTTTTTTGAACTTCGTAACAATTATAAACAGCTTTATAGGAGGAAAAATCTTGCTTTGCAGAATGAATCATGGCAGGAACTTGCCTTTGCATTGACTCAGAAGGATATGTCAAAGTTTTGGCACTTGTAAATTTGGATGGATGAGTTCATTGCGATTTAGACTCTTATATATCTAAGGATAGCTGGGAACAACATTTTCCGTAGTTATTCAATGATCCTGAACAGAGGACCGATATAGCTGAAACTGTCACAACAAACCCTTCAAGCTTATCACTTTTTTGACCTCCCGTGACTTCTTATGAAATAAAGTCCTTAATATCTATAATTAAGAATAATAAGGCTCCTGGGGAAAATCCCCCCCCCCCATATTCTTAGAGCCTTTCAGAACTGGTGGACATCAGTTCTAGCTAATCTGTTCATTCATATATATAGAACTGGTAAGTTCCCCCAGGAGTGGTTTTCTTCCATCATTGCACCTATCTACAAGAAAGGGACTGAAAAGATCCATCCAGTTACAGACCAGTAAGTCTACTGGATGTCATGGGTAAACTGTATGCAAGACACCTCTTACTGAAGTTAGAAGAGTGACAGTGCAATCCTATGCAGAGGTATACCAGTCTAAGCCCATTGAAGTCAATGGCCTTAGTCGGGAGTAACTCTCCATAGGATTGCACTGTGAGTGTTTGAAAATGATTTGTTGGTCCCAGAACAAATTGGATTTAGGCCAGGTCATTCAACTTTAGACCACTGCTTCTTATTACAGCACTTTATTAATAAAATTGTGAATGAGTTATCTAGGCAATTGTATCTTGCATTCATTGATCTTAAAGCTGCTTTTGACTCTGTCCCAATGCAGTTCCTATGGGATAAATTAATTAAAGTGAATATTGATAGTAGGCTATTGGATCAAATTAAAACTCTTTATACTAATACCACTCTTAAGGTTAGATTAGGTATTTATGGTCAATTGCCCAATCCAGTTGTAACTTCAAAAGGTGTGTGCCAGGGTTGTATTTTGGCTCTTTTGCTTTTCAACCTGTATATAAATGATATGTCTGAATATTTGGCAGGAGCACAATTTTTTCCAGTTAGGTTTGGAGGGAACACCATCTCAATACTTCTTTACTCTGAGAAAATAGGATGTAAAAGGAGAACTGTGGCAGTTTGAGAATTTTTAAAGAAAAACAAGGAAAAAGGAAGAGAGAAGGGATCTTACCATTTAGGGGAAATGTAATAATAATCTAAGCTAGTATAAGGGTTAGGGGAATTTTATTCAGAATATATGATAATGAGAGTAGCTAAATAGACATACTAATGGGGTATACTATATATAATACATAACGTTAGCGGACGAGATTGTATATTATATTATGTGACTGTGTTATATTGCGTTGTGTGCTGTGCTACATTGGTGGCATGGCACACAGTAGGGGTTTTATAATACATATTATATTGATAGTAGTATATCTGATAGAATATATGTTTAAAAGAAATAGAATATGTTTAAACTAAGATTCTTGTTATATGTTATATTGTATTATACTGGTCTGCTATATTGAGAGGTATAAGATGTATACTATACTATATTGATAGTATAACTGATAGATGTATACTATATCGATAGTATATTTGATATATTTGATAGAATATCTGAAAAAAATTAGAATGTGCTTAGAGTAAGGGATACTATTAAGTAATAAGAGGGGTTAAGGGTTGGAAAGCTGTTGGAAGTCGATAGGGAGGGGGGAGGAAAAGGGTGGGGGACAGGGTTAATTAGATATTAAGGGAATGTATGTATTAAATTCGGAATGTATACTCACCAATAAAATTTAAAAAAAAATACTTCTTTACACTGATGATACTTTACTTATATCCCATACACAAGTTGGCTTTAGAAGGCTTTTAAAGCAGTTTAGTTTTTATTGTAAAAATAATTTACTAAAAGTTAATTATGATAAAACAAAGATCACAGTTTTTAGTAAAAGAACCCACCTTCATAAGAGGACAATAGTTAGGCATTTGTTAGAGTAAGTGATCTCTTTTAAATATTTTGGGGTAGCCTCGATCTGAATAGTCCAGGCAAGCCTGATCTCAGCAGATCTGCGAAGCTAAGCAGGGTCAGCCTTGATTAGTAATTGGATGGGAGACCTCCAATGAATACGAGACAATGGCAAAGTATCTGTGTTAGTCTCTTGCCATAAAAAGGCAAGAGGTCATCATAAGTCAGCCATGACTTGAAGGCACTCTCCACCAGTCTTTCATAATTCTAATTCCTGTCAGCACATATTGAACATGCAAAGTGAAATTTTGAAATGGTCATGTTTGTTATTCTTAGATTTTACAGAACAAGGGGAGGATGTTTGGTGCCCCCAATACTAGAAATCTATAGATCAAAGGTATTTCCATTGATGTTATATGAAGCCCCAGTTTGGAAGTTTGGAAATTTACAACCATTAGAAGTTATTCAAAATAAATTTGCTCGCATGTTATTAGCAGTTCCTAACTCAACACCATCTATTGATTGCTACGGATGTATTGCCATTGTTATGGTCTCTGACTGCAAATAAATAAATTCAATTCAATTCAACTCAACACCAGCAGTTTTAGTTAGATCTGAACTGGCTTTGCTGCCAATATTGTCTTCAGTCCATGAAACTGTTAATTAAATTTTGGTTGAAAATGCTCTTTGGTCCAAGTTCAGGTTTCTTAACTTTGGCTTATGAGGAAATGAAAGCTAACTCATGGTGGAGTCATATACTGAATCTAGTAGACAAACTTGGATTTTCAGAAGAATATTTAAGAACGCTTGACTTTTTTTTCTGCAGCGAAACAATTAATAAAACAAAGACTGTTGAAAATAAGTGGTCAGGTGGATGCTGCATTATTGGGTTTCCTGAGAACAGCTTCTCTCTATAGAAAGCTTGCATTCTCCCCTTTAATTCTTCCCTCTTATTTTTACTGATCTATTAAATTTCAAGTACAGGAAAGCAACCACCAAATCACATTTGGATATTTTACAACTGCAATGTCAAGAGGTCTTTATAATGAGGTCCCATATAATGGAAGTTTCTTCCCTTGTCACCAGAGATCTATTGAGGATCTAGCCAATGTGGTTTTCTGTTGCCCAAGATTTGTAATAGAATGTGAACAATGTCTTGGGAATACTTTATCATGATATCCAGGGAGATCAGACTAGAACAGACTAAAAATGTTGCTTGCTGATAAAGACAAATGGATAACATCACAAATGGCAAAGTTTATCACTTGGGTAATAAAGACTCTCAAAACCATTGCTAGTTTGGTTGATAGATAAACTGCAAGTACGATGATGGGTTCAATGTGTTAATATAGGAACCATACGTTGCCACTAATTTTCTATTCTATTGCTATAATTTTAATTATTATCATGTATTTAATTTTAAACAGACATTTAGTGAGTTTTAATTGGTATTGAAATTGTTTGTATTGTGGTTTTCTCCTGGTGTTTGCTAAGACAATGAGCGAATGCAATAAAGTGCATAATGCAGATGATTATAGAACCGCCCAGCACTGCAGAAAGGGCAGAGAGCTCCTCTTAATGGCTTGCAGAGTGACTGGTCACTCCCTGGTCACTTCTGCACACCCGAGCCCTAGATTAGCATGATATGAATGCTCTCATCATTAAAAGTAGGGCAATTTATGCTTTTAGTCCTGTTCATGGCCAACTAGAGTCTCTGACCATGATGTTTGCTTCCCATTCCATGGGGTAACAGAGATGTTGAATGGCAGAGTCATGTCCCACACCTATTTTACTCTGCAAAATACTTAAAAACTGTTCAGGAGGGCATTTTTATAAAGGCAAGAGGGCACTGCGTTAATGGAATTGTTCAAGAAAGTGCTTTTATAAAGAGAACAAGACTGTAGACTATGCCACTGGGTATAGTATGTATAATCTATTAAGATTGAATTTTCCAGTGCAAATGTAACCCCTATGAGGTAATTAGTTTAGCCCAGTAGGGTGGAGTAGCTAGAGCCAGGGAGCTGAGGATGAAGCTGGTTGCTGGGGAGTAGAGGTGAGTATGGACAGGAAAACAGTCCTAAATTTGACACAAACTTGCTCTGTTCGGTGTTCGTGAACAGGTGGCCCATGGGAGGTATGTTTTTCACAGAACCACGACTTTTGGGTGGGTCTGTTGGTCCATTGCTCTGAGAACGCAGAGCAATCAATTCCCTAGGCAACATAGAAGCCTCCTGCAGATCATTTTCTGCCATTGGAACACACCAATCTTAGCCCTGAAAACCTTGATAGGCAGCTCTGGCTGCCAACCAGAGAGGATACTCGGGCCTGCCAAGACCTTGTGTTCTTCTGGCGGGCCTGTAAGACAGAGATGTTCTGCCAGGCATTTGGCATTTGGTTGAGGATAGTACTCAGACCCACCGATTGGCATCCCTGCCTGTCTCCTATTCGTGGGAGGCTATGTTGAGTCATCTGCCCCATGTAGGAACGGTGGCTAATCTTGCACCAACTCACGTCCCCACCCCTTTCTTCCCTTATGGTTGGCAGGGAAGGGTGAAGTGAACCTGGGACATAGTGCAGAGTCAGAACATAGTGCAGAGTTTGTTTTTCTGCTGTTAAATCTGGCTTTTATCATTATTGAATGTACCATTTTATCAATGTGTTTTTATCTGTATGTTGTAATCCGCCCAGAGCCCGTCCATGGGGAGGGCGGACTATAAATTTAACAACAACAACAACAACAACAACAACAACAACAACAACAACAACAACAACAACAACAACAACAACAACAACAACAACAACAACAACAACAACCCTTGCCAAAGACACAATTACACAGCTTACCCTCATTAGTTAGTAGATGAAGCCTGGTTCTGTCCTCTTCACAGAGAGGTAGACTGCATCTTACTCTTTATAAATAGATATAATTAAATCCCAAAGTAAATACTGCAAATCTGCATTCATGACAGAATGAGTCGTTGGCTTATATTAAGGAAACTTGAGACATGAAATTGAAACAGCAGCTTCTTTCCCCAAAGTACTTTTTTCTTTCTGTAGTTCGACCTTCATTGGCAAGGACAATATTAATACCCTGTATCAGCTGCCAGAATAAGCAATGCAGGCATGGCAAAGGCAGAAAAGGCATTTCTTCACAAAACAGGTCATACAAGCTCCGTTTGAAGCTTCAGTTCTGACACAACTGCTCTCTCAGCTCCCCTGTGGCTCCACTTTCCTCATCCTCCTGTCCCATTATGCGTCTCTCCTTCACATTTCTATACCACCCACTTGCCCAATTTATGACTCCTTCTCTTCAGCTCCTTTTAAAGAAGCTTCTTTGCAATGGCGACGAAAGACAGAAGTAGAGATACAAGAGAGAAGTAGAGATACAAGAGCTGGCTGGATTAGACTTCTCCTGGCCCTGTGCTCACTTGCCACTCAGTGCTGGCACCTGATGTGTGTGCTCAGCCCTTATGGTCTTCAGCCTGTGCTGACTGGCAACATAAGGGAGCAGAAGTTCAATCTGAGCTACTCATACATGGACTTATAATTTGTGCTGCTCTCTTGTGTTGTACAAAGCCCCGCCCTCTGTGGGAATGACAGTGGGAATGTATCCTAGGTTTTTGATCATATTTATCTAAATTCTCCTAAATAGAAACCCCACCATTTTTGTTGTCTTGAGAAGTACTATTTGGCTCTGGCTCCGGCCTGGTGGAACGCTCTCCCAGTTGAGACCCAGGCCCTGCGGAACTTATTACAGTTCCACTGGGCCTGTAAAATGGAGATGTTCCATCAGGCCTAAAAGAGCGGTTGAGGAGCTGGCCACAGGAATGTTCCCACACTTCGTTTGGGGCTGATTTGGGCCTCAAATGGGCTGGATCATCCCTGTGCGGAGCACAGGAGCGCTCTTGCTTGTGGTGCGATTACGTCATGCCCAGAAGTGAGTGGCATCACCACACAGGCTCTGGAGTGTGGGCGTGCGAAGTAAATGAGAATCGGCAGAAGGTAAGCGCCAGGTCCCAACCCTCCCACCGTGAGGATAGAGGGACCTGGGAACTCTACTGACAAACCACCTCTATTTTTCATTTGCCTTGAAAGCCCCTTGCTGGGATCACCATAAGCCAGTTGTGACTTGATGGCAGTTTACACACACACACAGTCTTTGGGAAAAGTTTCTCCAACATTCATCCAAATATATGAATAGGTCCTAGGGTTGCTATGGCAATCAGTGGGAGATGGGGGAGGCAGGGACTTACATTGTTGGCAGTATCCTCAGCATAATGATGTCACTTCCAGCACAACCCAGAAGTGGCACCATCACAGCAGGGAAAACTACAGTCATGATGAGGAAAAGCCTGCAGGCATCCAGGACACGTTCTAATCAGATCACAACCTGTAATCATAATTATTTAGTTAACAATTCCCTAATTGCTCAATGTAATTTTGTGGCAATTCAGTTAGCAGCCCACCTGTTTAAATCTTTGACAGATGTCAGATATTAATGAGAATCCAACCAACTTGGACGGAAAAGTACAAATATTCTTAGTTAAAAAACAGGGGTCATAGCCCAGAAATAAGGCTATGTGCCCATGCACCAGCATGCACTTGTTAAGTCTCACTGAGATCAGTGGTGTCTGCCCCAAATGCAGCTGTGAACAGAACTATATCTTGAGCAAGTCATATTGGTCTTCATTGTGTTTATCAACTTTTGGTAAATTGCTTGTTTCCTTCTCACCTAATCCAATTAGATTAAGGAACAACTAATTACATTTTAGAGCTAAACTTTTATTTTGAGTGTCTTGACCATGTAGAATCTAATTTTTCAACCACCAATAAACTTAATTTGTAAAAATTATGAGTTGCTTTGCCAAATAAAAAAAAAGTTTCTGAAAGTAACTTACAGCAATAAAATGCTACATTTAATTTTATTAAACACATACACAATAAACGATTAAACACAATAAACAGAGCATTAACCGAGAGAGAGAGAGAAGATGGTGGCTGTGTCAAATAGTAAGGTTTTGCGTATCAAAAAAGCCGTCGCCTGTTGGTAGAAAAGTATCAAGGAAGAAATATAGACGGGGAAAAGATTTTGCTTGTATTGTTTCTGATAAAGTCTGGATAAATTAATCACATAAAACCTATAGAATATACATAGTTCTTCTCCCTTGGTACCTCGGCTCTATTGAAACAATAGAATTTTTACAACAAATATTTTCCGATGTTGGAAGCATTCCATGCTGTCTGCAGATTTTCCCTGTCTGCAGATTTTCCCTGTGTACGTGTTCATCTGGGCAGCAGCTCTGGTCACTTCAGTAACTGATGCTGTTACTGGTTTAGCATACCATCTAACCAGTCCATTGATTTACTTTCAGGCTGGTGATCTATTCTCTGCACAGCTCTTGATTGTCACGGTGAAGATGAAGATGCCGTTGTGACTAACCCTGTGGAGGATGAAGCCCTGCAGACCCAGAGGTTCCTGGGCCCCCTCGCTCTCAGGATCTACCAGAAGACAGGCAGTCAGCTGTGGGCCAGAAGCCCAGATGACCCACGGACAGGAGCTGGAGTCAGAGATCAGGGCTGCTGAGGAACCCCACTATGGAGATCCCACAGGGACCCCAGGAGCAGAGAAAATGGAAGAGCCTGCTTGGAAACGCAGCTCAGAAGGTGTCGGGTACTACTGGGGGCCCAGGGCCTCTCTTCTTGTGAAGCATCAAAAGACCCAGATGCACCTTGAAGCTTTGCTGGTGCTGGGCAGGATCCAGCTGTTAAGTTTCTGGGGATTTCAGGCTACAGTTACAGCTCCTATAAACAGCCTGAGTTCAGTGCTGGCTGTTGTGGGGCCAACCACTCTGACAGCTCTTGGTAGCCGTGCCTGCTGTACTCGCCTGCGCTTGTGGGAGCTTCTGCTTGCCTCTGGTGCCTTGAGAACAGCAGGACATTGATACACTTTCAACAGAACCAGAAGAGTTTGGCCCAGGCGCTGCAAGACGCCTTCTGTTCTGATGATTCAGAAGTGGCGTCATAGCGGCACTGGATGAAGCAGAATTGGATGAAGTCGCTGATTAAGGTCCATGCTAGAATGTGAAGGAACTCTTTGATTTTGTTAACACAACAAATGTGAGCTTTATTAACTATTGTAATGCTCATACAGACATCTTCCTCCTTTAATGCAGAATTGGAATTATGATGTTTCTCCTTTTTGGAACATCATGTTACTCTCTGTGTTAATGTATAACCGCAGACATCTAGGATATTTTTGAGGCAAGGAATCTCTAATTCTGGGTGTTGCTACTAAAAAGGCCCTGCCTTCACTGAGACAAAGTAAGCAAAGTGTTTTGAACTCTAAAAACAAAATGCTAAGGCCACCATGGGAGTCTTCCCTTCCTTGTCATGGAGGGAATGACCTCATTCCTGGCATGACAAGGAAGTACACTCCCACACACTGTGGAGCTCCTGGGCCCATTTCCCACACTTCTCCCCACTTCAGTCAGGTGAGTGGCAGTAGTGAGGTGTGTGTGTGGAGGCTAGGAGCAGAGGATCCCCCAGGGGACATAACTCTAGCTGCAGGCCAAGGGAAGCAGTAGAATTTAGGGGGAAAGTGTATTATATGAAAGCATGGTTCAGAGGAATGAAAGGAAGAGCAAAGGGGGAGACTCTGGGGACAAAGAAAACTGGAATAAGAAATGAGACCAAGAGAAGAGGTACACACAGGACCAGATCTAGGGTTCCCGGTGCCCGGGACAACACTAGTCTGGCTGCTCTTGTGCGCGCACGCGCAGTGCACACACGCTCCTGGTGCTGCGTGATGATGTCACTTTGTGACATCATCACGCAGGGTGGGCGTGCTGCCAGCAGAGCGGTGGCAGCACCGGCGGCTGGGAGGCCACCTGCGCCACTCGCCTGCCCTGCTGAGGGGGCGGCCAGCTTGCTGCGCGCTCCCTGTTCTGCTGGGCAAGTGAGTGGCACGGAGGGCTGGGAGGCTGCTCACCCCATTCGCCTGCCCCACAGGACAGGGAGCGTGTGGCAAGCCGGCCTCCCCCTCAGTGGGGCAGCCGAGTGGCGCGGGCGGCCTCCCAGCTCTTCGTGCCATTCACCTGCCTGGCTGAGGGGGCGGCCAGCTTGCTGTTCACTCCCTGTCCTGCTGGGCAGGTGACTGGTGCAGACGGCTGCTTAGCTGCCCGCTCTGCTGCTGCCGCGCTCCCGACAGCTGGCAGCTGCGCCCGGTGCCCCCTCTTTGGCAGCGCTGGGGGCAGACTACCCTTCTTGCCCCCTTGATCCGGCCCTGGGTACGCATGATCTGGAGACTCTAAATTTGCATATTTATTTGAAATATACCAACTGACCCGCTACTTTTAACTATAGAAATATTAACCCTGCTGTTTTACTTGCATTTTCTATAATTATGCAGTAGCTATAATTCCTAGAAGCCTAAGAGGCATTCAGAGAAAGTGTATTTAATACTGTAATCATTCCCCCTTCCCCAGGTGATTGAATCTGGAATGGATTATAGAAGGGCAGGAATTTGGTCACAGTAATCTATTCAGAGTGCACTATGGCTTTCTTAAAAGACATATTAATGACCACATTCTCTGGCTATTGTTCTGTTAATAGACCTTCAAGTGAAGGCTGAATTTCAGCAATACCTTGAAGTAATGAGAAATGCCACCTTTAAAAAAATTATGGCCTCTGTACAACCACTTAGGCCTCTTGCTTCCAGAATATTCAGAGATAAGCTGCTGTGTAGTTGGAGGTTCCATTTAGATAGCAAGGCTACCTTGCACTTATACTTCCAGTTTTTATCCTAAGAAAGGGCACACAGATATTCTGAAATAATAATAATTTGCTTAATTCTCAATTTTACGCCTCTGGATGTGTGACTTAATTAAAAAAAAAGTTAGGGCTCTCTTTGTCTCTTCAGCACTTTCCTATCCATAACCTTTCTTGAGAGAATTTTAAAAATCATTGATGTGTAAACGTGCATGTATGCATATATAAAATATGGTATTTAGAGAACATTTCCTATCCTTTCAGACACCTGTAATATTTTATAAGGTCATACTTCACCTCCAATTGAAATCTAGTAGCCAACATAATCCTTAAAGGAAATACTTAAAATGTCTGAGTGAAGCACAAAGCCATGGAGGTGAAAAACTGAAAGTTGATTATTGAAATGTCATGTCATTTACTGTGGCCATTTTTCATTATTTTCCTGAAATGCCAGGAGCCCTTAGAATACTCAAGCCTTTGGAAATAAGCTAATAGTGCAGGCAAGAAAACTCCACACCAAGCTAGGCAAATTTCCCTCCAGTTTTTCATTAGAAATGAATACTGGATTTAAGGAAATGTGTTATGGTGTTTGTCACGGTGATACAAACTACGCCTCAAACAAGGACTTGTGTTTCTTTTTTTAAAATTCAATCATCCACCATCTGAGGGTCACTCTAAACGTTCATGAATTTGCCTTCAGAGCCAACCCGTGTCCTTCACAAATTTGCCATGAAGCCAACCTGTGCTTGTGCAGACACACAGCAGCTCTGGGGAATGGCTTGCATAAAAAAGCTGCTGCCAGGGGAAGAAGAGCGCCTCCCTTTCTCCCAAGTTTGCAAAAACTGTGAGGGGGGGGGGACTGCCGCACGTGCACAAAATACCTCCACATGGGGGAGGCAAAATGGGAAGCTCTCTTTCCCTCACTCTTTTTGCATGGGGAAAAAAGCTTGGGAGAAAGGCGGGAGCTCTCCCTCTTCCACACAGAGTGCATTGCAGTAATCTAATATGGATTTTACCAGGGCGTGAACCACAGTGACAAGATCTTTGCCATCTGGTAAAAGATGCCCTTGGTCACTTCTACCTCCTATTTATCCAACAGGAAGCCTGGGTCCAGCAGCAGCACCCAAACTAAGAATCTGCTCCTTTAGGGAGAGTACAGCCTCTCCAGGACAGGAGATACCCCAATTCCTGGAACAAACCTTCCTCCCATTTTGTTAGGATTAAGTTCCAGCTCGCCAGGCCTCATCTATCCCAAAACTGACTCCAGGCATCTGCACTCAGTTTCCTCAGCTTCCCTGGGATGTATTCTGCCGAATACATTCTGGTGCGGAGGTTTGGGCTGGGTTGTCATCAATACGCGGATGACACCCAACTTTTTCTGTTGATGGACGGCCGGCCAGACACGGCCCCAGACAATCTGGCCAGAGCTTTGGAGGCTGTGACGGCATGGTTGAAACAGAGCAGGCTGAAATTGAACCCAGTGAAGACGGAGGTCCTGCAGCTGGAACGGGGGCTGCCAGATGTTGGGATCCAGCTCCCTGCCCTGGATGGGCAGGGAGTCTGGGTGTGCTCCTGGATGCCTCTCTATCGATGGAGGCCCAGGTCACGGCGGTTGCCAAATCTGCATTTTTCCATCTTCGTCAGATCAGGCAACTTGCCCCCTACCTGACGCCCCAGGACCTGGCTACAGTGATCTATGCAACCGTCACCTCCAGGCTAGATTACTGTAACTTACTCTACGCTGGGCTACCCCTGGGCCTGATCCGGAAACTACAACTGGTCCAGAATGCGGCGGCACGGGTCCTGACTGGTATAGCTTACCAGTCACACATCACACCTGTCCTGCGCCAGCTGCACTGGCTTCCGGTTGAATTCCGAATCAGGTTCAAAGTGTTGGTTCTTACCTTTAAAGCCCTGAGCGGGTTGGGACCGGCATATCTTCGGGACCGCCTCTCCCTGTACATTCCCCGGAGATTGCTTCGATCAGCGAATAAATATTTACTTGTGGTCCCCGGCCCTAAGGAAGCCCGCCTCGCTTCAACCAGGGCCAGGGCCTTTTCAGTCCTGGCCCCAGCCTGGTGGAACGCTCTGTCAATGGAAACCCGGGCCCAGCGGGACATATTATCGTTCCGCCGGGCCTGTAAGACAGAGCTGTTCCGCCAGGCATTCGGTGATTGAAGGGGGCGGTGCCATGTTGGCCTCCCACCTTTGGGGTGGGGGAGGGTTCTCCCCACCACTGCACTTTGTTAATTTGTTTTATTGTTTGTATATTGATTTTAGTTCTTGTTTTTATCGATTTTAACTGTTCACCACCCAGAGCCCCTGGGGATGGGCGGTATACAAATTGAAATATAAATAAATAAATAAATAAATAAATAAATAAAACTCCTCAGCCTCAGAGGGCGAACTTGATGATATATCATTGATTCTGTGAGAAATCCCTCCTCCAATTTCCCCCATCCACAGGCACTGCCCCTGAATTTCCCCAGCTAAATTAGCACTGTTCAATTCTGAATAAGGGCTGGTTGCAGTGCAGTTCAAAATTATGTCTGAAAACCAAGGGCCGATCCATAATCACGTTTTTACATATACACTTAAGGTATTGAAAGCGTGTATGGAAAATGTACATTTTGAGAACAGTAAAATCGTTACAAATGTGTATCCTACAGGTAGGTATAAGCGCTTTCACTTGGTGTCAGAAACCCATTTTCCTCTGCCAGTGTGGGAAAAAGCCAGGATTAAAGCAGAAATGATTACCCATTTCTCCATTTTGAAATACTGAACCCAGTTGGAAACATACCTGTAGCAATAAGAAATTACAAGAAAATTAGATGGATTTCTCTCCTTATGGATATTCCTGTTTTTTTTTAAAAGTGGCACATGATGTATGTGTGTGTGTGTGTGTGTGTGTGTGTACAGCCTTCACACGCATACATACAAGATCAAAATGCTGGCGAGGATATGAGATCAAGCGCACCAGTCCCAATCTCATTATGCGCATTTGCATCACATGGACAAAATACTAACATGTACACAAACTTTATGTGCATTAGCTTTGTTCTTGTGATTGAGAATGCCGCTCATCATCAAAGAGTCACGGGGTCAGGATCTGAATGCAAATCTAGGCCAGTGCAAACTCCCAAGAAATGATATCCAGCAAGCATTCTCCTAGGGACCCATAACACATTTTTCTTCTGCACTGTTAAAAAAGGGCAAAACGAATGAATTCCTTCTTTTGTTTGTTTTTGCAATTTAACAGGTGCCAGATTTATACTTTAAAAACATTTCTTTGCTTATTGTCATTAACCAAATGCAACTGATGTACTGAAAACACATGAATGCCTTTTCTAAGCGCTGACAACATAATGCTACAAAATTAGAGGCTTTATTTGGTTGAACATCTTTATGCATGTTGCCACAGAAATAAGTTTTATTCACATTATCAGTGGTATCTATCATATATAAACATGATTTTAAAAAACCCCTTAGAATTAACAATGTTTAAAATATTCTGGTATTCTTATTAAAATATTTATTGTGAGCCAGCTGTGGATTCTGGAGAACCTTCAACTTGTAACACATCTTCTTCACCTGGCCCAATTCCTGCCTACACGGCACTTCGTCCACAGCCATCTGGAGACCACATTTACCTCACTCAGAGCCAAGCTACAAGTGACGCCTGACACAGGTTGGACACTTGTCAGCTTCCCTCAAGTTTTGATGGGAAATGTAGGCGTCCTTGTCTTACAGCTTGGCTCTCCATTTAATTGAAGTTTACAGAAACCCCTCCACACACCCAGCGAAGGGGAAGGGGGGCACCCAGTGAGAGCCCGACGCCTGAACTCTCCTCCTGACCGCATGTTCTCCCTCCCATGTTCAGGGATAATAATGAGTTTAAAAAGCGATGGGCTTCAATACTAAACCGTTGTTCTTTTGATTTAATGTTATTGTTGATTGAAACATCTTTTGCGGAAGTTGACAGGTTAACGGTTGATATAGACGAGTTAAAAGAAAAAATTAAGGGTTCTGTTAATGAGGAAGAGTTCAAAACAAGGACCATGGATATAGACCGACTCATTAAAGATTGTGAGAGTAAGTTAAAGGACATTAAAAACAAGAAGCTGTTAAGGGACAAGAGGGACTACACTAGTAGTAACATTTATACCTGGGAGAATAGAGTTGATCCCTCTAGAAAGAAAAAAACGAGTAACATGGTCAAGGGAGACTGGGTCTGATTTTGAGACCACAGACCCATTGGATAACGAAACGTCGGGTGATGAGTTTCAGAATGTTAGAACTTTGAGAAGTAGAACTGTGCCCTATGGTGGGCAACGGAGTAGTAGTACTTTTTTGGGCAGGGGCTACAAATCCAGAAGAGGGAAGTTTCGCAGTTAGTATTTAATCTTTCAGATAGACCTCTTATCCCCATTGAGATTAAAGGCTTGGATAAGGGATTGGGCTTCGTTCCAACACCGCGGTATAATGGATTTACAACCAGAGTTGATCTTTTCAAGCTATTTAGATTGATTAAGTTGAGGAGACTGTTTGGGAACGTTGATGCCCCGAAAACGTTGGGGGGGGGGCAGACACCTCTCCACCTTTGTGCCTAGAATTAATTATGGATACATTGAGAACTTTGAAAAATTGGTTATTTCTGACATAGAGAAATTGGAAAAGCACCCAATAAGATGTTGGCATAATTTATCTGATTTGGAACGATCAACTTTATTGTCTTTGGACCAGGATCCCTCAATAGTGTTAAAATCTGAGGATAAGGGGGGTGGTGTAGTGGTCCTTAATTCCAAGGACTATTTACATGAGATAGAGAATCAACTGACCAATGCAGATTATTATACTGTGATTGAGAGAGACCCTCTTGCGCACATACAACGCACATACAATGGCTGATTCGGGTGGTGTTGGAAGAAGCTTTATTAGCAGGAGATTTGGATGATAATGCTTTTAAGGCTTTAATAAATCAATCCCCACGCACCCCGGTGTTCAATGTATTGCCAAAAATTCATAAGAATAGGTTTCCACCTCCTGGACATCCCATTGTATCGGGTACAAATTCAGTTTTGGAACCCCTGTCGTTCTGGATAGATTATGTCTTGCAGCCCATTGTACAGAATACAACTACGTACATTAAGGATACTACCGCTTTAATGACATCTATTGAACAATTAGAAGTCCCCAATGAAGTGTGTTTAATGACCATGGATGTGGAAGCTCTTTACACTTCGATTCCACATGAAGGGGCGAGGATTGTAATTGCCAATGCACTATCTTCCCAGCCCACTGATAATCCACCTGCCCATTTACTTTTTCAACTAGTTGACATAATACTGGAGATTAATTATTTTAGATTCAGGGACAGTTTTTATTATCAGTGCAAAGGGGTCGCCATGGGGTGCCCAGCGGCACCTAGCATTGCTAACCTTTACATGGCTGATTTGGAAACTAAGTTCTTCTTGAACCCTTTGCTCAATCCCTTCTACAAAGAGATACTTTATTTCAAAAGGTATATTGATGATTTGGTACTGCCCTGAAGGGAAAAGAATTTTGTGATGCATTAGGCAATTGGATGAATACTGTTGATAGTAATATTAATTTTACTTGGCAGGTACACACACAAAACACTAATTTTCTGGACGTTGTTATGTATAGAAGATCTCAAAACAAGTTGGGGGTAAAACCATTTAGGAAAGAGACTGATAAATGGTCCTATTTATATTACACCTCGTTCCACAATACTCGGTTGAAACAAAACATACAATTTGGGCAATTTTTGTGTGTGAAACGGAATTCAACTGAAGTCAGTGATTTCCACAAGGAAGCAAAGAAGATGGGAAAAGCTTTTCTGTCTAGAGGATACCCACAAAAAGTAATTAAACTAGCTGAACAACGGGCTAAAGCAATCTCGAGGGATTCTCTTTTAACCCCTCGAAATCAAAAAGAAACAAGGATTGTGTGGTCTATTGAATATTCACCATTGGCCACCCCTATTGCCAATATAGTTAAACAAAATTGGTTGGTAGTCAGTAATATAGCAGGTTGTGAAAAACCCCCAATGGTGGGGTTTAGGAGGACGAGGAACATAAAAGACATGGTGGTACATTCAGATTTTAGGGAACCATCCCCTAGACAACAGATGCCCATAGGGCATTTCCCTTGTGGGCACTGCAATGTGGGTCAATTGTCAATTAATATTCAAAGTCTGATACATCCCGTCATTAAAAAACACCTTTATACAAAGGATTTTTCCACTTGTGCAACTCCATTTGTAATTTATATCATCAAGTGTCCTTGTAATTTGCTGTACGTAGGCAGCACTACACGTCCGGTTAAACTCAGGGTACAAGAACATTTGTCCAAAATTAGAACAAAAAATATGGAGGCACCGCTCACACAACATTTTATGGAGCACCATTCAAGTGAGCATGAGATTAGATTCTCTGTGTTGAAGGTAATAGATTACAGAAGTATGTCCAATGCCCAGAAAATGCTCCTTCAGCTGGAAACAGAGTGGATCTTTAGATTAAATACTATGGTCCCTAATGGATTGAATCAAGAAATGGACTTTTCCTCTTTTTTGTGAGCTGTTATGAGGTGCTCAGGTCCCTTTAAGAGAACATCAGACTTCTCAATTACTCCGCGTTTGGTATAAATTAAGATCTGAAATGCTTCTCAGACGAAGGCGAAAAGATTTGGAGTAGAGCATAATAAGTAGCCAGAATAAGTAAGTAGTCTTCATGCCTGAATTTGCAATCCTGTTGTTTGTTTCAATAGCATCATGTATATAAATACTGTGAATGTTTATGAGAAATGTATTATTTGTGCAAATTAAGTTATTATTATGAGCTTATGTTACAATACCAAAATAAGCACGGACAAGTGATTATGGAATTTAAAGGTTTATTCGTTGTACAACTGTATTCCGTAGGCAGTTGGAAAGGCCGTGAAGAAGCGGGTGCGGCGAAACGGGAAAAACCGAGGCTAGCGAACCCGTTGCCAATCTCCTGCTGGGAGCTCCCTTCGGGGTGGCATGGCAGGATGATTTTACTGAAAGAAATATTGTGGGTTGAACATTTACCCTGGAAATAAGAAGCATAAAGATGAAATAAAAAGAATGAAGATGTGGATTCTTTGAGTGTACATTATTTTGGATAATCCTTGCCTGTGATACAAGAGGATTCGATTTAGGTCTGTTTGGACTTTGTCCCTTCCTTTTGGTGTGTACACACAGACCTCCCCCTTATATATTGCATCTGTCTGTGACAGGAACAAACACAGCTTGTTTGCCATGCCTGCAGCCCCCTTCCCTTCCTCTTGCTACAATTCAGCATAAAACAACCCAACCTCAAAATGACCGCCTCAGAAGCTTTACAAAATACTTTTCTCTAGTCTCTTGGGAAGACATAAAAAAACTTGTTGGGCTTCCCAGGGCATATATTTAACAAGGAGTGTGCAACCACTGAATTGCACCTTGTAGGATGCCATATCCAAGTTTCAGTGGTTGAAGAAATCCGAAGGGAAGTGCTAGTGGTGCTTGTACATAACTTGTGGCATGCTTGTAAAAAAGGTGCCACCCATTCAATTAGTATATGTCCTATACTTATTGGACTTTGAAACTTCCAATGTATTTATTCACTGTTTACTCCAATGGGGACTCCCCGTGACATACTACTGGTTTTCCAGATAGGGTCTAGAATTATAATAGACACTGGGGAGGGGGGAGCAGCAGCAACCTTTTTTTTTCTTCACAATTGTCCATGGGGAGAGGCTCAGACCCCCCTAGACTTGAACCCCTGTCCCTTGCCAGACCCACCTGCAGACGCCACCAACAGTCTCGGGAGCTGAAGAATGACAAGATGGCCCCAGGATCAGGTGGCGGACCTGTGTGGCCATGGAATTGGCAGGAGAGTGGCGAGGAGGCCGCTGCCACACAGGAGGGCCAACGGAGGCTCGCCACCAAGCTGGCTCAGCCAGGCAGCCACCAGCCAAGGTGCTGAAGCCCCCTCACCTACAAGGTCCAGTGTGAGCCTGAGGAACAGACACAAGACACTTCACATGAACCTCTTGAAGAAATGGCATAATCAAATGACGAGGGAGTGCAGGTTGGCAGAGGACCCCATGGGGCTGGTGGAAAGCGACCTCCCCTGGTCATCAACAGCACCCAAGGCAGAGGCCCCCCAGGTGGACCCTAACGTAACCCCTGAACAACTTGCCAGCTAGAGGCTTTGTGGCCATGGGTCCCAGGAACCTTCTCCTGGTGCCTGGGGGAAATGAAGTTGGTCCAAGACACCATGCCTACCGAGCCCGGGCAGATGGTCTGTGCCTCCTGAAGGCCCATCCCTTGCAAACAATGGGTGGTGGTGGATGGAAAAAATGGAAGAAATGTTACTCCTGGGAGTCATAGAATCCCCCAAGAGCCCGTGGAGGTGCCCCATTGTGTTAGTGCCCAAACTGGACAGGTCTACCCACTTCTGTGTGGGCTATTGTGCACTCAACTGGGTGGCCCAGTTCGACGCAGGTGGTGGATCACCTAGGGGCTGCTGTTATTTTTCCACTCTTGACCTAACAACTACCTTGCCCTCCTTAAGGTGCCTTCCCTTAGGACTATCTGCACAATCACAGCAAGATCACAGGCCTTTTCTGTGGTGGGCCCAGTCCTTTGGAACAGCCTGCCAGAGTGGGTGAGGACTGCAGGACCACCTTCCTTTGTTATATTTAGGAAGGCCTGTAAGGCAGTCTTCTTCCAAAAAGCATTCCAGCAGATCTGGCCATTTGGATGGGCCTGTAGAGATGGCAGTATCCTGTGTCTTTCTTTCATATGATGGTTGGATTAGAACTGGATGTTGTAGAAGGGGGGGGGAAGGAATTCTGCCCTCGCCCCCTGCTTTATAAACAAATGGGCCACCCAGGTGAACAAACGCAGCCACCCCCCCATCACATTTAGTCTGTTTAGTTCAGGAGTGAGTCAAGCAGGGTCTGTTGATACAAAACCCCTGACAGTTTCTGAAAAAGACAGTTGATGGAGACCATCTTTGTCAGCTGAATCTTTTCTCTTGCCAGTCAAGGTTTTCTCTTGCCAGTCGAGGTTTTCAAATGCCTCTCTGCTCAGATAATTAAGCGAGGAATCAGCCAGGTTCCACATTACACATTGGATTAATCTCCTTCATACTTCTCTCATTATCAGAAAATAATTGAATTAACATTGAAAGGGCTGAGATTTGTTTTACTTGCTCGCTGAAGTTCATTTATACATGTGCTATTAATATCCACCCATGAGAATTATAATAAAAAACCCTGATTTGTTTCCCTTCTGAAAAGACCGGAAAATCTGCACCAGTACAACAAACAATGATGAAAAAAGGAGCAAAATTATGTCTCTTAATGAGACTGACCTTTCCGAGTATGTACCCTCTCCCACATTCCCCAAGTTTGTTTGCAAGTCTACCTTTAATTCTCAAGGCCACTACAATTTGGAATTATACCCTTCGGGCTGACACCAGATGCTGCGTCTAGTTCATACTTGCCAACATTTAAAAATGTAAAAGATTTAGCAGAATACAAAAGTAAACTGTATGTTGATTTTAGAATGATTGTTTTCTTGTTTTTATTGATTTTAACTGTTGTTCACCACCCAGAGCCTCTGAGGATGGGCGGTTTATAAATCAAAATAATAATAAATAAATAATCATAAACTGAAGAGTTTTTGTGGGTTCTGCCTTCTTCTGTCTTGTTCACCTTGTTTGCTTTAACTTTAACTTACATCATGAAACTGCAGAGAAGCTTTCCCAAAGGGGAAGTGAAATTGACAGAGCTTTAGGGGAGGGGAAGAGGAAATTAACAAACCTTCTGAGGATCAATTCTTGCCCCTCTATAGAGAGGTGAAATTGACAGAACCTTCGGCTCTATCTTTTTAGATGAAGCTTCCTGGCTAGCATTGCGTCTCCCAACACTTGAGCGTTCTCACGTAAGATGTCTCGTGTAGAGAGACTAGTTTGCACCTCTGTTAGGAAGTTGATAGAATATCATCTTGAAGTATGTGAGCCTCCTTAATAAGCAGAGCAAGGCACATTTAAATATGCAGGCAGAGCCAAGCCAGTATCTTTCCCCTTGGACCTTTAGCCAATAAAAACCTTGTGATGTATATATGTGTGCATACCTTTAAGTGAACCCTCAAGAGCCAGTTTCTCACTTTGGCCTTGGTCTGTATGTGTATCGGTTGCAGTCTTCCAGTGTATGTCTGAGTGTTCTCCATCTGCAAGTGGTCTCTCTCTGATGGAGACAGTACACAGACCTGTTACTGAAGCTACTAGTCTTCGGTGTGTGGGCTTGTCATGCCTCAGGTGGGGTGAGCCACCTTGTGCTGCCACCACTCTGGGATTTAGGGTCCCTTGGGAAGGCCCAGAGTACCCTCCTAACCTTTCTGACCTCTGTAGCTTGGCCACTAAACAGGCGTGAGGACCCAGCAACAAACAAAACAAACAACAAACAACAAACAAACAAAACAAACAACAAACAAAAATATTTATTTACAAGGAGATCAGTTAATATCAAACAAACAAGCAAGGTGCCTTAGCAACAATAGATGGGTGATAGCAAACTAAACAAAAAGCCCTAGCGCGACTGAACTCACTGCCCCTCTGTCTGCCAGTCCTGTCTTCTCACCCTACCTGGATGAGGGCCTCTCTCCCTAGCAGAAACCTCCTCTGGCCTGCTCCCTGGGAGAAAGAACACAGGGTTTTTTCCTCCCAGACTTATATAGCACTAGCCCCCTGTGTTCTGATTGGCCAAAAAGGGCACCAAAACTGCCCAGGGGCTCTTGGGAATTGTAGGCAGGCATACTCCCACGGCTAACAGGCTTCTGAGAACTTGCTAGGCCTTCCCAGCACAGCCAGATCATGACAGGGCTATTGAGCAGAACTGAAGCCTAACCTTATCTACCACACCTCAGAGGATACCAGAGACCTGGGGAAGGAAGGAATCCATCCTTTGCAACCCCAGCTGGGGAAAACATAGATAATAGATTTCTGTCATCAAATACAGCCCCACCAGATACTTGCACGGGTGTTTTCTTTGTCCTTTAACCTCTTTCCCTGCCACAGATACTTTATATCAAGCATACAATTATAAAGCCTGATAGGAGACCAACAGCTGCAAGCTGTCAATTGCAGACTCTCCAGACCAGCTTTCAGCTTGCCAGCATGGGGAGGGGGGGCAGGCAACACCATTTGCTCTGCTAATGCATATTGTGCTCACACTCCCTCAAGTGAGAGGAACCCAGCCAGGTAATTGGGCTCCTGAAATGGTGACAGCTGCAGGTAGTAATCACTCTCTTCGTGTTTCCTCCCATGGCAACTGGCCTGTTTACATTGGTGGAAATGGCACACTCTTCCCCTCTCCTGCCCTCCAACAGGAGAGGAGGAGAAGAGGCAACATCGTAGAGTTCGGGAAAGAATGTGTGTGTGTGATGGCAAATGCTTCATTTCCATTAGTGGGAAGCAATAGTGTTTAATTTGCACAATGGAAACTTGAAAGTTTAATAGAATGCCTTGAGAGAATGACTGACAGCCCCATTGTCCCTTTGAGGTGTACACAGTTGTTATTAATCATGTTTATAGAATTTCTGGAGGTGCAAAATGTATGTTTCATTCATACTCAGAACTGCAGGAAGTAGTTGCGTTCACATTCCAAGGGCTTCCTATAAGAACAGCACCTAATAGCTTTTTTATTGGGACCAAGTTGCCACAAAACAGTGAATCACTTCAGAACTCTGCTTTCTAACACAAAGAAATCCTACCCAATTTGACTTCTGTTGAAGAGGATGCAGTTTGGCTTCTTCCTCTAGAGCATCACCTGAAATGAATGCCCAGCTTGGTCAGCGTGAGCAAGGAAGGCTGTGACAGCCATGGGTTTGCCCTGTTGCCCCCAAAGGGCTGTGGCTGCAGTGGGTGGAGAGGCCTCCCCTCCCCCGGGATACAATCTAATTAAAAGGCAGATCCAGGTGGGAGTGGGAGGAAAGGATGGCAAGGAAAGGAGGCTGCTGAGGGCAGGCCATGGGAAGACTTACCTGCAGGTACCTTTATCATGGAGGGATGGAGAAGGCTCCCAACCAACGAAGAGGCTCTGGAATTGGAAGCAAAGAGGACCAGGCAGCAGAGACCAGCACCAGGCAAAAGCAGCTTCCTAGGTGAGGCAGGGCCAACAGACTGGCTCCAAACATGGGGGAGAGGCAGAGGACTCAAATTAAGGGGACACTACTCTGTCGCTTTGGAGATGGTTGGGTGGGTTTTTGGAGAAGTCTGCTGTTGTATGTTTTAAATATTTATGTGGTTTTATTGATTTTAAAGCTATATGTATTTTGAATTACTATACCGATTGTAATCTGCCCTGAGCCTGCTGATGCGGGGAGGGTGGAATATAAATTGAATTAAACAAACAAACAAACAAACAAACAAACAGCTGTTTGTAAAAAGAGTGTAAATAAAGGGTCACAGCAGCGGATTATGAGGGTGGACTAAGGCTGCCAGGCCAAGCCTGGCAACCAGCAAGAAGATTGGGTGTGTAGAATTTAGAAGTGATGGTGGGTTGCTCTAGGAATTGCTTGAAACTCTGTGTGAAGAACAGTTACCAGAGATTCCTAGAGCTACCTTACCATTGTGTTTGGCTTTTCCCCGTAAGTGATGTCATCATGTTTGTGCAGCTGTTTTTTTTTTTCATTCCCTGCTGCCATTTGGAACAGCAGTGGGCAACAGGAACTTGGGGCAGGGAATTTGCCTAGGTGGAGAAAAAGGGGAATATGGGATGATATTGAGCACAAGTGTGAAACTTAGTATAAGGACTGCCATTATTTCTTCTGGTCTCTGCCTTATGAGTGACCTGTGTGATCCCAATCATGTCAGGGAAGCAACCCATTTAATTTTAGATTCCCACAAGAGTTCCTTCTATGTTCCAGTAGCCTCCTCTGTCTCTCCATTCTCCTCCCTGGCCTGTGTTCAGAGCCCTCCTTTTATTCTCTTCCTCATCCCCAGCCCCACCCCCTATCTACATCTCCAGCATCTTGGCCAATCCCAAGGCTATGGGCTGAGGCACTGTTTGAGGGGAACCCCACCCTGGATGTGGCCTGCCCTGTCCCCAGCGGTCTGAACCCGCCGAAGAGGTGGGGTGGCAGCCAAGTGTTTCCTTGCCTTGACCAGGCTGCCCATCCGTTGGTCAAGGGGTGTGATCAAGCAAAGTATTGATGCAGTCAGCATTTGGGAACTCTTTGTTGCCAGTGCAGGGCTCGTTTGTGGCTCCACTCCTTTCTTCTGGCCAATCGCTGCATGGAGGCTTTGTGAGCCAACTGTGTGGAGATTGGGTGAGCCAGCAGCACAGAGGCCATGTGAAGGGCCGGCTGGGGTACGTCGTCATCGGCAGGTTGGTTGGCACGGCCTTGGGAGACTTTGACAGGGGATGGCAGCTGAGCCAGGACCCATTTGGGGATCCCAGCGTGGATTGTGGGCCCCTGGGGGGAGGTTAAAGCCATGGAGTGGGTGATTGCCACCCCTGACAATATAAAACAATACATGGAAACATGCCTGGTTTTAAGGTTTTTTCTTTTAAAAGGCAACTGTCAAGCCAAAACTATCAGCAGCTGTTTTTGACAAAGTTTCACAGCATGGTTCTTTGGTGCGCTTGGCAATTAGCTTGCCTTTGTGATCTCAGGATTGTTTGTAAACAAATGTATTAAACAAACATCTCAGTTGCATTCATTCTAAAGCAACAGCATTATTTGTCACCAGATGGAGAATTTAAGGATTGATGCCCCTTGTTGAGAAGATTCAACTGGAACAGAAGGTGTTTTTTTTTAAAAAAAAATATTCAGAATTATTTGCTTTAACAGAACCCCCAAGGCCCAGTTAATCTAAGGAAGGGTTCATGGAGCTCTCTCTGAACACCTAGATCTGGAAATTTTAAACTGCTTCCCACAAACATGGTAGACCATAACTAGGTTGAGCTTTTGAAATCCAACAAGAGGAGGGACAGATGTTCAATTTTGTAACAACAGGCTGCTGAGACAGCCTTGGGTAAGATGCTTTCCCCTGCTCCTCTGCTATACAAACAGGGATAACAGCCATCTCCTATAGGTTGTCTGTATGGATTAACCAGGTGGGATAGATGTTTCTTTCAGCCTAACTCTGCCCAAAAGAGCATTATACCGGAAAAAAAATCAGCAGAAAAAAAATTCATCCCAAGTATTATTTATTCCGACTGACAGTGGCTTTCCAGGGTCTCAGGTGGATTTTCCACACCATGTTCTTCCTGAATCCTTTTAACTGGAGATGCCAGGGGTTGAACCTGGGACCTTCTGCCTGCAAAGGAGATGCTCTGCCATTGGGCCACAGTCTATGTTTTTTGATTTAAAACGAGCCTTGCCAGCAAATGAAATGCCAAGCCATGTGCTACATGCTGCAGACATCTGCATTTATTTTATTTACAAAACGAGTATGTCGCCTTTCTTCCCCACCAAGGCAACTAACAGGTAAACATTATAAAAACGTATAATAAAACGCATAAAAAACAATTTAAACAATAACTAAACCGCACATTTAAAGCACAGAAAACAAGGCAGGAGGGATCATTGATGGAATGCCAGAAGAAACAAATTACAAAAAAATCTTCACTCACTGGTGGAAGATGAGGACGGAAGGAAACGGGAGAGAGTTCCAGAATCTTGGTGCCGTGACCAAGAAGTCTGTCTCCTAGGTTGTGTCGCCTGCCTTATCTTAGAAGGCAGGAGCACATAAAGCAGGGCCTTGGAAAGAGATCAGGAGTTGGATACATTTATATTGTAGACGGTCCTTCAGGTATGCTGGTCCCCAGCCGTTATAGGGCTTTAAAGATCAACTCCAGCACCTTGAATTGGTTTCAGAAAAATTAGGATCCAGTGTCCATAGGCCAAAGTGGGAGTGATTTGGTCTCTACCACCCGCTCCAGTCAACATAATGGCTACAGCATTCAGAGTCAGTTTAAGTTTCCGAGCACCTTTTAAGGCCAGCCCTGCCAGGGCCGGCGCGCCCATAGAGGCCAGGTAGGCAGTGGCCTCAGGCGCGAGGGCACTGGAGAGGCGCCAGAGGGGGTGTCAGCGGCGGAGGTGCACACCGCAGAGCTGGCGTGGCTGGCCCGCAGCTGCTGCAGCCAGCCAGCCCCGTGCTGCCGCCGCCGCCACATGCCCCCAGCCAGGCGCAGGGGGGCGCCCGTCTGCCTGACTCAGCCCCGTCAGTTGCTCAGTTCAACCGGCACTTCTTTGCAGAACTGTCTTGTCCTCGGGGGAATTGGAGCGTCCTGCCACTGCCCATAATTCAATGGAGCTGTACGGAAAGGTAAGGGCTTTCTGGCTTCCTTTTGCGCGGCTTTTCGGTGTCTGTCTGCAAGCAGGTGATAATGCCCAAAGCGCCTCATCAGCACCCAATCTGCCTTTGACAAGCCAGCCTGGAAATTGTACTGAAAGCTGTCTGTGAAGCCAGCAAAAACAATCATCCCTTCCCGGCAGCAAAGGGAGGAAGTTAAACCTTGCAAGCGCTGCTGGGGCGGCGTGCGGAGCGCGGAGCAGCCTCCGCCTGCCACCCCAGCCATCCGCCGGCGAATGCCCCCGGCTTGTGCTGCACGATGATGTCATCGCGCAGTCCGTGGCGTGCGAGCACTGTGCACACGCAAGGGGGGTTGCTGCAGGCGCCAGAAACTCTGGCGCCAGCAGTGAGCCCTGCACAGACTGCATTACAGTGCAGATATTGCCAGGCACTGACTCCAGGCTTTGGTTCAGGGCTTGTACAGCTTCACTGAGACCCTCCAGAAGTGCAAGACAGAGCTGAGTATCACCCACATATTATTGACAGCCCAACCCAAATCTCTGGATGACCTCACCCAGTACTTTCATTTAGATGTTGAAATGATGGAGCCTTGGAAGACTCTACAGGCCACTGGCCAAGGGGTCGAGCAGCAGTCTCCCAGCACCACCTTCTGAAACCAGGTAGGACCAGAACCACTGCAAAATGGGACCTCCCAGTCCCAACCACAGAAGACAATACTGAAGGATAATACGATTGAAGGTATTGAAGGCTGCTGAAAGGTCCAGAAAATCCGCAGAGTTGCACTCCCTTTGCCCATCTCCTGCCGCAGGTCATCCAGCAGGGTGACCAAGGCTATTTCAGTCCCATAATCAGGCTTGGAGCCAGATTGGAAAGGATTCAAACAATCTGCTGCATCCAGGAATCCCTGGAGTTGTCCAGCCATCCCCTGTTCAATCACCTTTCTCAAGAATGGACCACCTGGAGACTGGTCAGTAATTATTTAAATATCCTGGTGCAGGGTAGGTTTCTTCAGTAGTGGATGCAGGCACCACTGTCTGTTTCAAACCTGGGGTCACCACTCTCTCTCTCTCAAGAAGAAGGTGTTAACTATCTCTCAGACATAGTCAGTTGACCCCCCCCCCACCATTCCTGGCTGAGTTAAACAGCCAAGAAGGACAAGGGTCATCCAATCAGGTGGTAGGCCCCAAACATCCAAGGATCTTGTCCACATCCTCAGATGGAATGAACTAAAAAATGTCCCATACAACTGGACAAATTAGCACCATGGCACCATCTCACCCTGTTACGGCTAATATGAAGCTCAAGTCAGTATGGATGTGAGAGATTTTATCTGCCAAGTGTTGAGAATAACAGTCACAGAGGGTCATGGAGCAGTCTAATTCCTTCCGCAGTCCAGATCCCAACAGGCCTCTGACCACCTGGAACAGCTCAGTGATCAGACACAACAGGGGTGGAATAATATTGTTTCTTTGCTGCCATTCCTGCCACAAAGTACACTTTAAAAAGAGCATCAGCCCACATCTTACCAGATTCATCTTCAGTCTTCCTTCACTGTCACTCTAGCCATCTACCTTGTCTTTTAATTGCCCACAGCTCTTAGGTAAACAAAGGTGCTACCTGGGTTCTTCTAACCCCTGAGAAAGGATACCTGGAAGTGATCATTCATGACAACCACCCAAGCAATTTCTTCACTCCAGAGGTAAACCAGGGCATCAACAGTAACCTCAACTATATCAACAGGAAAATCCTCTAGAATAGTTAGAAAGCTATTTGAACACATCTGACTCCAGAGGAGGATCATTTTAATAGATTCCTCACTGCTGCAGAGACCTGATATCCATGTAAATCTAAACCTGAGTAAATAGGGATCTGTTCATGACAACATCATGAATTCCTCCATCCCCGGATTACATTCTTCCTGTGCAGGACAATATTCCAGATCATGAATGTGACAAGCACAATGTGGGAGACCAGTTATTACCTCAGACAGGCCCATGGTTGTCATGGAGACCATCAACTCCATTAGAGATAAGAAGCATCTACCCAGAGATTTAACTTTTTGGAGATTTAAACTTCTGGGAGAGCCTGGGCAGGGGATGAATCCTGCAGAATGACAGCTGTGGTAAGCACACTGACAGCATTTTAATAAGGCTTCTCCAAAACCGCAAAGGTTTGGGATGGTGATTTACCAGAGATGGGTACCAAAAAAGAGGATCTGCCCCTGGCAAATAAGGAATAGATGCTTGCAAGTCTTTGTCTCAGTGAGTGTGTCGTCTAGTTTACAGGTCCATTCGGATCCCTGATAGGATGCATCCAAAGAATGCACTTTGTTTCATGTCACATTCCCCTAACGATAACTGTACTTTATTCACATACATTTAATATCAACTTTTGCAGTTACCAGCTATCATGTTAATAAAACTTGTTTTTATTTTTCGTGCCAGCAGAGGGCACCACTGAATACAAATATGTCCTGTCTCAACAGGTACGTGCTCAGAAACAACAAACTGAAAGTTTATTTGGGGTAAAGAGACTAATCATTCGATGTCCTCGCCACACAAGCTGGATCTTGGCATTTATTTATGCTGCCATACATCTCCCAGAGAGAAGATACTGCAGAGCAGGAAGGAGTGCAGAAGAGGGCAACCAGGATGATTAAGTGGTTGGAACAACTTTTCTATGAGGAAAGGTAAAAAAGTCTAGAGCTTTTCAGTTTAGAAAAAAAGACAACTAAACAGGAGGGATGTGACAGAGTTTAACATCTACAGTGATCAGTGAGAGCTTGGGAAGAACACTGGATTGCGCCCTTCATTTGCAGTGGGAAATATCCCTCAGGAGTAACCGGAGTCAGGGAGCATGTGCAGAGAACTGAATGCCTAGTTTCACGCAATCTGCTATCTGGTTTTAATTATGAACTGAAGCCCATCTACCTGCAAGCTTGCCTGTGTATAGGAATGTGTTCCTCTGAGCATGTGCAGCATGCCTTTGCTCATCAATGAGACCACTATCAAGCTATCACGTTCCTGCCTGTCAAAAACCAAAACAAAACTTGGATTAGGGCTAAAGAACAGAAGAGGCATATTATTCAGACAGGTTTAAACTCCAGAATGTTTCACAAGATAAAAAAGTAGTGCTTAACTATGGAAGGCCAAAGGGCCGAATGGTCTTAATCCAGGCAGTCTTAAAGCCCCATCAGCTCCCATGAGAGAAGAATAAGACTTAGAAGAATAAGGATCTAAATAAATCTGTGCCAAGAATAATCAGTTCTCTTAATGTCAAGATGCAAACTCTCTAGACATGTACAGAGTGCTTTCTCTAACCATGCACGTCTGTCTGCTTATTAGTATGGGACAATTTCTTTATTGGAAGGGAAGTGGGGAATTTCCATTGGCCCAGGATCCCGCCAATTCCCAGGGTCCAGCCCTGAGGGGGAACTGGTTGGAAGAGCCTGGGGATGTCCCTCCTCCTGGGAACTTTTAAAAGGCAGGGCTGGGAGGATGCAGCGTGTAAGAGCCAGAATGCTACCCTGAGGCTGGAGGAGAGGCAGCGTGCAGGAGAGAATGAGAGCAAGGGAGAAGGGTGTTGCACAAACCCCTTCCTCTCCTCGTTCTGAGGCATTCCCCAGCCCAGCTGGGTAAAAGTGACACTGGAGGGTGCCACAGCCCCAGACTTCATCTTGGCAGAGGGAGAGTCCAACAAGGCCTTCACCAGGGCGGCGCAGAACCATTCTATTAGATGTGGCTGCTGATTTACTCTTTGATGAAGGAACTGCCTCTTTTTCTGCACTTGAGACTGTTGCTGCTGCATGGCCAGCCGGGTAATCAGGGCGCTAGAGAGGCCCTGTGACCCCCAAGGCTGCCCCCATTGGGGCCATCCCCCAGTGCCCACAGTATCTACCACTGTGATGCTCCCCTGTTGGCAAAGGGACATTGTAGAGACTCCTATTAATGCATGAAGCTGGCCCCAAGTACTGTTATGCTTTCAGCTGTCCGTTTCACATACAGGATCCAATTTTGGTCACTGATCACCTTCCTGCTCTGACAACCAGGAAGCCAGGCCTAGCGCAGTGTCTCCTAGCCCCAGCCCCCGAGTACCTGCATGGCTACTTCCCTTTCTGCTTGCTCTGTCGGAACTAAGTGCTTTTCCAGCACAGCGAGGGCTGTTCACTGAGTGTGAGCACATCACCAGCACTTCCAAATACATTCTCTGCAAATTAAGCGCTGTGCGAACGGTCCACTCTGTGGAACATTTCTTTGACTCTTGTTCTCAAGCCATGAATGGAACGGAGCGAGTGCAGCTGAAGTGATACATTCATGAGGCATTGAATTGTGGTGGCTCCCCCCCTGCCTCCCCGCCCCCTGCCAAAGGGTCCAGGCTCTGAAGTCACCGCTTCACTTTGAAGAGAATTCATTCAGAAAGGAATGGCGCGGACAGTGGGGGAGCTTGTTTTGCTCCAGTGTGTATTGTAGCACTTCTGTGGATAAAATCATTTTGTAGGTCCCCAATGGTCTTGGCTTCCACAATGCATCGCGGCGCTTTAAAGAAGGAATGTACAAAAGCTGCACATAAGAGCTCACCAGTCTGGGGGAAAAAAAACCCTATAGGAAGGGCCACAGGTAAACTATACCCGAAACAATTCATGGAGAATTTGGTTATTTCCCTCCAGAGCAATAGACAGCAGGGCATGGCATGCAGCCGTCTCCTGCTTCAGCTCACCTCGATGTGACATGGAGGGAAGAAGGGTGATGGTGGGCTCTTGCTTGGTACTTTCGATTGGCAGTTAAAATAATTGCTACCTGAGCCTTTGTACAGTAGCTGGTACTTGAAATAACACACCTGCTGTTGACAAATTAACCTCTGTGTCACCTGTCTTAATTTGCCCCTATGCCTTGTCTAAGTCTCCCTTGTTATGATCAAGAACTGGGAGGTCAAGTTCAGGCAAGTGAGCTGTGTGGATTGCCATTGCCCGCTACGCAAAGAAAAGTGTTGTTATAAATTCTTGAATACTGTCTCCTCCACGTGATGTATCTGCCTGAGAAATGCTCACCCAGGTCTGGACATGCAAACATACCTCATGCAAATACAAAGTAAATTCTGCTAAACAAGCCCTTCAGAAAGCACTTTGGACACATGATCGATTCCAGAGCCAGGGAGCCCAGCCTCGAGAGACTTTCCCTGGAACTAATAGTGGCACATAGACAGGCTTTTACAGGTGCGAAGATCTAGACTGGCTCTCACCACCACTGAATGTGTAATCACCAGGGCTTTTTTCTGGGAAAAGAGGTGGTGGAACTCAGTGGGTTGCCCTGGGAGAAAATGGTCACATGGCTGGTGGCCCCGCCCCCGATCTCCAGACAGAGGGGAGTTGAGATTGCCCTCCGCGCCGCTCAGCGACGCGGAGGGCAATCTCAATTCCCCTCTGTCTGGAGATCAGGGGGCGGGGCCACCAGCCATGTGACCATTTTCAAGAGGTTCCGGAACTCCGTTCCCCTGCGTTCCCCCTGAAAAAAAGCCCTGGTAATCACAAACCTGAAGGTTAATACTGGATTAGAGGAATTTGAACCAGCCATCTCCCCAGAGGATGATGGGCCATCTGGCCAGTCCAAAATGATTTTGACAATCAAAGATGTTATATAAAAAAGCCACATATTTTCTAAGCAGTAAAGGTATTCTGGACAATAAAGTAGGCTTAATTCACAGGTAAAATATTTATGTGAATTCTTTTGTTACCTGTTCTTGTGAAACAATGAAATCAGTTTTTAAATATAGTTGTGAATGGTCACTTTTAAGAAGACTGGGTTTCTATAAATGTGAATGATAGAATGCCATCTTTCTTTGATATTTATCCTGGTACATGAGGGTCACTGTGCAATTACTGCTTTTAAGAAACAAAAATTAAGCTGACTGCAGGGGAAAAGAATGTTTATTTTCTCTCTCATAATACTATGACTCAGGAGGCACCCAATGAAGTTGATTGGTAATAGTTTCAGGAAAAACCGAAGAAGCATTTCTTTACCCATCAAGAAATTACAATTGTGGAATTCACTGCCAGTGGATGTAGAGATGGACAGAGCCATAGATGTTTTAAAAAGATGATTAGCAAGATTCATGGAGGAGGGGTTATAGATAGTTACTGGTCATGTTCTGCCGGGCCTATGGCTGAGCTTAAACCAAGAATGGTATCCCACAACCGGGAGATATAGGCCATTTTCACACTGTCTATAAATTGCACGAGACTCACGGAAGGCTGCCCGTCTTTCTCCGCAATTTTTGACGCCATCTGTTTACAAAACGCCACAAACAGTGATCTACGGCATTTTGTAATTGGATGGTGTTAAAAATCACGTGAGGAAGCCACAGCCTTCCATGAGTCTTGCGCGATTTATAGACAGTGTGAAAACAGCCATAGTAATATAATATTACCCATTTTGGGACTATCGTTGTTTTGTATATGTCTTAGATATATTATTATACTATTCCTTAGTATTTGATGCATTACTACCAGCACTTTGCACTTTTTCACTTATTAAATTATTACATTATATTACTATATCTCCCGGTGGTGGGATACCATTCTTGGTTTAGGTTTGTTTGTCTGGGAGAGCTCCTCTTTTTTGGCCGGGCCTCTGGCTGAGGCCTGACAATGTCCCTCCCGGACTGCCGTGCCCTGCCATGCTGCCCTGAAAATGACTGCTCCATCTGTACTACCTGCATTTTATAGTTTTAGTAGAGCCTCTTATATGATGTCTATTTATGGATTGATATATGTGTTTTAGTATGGCTTTAAGTGTTTATTTTAAATTTGTTTTTAAAGGTTGTTGTGAGCTGCTCTGAGCCTGTATGCAGGGAGGGCAGGATATAAATGTAATAAACTAAACTAAACAAAAGGGACCCTTCATATTTGGAGGCAGTAAGCCTTTGCATACATGTGCTAGAAGCCATCAGCTTCTATGCCTCATTTGTTGGTCCTCCAGGACAACAGGTTGGCTGCTGTGTGAAACAGAATGCTGGACTATTCAGTCATTGGTCCAGTGGTCCGATCCAACAGGGCTTTTCTTTCTTTCTTTTTTTAAAAAATATTTTTATTCAATTTTAGAACTGTAACAATAATCAAACAACAAACCAGTATAATACATTGCATTTACAAATATTAACACAGTGCTTCAACTTTAATACATTAACAATGAGTGGTGTGAAGAGGGAGGTGGCAGATCTCTTGCTTCTATGAATTCGTAAAATGGGATCCATTTTTCCCAGAAGTTTGATCCCAAAGATTGATATTCCCTCTGATGTAGATTGTCAGTTATTTTTTCCATTATCAAATGGTTCCAGATTTTTGTAAACCAAAGTTCTGTAGCAACAGGGCTTTTCTTACGTTCTTAATTATTTTTTAAGAAGTCTGATTGAAGATGTCTGCGCGTTATAGCAGGTAGCCAGTAGAGGGAGCACTGCTGTGCAATTCAGCCCAACCTAGTCTGCAGCAAGATGCCTTTGCTGAAAAGGAGGGAACTGCCTCTTACCCGGCAGCTTCCTTGCCTTTGGGAAACATTTGACCATTGTCAAATAACAGAAGGGTCAATCTGTAATGCTCGATTGGTCAAGTGGCACTTCAGCCTCAAGAAATTACCTGGTTATATATTTGTGTGAAGGAATGCCCGTCAGGAGGCTGGCCACATGGGTGAGGAAAGGAGTTTCTTAGCCCCGGAGTCAGGAGTCAGTGGGAGGAGCGGAGAGAAACTAGTATTTTTCATGGGACGTCAATAGTCTCTCATACCACCTATCCATTATTTTCCAGTATGGTCTTCAGTGGTCAAAATAGGTGCTCTCCACACTAACTCTGGTGAAGAAGCGTTTCCTCTAATAAACTCCGGCGTTTCTATTTTGTAGATAAGTTGTGTTCCGGCAGATTTTGAGAAACCTGCTATTTTATTACTTCATTTGGATTCTACAATCCTCGGTGGTTATCATTTGTTTATTTTTGGTGCCATTTCAGCTGCTCCAGTAATGGGTTGAAGATCCAGCTTGGGAAATTCTTGGAGATTTGAGAGCAGAGTTTGGGAAGAGGAGAGAGCTCAGTGGGAATTTGATGGCATAGAGACTCTGCCTCCTAAAGTTGTCATTTCCTTCAGGGGAACTAATCACTGTAGTCTGGAGATCAGTTAAGTAATCAACATCATGCGTTTCTCCAGGGCTTTTTTGGGGGGGAAAGAGGTGGTGGAACTCAGTGGTGGAACTCAAGACCGCACAATGACATCACTTTGGGTCAGCTGGAACAAGGGGGGGATTTTTTAAAGTTTAAATTGCCCTCTGCGAAAATGGACACATGGCCAGTGGCCCTACCCCCTGATCTCCAGACAGAGGGGAGTTTAGCATGGACAGCAATCTAAACTCCCCCTCCGTCTGGAGATCAGGGGCGGGGCCACTGGCCATGTGACCATTTTTAAGAGGTGCTGGAACTCCGTTCCACTGCGTTCCTGCTGAAAAAAAGCCCTGCCTTTCTCCTAGGGATCCAAAGCAGCTCCTTTCCTCTATTTTATCCTCATAACATCTCTTTGAGAAAGGTTAGGCTGAGAGTGTGTTGCTGGCCCAAGGTCACCTAGCAAGCTTCCATGGCAGAGTGGAGATTAAAATTTTGGTCTTCCGGATCGTAGTCTGCCCTAGTCTAACCACTTCACCATACAGTTTTAATACTGGGAGAACTGCAGCCTCTACCTGAAGGTTGGTAATCCTACTGCAGAAACTGAAATGATCCTTGCTTGTCTTCCGGGCTGCCTTCCTTCCTTGCTTGCTTTCCTTCAGCTCAGCATGTCAAGTGGCATTTTCATCAGTTACAGCCATTCAGATTTTCTACCAAGCACAATCAGTGAAAGAATATTCAGTTTTAAGCAGGGCTTTTTTCTGGGAAAAGAGGTGGTAGAACTCAGTGGGTTGCCCTCGGAGAAAATGGTCACATGGCTGGTGGCCCCGCCCCCTGATCTCCAGACAGAGGGGAGTTTAGATTACCCTCTGCACTGCTCCAGCGGCGTGGAGGGCAATCTAAACTCCCCTCTGTCTGGAGATCAGGGGGCGGGGCCACCAGCCATGTGACCATTTTCAAGAGGTTCCGGAACTCCGTTCCCCCACGTTCCTGCTGAAAAAAAACCCTGGTTATAAAGAAGACCTAGATAGCAAAAGCATTTTAAGTACAATGGTTGAATTTAGTGAGCCAAAAACACAGAGAGAAATCCGAAGGCGAGTATGGAAGAAGGCATTTGATATCTCCATCGCCTTCTTGCCCCTGGCAATACAGCTGGCATTGATTTTTTTTTAAAAATCAGCTTGCAGTGAACTGTTGTTAAGGCACAAAGCATTTGCAGCTCTCCATTAAAGCTGCATTCATAAAGAAACAATTTGCAATGTAAGTGTTGTCAACAGATATATTTCATCTGATTTCCCTAAAGAGGGAACATACATATAATGTATCTGGTAATGCAGAAGTGCACAGAGATCAGTTATGGCTAAAGTGGCATTCGCCTAGACTAGTTGTTCTCGTGCTGTTGTTTGCATTCCTTATTTCAGTAACAGTATCATTTCCTATTTCAGTATCCTAAGGAAAATGCAGAACTGTTGGATAGTTGAGTTGCTTTCATCGACCTTTCATCAGAGGCTGAAAAGGCAGTCCCCTTTTTCAGCTCGTCAATTTTACTTGAAAAGAGACTTAACTTTTCAGCAGTGCAACTGGGAGCACAGAGAAAGAAATTTCCTGCAGCGTATGCATGATTATGCTCTTTCTTCGTTGGATTTTGTCCACGTAGGGCAAGTACAGTGTTCAGTTTTAAGACCAGCATTCAGTTTTAAGGCAGAATCTTTTGAAGCATCCTCCTGTTTGGTGGATAAAAGGAGAGAAGATGTAATGGTTTTCTATGTACAGAGTCCTTTTCTCGAAACCAAGGACTTAGCCCAGAGACTAATTACATTCAACTTTTGTTGTACTGTTGTACTGAGGAGTCCTATTGTAGTTTTCTTGTTTGCAAGGGTATGATCTTCTACTCAGTGATCATAGGGTCCAGACAAAGCCGAAACATGAGCTCTTCCATGCTCTGACATGCTTTATGTGGGGCTGTCTCTGAAACTGTCCAGAACCTTTAAGTATCAAAGATGGAATCTGAGCCATCTTATAACTAGACATGGGCACGAACCAAAAAAAATTATCGAACCAGTGGATCGTGGTTCGGTGCGGACCACGATCCCGAATTCCCAAACAGCAACGACCATCTCCCGTCCCTGAACCAAACCCAGATTGTGGATCGTGGAAAACGCAGCGGGGCGTGCCGCTATTCCCAGCCCATGGCTATTTATAAGCATGGGTCCCATTCAGCAACACAGGAGGTCTGTGTTTGGCCGTCAGAGCTGCCTATCAGGGTTTGCAGGGATGAGATTGCAGTGCCCATGGCTACACAACACCCCCTTCCCCCTCCCTCCCCTGGGTGTCTTCTCCCAACTTGTGATTGCTTTGCTGCTCCGTGGTTGGAAGGAAGCCCTGCTGATCAAGGAAAGCTGGGCTTCCATTGGGGTTTCCAGGGCGACAGAAGGAGGGCAAACAGGCATTCCCCTGGCTCCGTTGCCAGGGGAATAGATCGCTGGTGCCTGAGTGTCTGGATCCCCGAACCGAGCCCGAACGCCACGATCCAGGCCTCTCCCGACCGCTGGATCGTTGGCCGTGGATGATCACGATTCGCTGGGTCATGATCGCGCGATCGCCGTTTTCGTGGATTTTTTACGTTCGTAATGCGGATCGTGCCCATCTCTCCTTATAACAACAACGACGACAATGATGATGACAACAACAACATTTGATTTATATACTGCCCTTCAGGATGACTTAACACCCACTCAGAGTGGTTTACAAAGTATGTTTTTATTATCTCCACAACAAACAGCCTGTGAGGTGGGTGGCACTGAGAGAGCACTAAGAGAGCTGTGACTGACCCAAGGTCACCCAGCTGGCTTCAACTGGAGGTGTAGGGGATCAAACCCGGTTCTCCAGATTAGAGTCCCGCACTCTTTACCACTGCACCAAACTGGCTGTTTGATAATTTGATAAAGAAACTATGATGAATAATTTACTCTAAGATTATTTTTTATCATTAACTCTTCTCTGGTACCCTCTAGGTCTTTTGACATTGTTTGAAGTCATTGTCCTTTCTAATATGCTCTTAGTTAGTATTTGCAATTTAAAGAAAAACTTTTTAAAATTGCTGGAAAGCATATTCTAATTCAATCCAACTGTTCAATTGGGGGAAAAATTAAACTATGCTTAAATTTATGCATGCATGCATTCAAAACTTATTACATGTTCAGTGTTCTGAAAATAATTGGAGAAAAACTCCAGTGTGGTCAAATTCTACACAATATTACTTAAAATTACATTTCATAACATCCACTAGAATTGAATGTCCCGTAAATTATAGATAACGATAATGGTAAATAATGCATAACTCCTCTCAAACATTACTGAAACTTATTTCATTGTTCAGATCTTTACAAAATAAGGCAAATATGCAAATGAAAAGGATAACGAGAATCCCACTGAAGTGATCTGGGTTTTGAAGTTGGATCCAAAACATGAAGCTTTACAATTGCCCTGTGTCAAAGTTCCACGTAGGTACAATCACAAAAAGTGCTAAGTATCAATGCCAGAACTGGGTTTTTAAAATAAAATAAATAAATAAATAAATAAATAAAGCATTTATAAGATTTTGTGAACAGGTAGTAATTCTACAAACATCTATCTGGTTCTGAACAATGTAGATGTTAAACAGTAGGGGGGATAGGAAAGAAACCTATGGGATCTTAGCATTGTGAAAATGCTATGGATTTCTAACATTCAGTTCTGCAGTGTTTTAGGAAATGTGTATGCTGCCTTTTGAAGTAGCTAGCAATAAAAAATTAAAACAATCAAAAGTGCACTAGAGCAATAAAAGAATAGCACAATAATACTCCAACAGCAACAAAATCATCATAATCTTATGGCCAGCAAAACTGATAGAGCCTTGGCATCGTAAAACAATCATAACACCGAGTCATAAAAGCATCAAACAGGGAGACATTGGCCATAAGATTACAGAAAAAAATACTAAAAAATTCTAAAACTGACAAAAGGATGGGATAAAGCTCCATTAAAAGCCAGGGCAAACAAATATTTTAGCCAATATCTAAACACTAATAGGATGGGTAGGGATGCCATTCAAAGGCAGGATGCCATCACCAAAAAGGTCCCGTCTTGAGTTTCTACCTGCTTCACTTCCCTAGATGGAGCCATAGAGAAACGTACTTTAGATGGGCATCTTAACTGGCAAGCAGGAGGAGACCGTCTTCCAGTTACCCTGGTCCCAAGCTGTTCCGGGCTTCAAAACGGAAATGCCAGAATGATGCCCAGAAACAAAAAGGCAGCCAGTGCTGGGATGACTTTAGGCTGATCCTGCAGTGGGCAGGGGGTTGGACTAGATGGTCTGTATGGCCCCTTCCAACTCTCTGATTCTATGACTGGAACCCTATATCCAGCACCGGAAAGCAACCTGGCCATTGGATCTGGGCTAATTTAATAGTCTAATTTAAATTTTTAGGTCCTGACAATTTTCCACATTGCGCTCTGAGAATATGGCTGAGACTTGAAGCTTCAGTGGCAGCTATGAATGTACAAATAAGATTTTTTTTGTCTCTATTTTTATTTCAGTGCATGGTTTAAAAGACCATTTTCATTCTACTTGTTTCCTTTGGAAAATGCCCTGGTTTTACTTATGCTATTTTTAACTCCATGTTTACGTTGTATGCCAGTTTACAACATTTACATACTACTGATACACACAGTTATTAGTGAAGAAACTTAGGGAAACTACAGTATTGCCTTCAATATGGAGCAATGATAAACAAAACTTGAGAAATTTTGAATCAAACTGGAGTTGTCACAAAAAATGGTAATTTCCTTAGTTATAATTCACAAGTTTCCCCATCCAAACAGGAAGTAAATGTGGCTCTTTTGGTTGATGGCAATTGTGAACATTGCTCACTGTGAGCAGTGGAATGAGAACCACATACTCTAGATGCATGATACATTTTTAACATCAAAAGACAAGCTAAAAATGCACCCCTCCCAGTATGAATTTTTTTTCAGGAGAAAAGATCTACTTAAAAACAAAATCAGATAAAGCACAGACTAGTTTTGTAACTGAAATTAGGCCAGTATAGAACTTCCCAGGAATTATTTGTGTAGTGAACCTTGGATAAATAGCATTACTTATCATAATTAACCAGAGCATGAAAAAGGTGGCAAATACACCTTTCAAAGAGAAATAGAGTAGATCCCTGAGCCTCTACAGCCATCCTGTCTACGAAATTTTA
This sequence comes from Eublepharis macularius, assembly GCF_028583425.1. Taxonomy (NCBI): domain Eukaryota; kingdom Metazoa; phylum Chordata; class Lepidosauria; order Squamata; family Eublepharidae; genus Eublepharis; species Eublepharis macularius. Next base: position 24,667,083 of record NC_072798.1, read on the forward strand.
GAAAACGAAAGAAAAAAGGTCATGTGTTGAAATCCAGAAAATATTGCTTCAAGCTCCAAATACCATGATTTTATCAATATATAAAATGAAACCTCTGAATGGCAGCTTTGAAAGGCAGCGTTTCTAGTATTTTTTATTTCATTCAAGAGCATTTTGATCTGTTGGTGTAAACAACAGTTGCCACTTACAAATAAAATATTTTGCCAGAGGCTTTTTACAAAGAGAGAAGGCATGATTATGTCTCAGGGGGCAGAGGTTCCAGCAGTGATCCAAAGAGCTCCTTCAGGCATATGAAAAGCTTAGATATCTGCCTCCCCTCACTTTAGCATAGCACAGAAGACCCCTTTGCCTGGCAACCGGTGGGAGTTTGGCTGGCAGGGAATAGGGACTTTACGCACTGACTAGCCCAGGGAACACACACTTGGAATGCAATTTTGGATGAGGACAGAATGCTAGCTGACTAGCTGAGCACCACTTCTGTGGAGTGATCCCTCCCAAGTAGATATTAACAACCAGTGACTTATGTTGGGGGCTATAAATGTTCCATATTTAAACTACTTGGCCTGGACCAGCAATTATGAGCCATAATTTTTGTGTGTGTTTAATAACAAATTAGGTAGGTAGGTTTATTGTTTATGGCTGAAGGCTGTTACAATCCATATACATCAAACACATCAGTCTATTTCAGAGTGGTGCCTGTTGATCTAAGAACTGTAAATTTGGTTATTGCCAGGGCTCATTTTGAGGGGGAATGCGCAGGAACGCAGTTCCGGTAGTTCTCCAAAGAGGTTGCATGTCTGGTGTCCCTACTCATCTGATTTTTGGGCATTTTTGGCCTGTTTTGGCCTGGATTGGGCCCAAAATAGCCAGGATCGGGCCTAAAACAGCCAGGATTGGTCCCAAAACAGCCAGGATTGGGCCTCTGATGGGTGGTGGATCACTCTCCCACTCAGTAGCTGCCCAATTCTAACCATTTTGGGCCCCTTTTTGGCCATTTTCAGCCCCTTTTTGCCATTTTGGGCCTAATTTTGGCCCTGAATGGCTAGGATTGGGTCCAAAACAGCCAGGATAGGTGAGGTCAGGGGCTGTGCCATATGCAAATCAGTTATGCTAATGACACACTTCCAGTGATGGCAAGGGGCGTGGCATATGCTAATGAATTGTGCTAATGAGTTGTGCTAATGAGTTCCTGCAGCTCTTTTTCTACGAAATGACCCCTGGTGATTGCCAAATGCACTCTCCAAGATAGAGTTTCGCTAAAGGTAATCCCCAGGTATTCAAAGGTGCTGCACTGTTCTGTGGTGGTTCCATCTATGGTCCACTTGTACCTGTGAGGTCTTTTCCTAAAAAACCAAGACTTTTGTCTTGGCATAATTGATGTTTAAGGCCTCTTCTTTACAAAAGTCACCAAGTTTATGTAAGAGCCTTTTAAGGCCAACATGGGTCAGAGTCCAGGACCATATCACTGGCACATAAAAGAACTGATATTTTCTGAGATCCTAAAGTGGGGGGGGGGGACAAACTGAGGGCCAGATAATGTCGGGATGATGTCGTTTAGATACAGATTAAAAAGCAAAGGGGCCAGGAGGACACATCCCTGCTTTACCCCTCTCAAAATTGGCATTGCCTCTGTTAAAGAGCCTGAAGGACCCACCCTGATTTTTGCACAGATGTTGGAGTGGAATCCCCACAGAAGAAACAATAAGCTGCCTATCTATGTTCGAAGCAGCCAGCTTCATCCAGAGACATTCTCTGTCAATGGAATTGAAAGCAGCTGTTAACTCCACCTAGGCCACATACAGAGATTTAGTGGGGCCCTTAATACTTTGGGACACGAGTTGGTAGAGGGTTTGACAATGGTTGATGGTACAATGCCCTTTGCAGAAGCCAGCTTGCTTATGATAGATGACTTGGTTGGAGGCTTCCCACTTCTCCAGCTTACATAGAAGAGATTTGCTATACAATCTGGCAGCTATGTCCTGCAAGCTTATTGGATGGTAGTTCTGGGGATCTGCTTTGCTCCCCCTTTTAAACACTGGGGAAGACACCTGTTGAGTTTATCTGGGTGAATAACTTAGCTAAGATGGGTGCCCACCAATCAGGGAAGGACTTAAACATCTTGGGAGGAATCAGATCCTCACCGGGGGACTTGCCAGAGGCAAGTGAGGAAATAAGTCCTCTGATCTCAGTCTCAGTAACAGGCAGGGTAGAGAGATCAGCGGGAGGTATCTGCTTGGGTATCTTGTTCTGGAGAATTGAGGAAGCCCTGAATACTTGGCTGAAGTGTACATGCCAGTCTTTTGTTGATATTTGGGCATCCAGCTTGGGGGGGGGGGGTGCGTCTACCTATGCCAAAGTACGCTAATTCCCAGAACCAAGCCTCCCTCTTTTCACGAACTGCCAGGCCTAATTCCTGCCACAATAGTGTGGCGTGTTCAGACTTCTTAGACAAAGTAGACCACTGAGGAAGGCTCAGAGGCCCAAAATGCATTTGGTGCAATCATTTTTTTACTTGGATCTTGGCTATGTGCTGACAATTTTGTGACTCTGTGTAACTGATGTTACTAGGTCTCAAGGTTTTTAACTTTATTACATGGTTTTTAATTATTTATGCATTGTGTAATAAATAATTGTATTTCTTTTATATCTTTTATTTTCTAGGCCACTCAGCCTTGTTGGTTCCTGATTTGTTTTTCAGGTTTTGTCAAGCATAGGAACTCTCCAGGGCCCTCCCGGCCGTGCTCCTGTGTTCCGAAGCAGACCAGATCAGGACTGTTTGGGGCTGAAATCGGCCCACTGTGGAGCATGGGAGAGCTCCCATGGGCAGCACGATGCCCTACGCGATGACATCACTTCCCCAGAAGTGGCATCATTATGCAGCCTGGGAGCACATATGCAAACACCATGAAGAAGGTGAGTGCTGGCTCCCACCTCCCACTGGGAGGGTAAAGGGACCTGGCAACCTTAGTCAGCTCCAAGTATTTTGTTCCTGGACTTTGGACTCTTGGAGTTCTGTTGAACTTTTGTTGTTTGACCTGACAAGGTAACATCTGGGTTATGAAACCAAAGCCTGTACAGTATTTCAGGGTAGTTATTTAGTTTTATTATTTTCTTTCCTGCCTCGCACAATTTCTATATTTTAACCTTTTGCACAATTCTTAATCAACTTTATTAATTATACCTTGGTAGTGTAACTTCTCTTTTCATGGGTTCTATGGGTCTTAGAAAGCAACTTTCACAAAATTTTAAGAAATAACTTTTTTTTTCTTTTAAACTTTTTAACAATTAATAACATACAACTTTAACAAAGATTAACTCTTAAGTGCAACCATACAAAAAAACCTCCAAATCAACAATGTCCTTGAAAAGGCAAACAGTTCCATATCCAAGAAGTGAGGAGTCCTCTCTCATCCATCTGAAGCAGCTGTACCCCAGGCTTCCGTCTTCTTGTTGGGAATTACAGCTCTGCAAAAATAATACAATCCCAGTAACACCAACTACACACAATACACAAACACCACTTTAAATCATATTTTACACACAACATTTGATTACCTTATTCAAGGTGATAAGAGCTTATAATTTATTAAGCTCCCCAGCAAACAGCCTCCTCCTCAGCAGCCTGCCTCTAGCTTCTAACTCCACCCCACTGGGCTAAACCTCACAGGGGTTTAGCCCTGTAACCTCACAGGGGTTACAGTAGCATTATTTGGGTTTTGGCTCTTCAGTCTAAATCCAGTGCTTTAGCCTAATTGGCTACAGCTACCAAGTAATTGCTTTTGTGGAATTCAGCTTTCAGGTGTCCTACCTTTTAGGGCTGACATCTTGATTAACACCTGAAAGAGCTGGAGACTTAGTTCCTCAGTGCCTAAGCTTAGGGTTAATTAAGAGGGACTGGTGGTGTCACTCGTTATCTTGGGAGGTGAGGTCCCCAGTAGCATGTTCTGATCTTGACTTCTACTCTGGGGATTCGAGTGGTCTATGACAATAACAGCCAAGGGAATTTTTGTGCACTACTAACTAGCCTGAGGCATTCAGATTAACATTAGGGAAGAACCGGGTACTAAGTGTCTGCTCCAAGAATGGGGAGGAATGAGGAGAGATTGCGGTGTGGCGGGATATCCCCAAACAATGGGAGGCAGGCGCTAGTCATACAGAACAGCAATGGTATTTTTTTTCTTTTGCATATCCTTGCCCTTCTGTCTAGGCAGGATTTCACTTTGCCACTCTTCCCTCCATGAATCTCATGTGCAGCCCAAAATCAGTATCGGGGTGGCAACACTAATGCAAAAAGAGCAGCTGAGTTAACTGCTATCTGCCCCCCTCTCCAATGTTACAGGAGGGATCAACATGGTGAGGGCCAGCCACATGTCTCCGTATGGATTCTTTCCAGTGCTGCTGTAGGTATAACATGGGACTGTCTCTTCTCCGTTGTTTGATGCTACAAGCATTGGTGGCCCGGACAGCTTTTCCCAGGTAAAAAATTGAACCAGTCACTTCCTGTGGCAAAACTGGGTACTCTTGGCTAAGTGAGCTACAGGGCTGTTTTCCTAGCTCTGTGAGTCTGAGCACTCCTTGTGGAATGTGCCCCCCCCCCCAAGGCTCCTGTTTCGTAGAGTTGTAAGGCCTTTGTGAGAGGGAGGTGCGGACTATTCAGTGCATATTCTTTGGCTGCAGCGGCTTCTTTGCCTTCAAAGCTAAAAGGTGTGATAGGTGCAGATGGGGACTTGAACTCCCAACACTTGGAAGTTCTTTGCAGGTGTTCAGAGCAGGGATCCTGCTGGTGGTACCACTGCCCTTCTTAGGGACAGAGGGTTTCTCCACCTCACTTGTTATGCTCTGTGTGGGGATGGTGACAGCCAGATAAAGGGGGCAGTTGGTTATTTCCCTGTGCATCACATATGGGGGTATGTAAGCCTTGTTACGTGATGATGAATAGATGTTGATAGGGTCACTATGGCCTCCAGTGCAATCACTCTGCCCTGTGCCTTGATGATTTCTTTTTCACATTTATCTCCTCGGCATAGTGTACATAGGATTCCAACTAAGTAGTGTGGTGATAAGCTGGTATTGGGATCTCAGGACAGAATGCTCAGTCTGTCATGTTCCTCATACATTTGTCGACTGAAAGCTTCATTTCAGATTCATTTTAGCTTAGGTCAAAGATAAACAGTTAAATCAAAAGGATACAATGGAAGATGCAGGAGGATGAAAGATTAATAAGATGGCAATTTTACACATTTTGTGAATTCTAAATGGTTAGTCTAGGGAGCTGGATAAATTTTCTTTCAATGACATTTACACCTCTGGTTTAATTATTTGTCATAGCCAATTCCTTTAAATATGTTCAAATCATATTTGCTATGAAATGGATGGCACCTTTCTTGCTTTGACAGGGAATAAAATAACCTAGTTCAATTAAAGTTTGAAAAAAATTACAGACTATACAAGAGAAAATTAAACTGTCCCAAACTTATTACTGAGAATTTCTAGTTAAAAATTAACTCATTGTTTACTTATAAGAGTTTAGAATCAGCGGGACAAATTTTATTGGTTGTGAACACGAGTGGTATGATGTGAAAGGCTGATTTCTGTGAATATAGAATATACAAGCTGATTTTCCTTTCTTCTTTAAGATGGGACCTCTGAATAAACTCATCTGATTTCTGTACCAACCAAACTGTCTACGTATGAGTTTGGGTTGCACATATCTTCTCATGGGAGATCTGAAGAGTAGCAGTGTGTAAGACTTAGATCCCGAGAACAAACAAGTGAAAGGAAAATCCAGACAGCATCCACCTGGCTGGTATCCACCAGGGATATACATATAGGCATATATGTGTATATAAATATATATGTGAGAGAAAGATATTTCTACATTTTCTCCTGTAATAATTTGGAGACAAGGAACATTTTGATCAGGAACACAATGTATATGGCACAGGGGAACGGTTACCGTTCTTTCCTCCTGTGAATTGGCAGCCTCTCCTCCCCTCTGCAGCTGAATTAAAAACTGGAAAAAGGGGAGATCTAATCAATGATCTCTGCTGAACGGGTGACTTGATCCAGAGGGACTTTCCATCCTATTTGTTTCCCTGCACAATACATGCTTCTGCATAGGGAACATTTTCCATTGGCCTGCCCTTTGGGTCACCAGCTCATACATGCTCATCCTCAACAGCAAAGGTAGCAAGTATCCCTTTGTTATTATATACTAGGTTGCAGAATATCTAAGACAGTGAGAAAGAAAGCCCAAGACATGCCCCACAGTGAAGAGCTTCCGCGCAGTCATTTTACTGCAGGAGTTGTACGGCTGTCTGTTGTTTCAAAACATTTAATTCAGTTTTGAAATGAAGTTCCACTGCTGGTCCAGATCACTGACTGCATATTCCTAGGAGTGTTCAGTGGCAGGTATGACTTGCTTGGTTATTAGTGCGGAAAATTCATTAGCCAAATTGGTTAGGGAAGCAGATCCTATCAAGCTTATGCTTGCTAATAAGGTCAGGCCCACGCAGTTCACTTCCCAAACTGAATTTCCTTGTCCGGAATTAGAAAAAAAAACATTTTCACCAAATATACATACCATCAAGTTCATTGGTCTAATTCAGGCTGTTACCCCTTTGAAGTTTATTAGCCATGAGTTTTGATTAAATCTGCATAAATTTGCATATGAAGAAATATAGTTCTGAAGAAACACTTGTTAGCTGCTGAACATGTTTTGTCATATTTAAAAAGTTCTTTTTTAGTATAAATTGAAATAATATTTTTATAAGAGGGGAAAAGCACAAGTATAACTTTACTGAGGAAGGAGCTTACAATGAGAAAAAGTCTTGGGCAGCTTATTAACAACATTTACGCACCGAGAATCTGACTCTGGAAGAGTAAAAAGACACATGTTTTGATATAATGTCTTTAGGAAATGAAACAGGGAAGCATTGATGAATGACAGAAAACAGTAGAAGTCTAATCAGTAAAAACTGCTAAACAGGACAATACAATAGTGAGTTACTGTGAAATCAAGCTAAAGTATTTGGTTTACAGACACAACATTCTTACCTACCGTTCATCTGAAAACAGTATTATACAGGCCAGTGCTCTGTTAACTTGCGAGAATTTATTGGCCATATAAAATTTCCAGGAAGGTGTTTTACACTTCCTCAAATGGCAGGCTTGGGGCCAGGGGACCTGAGGGACCACTTCCTTCTCTACCATTCAGTCTGCCAGTTAAGATCCGCCTCCCAAGCCAGGCTTTCTGTACCCCATCATCTGCAGGAATAAGACAAGTGGCAATTAGAAACAGGGCTTCTTCAGTGGTGGCACATGGCCTTCCAAATGTTCTTCTCCCCTTAAGGCTCACCTGGTGCCTACAACACATCTTTTTATAGCCACCAAGCCAAAACATCCTTTTTGCTCAGGCTTTTAACTAAAGGGCTTTTATTTTTTGAGCAGTGCTGTGGTCTGCTTCTATTCTGAGGTCTGTTTATATAGTTTGTCAGAGTGTTCTGTGGCTGTTTTATGGTGTTTTTCTGCCCATGACTTGCTTCTAATGGCCTATTTTGTTTTCATATTGATAATTGTTATGGTTTTTATTATTTATGGTGGTATTGCTTTTATTTGCAAGCCACTTCAAGCAGGACTCTGGTGAGGGAGCATATTTATTTAGGGAATTTATAAGTCTGAGGGCCAGCCTTTCACAGGATCACTTCCCTTGAAAAACTCCTGGAAACTTCTCCATATCTTTATTCATAAAGATTAAAATTAATTAGATTAAAATTAATTTTAATCTGCAATTAATGTTATTCTATCCTTTTATCAGGGTACAAAGGCACCAAGTGGGACTTTAAAAATTATTAAAATAATTCTCTGCCTTGTAAATTACTGGCTGGCATGCCTTGGAATACATCTAGAATTCTGTAAATCTCTGTTACATAAATTAGGATGTTAATTGACATTGGGGATTAAAAAGTTCTCAAAAATTCTGGTAGCAGTTGCTGTTTGTTCAATGTTTATCCTTAAAGTTAACAGTTAAGGTTAACTTGTTCTGCTACATTACTTAAACACTTTGTGTTGCTGATAAAAATGTTGCAAATCGCTATATTGGCCCATGCAAAAAGAAACCAAATCCATGTAATATCTTTTACTAGGGACAACCTAAATGACATAAAACATTATGCAAGCTTTCATCATTAGAACTCTTCATCAGGGAGATGTTACAATTTTTTTTTAAAATGAAGATGGTCATGTGGCTAATGGAAGATGTCTCAAGATAAAATGAAGTAAAATGGAAATTTGATCTTTTCCAGCTGATCTCCTGACAGACATGGATGAAGTCAATTAATGATTTCTAAGAAATGGAGTTAACTCTAAGACTTGGATAAATGGCCATAGCTTTGACCAGAGGAGCTGCATTTGCAGTGGGAGAATCAAGTGCTAACCTTTAGTGATGATTGCCTGGCAAACCACACTCATAAGAAAAATAGGTAACTGAGCAAGAAAGGTCAGAAAACAGTAGATCTCAGGAGAACTCCAAACACAGGCCGATTCCAGACGGCCCTCTGCAATCCGAAACGTCGCGCGTTTTCCGCGCGGAAAACGCGAAATATCGCGTTTTCCGCGCGACAACGCGCAACGTTTTGGATTGCAGAGGGCCGTCTGGAATCGGCCATACTTGACTGTCAGGAAAGAACTTACAGCTGAGATAGTGGCCGAATCCACACTTCCCTACCTTCCGGTTTTCCTGTGCATTTATTGTGCTGGATTCTATCCCGCAATGCCCCAGGCTGTGTTCACATTCCCTTTCTTACTGTGTCAGCTTTGCGCTATGCTTCGTTCACATCCCTGGGAGAAAAGCGGGATAAGGGGCGGGTCTAGATCCACTGTCGCCGATGACGACATGACTTAAAAAAAAATTTAATGAGAGATTTCCACTATATTGATTTTCTGCTGTATTGCAAATACGTTTGATTCATAGAAAACACCACGCTGCATCGTACGCTCAGGCCATGTGAGACCGAAGTAGCATTTTCTGTTGGTCAGAGAGCCCTAGGAGAGCACAATGGGTCACTGAAAAAGATTGTGGACAGTGGTGGGACATAGGTGTTCACATGGCCAATTACCACAGACTACTGTGTTACCGCTCAACTATATTTATAGGATAGCGATTTTTTGCTATATCGATAATTTAAATTAAAAAACAAAACCAAACCTGGAAAGAGTCAACCTTTGCAGCCACAGTCCGCTTATTGGAAATTACCTAGGCTGTCCTTTGGCAGTAAAACATTATTTGCTGTAATAAAAATGGCGCCCCCCCCCCTAATGCCTCCAGGGGCTTTTTACAATGCCACTTTCCAAACCGCTTGGGAATTGAAACGGGATTGTGCAATAGCGCTAGGAAAGCACCCTTTAAAAAAAATAAACTGGACAGGGGTGCGGTTATGTCTCGGACAGAGTTGGGACCATAAGAATTGCTTGGCAAAGAGGGATGATGTTCCAGAAAGGCAAGAAACGAGGAAGTAGGGGTGGTTAAGAGGGGGTGGTCTCTTTGTGAACCGCTTCTATTTGTTCACATCCATGGTGAGAACTGTGCAAGAGAAGCGTTGGAAAATATGACTAACTCGTCTGAGGCGCAGTGCAACAGATGTGAAAGAATGGCGGGACTGAGGTGAGAGTATGTGAACAGCCCTCTGAGAAGCGCATAAATGGTGGGAAAATAGTGGCAAACTTGTGCCATGTGGATTCGGCCAGTGTGATTTATTAGACTGAGAGTTAATAAAAAATCCAGTGTTAGGAAGACTTATCTATGAACTAGAAGATCCTTTGTTCTTTGTTGATCTCCAGGCAGCCTGTCTTCTCCCACCAGTCACCAGTGATTGCTGGGCAGAAAGGCAAATCGCCAGGAGTCTGCTCTCTACTGGCAGATAGCTGGCAAGCCTAGGTAAGTCCCATGCCAAACATTTTGATCTGAGCTATTACCAAAGTAGTGCCCTCTTGCTGCAGATTCAGAACTAGAGTGGTATTGAATTTTGGAGGAGATGACAATGTTGGACAATGAAGAAAGCTGGCTGGAAGAAAACTGATTCATTTGAAATGTGGTGCTGGAGGAGAGTTTTGAAGATACTGTGGATGACCAAAAAGACAAATAAATGGGTTCTAGATCAAATCAAGCCTCAATTCTCCCTAGAAGCTAAAATGACAAAACTGAGGCTATTGTACTTTGGTCACATCATGAGAAAACATGATTCTCTGGAAAAGTCAATAATGCTAGGAAAGTGGAAGGCAGTAGGAAAAGAAGAAGACCCAGAACGAGATGGCTTGACTCAATAAAAGAAGCTAAGTCATCCAGTTTGCATGACTGTTAATTGATAGGACAGTTCGGAGGTTTTTCCTTAATAGGGTCACCATAGGTCGGAGGTGACTTGATGGCACATAACACACACACATGGTAAGGATGAAAGCTACATGCTCCTCTCAAATCCATAATTAAGTACTACGTTGCACAAAACCACACATGCAGGAGCCCACTATTTATGTTGGCGAAGGTCACCGGTTCTTAATGTACACACACAATAGAAGTTTACAATGAAATAATTTCAAATTAGACGTCGTATTCATTGTGAAACAATTACATTATTCTGCTACTTAACATGCTCAATAGATAGGAACATTCTGTTAATGCAATTATTTTTTATATTCTTATGACAATTTTCTCTCTAATTGAAAAATGGAATCCAATAAGCGTTCAATATGAAGTATTGTTCCACAAGAATGTATCTCAAATGAGTACCGCCAGCTTTGTAGACTTCATGTGAGGCATTTGTTCCTGATTGCTGAATACTTTGGGAGCGAGTGATGTACTGCAAGTCTGATATGTTTCGCTGGGCCACTGGAGGTGCTGTGAAAAATTCTAAATTTGCTCTTGTCCTGAGCTGCCAGAAAATGTGCTCAGTAATGGATCTGCTTATCCTGTGTGATCCATTGTATGCGAACATGGCAAATGCCTGAAAATGTAGCTGTGGGTCATCACAATCACCTGAAGTTTGAATGTATATAAATTACAGTTATATCAATGACATTTTTCTTTTAAAAATATAAGCCTTGAGATTCTTTTTTTTTTTTTTTGAAAATTTTTTATTGGGTTAGAATCCATTATTTCCACATTTACATTCAATTTTCCCCAATTTTTTCATCTCTAACCCCCTCCCTTTCCCCCCCCTTTTTGTTGACTTCCAACAGCTTTCCAACCCTTTGTCCCCTTTCCCTTACTTTTATTAGCTTCCTCTATCTAAAACAATTATATATTCTCCATTATTCTAAGCAGTACATCCTTAACTATTTTTAACATTATATGCCCAAACTGTAAGCCTTTGTTTCCATCTTAGATAAACAATTTATCCCAATTTTTCAATTTCAGGTATTTCTATATATCATAAACCATATAGATCATACATTCGTTTATATCAAACAATTTGACTAGCCTTGAGATTCTTTGATGCTGTCTTGGCATGAAGGAATAAACAGATGAAATGACATCTGCCATATGTGAGCACGATGCTTACTGCCAGGGAATCCTGCCTGCACATTGGTTATTAGTCCCAAAGCATTGCAAGGAATTTGTATATCAAGGCTATGATAACTGTTTCTGAATACAGAAATAGTTGTCTGTACGTAAAATTAATGTGATTATGAATTGCATCAATGAAGGCAACTGTTCATGGAAAACCAGCGAGAGATCAGAAGGCTTCTTAGCATCAGATGTTTGTTCTTTATTTTTAGATACAAAATCATGATGATTTAAAACTGCTTCCAGGAACCTTCTAAGACATCTACTGCTAGATGACTGGCTAATATGTAATTCCTCAGCAACATCACATTGGAATGAACTGGATGAGAAAGCACTTAGGTCCTCGACCTTGTTGAATCTGTGGGCACCGATGGAATGTTGAGAACAGATATAATTAGGCAAATAAAAATGCATGTATCAGGCAGTTGACCCTTTGTCTCTCTCCCATCCTGAGTCAGCAACTACTGCTCAGGCTCCTAGGAGACTCTGGAGACACAGGGGAGCTCCACTTACTAAGGCTTTTCAGCCTGAGGGAAGATGTGGGCTCACCCAGGCAGCACAGTACACAGTGCTAGAGACAGTGAATCAAGACAGACAAAGCAAACGGTATTTTTATTTTAAGAAATATAGAATGTTTAACACAAGAAGCTGGTGTTACCCAGTCAGGCTTTGCAAACATGTACATAAAACAACAAATCCTTACTAGGACTAAATAAGGCTAACTTAACTAAATAACTTAAACTGGCTGACTAATAATTCCACAGCTGGGCCTCACCAACAGAGTCTGTAGCAGGGTAGGCTGGGCTTGCAATGCTGGAAAGAAGGAAGCTGATACAGAATCACAGAGTTGGATGGGGCCATACAGACCCTCTAGTCCAACCTCCTGCCCAATGTAGGATGAGCCTAAAGCATCCCTGACAAATATTCATCCAGCCTCTTTTTGAAAACTGCCAGTGAAGGGGAGCTCACCACCTCCCTAGGCAGCTGATTCCACCTTTGAACTAGTCTGACTGTGAAAAAGTTTTCCTAATATCCAGCCGGTACCTTTCTGCATGTAATTTAAGCCCATTGCTTTGAGTTCTATCCTCTGCTGCCAACTGGAACAGCTCCTTTCCCTCCTCCAAATGACAGCCTTTCAAATATTTAAAGAGAGCAATCATGTCCCCCCTCAATCTCCTCTTCTCCCAACTAAACATTCCCAAGGCCCTCAGCCTTTCCTCAAAGGGCTCAGTCTCCAGACCCCTGATCATTCTCGTTGCTCTCTTCTGCACCCTCTCAATTTTGTCCACAGTCCAAAGCCTCCCAGATGATGGCATTCCAAACAGAGTGACAGTCCAGCAGCTACCAGAGAGGAAGCTCCCTCATGGCTGAAAACAGTCATGTCTTAAAGCAAATCCAACCAATCTGGAGAAGACGCCAATTAACAATTACTACCATGAAAAATTTATGAGAAAAGATAAGGGATGCTAACGCACAAGCTCTACCAAAGTCACACAGGTGTGGGCAATTTGCCTGCTGAAACCCCTCTCAAGCATGTAAAGCTGACCACTCATAAGACAGCTCTTAAAGCTAACTCATCAGAACAATATATTTTTCTCAGGCTTAGGTTCCTTTCCTGACAGCATGTAAGGAAGTGGACATTACTAGTACGTCTGTTAGGGCACGGAGGGTATATTCGACTCTTTACTTAGGTATTGCCCTCCCAATGCAACTGCAGAAGTATTTTAATCATTTAACAGTACCGGAGCTCAGAAGAGCTTTTAACTCTAGCAAGAATGAATGCCCTTCCCTCGGCAGTTTTGGAGGGTAGATACAAGAAAGTACCATGTGCTAACAGAATATGCAGGTGCCCATACGATAAAACTGAAACCACTGAACATATGATTATAGAGTATCCCATGTTTAATGTGTTGAGGGGCTAGCTTAATCATCCCTCTACTTAAAAATATGGAACGACCTAATGTGAGAATGCAGGTGACATGGTTATTATCGGATACAAATGATACCATTACTCTTTCTGTGGCAAAATACATAGGGGCAATAATTATACACCAGAGAAATGACATTAAGTTTCTTCCCATTTTAATTTATGCTTAAGGCAATGGCCATATGAGCAGGAGAGAGAGAGAGAGAGAGAGAGAGAGAGAGCAGGTAATGAGCACCATTAAAAAAAGTTGCCATAAAGGCTGAATTCAATCACAAAACTTTGGGAAGTACTACAAAATGTTAGGATGTCCTCATGAGCCAGTGAGGTGAAGGAAAGCCATGACTGGATCTTTGTTACAGGGAAGAAGCAAATGAATACCAGGAAACACATTGGCAGGTGGCTTTGGCATCCACGGGCATCATATTGGGAACCACAGACATAGGTCAAGTAGAATAATCTGGAGATGTGGAATACACAGAGTTCTTATTTAAATTTCAATGCACTCCTGATCCAAACAATATAGAAATATACCTCTGCAAATCATCCAGAATAGTAAAAATTCACAATTGAAAATGTCTTTTCATTTCTCAGAAGTGAAGAGACAAAGAGGGTATGAAAAAAAAACCCATTTTAAAATGGATTTTGCAAAGTACAGCAACAAACACTTTCACTGTGCTCGAAGGGTGGTTCTGCAATAAAACAGAAGCTTTTATCATTGCAAAATGCCACATTGGCTTGTTTTGAAGTGCTTATGCTGGTGCACTTAAAAAAAGACAAGCCATACTGAATGAGCAACAACTTAAGGAAGACATGAGTGGGAACAGCAGTAATGATGCCTATACGGGAAGATGGGAATTCAGAAACTAGCAACACAAACACATTTACAAGCCAAGAAGGGGAAATTGTCAAAGCTCCCATGGAAGGGAGACCTCAAACCCTTGACTGTACTAGCTAGGCAAACTGGACACCATCCAAGACTTCAGACTCAGAAGATATGGCAACACAGTGTTCTCAGTGTCAAGAAGGTAAGCATGGGAGGCAGATGAATCTGGGAAGAGATTTTGGGTAAGAGTTGCATCCCACGTGAGTTCTGGTGCAAATGAGCACATGACCAACCAACGTGTGAAGAAAGGGGGAATGTAAAAGAAGATGGAGATGACTGTAACCAGACAGTACAAAGGTGTAGTAAATGAGGATACTGCTGGGAGGTAGGTGAAGAGGCAGCAAACTAGGATTCATAGACAAACCATGGTTTGTTTGGTATGTAGAAGGCTATTACAAACTCCCATGTAAACTGAATGCAGTGTTTTTCACTATTGTATTTATAGGCACATCATGGACACATGAAGGTACTTTATGCTGAACCAGTCCATTGGTCTATCAAGACCAGTATTGTTTACTCTGACTGGCAGTGGCTCTCCAGGGCTCCCCAGATAAAGAGAGGTCTTTCACACCACCTACTACCTGATCCTTGTACCTGGAGATGTTGGGTATTAAAGTTTGGACCTTCAGTGTATAAAGTAGATGCTCTACTACTGAGCCATGATAGGCACCCAGGCAAACTGTACTGATCAGCAAAGTGACTAAAATTCTGCAACAGCAAAAATATATCCTTCCATGTCCCCAAGGCTATTTCTTGTCAGCAAACTCAGATTCTTTTTTTCTCATTTTACTAAGACTGAAAATTCAAAACTGTTCCTTCCAGCTTGGCAAGTAGGTGTAACCTGTTTTCCTAGCTCTAGGATAATCAAGTAAACACCAGTGACTATTAAGCAAATACCCTTAGGCTACACCCTGACAACAATCCTGGAACAAAGATTGTTAAGAGTGAATGTAAAGGGGATTCTTACATAATCAGTAGACCCACCCAACAAATGCCAGTTTTAGATTGTTTGTTGATGATTTTCCAGACCCTCTCATTCTTGCAGTTAAGAACTTAATATTCCTGTCATCTAGATAAAGTGTCTGATGATTAGTCATAAATACTACTTGGCTACTTCTTTAATCAACTTTTTTCTTCTATAACAAGGTAGCTAAATTAATGTTTGCATCTGATGAAACTAATATCCCTATGTTTATCCCGCAGCTGAAATAGTCTATCCAGTTTTTATTCTGATTGCATATATATTATGGAATTTAAAATATGCCGATAGCGCTAAGTCAGCATACCAAATTTCTCATTTTAAGTCCTTCTGAAAGCATTCTAAACTGTAAGTTGCATTTTCTAACTAAAACTGGAAACCTAAGCAGGTCAACACTGAATCCTGTTGAAGTCTATCATACTGAAGTCTATTAACTCATGAAATTTCAACTTTTTCTTTAGGTTTATCTAGTTGCTTTAGTTTTTTTAGGGGTGGGGGAGGAGATTGGTTTTCAAATATCTATATTACATCTCTTTTTGTTGTCTCTTTTGTTTCATTTCCATGGTTACCTAGTCTAGAGAATGGGAAAGAAAACGAAGTCCAACTTCATAGTTTTTCATTTACCACATTTGCCTTATCTTCTGGTTTTATCTTTAACTTTCAGCCGTTTTCTTCAACATTTACTCTTAAGCTCTGTTGAACACATGTTGATTTCTTTGCAAAGATTAAATTCCCTTGTAAACTTCTCTGATTACTTTCAGTGTTTTGTCTTCTTCCTGTTCTTGATTTTCATTTCATTTCTTTCAGCCATCTTTTCTAAATATTTTCTCTTGAATTGATTTTCCTGTCCCTTCATAAATCCTCATCCTCTAGTTTTACAATCTCAAATAAAATTAAACACAGTAAATTCACTACCAATAACTGTTAGGCTAATAACTCAGATCATGTCTCTGCTTGATATGTTATCCACCTCTAAGCCATAAAATTACTATATTAATTTGATCCCTTCAATGTAAACTGATTACTTAGTATATCAAAACTGAGGATGGGTGGCAAACTAAAGGATCCTGCCAGACATTAATTTTTTAATAGATACATTAGATATTCAATAAATCAACCACTAGCAAATAAATAGATCATAAATTGCCAAAATAATATTTAATTTGACTCTGTCAATGGATTCCTAGCTAGGTAGCCTTAACCAAGCCATTTGAGCCTTGGCTATAAACTAGTTTATCTAAACTATATGGCTGCATCAAGCACCAAATAATAGCAATGTTCTGACATATTTTAATCAGATTTGGATTCAAATGCATATCTATACCAGTGCCCGCCCACCCGCAGATCTCTGGTGCCGCTTGTCCCCTCCCTAAGGACTTTCGTGGGAGAGCTGTGCTGGTGGCTGAGACTGGCAAGGTATGGCGAGGCGGCAGCAGAGAGTGCACACCCCACCGTTTCCCTGACAACCCTGCCAGTAGCCCCCAATGGAGGTGCTGCCCCTCTTGACAAGCCTGTGAGTGGCAAGCAAAAGCACAGCCAACACTCACCACAACTGAAGAGACCCTCTGGAGATGGGGGGGGGGAGGAGTGAGAGGCTCATCCAGCCCAGGAAGCCCTTGAGCTACCTGTGCTAGTATGACTGTTAACCTGGCATGGATTGATGGAGAGCTGGTGTGTGTCTGCACACCCACCACACATGAGCCCTAAGATCTTCCCGGATCAGTATTCCACATGGAAGGACTGATTCAGGGGAGCTTCTGGTCTGCTCTCTCTTCTTCTTCAATACTCTCCGGGTTAATGTCACAGTTGGAATGGGGGATTGGCAGCCAGCTACCTGTCTAGTCTCCCATTTTGACTGCTGAAGAGAAGGATCCAATGAGCGTCATCCCCTCACCGCTGCCCCTTCAGAAATGAGAATCTGCCTCCCCATCTGTGTGCATGTACGCATGGCGTGAGGACTGGCTGCTGTCCCACAAGGACTGACATGCCCCAGGCACAGAAAACCTGCTCAGGGGCACAGACCCCACTCTGGGGGTCGCTAGTCCAGGCCCAGAGCAAGGGTCTCCAGGTCCAATCCACATCCACCTGGCTGCTTCTCAGGGGCATGCTGTGTCCTGAGGCAGCCAGGGCATGTCAATGCACACTTGTGCCTGCTACCGTACCAGGCCTCTCCCACTGTTCCTGATGGGCTTCCACACCATACATGATGTGCCCCCCCGGGCATCATCCTTGCCCCCTGCAATCTCCTGGCCTGTTTTCTCAGACTCCAGAAGTATATCAGGGGACAGAGAGTCTACCCCCCCCCAAGCATATGGGCCACACTCTGGGGTCCACCCTACTCCCAGATGTGAGTTAGAGGGGAGATAGGGAGGGAGGCAAGCTAAGTGGAGACATGGTCTCCAAGGTGCCTCTGGGCCCCTGGTCTTTTGGGCAGCAGAGCCCCACAAAGTGCAGAGGCACCCCTAGCATCCCTGGAGCCAGAGACCATCCTCCAGGTTGTGTGACAAGGCAGCCATATGGGAGTGAAAGATGGGTGTGTGTGTGTGGAGGGGCTGCTTGCACCACAGGCAAGCAGACAGGAAGAGAGTTGATGGTCAACACAGACTTTATTGAACTGCTGAAAGAGTGGAGGGTGTCTGGACAACTTCCCTGGGATGGCAACTCTGCCTGTGCATGCATCAGTTGGAACCTGGAGACCCAGTCCATATGCTGCTGTCCCAGGAGCCCTCTTGAGTTGTGGACTGACGGGGAACTGTCCAGGGGTTGGGCGGGATAACAAGTTTTAGGGGTTTCCAGGAGATGAGAGCACCAGTGGGGAATCTGGGCAGAGCAGTGCCTGGCTGCAGCACCATCGTAGGAGGAGAACAGAATGGGCTGGATGAGTTAAAACATTTATTCAACATGATCATATGGATTGTATCAGAAATCATATAATTTGAAAAAAATATTTGGAAAGTTATGATTTGATGAATGGAGAATTGATGATATATTTGTTCTATTTTTACATTCTAAAATGCGCTGCATAATAAGTTACTGCCTTTTAGTAAACATTTATTGTATTTGATTTTTATATACATTTCATCTAGATTTTGTAAACTGTAGCATATTCTCACAATCACTTATTGGCAAAATATCTATTTTGTTGCATGTTGGTTTCATTTCCATAACCACTCTACTCAACAACAGTTTTCTTGAAGAGAGAATAAAATTAGAGGACTGCGGAGATGTTCCAGCTGATTTATTTTTCTGGTTTGGCCAGTCAGGCTTCCTCTTCTAACAAGCCCTAGATTATTTCCCCCTGGGTCAGTAGATTAATTTTCTCCAGATTTATCTTTGTAAAATAGGTCTGTGGAGAACTGCGTTGCTAAGGTTGTCATCACCGTTGTTGGCCGATTCAGTGAAGGAAAAAAAATATAAACGTGTTCATGATATTCCAGATCAGGAATGCTCGAACTGGAATGCTTTCTGTGCCTCTGTGAAGAAAGACAGGTTGCTTCTTTCCTCCATTAATAAATTCAAATGGCCTGTCTTTAGTAGGCAGTCAGCACCCAACCCACGTGTTGATCTCACTTTCCAAGTCCAGGAAAGATCCAGTTATTGAACTACATGGTGAGTAAAGTGAGAAATAGTGATCTGTGAACAATTTCAGCCCAAGTATTACCAGGTACTACTAGTATTACAAGGTATTACTAGTAACATAACCTGCCAGATCCCTATTCTCTTATTTTATAAACCCAGAAAAGCAAAACAAATAATCCAGCTGCTGAATTCTTCATACCAACCTAACAATTTCACTACAAAATGCTATTTTTCTTACTCTAGATTTTTCATAATTAGAGCCCTTTTGATCCTGCCCTCTTTTAGCCTTTACTTCCTGTAACACTTAAGGGTAACAGCAGGATTTGAGTCCAGTGGCATCTTAGAGACCAACAAGATTTTCAGGGTGTAAGCTTTCAAGAGTCAGAACAGACTGTCCGAAGACTCTCAAAAGCTTACACTCTGAAAATCTTGTTGGTCTCTAGGGTGCCACTGGACTCGAATCCTGCTGTTTTACTACTGACCAACATGGCTCCCCATCTAAACTATCTTCAGGGTAAGGTCCCAACAAACAAAACACTTTGTTCTACTGTTCATTTCGTCTACTATAACAGTTTTATTTACCATTATAGCCTGTTTGAAGAACTTGTTTGCTTCTAAATACCTTCATATAGCTCCCATTTTTGAACAAAGGATTTTCTGTTGTTGCTAATGTGATCTCTGTAAACTCCCTCCCTACCCACAACAAAATACAGGAATCCTTATCATTCACAGGTCAGGCCGTGATAGCATTGTGAGAGTTGTGGTAACAGCATTTCAGGCATTGTCTCAACACATCAGACTAACTGGAGGCAGTGTTAGTCACACTTCAACCATTTTGTTTTTTTAAACTATTAATCCCCCACAATGTCACTTTGACTCAGTTATCGGTATGGCAAAGTCCATGTTAACAGATTGCTTATAGGCTTATTTAAAAACTCTGCTATGATCAGCCCACAACTTGACAGATATTCTACCTTGGCTGGAAGGTTTGGGACACTTCTTCATTGCCTACACTTTCAGGCCCCAAATTGACAGAATTTTCACAGAAACCTACCAATGTTAGTATAAAAGTAGATCTTGCTGCATCCCTAAAATTGCTAGATGCTAATCAGATTGGTCTTGTCCAGCAAACTTAAGCTAGAAAAGTTGTTTAATATCTTTTACAACGGCCATGGGCTTGTTAGTGCAATTGATCCACACAGCAATTAGAAAGCCATGTAGAAACGTGCATGTTCTTGCAAGGTTGCCAGGCCCTCCCAAGTTAAAAATAGGGGGAGGGGTGTAGGAGGCAGGAGGGTGATGGTTTCTTAACTGTGCATGAAGTGCCCACATTCCCACTCAATTATATCATTTCCAGTGTGACTCAGAAGCAACTGGTGGTGCCAGGGCCAATTCAGTAAAAATTAGCTCAAAATGATAGAGCTTTGGGGCCAATTTTCACTAAGCTGGCCCTGGTGTGACCCATTACTTTCAAGTCTCGCCCAAAATGACATAATTGACTGGGAACTTGGGCATGCATCTGCCCACATCTCTGGCCTGCCTCGTGGCCTGTCTCTTTCCATTTCCCCAGCTGGCCAAGTGAGCAGTTGCGGATGGGTGGAGGTGGAGGCAGGGGTTGGGGGGGATCACCTAACATGGAGGTGGGGGGTTGGTATGCCTGTTTATTGTAAAACACGTTTTAGTCAAGCAACAAGGCTTTGCTCTAGTTTTTAAAAAGAATTTGAACAACCATATTTAGAGTGGCAAATGTTAAGGGATTTTTGTGAGGATCTCTCTCCTAAAATCCTATGTGAGCGTTATTGAAGCGGAACACCCACACAAGAGGCAAACCTGCCTTGGTGGCAAATTCTTTCTCCCTGACTTTTGAGATTAGGCTGCTTGGTCAACGTGATCTCAACACAGATGAGAAAAGTCTCTGAGCAAACTGTAAACATTTTTTCACTGTTTTTGTTCCATAACTAAGATTTTAGCCTTGAATGTGTTACTTTCCAGAAGCATTTCAAACCCATAACAAAAGTATGACTTCAGCATTGAGGTGTTTATATTACAGTGAGATCTGACTTTCCTGTCACTCAGGCTTGTTGAGTGCCATGTATCCTGGGAAATGTAATTCTGAAGAACTGTTTGTATTAACCCTCTTGATCGGACAAGGGAGGAAATATTGTTGAACTAAAACTAAGAAGAAACTTGACTCTTGTCCAGCTGGTTACTTTGTAGTAAAGGAATACGCTTTACACCAAGAATTTATTTGTGGCTTTTGATGAAGCTGTGAGCCTTGCAAAACAGGACAATTTAGCCAGGCAAACCCGTTGCCAATCTCCTGCCGGGAGCAGCCGGAGAGAGTGGGCGCTCCCCCATCCTTTTGATTTGACCCTCGGCATTTATGAATAAAGCTTTGGATTGCAGCAGCGGTCTTTTGGCGTGTCCTTAGTGTGCCTTTGCTTTGGAGTTTGGGACCGTTCCCCCTGTCCTTTGCCTTTTATTCTGTAAACAATTAGCAATTATTTTGTAAACAATTAGTGTTAAGGTAAATAATATGCTCTGATGTAACTGTTCTTTATGCATATGATCCAGAGAGAGGCAATATGCATCCAGGTTTTTTTTAAAAACACAATAAAACCCATATTTCCTTGTATCACTGTGTTTGGTGTCTTGAAATATATTTGGGTAAGTGGTAATAGGGGAACTTATAACTGGCAGCAGAGTACTATTACAAAAATTCCCCTATCAGTAGACAATGAAGGAGAGGTTTCCCTCAACTGCAGTTGTGAGATTTGAACTGGGTATTTCCCAGTGAATACTTTTGTCTTTGCTACTGTGTTAAAATAGCTAACCCAAAGAAAATATATAACTTAATACAATATGTAAGACAATGTGAAATGAGAATTTAACACCGCCATCTAATGTTTTGGCAACTTCTCTAACTCCCCCTTCCCAGGCATTCTGCTACTATTTCAGTACTGCTTTAGTGGGAGATAGCGTGCCAACATCTGTAGAACGAAAATCAATAAAATTTGTGTTCTACATCATGCACTGTGATTGCTGTTATAAAGTCTTTTGTAACACGTTGAAACATTGCCTAGTACTGTTTTCTTAACTGTGATCAAGTTGAAAGATCCCATTAATACATGCTCTTCCAAAGACATTACAGGCTGGTTGTGTGCGAGGATGAATTTCAATCAACTATTTCATCAAAGTGATGGATATTCTACATTTTCCCTTTCCCTAATCTTTCAACAGACACAACCTCAGTGACCCTGCATCTACTTGTTAGCAATGAAGCTCCAGGCAGCCAACCTTGAAAGTGTGTATGTAATTAAAAGAAGAAAAACAAAGAAATACTGAATAATTACTCTTCTCCTAGCACGCATACTGTGTCAATGCCATTGACTAATGAAAGAAGAATTTTGTAGCTTAAGGAGAAAAAAAACTCACCTTGAACTACAAACCTGTAATGATAATAATCATTGTCAACAGTTTTAGTTTCTCACCACTCCATGAAATCAAAAAGCAGTTTAAAGAAGTCCTCATTTTAGGTAGCTTTGGGTGTGCATTTATCACTTACAATGCTACTTTCTTTTTTAATGCTTGGTGCTCACTGCTCAGTCGCTGCTCCCTTCACCACCAGCTTCTCTGGATGTCCTTTCAAGGGCAGAGAGATGTTTAAGGACTTCACACTAGAAAGCTGCAGTAGACACCAGCCTGGCTATCCTTGGCCTTTGGCTCTTAGCCCTGCCTGATGAAGCCACAGTGGCACCCTTGCTTGTTCCAAGGTCTCCAAGCAATCCAAGATTTTCTGCCTGCCCAGTGCCTCCTCCTCCTCATCAGTGGAAGACAAGGTGGGTGCTGGTCTTTGGGTAGAAGGCCGCTTCAATGACTGCTTGCCCTTGGGACCCTTTCCTTTCCTGTAGTTAATGGAAGCCGCTTGTTCTCCTGCAGGGGAAGAGCAGAGGCGGCATTTCCACCCTGATGGCTACAAGCTTCGCCGGCCCCGTCTCCTTGGGCTCGTTTCGAGAACAGTCTTCTTCCGGCCAATAATTCTACAAATAACCACAGCATATTTACTCCAAGGCATTCCTGTATAGCATAACAAAATAAAATCTTAAACTTAACAGTTCTTTCCAATAAACAGTATTCCAACTTCTGTCTCCAGTGTAGTCTATATCAGTGGGGTGAGGCACTACCAGTCGTTACTAAGTATATAATGTCATGGCTCATTAACCCATGAATTACTCTTAAAGGAAAATCCCTCCATATGGTTTTACAAACAGAGCAAGCCCCAAGGTTACCACACAAACCTTGCTCGTACGCAATTAAATACATAATTAATTGCATAGTATTTCTTCACAACTCGATATACCATTACAATTCATAAATATCATATAAATAACATTGCAATTCATAAATATCATACATAATAAATTGCAAAATACACATCCATGATGTTACATGAAAAAAGTACAAAATATATACAAAGACCGGTACTGTTTCAAGGCTAAGGTATCAATTTCATTCATAAATAGTCAGTTAAAAATATGCAATAAAGATATACATCAAGATGGAATTCATCATATTATGTATGAGGGATGCACAATGGATGTTTTATAAAAAGGCTGAGAAGTCAATTTCATTATTAAGACCATTTGGGGTAAGTGTATTCACTCTAAAAATCCATCTGGCCTCAGATTGTAATAAAGCCAGGTTCCCTGGTTGTTTGACCACTTCTAGCACAGAAAAATGTAGTTCTCTCTCATTTTGATGATGGAGCTCAAAATGTTGAGTAAGGGGTGCCTCTCTATTCAAGGTTCTTATTTTAAAGAGGTACTCCTGTACCCATGTACGTATAGGACGTGACATGCTTCCCATGTACATTAAAGTGCATGTGCATACAATAAGATATATTACATTTGGTGTGGAGCATGTAGAAAAATCTTTGGAGTACCTCGCTTGCCCTGTTCGTGGGTGTTTGAAATGTTTAAGATCCATACTTAAAGGGCAAACATTACAATGTCCACATTGGAAATGCCCCCGTGGTAAATTTGTTACATTGGTAGATGCTTTGAGATCTGAATGCACCAATAAATCCCTCAGAATCTTAGTCCTTCTGTATCCAGTTTTTTTTTTTTGGGGGGGGGGGTTACATTGTGGATTATATGCCAATTTCTTTTCACTATTTCTGCTATTTTTCCTGAGGGGTGAGAAGTCTAGAGCTCAGGTGATCTGATTTACACTCGCAGGGCTATGAGCTTTATATTTTAACAATGAATCACGAGGGATTCTATCCGCCCTTTCCTTAGCTCGTTGGATTATTCATGCCGGATAAGCATGTGCCTTAAACGCTTGGCTCATTTGTCTGTAAGCAATTCACATGTGAATTGCTTACAGTCTTTTGGGAAAGCCTCTTTACGTTTGCTTTTGGCTCATTTGTCTGGCTTCTCTAATGTAATCCCTCTGAAAGGACGCATTTCTTTTGATACGCAGAAACTGGCTGTAGGGTATATTCCGCTTTAAGTTGGTTCTGTGGAATGATGTGTATTCTAAATAGGCTGATCTATCAGTCATCTTCTGATAGGGCCTGACCCCTAATCTACTTGCTGTTTGTTTGAAGACCACTACATCCAAAAATGTGACACAATGTAAACTCCCGTGGTGGGTAAACTTGATGTTTTGATTAATGGAATTCATCCAGTTCATAAATGCTCCTGCACACTTCTCATTTTTTAGAACCACAAAAATATCATTAATAAATCTTTTCAGACAAATTAATTGATAATAGAATGGATTAACAGCACTGTTTAGGCCAAACCTACTTTCCAATTGAGCCATAAACAGAATGGCAATGCTGCGGGCTGCAGAGCACCCCATCGCTACCCCTTTGACTTGGTAGTAGAAATGGGTCTCAAATCTAAAGTAATTCCATTCTAGGATGAGGTCTAGTAGGTCCAGAAGAAAATGAGGGGGTGGGGAAATCATTTGCTCTTTGATTCAGAGTCAGTTCTATAACTTGTCTGGCGTCTTGGTGGGGGACAGACGTATACAAGGATTGTACGTCCATCGTCATTAAATACGCTCCCTCTGGGATTCTCAAGTTTTCTACAAAGGCAATGAAATCTGTGGTGTCCTTACTATAGGAGTCTACCTTCACCACAAATGGCAACAGTGAGTTCACAGCATAACCAAGAGAATAGTGAGGGAAGCCTGGGTGGCATTAGCCCACTGCGTGCTCTTTTCCCAAGACCCAGGTCACCCAGCCGGGACCCGCCGGATCGACAACGCTTCAGCTGAACCCACTAATGCAGGGTCAGAGCAGAGTGAAGCCTCACAGTAGGAGTGTAAGTGCTAATTTTATTTCACACTCATTGTCTTACTTTCATTGCATTCTTTCTCCTTTGTCTGCTGCTGTTTTATCTTTTAATTTTATCATTATTATAATAAACTATTTGTATGGAGAGATGGGGTGTAAATATTGCAAATAAGTGTGAATTTGATCGAACAGAAAGGAATAGTGGTAATCTAAAAACATCTTGGAACAGTCTTATAAAGAAAGTGAGCCTTCAGGGCCATAGCTGGTGTTCAGAGCCACTCTGAAAGCATATTCTCCAATATGGCAAGAGTCCACTTTACAGGTGTCACATAAATTCATGTTAATATGCCTGGCAATGATAATGTAATCTCTTGAAAGTAAAATCATTATTTGTGACTGGATTAGGTCAATTGTATTCCACTTTCCCCTCAGGGTTTTTACCATTTTCCCAAGGCATAGATTTTCTCAACACAATTGTTTTATGGTTCTCTTTGATATGGGCTTTTTTTCAATTTTCATCACAAAAAGATTGCCTTTGAAATGAGAAATAAAGTAAGGGGGAAATGGAAAGCTAGCATTTATTCCACTGAGGTGTTACAGGCTTATTTTTTTGAGGTTATCTATTGCTCCGACTTGAGTTTTGTAAGAAGGAAATGCTTGAAAGGTATTCCAAGCTCAATTACAGTTGTTTCTTTAGAGAAGAACAGAACTAAGGATCTAGCGGTAGAGCGTTGTTATT
Source organism: Eublepharis macularius (assembly GCF_028583425.1). Classification (NCBI taxonomy): domain Eukaryota; kingdom Metazoa; phylum Chordata; class Lepidosauria; order Squamata; family Eublepharidae; genus Eublepharis; species Eublepharis macularius. The sequence goes on from NC_072798.1 coordinate 24,693,054, forward strand.
CGGTTCTCATAGAAGTAAAACTACTGCAAAAGGCTATGAATTAGAAAAAAAAATTGCATACTGATGTACAGTGCTAGGAATGTACTTTGACTTCTCCATATTTATCTTGCTCTTTCTCTGAGGAGCTCAGGGCAGCACAGATGGTTCTCTTCTTCTCCCCCTTACCTTCATAATAACCCTGTGTGGTAGGTCAAAATATTTCAGCTCACTTGATAAAACATCTGTGATTGCTTGAAAAAGTATGAATTCATTTCACTTTTCAGGTACACTTGAAGCTAGATGAGGACTAAGACAGAGATGTCCCCTCTCAACCATGTTGTTCATTATCTGTTTAGAACCTCCAGCTTTGATGATTTGACAGTCAGATCAAATTCAGGGGGTAAAGTTAGATAAATAAAATAAAACACAATGAACTTGTATGCAGATGATATTCCATTAACTGACAGAAACAATTAACTCTGTTAATATATTATGATCAGAGATATAGGAGTATTGCCAAGTAGCTGGCTATTAAGATTAATGAGAAAAGAGGATTTGGTTTTTAAAGTTTGATTAACTTAGTTTAAGATCAGAGTGCCTCCTAAAACAGGTAGAAAGCAGAGGGCAACTAGAACAACAGCAAGGGACTCTCTCCTTGGTCCCAAGAAAAAAGATTGGCTTTTGTTTCTTACACTGTGTGGTTGCCTCCCTACTCCCACACTGGGCCATGTGAAGAGCTATAAATTGCTTACTGGAGCCCGCACGACTGACAGACCTAGCCTCTTCTGGTAGGTTAATCCTAGGAGTTACAAAACTGATTAGGGCAGGTCTCAAACAACCAAAAAACAAAGAGGATACAAATCCTAAGAGACCCTTATATGCTCCTAATTATAATTTTTAATTTTTTTTTAATTTTTAGAAAGTGCAAGTGCAAAGTGTGTAAACAAGGTTTGTAATCCTGTTTTACATCTCATATCAAATACCCCAAACAATCACAAATGCGTCAATGTCACAATGTCACAAATATCCAATTTGATCCAAACCAATGCTTATCAATAAGTAAATATCACAGGACATCAGGTAAATATCAGTCTTTCAGTCAAAAAGTCAATTATATTCACGCTTTGTTTTTTCTTTGCAGGCAGAAATCTGTTGAGCAGAATCAACAATGGGGAGAAATGTCTCCAGAAAGATGGCAACAGGAAGAAACGCTCCCGGGAAGTTGTACTTACACCCAAGTATAATTTAATTTAATTTAATTTATTATATTTATATTCCACCCTCCCCGCTTTTGCAGGCTCAGGGCGGATAACAAATACAAACATGTTCAAAAACATTTAAAAACATTAAATAATACATTTAAAAACATTTAAAAACATTAAATATAACAATTCATGCTGCATAGTGGTTCATACATGCCTCTGTGTTTGCATAGGGTGATGGTTTAACCCCCCCTTCATGGGGGGGGGCGGGCACTGCCCGGCGTTAGCCATATGCCTGGCGGAATAGCTCTGTCTTACAGGCCCGGAGAAATGCAAGCAAATCTTGCCGGGCCCTTGTCTCGCAAGACAGAGCATTCCACCAGGTCGGGGCCAGGACTGAAAAGGCCCTGGCCCTGGTCGACGCCAGGCGGGCCTCCCTAGGGCCAGGGACACTTAAAAGATGTTTTCCGCCAGAGCGGAGAGTCCTCCGGGGCTCATATGGTGAGAGACGGTCCCTCAGATACGTCGGTCCCAGTCTGCGTAGGGCTTTGTAGGTTAACACCAAAACCTTGAACCTGATTCGGTACTCCACTGGCAGCCAATGCAGCTGGCGTAGCACCGGTGTAATATGCTCCCACACCGGTGCTCCAGCAATGACCCGCGCTGCTGCATTCTGTACCAGCTGTAACCGCCGGATCAGGCCCATGGGAAGCCCAGCGTAGAGCGTGTTACAGTAATCCAACCTAGAGGTGACCATTGCTTGGACCACTGTAGTCATGTCACGGGGAGACAAATAAGGGGCAAGCTGCCTGGCCTGCCGAAGATAATAAAAGGAAGACCTGGCAACTGCAGTGATCTGGTCCTCCATCTTCAAGGAGGAATCCAGAATCACCCCCAGGCTCCTAACTCTTGGGGCCAGTGTAAGTGCTGCCCCATCAAGTGTAGAAAGCCGAGGTCCCAAAGCCTTCTCCCCACGCTCCAGGGCATCAGGGGCCGATCCAGGCTGCCCGTCCAACAACAGATAAAGCTGGGTGTCATCCGCGTATTGGTGACACCCAAGCCCGAAACTCCGCACCCGCTGGGCGAGGGGCCGCATATAGATATTAAATAATAATGGAGAGAGTATTGCTCCCTGTGGCACACCACAAACCAGTGGCCTACGAGATGACACCCTCTCCCCGAGCGCCACCCTCTGTCCCCGATCATGGAGAAAGGAGACCAGCCACTGCAGTGCTCTCCCCTGAATCCTCACATCGGCAAGGCGGTGGGTCAAAAGCTCATGATCGACCATATCAAACGCTGCTGACAGATCCAGCAAAATCAGCAGTGCTGATCCACCCTGATCCAGATGTCTGCGGAGATCGTCTGTGAGGGCGACCAACAATGTCTCGACCCCATGTCCCGGGCGGAAACCAGACTGGAAGGGGTCTAGGGCTGACGTCTCCTTCAGGAAATTCTGCAGTTGCTTCTCTGCTGGAGCACCGGTGTGGGAGCATATTACACCGGTGCTACGCCAGCTGCATTGGCTGCCAGTGGAGTACCGAATCAGGTTCAAGGTTTTGGTGTTAACCTACAAAGCCCTACGCGGACTGGGACCGACGTATCTGAGGGACTGTCTCTCACCATATAGCGCATTCAACACGAGAGCAGACATATATAAATTAAGTAGAGCATTAAAACTATGTAAATTTTTTTGGGAATAGCACTACAATAGAAACTGCATGGAGCTTCCATAGGAGTACATCCACCTTTATACTCAGTATAACTGACATCAACTTTGACACCTTGAGTGATTCAGGATATTGAGAAACTGGAGAAGACAGAACGTAAAAGTTGGCACAATTTATCCAGCAGGGATTGGATGGCTATTGATAACTTGACTAGGGCCCCCAATGCTGTAATTAAACCAGCAGATAAAGGGGGAGGGATCATAATATTGAAACCTCCAATTATCTATCTGAGGTCAAACATTAGCTGAGGGATAGGAGCAGCTATAAACAGATATCTAATGACCCAACAAGACATATTGAGAACACCATGGTGGATGAAGCCTTGGTAGCCAGTGAGATCACACCATCACTACATAGGTCTTTAATGAACAAACACCCAAGGGTGCCTACTTTTTACATCCTCCAAAAGATCCATAAGGAGGGGTTCCCAAGGGGAGGCCAATCATTTTGGGTTCCAATTCAGTGCTGGAACCTCTTGCCCAGTATGTGAATAGCCTTCTGCATCCAATGGTCAAACAATCTCCAACTTACATTAAAGACACTAGGGAATTCAGAAACTAGTTGAGGGTACGCATGTGCCTCCAGAAGGCATGTTTGCGTATTCTGATGCAGGTAGGGACAAGATATTAGTAGATATTCCGGCTTTTCTTGACAATTAGGGGAACACACACAATGATGATTGGAATCTTTTGCAAACTCTTCATCAAAAATGGATCAAGATGCAGCTTTATGCTGTGTCTTTGACCAAATATTATAAAAATAACATGATACCCAGGGGGCTACGTTTACATAAGCCCCCTGTGATGTTTCAGGAAGATGACGAATTTAAGAAAAGATGGATTGCCATTCTAAATAAATGTTCCCTAGATCTAATGCTACTCATAGTGGATACAGCTAAACATGAACTCAATAAGCTTACAGAGGACACCACTAAGGTTACAGCTAGTCTGAAGAATTCAACCACAGAGGATGAGTTTATGGGACTTGCAAGGGATTTAGATAAAAGCCTTAAGGAGACTGAAAACAAAACAAGAGAATTCAAGATACAAAAGTATCAATGGGATTCTAAGGATTATGCCATGGGTAAGGTTTACCAGTGGTGGGAGAATTCAAACAACCGTCCTATAAAGGAAGTGTCCTGGGCTAAACCAGTTGAGTTACATTCAGATGGGGAGACTACAGAGCCCTTGGATGTAGAAACCTCAAGAGAAGAGTTTTTTTTAGGTAGGAGCTTGAGAAACAGTGGTTCTGTATATCTGTATACAAACAGATATTTTTTAGCACAGACACAGAGGTCTCAATGTCCCCCCAGCAGATGGAGGGAACAGAAGTTTTAGTATTTAATCTTTCCCGGAGAACCCTTAGCTCTATAGAAGTTAATCTTTTGAATAAAGGATTAAGTGGAGAAGAGGGGTTATACTTCTTTGCAAAACCTGACTCGTAATGAGAGGCAGGCATTGAGTGGCTTAGCCAATAACCCAGAGATCATTGTCAAACCTGCGAACAAAGGGGGAAGTATAGTGGTACTGAATACATGTGATTATGAGGCAAAAGTGATGAGGCAGTTGGGTGACACAGAAAGCTATAGGAAGATCAAGGAGGACCTGAGCCAACATATAGCGTATCTAACACTGATTGTATGAGATGAAGCTATGCTGGCAGGAGACATCACCACATCTCTGCAGCAGGCTTTGATGAATAGGAATTCAAAGGTGCCAATGTGTTATGTTCTCCCCAAAATCCACAAGGGGGGTTTCCCCCAAGGAGAGACTTATTGTCTCCAGAAACAATTCTTTATTAGAACCATTGGCACAGTATCTTGATAGTCTATTTCAGCCAGCTGTCATAGCCTCACCTTCATATTTAAAGGACACCGCTCAGTTTATTGCCTCCATTGAGAAACTCAAGATACCATGGGATACCACATTAATGACCCTCATTGTGGCATTATTATATACATCTATACCACATGAGGATGCTAGATCAGTCATTGAAGAGACATTAATGGCACGTGGGATTTCTTTCCCTCCCATTTCATTTATTTTGTCATTGGCAGATCTGGTGTTAGAAAAGAACTATTTCCAATTCAAGCAGGATTTGTAGTATCAAGTGAAGGGAGTGGTAATGGGGTGCTCAATGGCCCTGAGCATCGTCAACTTTTTAATGAGTATATTAGAGAGAGACAACATTCTTACCATCATCACAACCCTTATTTTAAGAACATTGTCCTTTATCGGTATTTCATAGATGACATTTTTGTGATTTTATCTGACCCTGAAATAGCTGATGGATTTGGCCAATGGATGAATGCCCTAAATAGCCCCTGGGGATGGGCGGTATATAAATTGAATAAATAAATAAATAAATAAATATATGTTATACCTAGGAGATAAATTTTAATTGAATCAGTTTTCTTTTTTTTTTTTTGAAAAATTTTTTATTGGGTTAGAACATTTTTATTTTTACATTACAGTTTTCTTGATGTGGTGGTGTATAAGAATAATGAAGACACATTGGCAGTAAGACCCTTTAGGAAAATAACAGATAGGAATTTCTATCTTGATTACACATCCTATCACCCTCAGCACTTGAGGAACAACATACTGTATGGCCAATTTCTGTGTATGAAGAGGAATTCCTCATCAGGGCATGATTATGCCAGGGACAGTTATACTCTCTTTGATAGTTTCCTTAAGAGGGGATATCCTATACAGGTGGGGGAGTGAGCTAGGTGCAGAGCTTCGGAGGTGGAGTGTGCAGAATTATTTAAAGTCCGCCCAGAAATCAGGAAGAGAGAATACATTGGGCGGTGGAATACACACTGTTGGCATTCACCATCTGTAAGATTGTGAAGCGACATCGGCATCTAGTTGACCATCTACTGGAGTGTGCTGTGGTACTGTTTACTGAGTACAGATGCACCAACAACCTCCAGGATGTGTTAATACACTCAGACATGAGAGAGAGAGTGAACCAATGAGATGTGTTTGCATGCTTGCATCCAAAGGCAGAAGTTTCACAGTACGTAGCACTGGTAGAGTGATCTATCTAAAACAATTTTCCACCTGTAATACCTCAGGGGTGATTTACATCATTGAATGTTCATGCCCCATGATTTATATCGGAAGTACCACATGTCCTGTAAAAACTAGGATTCAAGAGCATTTATCCAAAATTAGGAAACAACATATGGAAGCACCTCTAGTGACCCATTATCAGCAATACCATAGACATGAAAGAGAATTACATTTCTCAGTCATAGAGGTTGCTTGAGGTGGAGACAGGAGAGCTACAAAAAATTTCTGTTACAGCAAGAGGCTTTTTGGATTTTTGAGATAGGTTCTAGAACTCCCAAGGGGCTTAATCGAGTTTCGGATCTATCTTGTTATCTTTGAAATATTGCAACAGAGTGGCCCCTTTTATAAGCAATTGACAGTGGTATGACTATAAACAGGTGTAGTGTGCCCTTTAATTTATGGAAGCACTATCCGTCATTCAACGGAACATGGAATGTCTGGTTTGCTAAAGATCGGTACGGTGGTGTGAGTAATAACTAAAAGATGTGTATTCGCTTTATTTTTATTAATCATTGGGAGGATTAATGTTATATAGCTTATCTTCTTATTCAGGTTGATTTCAATTGAACTATTTAAGCAGCCCTTGAGAAAGCACAGTGAAACAGGTGGAGCTAGCAGTTTGTTAGACAGAGCTAGTACCGACAGCATGCCCCAGGCTGGTTTAAAACCTGCAAAAAAAGAGAGACATTGTTACTTTGTTAAAACAGAACACAGTGGGACATGTACTTTCCTGGTGCCTGTCGGGATCCTACAGTGGATTAATTCTTCTGAAACTGCAAAGGAGAGAGCATTAATAAGATTTGAATTGACAGAATGCTGTAGAGTGTCTTTAGCAGTACTGTTAGGAAAACATGCGTGTATTTATTGCATTACCTGTTGGATGATCTATTTATTCCTATTTATTACACTGTATGTACTGTTGCACTTTTGTCTCTTGTGATTACAAAGACTTAATGTTATTTATTGTTATTGTTGATTACATTCCCTGGGAGGGTTATACTCTCTTTTCTGGTGGACATATTCCCAAGGGAGTCTCATTTCGGTTGTCTATTGGATTGGAATAAACAGCCTGAGCTGGGTGATTCAGTATACACATTTTGCCTCTGGGATAAGTAAGATTGTACGCAGACATTGACACCTGGTGGAACAGATCCCAGGATGTACCACTGTACCCTCCATTGGCTATCAGCGTACCTATAGCCTGAGAGACATGTTAGTCCACTTGTATTTATATAGTTGTATAATGGCTATTAACAATTTTGGCATTGAGCACTTCGCACTTTGTGATAAATTATATTCATAACTACAGTTAAGTTTTTGCTTGTGAATCGTTGTTCGTGTATGGAGGATTTGCAATCCTAGTATTTTGTATTACTATACCTGTGATGGCCTCTTTAAATGAGCAGTACAGTCTGAGACCTGGGCCGTTGTCACACGGGCTTTTATTTAGCGTGAAAATGGCACAATTTCCCAACAAACACCCACCTTATTCCAACACTGATGTGATTTTCTCTCTTCTGCTTTGTGCTTGATAGTCGCGATATTTTGTGCCTCAGTGTGAATGCCTCACATCGATGTATTTCGCCTTGCAACACCCTATGCCCTCCCTTCAATCCCAGAATCCATTTCTCCCCGCAACTCCCTTTTTAAAAAAATTATGTCCTTATAATGCCATAATGACATAACACAATGCAAATTATCTGCTGAAGTAAAAATGACTCAATCACCATTGGAGAAATATTTTAACCCAAAACCACACCTCGCTAAAGTTGGAAAAACAAAAGGGTCAACCAATGTTCTGACCACTCCATGGGCGGGAAAAAAGGGCAACCTATCAGCGTCCTTCTGGGTTGGTCTACGGGAATGTTTATATAATGTTATTCCGTTACAGCGGAATTAAACGGCAAAAAAATAAAAAAAGGGGGAGGAGCTGCTTGTGCGCCATTAGAGAGAATGGAACAGAGCGCTTCAGTGTGGACAGCTCAGAGCGCGAAGAGCCGTGAGGTGACCCAAAGAAACGTTACTGTGCTGGTATGACACTATATGCTGTAAATTTAACGGAACAGATGCCCGTGTGACGACGGCCCTGGGCAGAGTTTCCACGGGAAAGCTCCAGGGCAGTTGAGGGGTGTTGAGCAGAGGCGGAAAGGGAGGAGCCTCCCATGGCTAACCACATATGTTTATCTTCCTGAACCAGAGCAAGCTCTGATACAAGTGAAGCAGAACTGAACTCCAAACTTTTAATCTCTGATTAAACATATCCATATAGCTATTTTTAACTTGCATTATTTCAGAGCTGAAATTCTGTATTATGCAAGGCAGTTAAATGTTCTTTTAACGAAGGGTCTTGCTTCCACTGTGCATGTTTTACAATTCAAAACAAAAACACGGTTGCTATATAATTAAAATGAGTGAATAGTGCATTTTATCTGCTGCAAATACAGCCTCAGTTCTGTTCTTAAGGGATGAGATACATACAATTATTACAAAAGTAGGTCAGGGAGCAAAGCTATGAACTCTACCCAGGGATGTGAAAAACAATTGGCAGCAGGATCAGTACTCTTTGCAATTAATTAGCTCAGTAGCAGAACCCGTTTATAAACTGCAGTCTATGACAAAAGATGGGTGGCCTGAAGGAGCACACACAGGACCCATAATTCAGGAAGTGATCAATAAATCTTTACACTATCACAGACAGGCAAAGCAGCAGATTAAAAAAAATCTTTAGCCAAGTAAACATACCGCTACAGTGAGGAACATTAGTTAGCCAGTACAGAACACCTTTTGGAAAAGTCAGGCCTTTTGGTAGCATGCTCGAATGAACCCCTCTAAGGAAAGTGCTCCCTAGCATGGATACCTTCATGGAGAAAGCCTGGACATGCAGCCATTGAATACCCTCCTGCATAGAAATGGAGTTGTAAGTATGGGAGATGTTTCCCAGGGTAAAAGCTGTAAAGGGTAATTCTTCAATATTCAAAGCCTGCGTCTAAAAGAAAGAGATTTTGTGAAACACAGTTGTTGTTTAGTGAGCTTAGTATCTTAGAAGCAGGGGGACAAGCAAGACTTGTGGTAGGGGGGAATCTCATCCCCCCACTGGCTCGCCGAGCCATCCACTTGTTGGCTTTTGCTCCATCACCTACCAGCCCCTTCTGAACTCATACAGTGGAAGGGTGTGTGTGTGTGGCTCCTTTTTTGCCCATCTGACTGCCTCCTCTGCTGCCCCTCCCCAAATCACAGTCATCCAGTGGTGGCAGGTTCCAGTCCTCTGCTGCTTGCCCACCCATCTGTTAGCCTATCCTCCCTTCTCCTGCCCTCCTCTGGCTATCTGTGGCCAAAGCAATGGAAGAGTGTCCCTCCATTTGGGGTGGATTTACCTCCCCTTTAAAAACGTTTCATATTTTTCTGCATATCTGGGACAAGTTTGTCAGAAAAAGTCTCTTCTCTCTACAGGGCCCCAATCCATAGATTCGGGATTAGATCTATTGCTAGAATTTTATACAAATGGTAAATATTACTGTTAAATAAGGCTCCTGTGGGGCTGCCCTGAATTTTCAGTCATGAAAAGTTGCAGGGCAAGGAGACTACATCATAGGAAGTCCTCCAAGCCCTCACATATAAATGACACTTTATTGTATGCTTCATCTTGTTCTTACTGCTTAGTTTTCTAATGTCAGTAATCCAGTTTCTGCATTGCTTATGATATGCCATGTTTTATACTGGTGCTGGAGGAGAGTTTTGCAGACAGCCAAAAAGACAAGCCTGAATTCTCCCTAAAAACTAAAATGACAAAAGTGAGGCTACCATGCTTTGGTCGTATCATGAGAAGATGAGACTCTGTGGAAAAGTTAAATAATTGTGGGCAGTAGGAAAAGAAGAAATCTCCAAATGAGATGACTTGACTCAACAAAGGAAGTCACATCCTCCAGTTTGCAATATCTGAACAAATTATAGGACGTTTTGGAGGTCTTTCATTCACAGGGTCACCATAAATCAGAGGTGACTTGATGACACATAACATGCTCACATATACATAACAGATAGTGTTTTATTGCATTGTCTTCTAATTTGTAATCTGGTCTTTTTGCATTGTGTGACTTGTACTGTTCCTACTGCATTGCCTTTCAATTTTGTAATCTGCCTTGAGTCTCAGTGAGAAAGACAGCATATAAAGTATGTAATAAATTAAAACAACCCCTTCTCTGTTATAGTTACATGACCCCCACCCCATAGCTTCTTCAGTACTATTTTATTCTCCTTCACTCCTGCTCCCAGTCAATCAGGAATCTCATATTGATGTTACACAGCCAATTCTAGCTATGCAGTGTTATCACTGAAGGTTAACCAGAATAGCATTACCCTTGAGGGGGGCTCATTTCCATATTGAGAAGGTAGCTGAACAATGCTCTCTGCCTTATTGAAACATATTGAAAGAATACTAGCAGGGATAGTAGTTTTCAAAATCGCTTCCTTCAGGAAATTCGTTCATTTGCTCCGGAAGAGTTATACCTCTGTCATGGAACCCCAGGATAGTGCTGGGGTTACCAGGATACTCAGTTCATGTGATGTACTGGCCAGCCTGGTGTACCACTGTCCCACATGAATGAAGTGTACAACCCAGAACATGTACAAAACCTACAAAACCTTCACACTGTACAGTTAAGCATTACCATTGTGCTTGCTTACCCTCTACCAAAAAAAGTATAGCAAAATCTATACCTGCTTTTAATAACAATCACCATCAATAACATATTTTATGCATGTATGTATGTTATGCCAAAGACAAACTGGCACAATACCAAACCGAGAAAGATAGTAGCTTATTGACTGCTTCAATATGCAACCAACAAATTCTCAATGATTAAAGTACATGTGTTTACTTGTTCAGTATAAAACAATGCAGTCATCCTATACCCTTGGTCAAAGTATCTCAAAAGTGCCAGTGCCTGTTAATATTTCAAAAGCGTATGCAATAAATACTCAAAAACAACCATATTTTACAAAAGATACAATAAATACTTCCATGAAGTTCAATATAATACTATACAATCCATTTTCAGCACCATTATTGTAGTCAAAATAACATTAATTGAAGAATATTTTGCAAAAGTTCATAAATGTTCATAAATATGCTGAATAATCCATGGGTCCAAGCTGACTCATGCTTGTTTGAAACTCTTCTAGCTGTAACTACAGACGGATAAACCAGAATGTTCCTCCTGTTTCAAATTATTTTCTTCAGAGAAGCCAGAAAACCCTGTAATTTATATATAAAAAGTCACCAACTGAGACCCCCAAAATACTAAGAGAACCCTGATATATTGTTGCATACTCACAATACAATATCTCATCAGGCTCAGACAGAAATCCAGATCATCACTTCAGCCTTTCATAGGACAGGTTCGTGTTGTCTTGTGAGATAGTAGCTTATTTAAATGTTGAGTGTTGACAGCTATGGATAACTACTCTTGGTGTCTTTAAGGCCCAGAACTCCTGGGTGATATGCTTCAAATTGTAAACAACATGGCATTATAAGAAGCAAGAAAAATAATTGTTTGTGTTCAACCCAAACAGAATCAAACTGTTACAAGTTCACCAAAATGGTACTTGAATTGTTATCCCCATTGACATATACTGCCGTGAACTTCATATCTACATCCTTATGCCCCGCCTCCACAAAGTGTGAGACCATAGGGGTGGCCATGATTTTGTGACGGATATGTGATTGATATTCTAAAATATGCTGTTTGATGGGGTGGCTGGTGCTACCTGCATAAAGCTTGCCAGTTGCCACAGCCACATCCGATTAAGTAAACCATATTCATGGCATTACATGTTGAGAAAGTGGAATTTTGTACTAAGCCTAGCATCTTAGTTTCCTCCATGCTCATGACCAGGTTGCACACTTTGCACAGGCCACATTTAAACTGGCCCTTTGGCAAGCCTCTGTTGTAAGTTCTTTGTTTAATATCTGAGCAGATGATAGCATCCGTGATACTGCATGTCCTATGAAATGTTAGAAGGGAAGGAGTTGCAAACCCCAGTATGTCTTCCACCAGTGGCCAAAATTTGTTTATGGTCTGTTTAATTGGATTTTCAAGGTCACTCTGCTGTAATCTTACAGCGAGCTGTGAGAAACTCCCCTCTGCTTCTATCCACCGCTTGTTGCGTTTCACATGGAGATAATATCCTATGGGTAATCCCTACCCTCAAACTCCTTCCCCAAACAATCACTACTAGAAAAAAAATCAACTGGATGAATAGAATTTTGTTTGAGGTGTAAGAACTGTCCGGAGGGAAAATTCCTGCGGATGTGGGAGGGATGAAAAGAACAATATTGCAGGTAAGAATTCCTACCTGAAATTTTTCAAAAGGGATGTAGTGCTAGAGTATTATCACAGGCATGGTATATTGTTAAATCTAAATAGTTGATGACCATTGTACTCCACTGCCATGTAAACTGAATATTAGAGTTCACAGTATTAATCTATAAACAAATTTTTAAATCTTTAGTTGGATCTTTAAACACTAAGAACAGATCATCTATGTAGCGCTTATAAGCCAAAATGCATTTTTAAAAAAGGATTCTTGGCAGGATCACAATAAGCCTCCTTTTCCAATTTAGCCATGAACAGGTTAGCCATACTTGGAGCCGTCGAGCAGCCCATTGCTACCCCATTAATTTGGAGGAAAAACCTTTCATCAAACCTAAAATCTTTTTTTTCTAAAATAATATCCAAAAGGGATAATAGAAAAAAGTCGGGGGAAGAAACTGAGCCCTGAAATCCAAAGTCTGTTCAACTGTAACACAAGCGTCCTGGTGGCATATGTTTGTGTAAAGCGATAGGACATCTAATGTAAGAAACATCACATTTGCTGGTAAATGCATTCCTTCAATAAGAGATAAAATCTCTGCTGTCCTGTATATACAAATCAATCTCCTTCACAAATGGTTGTAAAAAATTCAAATACTTTGCAAGTGGTTCCAAAACAGAGTTCATACCAGAAACTACGGGACACCCTGGTAGAGGGAAACTGGGTTTGTGAATTTTGGGTAGAACATAAAAAAACTGGAGTACGTAGTTGATGGTTAAGCAAGGCTCTATGTGTGGTATCATTAATATATCCCATCGAGAAGGCTTCATCAATAATGGTTCTGATCAAAAAGGAGATGTGTTTGATTGGATCTTATAGGCATATAGCCTCAGCAGACTGACACCTCAGCAGAGCAGGGGCATGCCCTGAGGAGTAGGGGAGGCCATAATACTCATGCAAGAGGACATGGTAATTTTTATGGGGAGCTCCCCCATGCAGGGGGAGATGGACCTACTTGTTAACTTGTCAACATGCACCCTGTCTAGCTTGGAATATCATGTCTTTAATAATGGTTTGGGGTTTGTACCTACACCCAAACATAATGATTTTCAAACGTAATTACCACCCTAGATGGAGCAATTTACAGAGGGAGGAATTCATGGCTTTAAATGATCTAGTCATAGACCTACAAATAATCATTAAAGAGGCAGAAAAAGGAGGCGCATTTGTTATTTTGAATAAAGAGGATTATAGGTTTGAGGTAGAACAGCAATTAGCTGACCAACAAAGCTATATGCTTTAAAATTTACTTAAAGTAGATCGGAATACTTTATACTAATTCCTACCTTAGTTAGTTTTCATGGCTTTTTCATTTTTTTGATCTTGTTTCCATGATACTCTCTTACACCTTCATTAAAAGCCAGTAAAAGGTAAGTCTGACCTCAACATACCACTTCCAGTGTTACATCTGTTGTTTGACTGCTATCATATTTCCCATACAGAACATCTAAGCTGCCACAGTCTTTGTCTTTTCCCTCTTACAATTCCCTTTCCTATGAAATTTCCTTAAATCTAGGGTTTTTTGCTCAATTATTTCTCCCACCGTGTTCAGTTCAAAACAACTTCTGGAAAAAAAAACGTCCACTGTCACTTCCATCTTGAGTCTTTCTCCCCACATCAATTTGTTATGCCCGTAGCAGAATCAGTCTTTGTTAACAATTTAGCTATCACCAGAGCCTGGGATCACCTTTGCCCTACTGAACCATTTTGTCAATCACTCCCCTCCTTTTTCAAAATTCTGTACACAAAATGAAAAGGGATTTAGGCTGCACATTGAAATGTAATTTGCCTCCAATCTGAAGCTATCCTTGCTTCAAAGTTAAAGTCTAATCAAAGTGTCTTATGCCCGTACAGAACTCAGACATCCCACCTTTCATACAAATTGCCTTCACTCCGTCAAGTCCCAGAAAGTTTGTATTAAAGTGGCAATTCTAATTCATTATTCATCATTCTGGCTGTTCATATTTTTTAACTATCACCTCAAGTTTCATTTGTTAAGCTGATGCTTGGGACATATTTTTTTTCTTTTAAAACAATATCATGGTATTTGAAAAAGCCAAGACAGCTGCTATATTACACAGAATGAATATGATACAGCAGCAGCTACAAAGTGAAGGGTCATGTAACACATTTTTAAAAACAAAGTTTTTTTAATGCTAGAAGATCATTGCTATTTCATTAGACCGTATTTATTATTTTAAGTGCACTGCATGCCAGTTGAGAGGAACTGATAAGATGAGCATTTGAATGACCTTTCAGCATCTGCCTTTCAATATACCCCAGATAGTGTAAGGATTTAGTAGGAACCAGCAGTGATCCTCTAGAAAATGTGAATTGTCTGAAGGCTAAAGCTCACCATACCATTTCCTACCTCTAGCGCACCCCAAAACGTGAATTGTCTGAAGGCTGGAGCTCACCATAACATTTCCCACCTCTAGCACCCCTCAAATAGGATGAGAGAAAGAGGCATCTCCACCTCAAGGTTCTGCCTGGCTGTTCAGGCTGCTATCACACATTCTGAATAATGGACTTTCAATCCACTTACAGTGCACTTTGCAACTGGTTTTTACTGTGTGAAATGAGAAAATTGACTTGCAAATGATTGTTAAAGCAGATTGAAAGTACATTATTCAGCATGTGTGAATGTGAGATCAGGAAGGCAAACAACACAACAGACTTTCCACCTTCCTCCAAGGTCCAACTCAAACATGGTAGGCCCTGTTAGAAGAAAGTAATAGTTCTTGATCAATGGTTATATGATTAGAATACAATAACATCTCTCGAATGTCCTCCAAGAAGAATTGCCTGAACAAGAGATTGGGGAAATACACAGTACCATTTGGTACTGTGGTAGGACAAATTCCCACTGTGGCAGGACAAAGTTCCCCATAACTACATCAATTGTGTATTACTCCCTGCTCCTTCCAATCTGAGTGGGCTTGAAGTCTCACTATACTTTCCACTAAGCTTGCAAAATCATAGAATTGTGTGCACATACGCTAGAAAGATGTGAATTTTTCTAGTCGAAATGCAGACCTGAGGACTGAATTATTAAAAAGTCCTATGTCTCTGGAGTTCAGGGTCCCTTCCTGTGTGAATTCCCCACTCGTAGCCCTCAAACAAGTTTACTTCGCCCCTACCCACAATAATCTCAGTTTGAGACAACTCTCAAACAGAGAGCACACAGGAGAATGAGATGATTTGGTTTAGAGTCATGCTAACGCTTAGATAAGTGATGGCCACCGGGGTGGAACACCTGGGGAACTCCGGGCCCGGAATGGCTTTGCCTTCCATGGAGCCTGTTGAGGTCCCCCAACAGAAAGCATCAAGGAAAAGCAGACAAGCCAAAGGGGACCGAACCAGGGGATCATTCAGTTCTTTTGAGAGTTCTGGCAGCCGGGAACACAGGCATGCCTCCAAGAGAAGGAAGATCTCTTGAAGGAAGTCCCATCAGCACAGGCCACATGAGGACTCAGACAGTGGGGGATCCTCAGGTGAGTCCTCTTCCTCTGATGAGGGGACCCAATGGGAGGACAATTGGGGCACTGCAGCCATGGTGCCTGGTCTCCTGGGTTGGGCCCAGCGGTGCAGGGGGGGTCAGGATGGGAAAGGTGACCCTCAGGGAGTTTGGGGTGCCGAGCGGGCAAGTGACACTCCCCCAGTCTCATCCTTCATGGATGATGAGGACCCCCCTGGGATTCACCTGTCCCGCAAGGTTCGAGAAAGGATTCTGGATGGCTATTACGTAGACATCTATTCCCTTCTCAGACCTGAGGCAGGGGATGGGAGGTGTGCCCCCTCCTCTAAGCAGGATAAAAAAAGGGGAAGAAGGAGGTTGTTGAACATTCTTTCAGCAATTGGTTAGAGGGTTTTACAGTTTACATGGGGGTGGTGCAGGCAGCCTACCCTGAGAGGGGCTGACACCTCACCAACCATCAGGGGAACGTTTTCGACACCTGGACCTTGGCAGGGGACAATGCAGCTATAGAATATGATGAGGCCTTTTGGAAAAGGGACCTCATCAAACAGAAATTGTGGCTCTGGTTGGTGGGGCCTCACATGAAGGGGAGGGGCGAAGGCTCCCATGGGGGGAGATGGTTTGCTCAGTGGAATAAGCCTCGGGGAGCATGTTGAGAGTTTAATCAGGGCAGGTGCCAACAGCCTAAATGCCGTTTTAAGCACAACTGCGATATCTGTGCAGGTCCCCATTCCTGCTCTTAGTGCCCCCACAATTCCTTTCCCCCCTGCCCTTTCAGGGTGGCCAGCCCTCCAGCAGCAGTTCCCAAAAGGATGGGGGGTCTAGCTCCACCACTGCCCAAGGAGCCAGCAGCAACAAGTAGCCCCAACCAGGGATTTTTAAGCCTTGCCCACACCCCCGTCAGGGTTCAAGCACTCCTTCCCCTCCTCTCGGATTACCCCAACAAACAGGATGCTAGCTTCCTCAAGGAGGGATTCATGGTTGGGTTTCCTATTCCATTCATGGGTCCCTGCGTGGCTACCACCTTCGGCAACCTGAAATCAGCCAGGGAAATGCCGGGAGTTGTGGTGGCAAAAATAGCCAAGGAAGTGGTGGCTGGGCGTGTTGCCAGGCCATTCTCCTTCTCCCCTTGCCCAGTCTAAGAGTCTCCCCTCTGGGAGTGGTTCCTAAGAAAACCCCAGGGGAGTTCTGGCTAATTCACCATCTATCTTATCCCCGTGGATCATCTGTCAATGAATCCATTTCCCCTGAGTTATCCTCTGTAAGGTATGCGTTTTTTGATTACGCAGTTTGCCTAGTTTGCTCATGTGGACCTGGAGCCCTTATGGCCAAATGTGATGTTCAGTCCACCTTCAGGCTATTGCCCATCCACCCCGTAAGACCACTGTTTGCTGGGCCTCAAATTCCAGGGTGACTGGTATGTGGACAAGGCCATGCCCATGGGTGGCTCGGTGGCCTGTGCTGCCTTTGAAAACTTCAGCACTTTCATTGAATGGGCTGTCAAGGATCACATGGGTTTCCCCCATATAACTCATTATCTGGATGATTTTTTGATAATGGCCCCTCCGGGAGCACCACTTGTGTGGATCAATTAGGCGTTTTTCAGGCCTTAGTGAAAAACCTGGGCATCCCCCTAGCAAAGGAAAAAACTGAGGGCCCTGCCTCCCACCTCACATATCTGGGTATCGAATTAGATTCCGTGGCCAGGCTTTCTCAACTCCCCAGGGACAAATTGGCTCACTTGCGGGACCTCATCAACTTAACCTTAACACGCAAAAAGTGTACCTTAAAAGACCTTCAGTCAATTATTGGGCACCTTAACTTTGCTTGCAGGGTGGTCTCCCTGGGTCAGGCATTCTGTTCTTATCTCTCCAGGGCTTGTGTGTGGGGGTATTCTCTCTCCACCACCATATCCGGCTTACGAGGGGCATTAAGGAAGACCTCCAGGTGTGGCTTGATTTTTTGTCCAGCTACAATGGGATCTCCTTATGGCAGGAGCCCTTGGACTTGGGCATGGGTTTACAGGTCCAGTCAGATGCTGATGGCAGCCTCAGGTTTGGGTTTATTTTAATGGTAGATGGTGCGCTTAGCGCTGGCCTGCCTCTTGAGCAGAGACCAAGATCCTCAAGGATCTCACCTTCCTGAAGCTATTTTCCATCTTAGCGGCCGTAACAGTATGGTTGGAGCAATTCCAAGATAAACGGGTCCTCTTCTGGTGTGACAACCAAGCCTCGGTGAGGGTTATTAACAAGCAGCCCTCTCGCTCTGAGCAGGTCATGCATCTTGTTCACCATTTCGTGTTGGTTTGCCTTGCTTCTAACATCACTTTCTCAACCCGTCATGTGGCAGGCATGGATAACAGCATCATGGATGCCTTTTCTCGGTTCCAAGTGGAGAAGTTCTTTGCCCTGGCTCCAGAGACTCATCACACCTCCGACCCGTTCCCCAAGGACTTGTGGCTGATTGGCAGGATGCCATAATGCACGGAATGCTTGGCTTGGTGTTTCCATCAACTCTGGGTGCTTACTCATCAGCTGCAACTCACTTCATGGCCTTCTCCAGTGAGGCGAGAGCCCAGGCCCCTTGGCCTGCATCACAGTCAATGGTGTTGCAGTACCTGGCTCACCTATGGGGGTTGGGTTTCACACCCAGGTCCATGCAAAAGGATCTCACAGCCATTTCCTTCTTCAGGAAGGTCCAGGGTTTCCAGTACCCTTGTGCTTGCTCCCCCCCTCAGAAGGCTATAGAAGGGTGGATGCTCCCCCCTGATTGGCGAAGGCCTATCACCTTGCCCATTCTATGCTCAATCTTGCAGGCAGTCACTGGGCTTTGTTGATCCCCCTTCAAGGCTCAGCTTTTTTGTCCAGTGTTCATACTTGCATTTTTGGGGGCCTTCTGCATCAGCAAGCTGGTGGCAGGCTCACATTGGGACTTGTCTGGGAGAGCCCTGGTTGCAGCAATGTTGCCCTGTCCTGGCTAGGAGTCTCCATCACCGTACGCCATTCCAAGGCAGACTAGCTTGGGCACGGGGCCACCTTCTGCTTGCGGTCCTCCTCAGACCAGACCATTTGTCCTGTATCAGCCATGCAGGGTTACCTGGCTATTCGCCCTCACCATCGGGGCCCGTTCCTGGTTCACAGCGATGGATCTCCTGTCACTTAATATCAGTTTGCTGATATCAATCTCTCCCCTGGACTATGCCACTCACTCTTTTTGGATTGGGGTGGCCACTGCGGCAGCAGACCTGGTCATGCCGGCCCAGGCCATTCAGCACCTGGGCCGTTGGAAGTCCAGGGCCTTCCGGACTTACATTCGCCCTACACACAAACGGGTATACTGATCTGGTTTGTTTCATCCCTCCATTTTCTCCAGGTCGAAGGAAGACAGTCTGGATCTGCGGTCACAGCATTGTTTACTGGGCGGGGAAGTATGCAGTGGCTTCCGGATAGGGCAGGCACCTGGGACTGGATGGCTACATCAGGATTTTCTGGTTCGGAGTGTGCGGCATGCTTTGGGACACACTGCTGCTGCTGCTGGTGCGCCAGATCCAGCAGTATTGCCCACCCAACACTCTCATTATCTAGCTGGGTGAGAACGACTTGTGCAAGTGAGAGTGCCTCGACTTGAAGTGCTCCATGAGCGGTGATTTGGACTATCTGCAAGGGCTATGTCCTGGGACCTTCTTCTTGTGGTAGGACTTGCTGCAGAGGTGCATTTGGCATGGGGCCCTTTGCCCAGAGAAGATTGATGGGGTCTGACAGAGGCTGGTGCAGGGCATGGGGCAATACATCCGATCCATATGATTCACCATTGTGAATCCATTGGGATCCGATCCATATGATTCGCCAATGCTCCTTGTTATGCTGTATTCACTAAAGTTGTGGCCTTATTTTTTCCTCCAGCTAAGAGTGTGGGTTTGGTTTGTTCGCCTTGCCTCTGCCCTCTTCCCCACTCTCAGCATAGGCTGCAACCCAGACTGGTCACTTTGCATTCTCAAGGCTGTTCTCACAGGTGTGCAGTTCTGCTACTCAAGGTCTCCTTCAGCTGAATGGGCTTTAGCAAATCATAGATTTTTCTTCCTTGATGCTTGCACCCGAGGAATGGTACTCCTTTTCTCTGTGGGCAGGCATGAGAGGAAACGAACTTGACTGTGAGCTTGTGTCATCACAGCTCTTTTTGCTGCAGGAGGACAGTGTTTAAGAACTAGTGGAACAAGTGTAGATGGACACGGAGAGTACAGCATGAAATTCCTGATGTCTTTTCAACAAAATGTGGTCCAGTTCTTCTTCACATCTTGAATGGACTCAATCCTGTTATGCAGGAAATGTTTTGCTCAGTGCCAAAGCCACCAAAAAGGTGCCTATGCAAACTGTTTGGAAGGTACATAAAACATCCTCCCCTCAACAACTCTGCTTCCACAGTCAAAGGATCCACACAATCATTCCTTCAATCTCTCTTCCAGCTGATCAAAATGGGAGGTAGTTGGCCTTTCTACTAGCAAAGGGTATCTTCTCATGTGGGAGGGAGCTAGGAAAAGAAATCCCATTCAGTTTGCTGGTTCTCCCCACATGCACACACAGCACACTCATGCTCAGCAAGACTGCTGGCTAGCCTGTTAAGACAGAAAAAAATTCCAACAGTACTTCCTGTTTTATGACTGAAATATAAAACAATAGAAGAAACTAGATTTTAATTACCTCAAGTTACTCCTTAGAAGTTTAGACAGTAAAAAGTTCCTCAGGAGATCATGATTTGTCTGCTTTGTTTTATAGTGACTGCAGAAAGCAAGCATGCTATCAGAATATAAACTATTGATGGGAATGACTTTACCCAACCTGGTCTGTTTGCAAAACATTTTCTCTCTTCATGGATTTTGCAGTTCTAGCCTCTACAAGACAAGCAGTTACTAAAGGAAATAAATGCTTTTAATGGCTGCTGAAAAATAAGTTGTTTACCATGGGTTTGACTTAGACATATGACTGAATTTTAAAACTGGTGGCTGATTTATAGTATATTCTATAACATTGGGGCAAGAGATTATTCTTGAAAATCTTGTATGTTTTTTAGATGCTGCGGAAAATCTTATTTGTCCAGGCTTTATTTAGATTTATGCTGGGTTTATTGCTCTTTGCCACATATTATTACTTGCTCTGATAACTAGTTGAATGTTGCTGATTGTTCATGACTGACATGTTTAGTGATTTTTATGGCTTTAATGATTTTGTAATTTCTCAAGTCTATTATCCTAGGTTTTTTTTCTTTTTAAAAACAGGTGGAAAGAGATACTACAGGCCAGAGCCATTATGAGCAATCAATTTTTTTCTAACCATGGACCTTCCCCACAATGTTTGAAACATGTAGAACTAATTACCATCTACATTTCTATCATCACATTATGAATTTTCAAATCCCTACTCCATATTTCTGTTAGTTTGATGTATGGCTGTGGTGGAGATTTTCATGGAAAGTAATTCTAATTGATATCTGAAGAATAGCTTGATTTCTAATTAATAAGCTGGAGACATTTGGTAATGTTTCAGGGTATAAAATTAACATAAGTAAATCAGTAACTCTGGGTATTTATATTAGTGAACAATTAAAATTGTTTATTCACATGGGATAATAAAAGAGATTAGATACTTGGGATTAAATATTATAGAGAACAGTGATGAATTATTAGTACACAATTTGAAGCTGATTCAAATAAAAACAGAACTAGATCTGAAATGATGGTCAAACATAACAAGGCTGGGTTGGATTACAGTAGTCAAAATGAAAATTCTTCCATGATTTGTCTTTCTTTTTTCATACATGCATCATGTGATACATAGCAAAGCTTGAAGGATATTCAGAGATAGTTTGATAAATGTATTTGGGGTCATAAAAGTCATAAAAGTCCAAGAATAAGAGCAGAACTACAAGTGACAAAAGGCACACATTAGACACTTGTCAGCTTCCCTCAAGTTTTGATGGGAAATGTAGGCATCCTAGTCTTGCAGCTTGGCTCTCTGACTGCTGTCCAATGGACTTTTCAACTGTCACTTGTCCAACATTCCGCCAAGCTGCCTACATTTCCCATCAAAACTTGAGGGAAGCTGACAAGTGTCCAATATGTGCCTTTTGTCACTTGTAGTTCCTCTCTAAGACACATTGTTCTGTATGGTCTGTCTGTGCCTAACATAATAAATTATTATCATGCTTCAAACTTAAAGATCATTTTAGATTGGTTTAGGAAAGATGAAAATCAGGAAATCTGGGAAACTGCATCTTCCAGGATAGATACATTTGTATCTTCTTGGTTGTGGTCAAGTAAATCAGATCAAAAGAAAAATAGTGGTGATGTAATAGCCATGGCATTAGTTCAGATTTGGGATCAATGGTACAAGGAACTGGCTGGTAGATTCTCAGTTTTGACCCCACTAATATAAATAATAAAAATATTGCTCAAGCTAACATATTCAGAGATTTCTCACAATGGAAGAGTGCCGGATTGATAAGATTTATTGATATGTTGCATCAAAGAAGAATTAAATCACAGGAATATTTTTAGTCCAAAGGAGGCTCATCAGCATTTAATAGATCACAATACTTGCAAATTAAAACAGAACTTCTGCGACTCAAGATCAGAAAAAGCTCTGACCACCGTGGAGAAGTGGTTATGCAATCCACCCAAAGCAAAGGGGATATTGTCAAAAATTTATAAACTCTTATGAGAAACTGAAAATTCTAAACACTTTTTTTTTAAAGGTGGGAAGCAGATTTTTAAAAGGAATGGACAACTGGGTTATCTAATAATGTAGATGCTAGAGAATACAGCCTAAAAGTGATCTGCCGGTGGTACTATACATTGAACAGGCTTGCAAAAATGTTCCCAAATACCACAGATCAGTGCTGGAGATACAGAAAACATGTTGGATCGTATCTCCGCAAGTGGTGGGATTGTAACACTGTAAAGAAGTTTTTAGGAGAAGGTTCAGAAAGGAATATGAGATTTTACAAAAACAAAACAAACCCCCTCCCTTATGACATTACTGAACAACATCCCAAAAATTTGTAGTATTTAATTTTGCATCTCTTGGTTGCAGCTACAATGTTACGTGCTAGTTTGCGAAGTCTGTAAATTTGGCTGAGGAAAGTTTGGTTTGTCTTGATTATATGGGCAAAATTTCAATGATGAAGCTGGATAAGAACAAAAAGAATGATGCCTAGAGACATTTTGCTCAGTATTGGATCATGTTTATTGATTTCTGGAATAAAAACTCCTCTATGGAGTCCTCAAAAAAGGAATTACTCGATTTGATGTTATATTCTATATGAATGTCTAAGTAGTTTGCTTGTTTATATTTTTGTAGGAGTAACATTTAAGAATTACTCAAAATAGTTAATAAAGATTAATTATAAGAAGTCCCAAAAGAATTCTGCACTAAGGTGGATGCAGCGCATCCAAAGCTGGAGATAGCAAGAGCCAGCTGAAGGTTCAGTCACTGTGACTGGAGACTATGGGCGGCACCATCCAGCTGTTGCTGAACAGAGCCCTGAAGTTGTAGGTCTCCATGGCTAAGTATCCATAGCTTTAATGCCACACCCTTTGTTTTTAAAACACTCTAAGAAGTCCTGCCTCTTGGAACGGGATTGTACTGTAACCAACATAAGGTTGAGGGACCGGAGTGTGTGGGTACACATGCAGTTGGCAATGGTGAGTGTCATCATAGAGTGCCTCTTTGTATATGACCGGCCATACTTCATATAATTGGCCAGTCTTGCTATTGGGTAGAGGATTATGGAGCAACCTGGAGGAGTGAGTATCCTGAGTATTTTCATTCAACTGGTATGATTTTGAGAGCCATGAACACACAAGCTCTATCCTACATTTTGAAAGTAGGAGATACCATGGATTGAAGATTAGTCCTAACAAGAAGGAAGAGGTACTAGTCAGCAGAGGGTATTATGGCCCATTCTGGATGTGGTTGCACTTCTCTTGAAGGAACAGATCCATAGTTTGGAGGTGTTCATGGACCCAGGACTACTTAGGGTTGCCAGATTGATTTTTTTTTAAAAGGACCCCAGGGTTTCTCTCTCTCTCTCTCTCTCTTGCTCCTGGGCCTGGCATGATGTCACTTCCTGAGCAATGTCATCACTGGCCACAGCATCGCTGAAGCCAGGATGCTGACTGGAGTGGCCCTTTGGAGGGCAGAAAGGAAGGTAGGCATTTTGTAAGATAAATAAAAATAAACATGGCTGCAAATGCATGGTGAAAGGTGCAGTGACTCTTAAGGCATTTTTTACTGTTGTATTATTCCATGTTTTATACATATTGTTAGCTGAATTCTATGCCCCCCCCAAATGAATCAGCAGCATATAAACATACTGAACCCCAATTAAAAATGAAACAAATATGTGGGGAGGGGCAAGAAGAGGGTGGATAGGGATGGGGAGAAACAGAGACCACAAAGGGATGCCAGCATTGCTACTATGGAGACTTCCATTAGTGGTTTTGATTGCTGAAAGCTGAAACTCTAATGTGGGAGGGATGTCAAGAATGCAGCATCTTGAAAAGCACTAAACAAACTTTCCTATGACGTCCCCATTTAGGTGCAGGTACCCTACATACCTGCATATATAAAACAAAACTGTTAAACGTGTTAGTATAAATTGTGTGTTTGTGGTTAGGGAACTAAGGATGGCATCTCTTTGTTACTTAGACGAATAAGACCTCTCGTTGTCTATGTAATGCATACATTTATGACACATTTTACAAAGGGAACAGTTTACTTTCTGGGCTGCAAACTTTCAAAAATCAATTCAGTGGGCTAGACGTTTATTATTGCCAAGGTAGAAGTGAATAAATGATGGTTAAGAGACTTTTTCTATAGACGTATCTTGAAAAAAACGCAAGCTACATTATTAGATTTAGGAAACAATGAAGTGTGCATCATTTAATAAGTTACACAATAAAATGCAGTACTTGAGTTGTAGAACAGGACCAGAAAACAAAAAGATTATATTGTTCTCTTCTGTCTCAGAACCTACCAGTATCTTAACCAAAGATATGTAATCAACCTTTAGCTAGCTTTTAGAAGGAAACCGGTGGTTTCAATCATTTAAAAATAGATATATGCAGACATATAGTTGAGGAAGTAAAGCGAAAACTAGGTCTCTCTGTGGTTAAGCTAGAAGAGATGTGTGTGTGTGCTAATGTGTGACAGCCTATGTATGGTAGAAAACAAATATGAGTAGAGGGGTTTCGCCATCAGAGTAATGGGAGATGTAAACTAAGGCGGAGTTTTAGGCAAAAGCCGGAAAGGTGTAACTCCCAAGTACCTCAGCCTATGGGGAAAGGGAGAGGGAAACTGCGGACGGGGATAGGATGCTTAGAATCTGTCAATTATTAGTAGTGATTTGAAGTCTATAAAGATGTGTGTTCAGGAAGCCTCTGGGTTCCTTTATGGCACCCTCGGGCCCGTGTACTTCAATAAAGCAGCAGCTTGTACCGCTCGAAGTCTCGGTCTCTCTTCTTGTGGTTTGAAGCAGGAAGGCATTGGCTGTCTGGCCCAGCCGCCTTCGGGCGACAGAGTTACAAAGTAAGTATCTGTGGCAACTTCAGCCCAGATGCTTAAGTTAACAAAGGGCCAAGTTTTGGAACTGGGATCTTTAACTTTTATGGGTTAGCACACCACAGTATGGCACCACAGTATGACCACAGTATGCTAACATGGCATCACAGTATGCTAACATATTCATGGCTGACTTGGAGCAACGCTTCCCCAGCTCCCATCCACTGAAATCATTCCTGTACTTAAGGTTTTTGGATGACATCTTCATCATTTGGGTCCATGGGAAGGAAGCCCTTGAGAGATTTCACCAGAACTTCAACAACTTTCACCCCACCGTCAACCTGAGCCTGGACCACTCTACACAACAGGTACACTTCCTGGATGCCACTGTACAACTACATAATGGACAGATAAAGACCACCTTATACTGGAAACCCACTGACTGATACTCATATCTTCATGCTTCCAGATACCACCCAAAACATACCACTTGGTCGATGTCCATAGCCAAGCCTTACGTTACAATCGTATCTGCTCCAATGCTCTTGACTCCCAGCTGGTGCGGAGTTTCGGGCTTGGGTGTCACCAATACGCGGATGACACCCAGCTTTATCTGTTGTTGGACGGGCAGCCTGGATCGGCCCCTGATGCCCTGGAGCGTGCTTTTGAGGCTGTGGCTGGTTGGTTGAGACAAAGTCGGCTGAAATTGAATCCCACGAAGACGGAGGTCCTGTATGTGGGTCGTGGGGAGATGGCTTTGGGACCCCGGCTTCCTACACTTGATGGGGCAGCACTTACACTGGCCCCAAGGGTTAGGAGCCTGGGGGTGATTCTGGATTCCTCCTTGAAGATGGAGGACCAGATCACTGCAGTTGCCAGGTCTTCCTTTTATTATCTTCGGCAGGCCAGGCAGCTTGCCCCTTATTTGTCTCCCCGTGACAAAACTACAGTGGTCCAAGCAATGGTCACCTCTAGGTTGGATTACTGTAACGCGCTCTACACTGGGCTTCCCATGGGCCTGATCCGGCGGTTACAGCTGGTACAGAATGCAGCAGCGCGGGTCATTGCTGGAGCACCGGTGTGGGAGCATATTACACCGGTGCTACGCCAGCTGCATTGGCTGCCAGTGGAGTACCGAATCAAGTTCAAGGTTTTGGTGTTAACCTACAAAGCCCTACGCGGACTGGGACCGACGTATCTGAGGGACTGTCTCTCACCATATGAGCCCCAGAGGACTCTCCGCTCTGGCGGAAAACATCTTTTAAGTGTCCCTGGCCCTAGGGAGGCCCGCCTGGCGTCGACCAGGGCCAGGGCCTTTTCAGTCCTGGCCCCAACCTGGTGGAATGCTCTGTCTTGCGAGACAAGGGCCCGGCAAGATTTGCTTGCATTTCGCCGGGCCTGTAAGACAGAGCTATTCCGCCAGGCATATGGCTAACGCCGGGCAGTGCCCGCCCCCCCCGTGAAGGGGGGGTTAAACCATCACCCCTATGCAAACACAGAGGCATGTATGAACCACTGGGCAGCATGAATTGTTATATTTAATGTTTTTAAATGTTTTTAAATGTATTATTTAATGTTTTTAAATGTTTTTAAACATGTTTGTATTTGTTATCCGCCCTGAGCCTGCGAAAGCAGGGAGGGCGGAATATAAATATAATAAATTAAATTAAATTAAATTAATTGATCAAGATTCTCACTTGAGAGATTTACAACAAGCATTTTTGGAGGCTACAGTACCCACCAAACGAGGTGAGGAAACAAATCAACAGGGCCAGACTAGTACCCAGAAACAGCCTGCTCCAGGACAAACCAAAAAGAACCAACAACAGAACACCACTGGCTGTCACCTATAGTTCCCAGCTCTAACCTATCCAACATATCATCAGCGATCTACAGCCGTCCTGGAAAACGATGCCTCTCTCTCACAAGCCCTGGGTGGAAGACCTCTCCTTGCCTACAGACAGCCCCCCAACCTTAAACAACTTCTCACAAACAACCATGAACTGGCTAACAGAGTCACCAACACAGGAACCAGACCCAGCAACAGACCCAGATGCCAACTCTGCCCACATGCCAACTCTGCCCCAATGGCATCAACTACAGGACTCAATGGCGTCAACAATCTCTGGCTCTTATAGCTGCTCATCCTCCAATGTGATATATGCCCTTATGTGCCTACAATGCCCCTCTGCTCTGTACATAGGACAAACCAGCCAACCTTTGCACAATAGAATAAATAGACACAAATCTGACATCAAAAATGGCAATATCCAGAAACTAGTAGAACACTTCAATCTACCAGGATACTCCATCAAGGACTTAAAGGTCACCATAGTTCAACAGAAACATTTCAAAAGCAGATTCCAACGGGAAGCTGCTGAATTGGAATTCATATGCAAATTTGACTTAATCAGATTTGGATTGAATAGAGACTCTGGATGGTTATCTCATTATCAGAAGTAACTGCCTTTCAGGTATTCCTTTCAGATTCAGCTGTGGTTGGGAGGGGGTCACACTGGATTGTGTACTCCATCTCTTTCATTACTTTTGCAACTGATTTGCATCCACTCCCCCCTTCCTTCACCACCTATATATCTCTGGCCAGTTTCTTCATACCCTCCATGCTGTAGTTTTTGAAAGTTTATGCTACAATAAAGTTGGTTAGTCTTAAAGGTGCTACTGGACTCTTTACTATTTTGCGACTGCAGACTAACATGGCTAACTCCTCCAGATGTGCATTTTGAAAGACAGCCAGAGTGATATAGTGGTTAGAATGATGGATTAGGATCTGGGAGATCCTAATCCTAATCCCCACTAATTTGAATCCCCACTCTGACATGGAAGCTCACTGGGTGACCTTGGGCCAGTCACACACTCTCAGCCTTACATTACAAGGGGGTTGTGAGGATAGAATGGGGGACAGGAGAACAATGTAAGCTGCTTTGAGTCCCCATTGCGGAGAAAGGCAAGATATAAATGGTGTAAATAAAAGAGAGATTATAGTTTATATACTAATGGCAGCTGGAATTTTTGTATGCAAACTGAAGATTCAGATTCTTGCCCTAGACAAATGGTAGACTAAGTTAGCAGTCTATGCTTCTCTAC
The DNA here is from genome assembly GCF_028583425.1 of Eublepharis macularius. Taxonomy (NCBI): domain Eukaryota; kingdom Metazoa; phylum Chordata; class Lepidosauria; order Squamata; family Eublepharidae; genus Eublepharis; species Eublepharis macularius. Next base: position 24,721,551 of record NC_072798.1, read on the forward strand.
CAAAATAAATTTCTGGTTGAGGGGGGGACAAAAAGAAGCACACTTTCTAAAATAAGCTGTTTTTCCATTGAGCAGAGGATGGCACATTTTTCTTTCCTGACATTTATGATGAGCAATCTAAGCAACATGAACATGCATACTTGTGTCCCTGAATGTTTAAACACTGAAGACTGGGATGCTTAACAGCTTGCACAGGTGTGTTAAAATAGTTTTCAGAACACCCCATCTCCAAGCAGTTTATTAGCAGGTAAAGGGATAGGTGGACAAGGAAGAGATTAGAGTGCCACATGTCTCCCATTGCTTAAACCCAACGACATGGCAATAGATAATGCCTCTCCTTTTCACTTGCATAAGACATGTCCGCGTTCAGAAAATGTTAACACCACCACGGATGCTCCCTATTCAGCCCCAGCTTGTTCTACTTCTGTGCAACTCCACCATCCAAGACTACTGTACTATTTTTAAATTTACAATGTACACTGTACATGCTCTTCCCTCCGCCCCAGCTTTTCTGGCACAGTGTGTTCCTCAGCAGCACACTGCTAAACCATTATGTAGGATATACCTTCAGAGCTCTTCAGTTTTAGAAAGAAAAAGGATGAATAGTGGTGTTTGTACTACCACAGTTTTCTCCTTATTCTCTCAGATCTGGAGTGTCTCTTCTCTTGCGTGAGAAGGACAGGCTAAGTCAGTGATTGCAGATCAGCTTTTTGCTGCAAGGAATAATAGCTCCTTAGTGCTTATGTTACCACTAAGAGTGTTTCATATATATTATCGCTGTAATACTTTTTTTACAGGGCTGTAGTTTCTCCATATTGCAGGTAATGGGACCATGCGGCCAAATGAAGTGCTATAGCAGGTGGATAGAGAAGAACCAATGGCAAGGCGATGCAGTATATTGCAAAGTTTGTTGTATCGATCACCTTGCTTTCCCCCCTGCATAATCTTCCATCTTTTCAATCCACTTTCCGCATTAGGAAACGGCATGTTTTAGTTATTTTGAGTTGTTTTTTAGTTCTGTAATCCTAGCCCTACTGCATTATTTGTTGGAAGTGTTATGCTGTTTGGTTGCATTGTTTTAAAATATTGTGTAACCCACCTTGAGTTTCAGTGAATAAAATAAAATAAAGTTCTGATCTGGGGACATCCTGGTTCACCAGCCTTTGCCAGTCTGCTTAAATTAATATCAAACAGAAGTAATGAGTTTTATTATCCTGAGATAATTTTGCTGTCTGGGGACCTGATTGTGCTGCCCTATGAATTTATTCCACAACATTTCTTCTGTTTCGTCTGTATTATCTATGCCAATAAAGGTTGCTGTGCTGTGCTGTGTATGTAGTAGGATCCAGGTGCACAGAAAAAGTAAGAGAAGAGATAGTATCTTCTATTTCTATCCAGAAACACAGAGTAACTCAAGATGTAGCGAAAATACAGCCTCACATTTGGGTTTGCCACCTGCTCCTTATTTCAAAGAACAACTCCCTTTTTTCTGAAATGCTCATGGAAACCAAGAGACACCCTGTAACTACAGAAAGCAGCTTAAATGTGACATGTTGCAAAGACAATATATTCTAATAGGGTACTGTTCATACATCACTTTCTTACGGTCTCAAATTGGCTCCCTTATTTTGGAGCATCTCAGGTGGCAAATGTAGCATCCCACTGCAGCCAGGCAACGTAGGACACACCAAATTGATCGCAGCTAGTGGCTACATTGCCCTCCCCCAATCCTTGAAGAACCAATGCTTTCCCTACTGCGCAAAAAGAAATGTGGGGGGAAGGAGATCATCATTTACTTTGCTGGTGGAATAATGGCACCTGAAAATTCCAACATGTGCCCCAAACCAAAGCCTCCTTATTGTTCATGTAAGCAAGCCAAGTTGTTAACTCTTTGAACCTGCTCTCTAAAGATCCAGTCTGAGAACACCAACTTTGTTTCCTAGGTAACTAATTACCATTGCCTCCTAAAGCTAGCTAAGATTTGGAAGAAAGCCCTTGTTCAGACAATGGGATACAGAAAAGATCCTGGGCTTTAAGTGATCCATCATTTCTCCCTCAACAAAACAAAGACAGGCCAGAAATCTGCTCGGAAGAGGAGACTTTTGGAGGGGGTGGGGCAGGGATATATAAAAAAGAAGATTTCTTCCCCTCCTCCACAAGAATAAGGCTTCAGAAGATGCAGTATCTCTCAGGCCACAGATTAGCATGACCAGAACAAGGAATGGCTTAAAACAACTTCAGTATAAGGAACTAAACCGTGCAGCAGTCTCTAGGTCTTATTTAACAAGCAACTCTCATCACATTATCTTAGGGCAAGTTCACAAATTACCAGTTCCTTACAACTCTCAAAACTACAGAGAAGCCTTTAAATTATGAACCTCCCCACTACAGATGTTACATGTTTTAGTACTTCAGTTTCAATAAGCCTTGCAGCTTCATTAACCCCTGACCCCCTCTGTGTAATAATAAACTTTGCACTGAAATTGTAGCCTTCCTGAACTCCTTGAGAACTAGAAGCTAAGCTTAACTAAAGGGGGAGGGAACAAAAAGGAAGCATCAGGCAAACAATATCCTAGAAATTGCTATCCAAAATATGATCTCTCATAAACTAGCCCCCTTTCAATCCCTTTGAAACAAACCTCTTTCTGCCTTTATAAGATGCTAGGGCCCTCCTTTTTCCTTTTGGTGATGAGGATGGGTTGATTAAAGCCATTTGATTCACCTGTCAGAAGCTCATGGGTGATTTTTAAAGGTACAGAGTTTTTGATTGTGAGCAATGGTAGTTTTTAGTTAGTCCAGACAAGGAATACTCAACAGAATCTCTGCCTAAAGAACAATTTTATCCCCACAGCAACCCTGCGAGGTAGATGAAACTGAGAAAGAGTGATTAGGCCATGTTCTTTCAGCAGGCTTCACAGAACTCTAATAGGGGTACCAGCTCTGGTTTAGGAAATTCTGGAGATTTGGGGATGGTGCTTGGAAAAGGCAGAGTTTGTGGAGGGGAGGGAGCAGAATGGGGATGTGATGCTCTAGTTTGCTTCCCAAAGGTGCCATTTTCTGTAGGGGAACTGGTCTCTGCATTCTGGAGATCAGTTATAACTTTGGGAGAGATCTAGATCCCACCCGCCAACACTACACTCTATTCACTATACCACAAATTGTTATATAGGACAAGCAAGTATGTGCATTGTTCCATCTGTACTACATGCAATTGCAAGCACAGAGTTTTTGTGTTTTCCCCTCTCATATTGTGGAATCGACACATTTGCACTAAATTAGATGACACACTGCTAGGGCCGTCAGACTCCAAAATTACAACTGATAGACTACAAAGAAAATGGCAGCCTCAGAGGGCGGACTCTATGGAATTACATCACTTCTGAACTTTCTTCCCTTTTCAAACTCCCCTCTCCCCATGCACTATCCCCCAAATCTCCAGGATTTTCCTGAGCTGGACTTGGCAACCCTACACACTGCATAGGATGGAGGCGTCCTTAATTCTAGTCAAATGTGTTCAGACTACAGCTACTGTAATATTCCTAGGAAGTCTTTTCTATTCCCCAACAAATAAACGGTCTAATATGGGCCTTAAATTTTTGACTTCCAGGGCCATGTCCCTGGTGAGTCATGTACTTGCTTGTCAGCTTTAAGCAATCCATTGTCTTTTCCAGCACGCATTTCTCCACTGTGTCACACTTATAATAATGACCTATCTCCCTGGGTTGTTGTATTAATGACAGATAATGAAGGTAAATTGCTGTATACACCAAATAACTACTAGAGTCCCCCCTGCCTGAACATTCGTAGGCAGTTGTTTGTTCTTGGAGGGCTGCTTATGTTGCTAAGCAGTGTCAAGTGTTACTTCAGGACTCTCAGGTGATACCATGGTTCAGGACAGAGAAAATGTAGTCATAGTTGACCCATCAATTATGCAAAACAATGACAACAATAACAACAACAACATTCGATTTATATACCACCCTTCAGGACAACTTAATGCCCACTCAGAGTGGTTTACAAAGTATGTCATTATTATCCCCACAGCAAAACACCCTGTGAGGTGGGTGGGGCTGGGAGAGCCCCAGAGAGCCATGACTAGCCCAAGGTCACCCAGCTGGCTTCAAGTGGAGGAGTGGGGAATCAAACCCGGCTCTCCAGATTAGAGTCCCGCACTCTTAACCACTACACCAAACTGGCATGCACAGTAACTTGCTGAAAGCCATCTACTGAATTCATGGTATAGTGCTGGAGGCCTTGGCCATGTGGAACCTGGTTGGAATATTTGGAATTTGGAGATCAGAGAGTGGATGTCACAACAATATGGCTGCCATGGGGAGTGGAGCCAGTCACAAAATAGCTGTCACGTGGTCTGGGTCCAACAACAAAACATTGGGCCCAACAAAATATATTCCAAACCACTCTTATCATGGAGACACTTTTGTGGATGCAGCCGGTGGGTACCTGGAGATACATTAAGGGGATGCCTGTGGGCACCATGTTGCGGATTACTAATTTAGGGAATTTACAGAGCTCAGGTTTAATCAACCTTTGTCCCAGTTTTTTTTAAGGACATTTTGGAGGTTATTAATTCATAGAGTCACCATAAATTGTACACACATGGCTCTGCGCCAACCTTGCAGCATTGAGCGGCCGTGACTATGTGTACCCAGTCCTATACACAAGCTAGAATGTTGTAAAACACTTGGTGGGGTCTAGAGTTGCCGAGCTTGGCCTGGAAGCTAATGGGAAACCAGGGTGGGTAGAGACGTGGGGTGTGGGTGTCAGTGATGGCATGATGCCACTTCTTGGAAGAATTCATAAGCGAGGTCGCACTTTTCTAGGAATTATCAAAATGCTGTGGTTCTACTACTGATTTCTGGTGATCCCTAGAGAGGACAGAGTCATTTCTGGGGAAAACTTCTGGGTGACATAAAGCCATTAACCCAATGACTGTTTAAATTTTTTCCCTCCCCTGCTGCTGCTCAGAGTGGCAGACGGAAACAAGAGGTGGAGGCAGGGCACTGGCAATCCTAGCAAGAACTGGGAAGAAGTGGAGTTGATTTGGGGACCATGAACAGATGTGTAATTATGTGCAATGGATGTGCTAACCAAGCTGCTGGACTAGGCATGGAAATTGCACGTGCACCTTTTTGCATGCAAGGCTTCTCATTTATCTAGGGATGCATATGTGGAAATTTGCTCTGGTGTGCATATAACCCCAGAGAACCAATATAGTATTTTGATTAGAGTGTCACACTAGGACCTGCAAAACCCTTGTTCAAATTTCCACTCAGCCTTGCAGCTCCCTGGATGACCTCAGACCAGTCACTTTCCCTCAGCCTCTCAAGTTTTTGTGTGTGTGGAGAGAGGAAAGAATCAGATATGCTGCCTTGAGATTCTTAGAGAAAAGGGTAGAATAAAAATGTATCAATAGTATTATCTACCAGTAATGTTATCAGTAATGTTATCTATCCAATTGTTATCGACAATTGGATTATTAGTAGATAACATTACCAATCAGAGATGAGAGCTGGTGTAATGTAGTAGTTAAAGTACTGGACGAGCACTGAAGACAAAATGGAGGAGGGGAGAACCATGTTGTAAATATAGACATAAACAATTATGTATTCAAACCCAGTGATTTCTTTAAAAAAAAAACCCAGCAAAAATAAGACAAGTTATTAACTTGGTAAACATTTTTGGTGCAAGATTCTGTGATTTCCTTTATTGAGAGTCCCCAGTTCTGATGTTTAAATAGAAATACTTTGAACATATAATCCATACTCGGTCTTCTCAATGGTATAGTCTTATCAGAAGTCATTGGATGATAGGGGCATGTGACAGTGACTCAGGACAGCAAAGACCTCAGATTGCGTTTCTTATCAAGGAAAGGGTTCATTAGTCAGATAAATTTAGAACCAAGTCAGTATGCAATTATCCACAACTTCCTGCTGAGCTAGTTTACCAGCCCACTGGTATGCCGTGCCCCCCCTTCATCTTCTCCTGCCTTTATTTTAAGGAAAAGAACCCTGTCACAGCAGACTGCTATCTACTGCTGCTGGGCCTGCAGGCCAGCCCACTGGGCATCCTACATCTCACTGCCCGGAGGGGAGTTCATTTGTATGACCCAAGCCAACATCTCTTCTCGCAACACACAATTAACTCATAGAATTCATTACAGCATAACTGGATACTAGCCACTACCTTGGATGACTTTTTAAATGCAGGCAAATTTAAAGGTCTGCCCAAAGCCTTCAAAACTAAATGAAAAAAAAACATATTCAGAGGAAGCGGATCTCCCAAGGTAGATGATCGTCCCAATTCAGGCTCAATTCAGGCCTCCAACAAATAAGACAAAGATCATGACTGTGTAGACTTGCACGTGAACACCCATGAAGCTGCCTTATACTGAATCACACCATGGGTCCATACTGTTTGAGAAGGCAGTATTGTCTACTCAGATTGGCAGCAGCTTGCCAGAGTCTTGGGTTGAGGTCTTTCACGCCACCTTCTACTTGCTCCTTTCGACTGGAGATGCCGGGGATTGAACCTGGGACATTCTGCATGCAAAGCGGAGGCTCTTCCACTGAGCCACAGCCTCTCCCTAATGATGAGGCATCCATAAGAGCCTCAGTTTGCCTTGGGTTCATAGAGGAATGAGAAAGCGGTATTAACACTTCAACCTCCACTCAGCTTTGCTTTTTAAAAATAAGACCTCCTGCTGCATTGTTAAGCATTTTAAAGAAGAAAAGGCACATCCTTTAAAAACATGCTTTTCTTTTGAAATGCTGTTAATGAAGCTCAGAGCTCATTGATTGACGCGCAGTTAATGAAGCTGAGTAAGGGTTGAAGGGTTAACCTTCCTCTCGCTACCCCACATGGTGCCAAGGCAAGTTGTAAGGCTGCCCATGCCTACATTTTGTATTTTATGGATGGAACCAGATGCCTGATCTTTGCCTCATCTGAGCCCTTCAATGTCACCAAGAAATCTGCTCCCTCAAGATAGGGGTGAGGTAGGCTTGCATGATTCCTCCTTTCTCACTTCGAGTAATGCTTGCGGTCTAACTCTGATTAGTCACACAACTCATGGCATCTGAATGTTGGTTCTTTCGCGAAGTGATATTTGCTTCTTTCCCAGTCTAGGATTTTTAACTGGGGTTTAATCCCGGGTAAGAATTCCAGTCACTGGGACAGAGACTGGTCTCAGGGCCAAGCTACAAGTGACAAATGACACTTGAATGGCAAGTGGATTGAGTGGAGAGCAAGTGAACAGGGAGAAATACACTTGCCGTTCAAGTGTCATTCGTCACTTGTAGTTTGGCCCTCAGTGTGCTCAATGAGGGGAAGAGGGAGGCAGAGGGTGCTTGAGCCATGGTCATGTCCGTCAGGGATAAATGCAGGGCTAAACTAGGTGATACATGCCACTGAGCAGGGTTGGGGTGTCCTCTGACATAACTTGGCCTTCTTTCCTGTGACATTTTCCTGAGCTGAAATGGCTGTGAGAGGGGGCTCTGCTTGCCCCAGTTAGAGACTCCACATACTGCAGTCAGAACACATGCAGTGCAACAGTGTTGCCAAGTAGGCCCCCTCCCATGCTTTAAAGCCTGCTATGAACTGTGTTAAAGTTTCCTGCGTTACTGTTTCACTGCTGCACAAAGACTGCTTTGCACGTGTGTGTTCTGATACACGTGTCAGTTTCCTGCCTGCGTGTCAATTGCCCTGCTGCTGTAATAGACTGTGTAGTTTACTGACTCCATGTTTGGATAACTGCACAAAGGACTCTCTTTCTGGGCAGCCCTGCCCTGACCTATATCTGGATTCCCAGTGTGTGTTTGGACTCTGTTACAAGTGTGCCCCGTGCCTGCATTGCCATCTGCCACGGACCGTGCCTGTTCCCTGCCTTGGACTGTGTTTTAAAGTGTTGTTCCCCCTGCCTCCATGGAAGCCTGCCTCATATGGGCCCAAGCCGCTGCTAGCAGCCGGGCACCTGCCGGGGAAACCTCCAGCGAGCCTGGCTAGGCGCTCCCTGGTCAGTTCCCGCCTGGAGCCTCCCGCGAGCCGGTCGCCGAGCGCGCCCTCGCTACCGGGCAGCCTGCTATCCAGCCCCAGCTATGCCCAGCCGGCATCCATGTTCTTAGGCAGCCAGAAGACCCTGGGAAGAAGACTGCTTTGGGAAGCCATTTCGGCGAAGCGGGCACACCACGTCCGCAGCGAGAGTACCTCGCCCCGCTCTGCATATCTTAGGAGCCGCCCCGGAGAAGAACTAAGTGCTGACCATCCCAAGCACTTAGAGAATGCATCTCAAAGAAACCTCCGCATTCCAGAAGCTGATGACATCAGGACAAGCCCTGTCCGCTGGAACATCCTTTCAGCCCACTTGGATTTCCCCCTCCCTCTTTTGTCCCCTCTTCCTGAGGTGTCACTTATCACAATCAGATTACCAAAGTGGCCCATCCAAGCCATTCAGTAGCCCATTAGAACCTTTGTTTTAATCTGTGAGAACCACCAAGTACAGCACCAGCCCCAGGGTACGTTTTGGGGTATTTAAGCTGGTCTCCCAGACCACTCGGGGCCTCGGCCATTCCCTATCCAGACTTCCTTGCTGTCCGTCTGTGGTTCCAGTGCTGGCATTGGACCACCACCCTCGCTGCTGTGTCTCTGCTTCGCTCCAGGATTGTGAGTATTTCCCTTATCATCGTTGGGAACCCGCTAATGCGAACGTCTCTGTATTTCCTACTCTGTATTTCCTAGATCTTGTGTGTTCCTTGTATGATTGTGCAAGTTAGGCTTACGCCACACCAAATACACGTGTTTGGAACTTATTTGTTGTCTGCCTCTTTTTCACTAGAGTGTCTGGGATCGGGACCTCCGTAAACATAGGTTATGATCCGCGCTTAATATTTAGTTACAGACTGCTATAGCTAATTCCCCATTATAATAAAGAGCAGTTCTGGTAACAGTTTACTGGTGGAGAATGCGGGCATAACCCAGTTCGTGTGAATGCACGTGAGTCGACACGCGTGTCTTCAGCGAACTGACTTAGAGGAAAATTTTCCAGACCTCAGTGTAAAGAGCGCAATTTAGCTCAGGGAATTAAAAGTGTGAGTGTGTGTGGCTCTAGTGAGCATTTCTATCTTGTGGGTTGGCTTTTCCCCATTTCCTCCTTCAGCCAGCTTTGGACTACTTGCCTTTTGTGGTGCACCGCGAGGCCCTCCAGCCGTTATAACCGGTGTACTGTGGGTGAGGACCTCTGAAATGGTGAAGTTCCTGGCCACCTTCCGGGCCGCCTAAACGCGTCTATGTGGGTGGGATCCCAGAAGTAGGCTCTAGATATATACGCATATATATACTTCCTGAAGCAGCACATATAAAATTCTGTTCCGCCCTCCCCCGTCTCTCCTAAGTCCGTCCAAACCCCGTTCCTGCCAGCACTTAGGCTTCAATCCCCGCTCCGGAGGAAACGTGAAGGGATCGATAGTCCGTTCGTTTAGTTTAGCTTTGGGAATCTAAAGCCAGGTTCCTGAAGCCCCGCGGCAGCCGGCCGCACCGTGCTTAAGAGTTTTAAGGTAGACTCTTGGGCGCTTTTCCGCTTGCGAGTTTTAAGTCAGACTCGTGGGCGCACCTCGCTTGGGAGTCAGTGGGACTCTTGGGCACACTTTCGCTTGAGAGTTGGTAGAACTCTTGAGCGCTTTTTCCGCTTGGGAGTACCGTAGTTTTACTCCTGAGCACTTTTGCTTGGGGACTTGCAGAGGCAGTCCTTGAGCGCATTTAGTCTTTTGGTCTTGGCTTGGAGACAGTTTAACCGTTTGTCTCTGAGCGTGAGGCCCGGGGACACTTTGAGTTTAGCTCTTGGGTAGAGAGCTTGAGAGCATTTTGGCTTCTGAGCAGAGGCTTGGGAGCACTTCAGTTTCCGAGCAGAGGCTTGGGAGCATTTCTGGTTGCCTGAGCAGAGGCTTGGGAGACCCCTTAATTGCAGTTTCTGAGCAGAGGCTTGGGAACACTTTTTGGTTTTCTGAGCACATAGGCTTGGGAGACCCCTGAGCTTTGGTTTTCCGAGTATAGGCTTGGGAGACCCCTGAGCTTTAGCTTCTGAGCAGAGGCTTGGGAGCACTGAGCGTTCTTTTTGTTCTTGGGCTTAGAGAGCTTGAGAGCACCTTCTGAGCCAGTAAACTTTTCCTGGTCCCGTGGCTTGTAGGCAAGCTTGAAACGGGAATAGGAATTTTCCTTCTCCCCCGGTGGAGAAGAACCGAGTATAGGACCCTTAAAAATACCCTTGTGAACCTAATAGTAGGACCCTTAAAAATCACCCCTGGTAAAAACCCTGTGTAGAACCCAGTTTAAAAATCCTTGAGAACCAGAGGGAAGGATAAACCTCCCAAAGGAACATAGAGAGGAGAAAGTTGCTAAAAACCCCTAAGAATCCAGTGTAAGAATCCCCGAGGACCCGAAGGGAAATAACCTCTGAACGGCCCCTAGACGGGAAAACTTATAGGGAGCTTCAATCGCCCCACCCCTGGTGTCGCTGATCTACTCTTTAACCTCCCCCGAGGTCAGCCTTAAACGAAAGTAAAAATGTACCGGGCAAACCCCACCGTGCCCCGCCTGGAGAAGTGGCTAGTTAAGAAGGGAGATTGCCCTTGGGAAGCCGGTTCCTTCAAGGGACCTGACCCGCTCCAGATAGTCAGAAGTGCCTTCCAAGATTTTTGTGAGAAAGAGAAGCCCAAGTCGAGCAAGAAGGACAGATACGGAGCTTGGGCGCTTTTTACTGCCTTACAGGACAGCGTGTCCCTGATAAATAAATTACATATTGCGCAGGAAGATAGTGAGCAGGAAATAGAAAGGCTCAGATTGGCCCAAGACAAAGGAAGGAAGGAGCTAGAGGAAAAAGCAAAGAGAGAACAGGACGCCCTGCACCTAGAAATCCAGAGTCTCAGGGCCAAACTAGTCGAACAGGAGAGAGACCATGAGGAGAAAGCAGTTGAGTGGCGCGCTGAACGCGTCAATTTCATATTGGAAAAACAAGGATTAACCACTGCCCTTCAGGACGCCCAGCACAAGGCTGAAGCGGCCTCCGCTCGTGCCGATATGGCTGAGCATGCAGTAATCGAGGGTCAGGAAAGAATCGCTAAGCTAACCCATGCCGCCCAGTTCATGGCAGAGCATAACCACTCCAAGGTAACCTCCGCTGACCACTCCGCTTGTAAGAGGGAGCTAGAGGCCCTAAAGCAGCACCTGGGAATGCAGCAGGCCGTAATTTCCGCCGTGCATCCCGCAGCCCTCTTGGCCCTCCCCGAAGGTAGTGCCGACAGTTGGTCACCTCCTTCGCCCCAGCCCGAGGAAGCTCCACAGCCCCTCCATCCGATAGCTACCAAAGAAATTGTCACCACAGACGATGATGGCAGGAAGACAGACCGAATAGTTAAAGAGACCCGCAATTGGAGGCCCGATGAGCTCCAAGCCATAGCTGACCGCATGGGACCCCTGAACCGAGACTCAGCTATACAATGGTTTGCGCACGTGACCATGTCCCAGCCCTCCGCCAGTGGCTCCGATGTAGCTCAGCTGGCTCACCATTGTGCCAGCCCTGAAATAGTCACCTCTCTTAATGCATACATTTCTAACCGGAGACTAGCCACCCGCAGTCAGTATGGTGCCATGAAGGAATTGTGCGCCTTCCTATGGCCTACCAAGAGCTTGAAGGCCTTATACATAGCAGAATCTCAAAAACCCGGAGAGGACCCAGAGGCATATTTAGCCAGGAAACAGCTCCTAGCCGAACTAGCAGACGAGGTAGATTTAGACTTGAGCGACATGCCGGACTTCGACGACTTAGAATTTAGGAGGGCAGTCATAGATGGACTCAACAGCACCACTCGCCTGGCCCTAGCAGGAGTCGAGCCCGGGAGCATTACATGGGGAGAGCTGGAATCCCGCATCAGGAGCATTGCTGGCTTGTTGCGAGAGACCGGCGCCATCCGCCATGTGAAGTCCCCGGCCTCTCGTAGAAAGGAGAGCGAGCCGATAAGTGCAGTCACCTATGCCAATCATGGCCCCCACTCTCAGTACCGACCGCAGGGACGCAGCCCGTACCCGGAGGCAAGGGGAGGGATCCTGAGGGGAAGGAGCAGTAGCTTTAAACGGGGAAGAGGACCAAGGGACTACCGCCCGGGAGTTTCCTTTGCGCCCACCCCGAGTTACAGTTCCTCCTCCCAGCAGGGACCCCACGAGCCCCGATTACAGGATACGCCCTTAGCCCCTTCTCACTCGCGAGCCTCACACCCGTACAATCATCAGGTCTACCCGCCTCCAGATCAGTCTAACGCTTGGGGAGCATCGCAGGGCGACCACGAGGGCTACCGGGACCGCGGCAGCACGTCCCAGTCCAGGGACCCCCTCCGTTGGGAACTATGGATGCGCCTCAAAAACATTGGAGCGAACATGGAGCTATTCGATGGAAAGCCCACGTCCGTTCTAATGAAAGCGATCATGGAATGGGAAGACCAGCAGCAGCCCCCAGTACCCCCGTCGGCGCCCCCTTTACCGCCAGACCCTCCCTTCTCGAGTCCCCCGATAGCTGCGGTCCGGGAACGCCTGAGCCCCAACAACCCCTTTAGAGGAAGCGCCGCTTCCACCGACCAGTGTGCAGGATCAGAATAGGGTCGCCCCGAGTCCCAGTCTCCTTCCGTGGGCATAGTTGCCAAACTAAAGCCGGACACATGGGGGAGACCGACAGTGAAGGCAGGGATCGGGACTCCCGGGGAAAAGAAGAAGCCTGCCACTCTCCTCATAGATACCGGAGCTTCACTTAATATACTCCGGCCCACCTTAGTCACTAAGGGAACTCAGACCCCCACCACCATGCAGCTCGCCGGTTTTGGAGGCGGCATGCAGGAATCCCAGGTCTGGCAGGATATCCCCCTCTCCGTTGGGAACCTGGCCACCCGGATTTCGGCATGCGCAAACCGGGGAGAAGATGATGGACTTTTGGGCATGCCATTTTTTCGTGCCGAGGGACTGACTATCGACCTAGCAAATGGGCTCCTGTGGCGCATCCCAGGAGGCCCAGACTTCGTCAATGCAATCCATCGGTGCGCAGCCCTTAAGGCCCCCCTTCCTCTCGCCCCCATCACAGGAGACCCCTGGGTTCAGGACTTTCCCGAAGTGTGGGTGACAGACAAGGCCGAGTGTGGGATAGTGAAGGGCGCCTGCGTCCTGATTGAAGGAAAGGACCCCCCTCCCCAACGACAGTACAAGTACCCAGCGGAAGCTGAGGCAGGGATAGCCAAAACTATAGAAGGACTCCTTGAGTGGGACGTCATACTCCCGATGCAGTCCATCTGCAACGCCCCATTGTGGCCAGTTCTAAAGGCAGATGGAGTGACCTGGAGAATGACGGTCGACTTCCGTGCCCTGAATGCCACCACCCCTCCATTTGCCCCGGTCGTGGCCAAGTACAATGAGATCCTAACGGCCATTGCCGCTGGGTCCCGGTTCTACTCGGTCATAGACCTGGCCAACGCTTTCCATTCCATCCGGTTGCATGAGTCTTGCTGGTACAAGTTCGCGTTCACTTTCCGCGGCCAGCAATACGCATTCAAACGGACACCCCAGGGATTCCACTCCAGCCCCAGTATTTGTCATGCCCATGTAGTTCAGATGTGGGAACGCCTCCAACCCTCCTCGAGGCCCCACGTACTGAGCTACGTGGATGACATTTTAGTCCACGCCCCCACGGAAGAATTAGCCCGCCAAATCACCAGGGAAGTCCTGGAACTCCTCCGCGAGACTGGGTTCAAGGCAAGCAGGGAAAAGGCCCAATTGGTTCAGACCAGCGTCAAGTACCTGGGTCTGACCCTGGGACCCGAGGGTCGCACCCCGGATGCCCAGCGAATGGAGGTCATTTCCAAGCTGCCTGCACCCACCGATGTCCCCTCCCTCAGAGCCCTTCTAGGAACTTTTAACTTTTCCCGAGACTTCATCGAGTCCTTTGCAGACAAGGCTCGCCCCCTTTATGCTCTCCTCAAGAAGAACACTCCCTGGGAGTGGGGACCGGAGCAACAGACAGCCTTAGCCGAGCTGAAGCGCAGTCTGGCCGCAGCCCCGGCCCTAGCCCATCCAGATGTCACCCAGCCATTCTTTATTCAGTTAGCAGTGTCAGACAAGAGCATAGGAGCCACGCTCACCCAGCAGCAAGCGGGAACCGCTAGAGTAGTAGCCTATGCCTCTCGCAACCTAACCGCAGTAGAGACCAAGTTCAGCCCATGCGAAAAGACTTGCCTTGCTCTAGTTTGGAGTCTGACCCATTGGGAATTTATCATAGGAGGGTCACGTACAATAGTTCAAACCACTCACGCGCCTCTCAAATATATCCTGTCGGGAAAAATACAAGATGGACAAGTCTCGAACGCCCGCATAGCACAGTGGACCCTGGCCCTGGTCAACCGCGGAGTAGAATTCAAAAAGGAAACCACTGAGCCACCAGCCCCCTATGGCCTGTTAGTAACCGGGACCGAGCACGAGTGCCCCCTGGACCCACCACCGCAGGTTGTTTGGCCAGTCACTTGGGGAGTCCCGCTAGAGGAAGCCCGACAGAACGGCTTCACATGCTGGTTCTGTGACGGCTCCTCCTTTCACGTTGGAGGCTCCCCTCGGACAGGCTACGGCGCCGTGCGAGTGAGCGACGCCCATACTCTCAAAGGTCCAGCCCGCCCCCATTCCAGCCAAGCGGCTGAGGTGCAAGCGCTTCTGGCAGTGCTTGAGTTTGAGCCCCCAGAAAGCCCGCTTGCCATTTACACAGACTCGGATTGGACGGCCAAAGCCACCACGGTCTGGCTCCCGGTGTGGCAGAATCAGGGGTGGAGAGCAAGTGATGGGAAACCCGTAGCCCACCTACAACTATGGCAGCAAGTCGCAGCACTCCTTCAGTCCCGCTCAGGCCCAACGCGGGTTACCCATGTCAAGGGACACCAGAAGACAAACTCAGAGACCGCTTATTGGAATGACCAGGCAGACCTCGCAGCCAAGGCAGCCGCCACTGAAAATGCTCCCCTACCGGAACCAGCTACCGATTGCCCCTTACACCCTGTCACCACTCGCGCACAAGCCCGCAGCCAGGCTCAGGGAACTACGGAAACACTAGACCTAGCACAACTGCAGCTATCTGACCCAGAAATAGCCGACCTCCTAGCCGCAGGAAGAGATCAGACAGGGAGACTCATGATTAGAGAAGAAGAAGGCATAGTTTGGGCAGTAGATACAGCCGGTGAACGCCACTGGGTAGTGCCATTGGAAGTTAGGGCCGACCTAATTCAGTTCGTCCACGAGCAGGGACACCGAGGCAAGGACCTGACTCTGGAAAGGGTAAGAGAGGTTGGATGGTGGCCTGGCATGCGCACCGAAGTAGCGCAATGGGTAGACAACTGTCTGTCCTGCGCTATGGTCAATGCAGACCCCACCGGACCTAGAGCTCCCCTCCAGCATCAGAGAATTGACGGACCATGGGCTCGCATACAAATTGACTTTATCGGCCCCCTTCCCCCCACTCCTCGCGGCAATCGCTACTGTCTCACTGTCATAGACCCCTTTAGCAAATGGGTCGAAGCGTTTCCGTGCAAGCGCAACAATGCAGCCACCACAGCCAAACTACTGTTCAACAATGTCTTTTCAAGATGGGGCATTGTGAGAGTCATGGACTCTGATTTAGGCTCACACTTCATCGGAGAAGTCACACAGGAGCTTTGCAAGGCGCTAGGCATCCAGCAACGCTTCCACATAGCCGGCCACCCTCAAGCTTCGGGCGCCATAGAAAGAACCAACCGGACCCTCAAGGAGGCTCTCCGCAAAATGGTTCGCTCCTCCGGGAGAGACTGGGATGAAAAACTCCCCATAATCCTAATGGCCATCAGAGGCACCACCGCAGTTCACGGGCTCACACCCCATATGGTAATGACAGGGCGAAGAATGCAGCTTCCGGAAGCCTTCTGGCTAGATACGCAGCTCCCTTCTGATATGCAGCCCGTAGTGATTAATGACGCTTGGGTCCAGGATCTGCTCTCATCCATACACGCTGTCCACATGCAAGTGGCCCAGAAGTTGGGCACCGCTCAGAAAGATATGGACCGCAAATTAGGATGGGTCAGGAACCCCAGGCAGTGGGAGGAAGGACAGCTCATTCTGTACAGGAAGTTCTCGCAAAAGGCGCATTCACTAGCAGCCAAATGGCAAGGCCCAGTCCCCATCACGAAAAGAGTCTCCCCAGCCGTCTATCAGGTAGCTATCCAGAGAAAGACAGGAGGCACATGGCTAAAATACTTTCACGCCTCTCAGTTAAAAGAATGGAAAGGGAAGCCGCTGCAAACCGCCCCTCCTGTGTATGACCCTGGGGGAGCCGCCACCAGCCCAGCCCCCCTCTGCCCAGTGATTCGCCAGATATCCCTTCACCCTGGGCCGGAGATACCCTGTGTCCCCTTAGACCAGACCTTTGTAGCCTTAGTATAAAAGAAACAGTAGAATATGTAGATATAGGTGTGAATGTCAAAAAGTTTTTCCAGTTCTATTCTTTAACTTCGTTAGGCGGGCCCCACAGTTGGGACCCTTGGGGAAGACACGGCAACCAAAGCCAAATAGGACCACCACCGAGAGTGATTCTTAATTGGATTGTAAGCCGCATGTTCGGAAAAAATTACACAGGCAAAAGAGATTTGCTGTGTGTGAAAGTGTTTGGAGAGGCTTTAGCCCAAAAG
Organism: Eublepharis macularius; assembly: GCF_028583425.1. NCBI lineage: Eukaryota > Metazoa > Chordata > Lepidosauria > Squamata > Eublepharidae > Eublepharis > Eublepharis macularius. Next base: position 24,738,293 of record NC_072798.1, read on the forward strand.
TGAATGTAGTCTTCCAACGTTGAAACCACCAAAAAAGGTGATTTCTTTGTTTGAAAACATTTCACCCGCCGTGCTGGTGAAGATCCCGCATCTACGTAGATTCGGGGTCTCACCTGCCAGACCCACGCTTTCGCATGATGGTCGGCTTTGGCTTTGAGGGCCGTGCCTCCCCTGGAAAAGGACCCCCAGATAGCCCAACATCCCTCTTCTACTAATGCTCATATTCGTCATGGTGAGTTGCTATACGGCGCCACCATCCAGTACGCTTTAGTGCAAAGGTAAAAGACCCGCCAGTATTTTGTAAATATGTTACCCCTGGAATGTGTTATTGAGGTGCGTTCGCCACGCACAAGGGGCAGCGTGCCTCATTTACATAGCCAGGATCCCCTGCGCCAAGATGACCCCCAAACAACCCAGGCCCAGTGGCGCCGGCAGATCTCGGCCGTCTCCGCCGCTTTTCAATAAACGCCGCCGAGCGCCCTCGGCTCCACTTCGGCCCTTTCCGCCAGCAGCCGCTCGTCCCACGTACTGAAATCTTTTCCCTTGCCCGTACCGTACAAGGGAAAAGAAGGGGGGGAGACATATCGAAGTTATAGTGAAGCCCTGCCAGGCCTTCCAAGGGAGGGCAACCCGAAAGTACCCCACACCCGTATGCTTCTTGCTCCGTGTGTTTTTCTTTTTTGCTCAGTGCATTTTTCTTCTGCTCAGTGTATTCTTCTTTTTGCCCGGTGTACCTTTTTTTTAAACCAGAAAACGGGGCCTCCCGAGGGAGTCCCTCCAAAAATTGGTTGTCCTGCAAACATATGACGAAAGCCCATTTTTGAAAATTAAAGCGAGGGCCCCCGTCTGCAGCAACCCTTATAGTTAATGGAAGCCGCTCTTTAGTTTTTTTCCTTTTAAAACGGCAAGGCCAGGCCGAGCCGGACCGATAGCTCTCAGCCCGCAAAATAAAAGCAGCCCGCCGCCAAGCAAGGGGCACCTGAAGGCCACATAGCCTAGGCACCCAGGGACCCCTGGGGCGAGTTTGCATAATCCCGCCTAACGCACAGCCGACCCTTGCTCAACGTAAAGACGTCCCCCCTGAAATATACATGCTTTAAGAAGAAGCCTTCGCACAGGAGTTCCCCAGAGCAACAAGCTGGAAGGCTCGCTTAGTGCCCCTGGGACTTCTCGTTCGAGTCCCGCCTAACATACAGTGCTGGCAGAAAAACACCCTTCTTTTCCCCTGCTTTACTTCATTCATTTTGCTGCAAGAAACTCAGGGAACCTGTACTTATATCCACAGGTCTCCCCAGGATATTTTCACTACAGAAAGGAAAGGAAGGCCAGGAGATGAGGCACCTGGCTACTCTGTGTTTGCTCGTGCTGGCAAGCACCCTAACAGAGGGACGCCCGTCCAAATTAATGCCCTACCCCCACTGGAGATGTATCAATACACTAGCAGGAAACGAAATGATGGTCTGCAAGGTTGTGCAGCAGAGCAATATGACCACCCCCACGGATCGCACAAACTTCCGCAGTTGCGAAGAGCAGTGGATCCGACCCCCAGAGCTTGTTATTTTATGTGTGGGAGTGAAAACTCTGTCTCAAGAATTAGTCTGTTACTCGCCTACTGATACGGTTTCACCACTTGCTCCAATCCCATGTATGTTTCTTCCCCGTATCAGGCCAGCCCCCACCGCAGTCCTGGTGGTAGACAAATATACCACCCCTGCCAATGTCGAAACCTCGCCATTTGTCACTGAGGCTTTCGGACCATACTGTGAAGTTATTTTAGTGTCGGCCGCAGTATGGAAGGCAGGAGACCCCTTTAGAATGACCATCCTACTAGGCACCACTACCACTGAGTCTGCATCTGTCACTATCACGCCCCCTTCAGGCACAGTTCTCTCCTTTGCTATAGAGCACTGGGAGAACCTGACCTGGATTGTAAAGGAGGAAGATCTAGCCAAACATGGCCCACCCGATTGGATACTGGTTCAACAGACGCCCGAATGCCAAACCAAGCCCCTAGTAGAGAAATTTCACCGGCTTGGGCTGCTCTTTGTAAATTTGACTCACGAACCAGGCAATTATTCCCTGCTGATCCGGACCCAGGAGACCCACGCCATCCAAATTGACCCTTTGATTGCTAGCAATGAGCAATTAAGCCAAGGCGGCACGCATATAGTGGGCTCCCATGTTTTGAAAACTGACATTCGAGAGAGAGTTCTAGTCCGCCCGCAAATGTCTTTAAAAGAGATCCGCATAGACTTAGCTGAGCTAAATGTAACCCAGAGGCTGCCGCAGTGCGCTCCCTATCTGGAGGCCGGTAGCAAGGGTTGGAATGCATGGCTACAACTGTGGATCGATCCCTCTCCTTCTCTCTCGCGTGCCAGACGAAGCATTGCCGACTGGACTGCTCCTGCAGCCGGAGGCTTAGCAATCATGGATTCGGTCAACATTGAGACTCTCGCTAATAAGTTTGCCCATGTTACGACTAGCATCTCTGACTTAGGTAAACCGGTGGTGCAGTCCCTAAATTCCATTTCGAATGGGCAACACGAGATCAGCTCCATTTTAGTTAACTGGGAGAGTCAAATTGAAAGAGATTTTTCTCTGCTACTCAAAGGAACACAGTCTTTTGAACGCAACGTGTCAATAGCCATGGCATGTATGCAAGCCCAACAATTAAACCAGGCTGTGGCCATGGGGCTGATTCGGCAAGCCACGGACGGGCACTTGCCCCTGGAAATTAAAAGATTGATTATGCCCAAATTGTCACCCATAGAACTGGAGCTTGAATCCTGGTGGTCTCTCGTAAATTCCTCATTCTCACCGACCACCCAGGAGCTTAAACTATTTTTATTAACGGCCAGTGCGCACGAGTCATTCTACGTGTATCCAGTCGTGCCTCTGGGACTCCAAGTCAGTGACACCGAAGTCCTCTACGCTCGCCACCCCGACCATTGGGCCCGCTTCACCCCGACCGGATGGCAGCTCGTCAGCCTCCAAGGGTGCCAGCATCGAGACCAGACCGGCTTCATCTGCCAAGACCAAGCCTTTGCACCACATCACCCCTGTGTAGCCCCGCAAGTCGACGCCCTCAACGAGTGCCCCTTCGAGGTCGTCCGGGAGAACAGCTCCGCTGTCGTCTACATTGGGAAAGGATGTGCCTGCGTGCGAACGGCCTGCGATTTTGTGGTCCTGAACTCGTTCCAGCTGAAGCCCGTGATCCCGGGAGTCAATCGCTGCTTTTGCAACCTGTCTTCGGTGGCAGCCTGCGACTTCACCTACACGGTACCGGTCTGGACCCAAGAAGAGATCCTGGTGGCACCCTCCATCTATCGTTACGTGAAGCCCATTCCCCTTGGCATCGGTCTGGAATTAATCCACGAGCTCCTGGCCCACCCGCAGCTCCACCGCACCCTCCAGAGCATCCAGAGGGACGGGGACACTACTGCTTTGGTTGTGTCCCACAACGGCAAGGAGATTTTGGATCTTGTCCAACAGATCAAGACCACCGGTGAGCACTCGTGGTGGGAAACCCTCTTTGGCTGGAGCCCCACTGCCACTGGAATTTACAATTTGGCTTTGCACCCGATCATCGTTATTTTGGCTTTTCAAGTTTTACTATGTGCCTCACTGCTTTATTTGGGCTGTTGGAGCCGCCGACAGCTCCAGCAACTCCAGCTGTCTCACCGCTTGGATCATTATAACCCCGACCTTCTTCTGCCTTAAGGGTTATTCTTGGCGCCCTCCTTTAACCCTTGTTTATTTGCTTGCGTTGTTATGAACTATGACTATATTTTATTATGTGTATGGATCCTGAACCAGCCCCATGGACGCTTTGCTGCCGGACACCGCTCCGAGGCCCTCTTGTGGACTAGGGGGGGACATATTACTCTGCCTCCCGGCCCACGGCCCGTCTCCAAACGACCGCCAGCAGCGCCACCTCCATGAGGACTAGAACTGTGTGTCTGAAGCCCTTCTCGCCGCCTGCCGACCCTGCCCTGCGGATTGACGCAGACAGCAAGGGGGGGTGGAAGTGTGTTTTGGAACACATGGACTAAGTTTGCTTGCTCCTGTATATATGCAACCCAGTCCAGCAGCTGTACTGCGGACTGAGCCGTCTGTGATCTTTGTAACTCTATTGTTTTATGAATTCCTTTGCATTGCTTTCATGAATTGTGCTCCCATGAATTTAGCCCCGAACTAGTCCCTCCCTCTATCTACTGCAAGTGCGCCCATGATCTTCCCATGAACTGGGACCCTTTTATCACCCCCTATTAACTTTATCCCTATGAATTTGATTTTAACCTGATGAATTGCCTTTTTAACCTGACTCCCTCCGCCGAGGTAATTCTAGCCTATTTATCCTTTTATGAATTTGGTTTTAACTGGGACCCCTCCTGAACGGTCTCTTTCAAAGGTTATTTTATTTCTGATTTTAAGTTCGATGAATTTGGTTTTAATCTGACTATATGAGTTGGTCTTTTAATTGCAGAGTTTATTTTTCTGTCCCCTATGAGCCCTTCCGCCGCTTACCCCTCATGAATTATTTCTTCGCACTTGCTTTTACTATGGCTGCTATCATCTATGAAATCGGTTTTAACTTCCTGAATTATCATTTTAAACCCTATGTATCTATGTATTTATGATTTTAACCATTTATGAATTAGCCTACCCTCAATGAATTATGCCATGCTTGCACATTTCACTTTACCCTGTATGAATTATCCCTGCTTTTAATCCTATGTATCTATGATTTTACTTATCTACGAATTGATCCATGTATATTAATTGCCCCTGGTTTTTAGTACTTTTAACCCACCATGAATTCCGTATGAACTACCTTCATCCATGAATTAATCAATGTACACAAATATGAATTATTGCTATTTATATGCATGAATTGCTCATTGCTGCCTGTATCACTATGAATTGCTATTATTGCTATTTATTCTGACGGTTGCACTTAGCACACCCCCTGGTGTGAACCCAGAGACCTGCAGCCCATTGGCTGATCTAAATTGCACTTATTCGGTTAGGTGGTTCTCCAAACTAAATTTTTGAGTGACGCCTCCTCCCCCTTCCCTTCCCACTCCTTCTTCGCTCGAAGCTCGACCACCGGACATTGCCGACCACCTTGCCTTTGAAGTCAAGTTCGGAGACCCGCGTGCCTAACGTCCCGGGGTCTCCGAGGGGGGGAATTGTTGCCAAGTAGGCCCCCTCCCATGCTTTAAAGCCTGCTATGAACTGTGTTAAAGTTTCCTGCGTTACTGTTTCACTGCTGCACAAAGACTGCTTTGCACGTGTGTGTTCTGATACATGTGTCAGTTTCCTGCCTGCGTGTCAATTGCCCTGCTGCTGTAATAGACTGTGTAGTTTACTGACTCCATGTTTGGATAACTGCACAAAGGACTCTCTTTCTGGGCAGCCCTGCCCTGACCTATATCTGGATTCCCAGTGTGTGTTTGGACTCTGTTACAAGTGTGCCCCGTGCCTGCATTGCCATCTGCCACGGACCGTGCCTGTTCCCTGCCTTGGACTGTGTTTTAAAGTGTTGTTCCCCCTGCCTCCATGGAAGCCTGCCTCATATGGGCCCAAGCCGCTGCTAGCAGCCGGGCGCCTGCCGGGGAAACCTCCAGCGAGCCTGGCTAGGCGCTCCCTGGTCAGTTCCCGCCTGGAGCCTCCCACGAGCCGGTCGCCGAGCGCGCCCTCGCTACCGGGCAGCCTGCTATCCAGCCCCAGCTATGCCCAGCCGGCATCCATGTTCTTAGGCAGCCAGAAGACCCTGGGAAGAAGACTGCTTTGGGAAGCCATTTCGGCGAAGCGGGCACACCACGTCCGCAGCGAGAGTACCTCGCCCCGCTCTGCATATCTTAGGAGCCGCCCCGGAGAAGAACTAAGTGCTGACCATCCCAAGCACTTAGAGAATGCATCTCAAAGAAACCTCCGCATTCCAGAAGCTGATGACATCAGGACAAGCCCTGTCCGCTGGAACATCCTTTCAGCCCACTTGGATTTCCCCCTCCCTCTTTTGTCCCCTCTTCCTGAGGTGTCACTTATCACAATCAGATTACCAAAGTGGCCCATCCAAGCCATTCAGTAGCCCATTAGAACCTTTGTTTTAATCTGTGAGAACCACCAAGTACAGCACCAGCCCCAGGGTACGTTTTGGGGTATTTAAGCTGGTCTCCCAGACCACTCGGGGCCTCGGCCATTCCCTATCCAGACTTCCTTGCTGTCCGTCTATGGTTCCAGTGCTGGCATTGGACCACCACCCTCGCTGCTGTGTCTCTGCTTCGCTCCAGGATTGTGAGTATTTCCCTTATCATCGTTGGGAACCCGCTAATGCGAACGTCTCTGTATTTCCTACTCTGTATTTCCTAGATCTTGTGTGTTCCTTGTATGATTGTGCAAGTTAGGCTTACGCCACACCAAATACACGTGTTTGGAACTTATTTGTTGTCTGCCTCTTTTTCACTAGAGTGTCTGGGATCGGGACCTCCGTAAACATAGGTTATGATCCGTGCTTAATATTTAGTTACAGACTGCTATAGCTAATTCCCCATTATAATAAAGAGCAGTTCTGGTAACAACAGTGGGGCAAATTTTCCTCTAGCCATTTCAGAACAGGAAAATGCTGCAGGAGGAAAAGCCGAAGATGAAATTAACCAACTTTCTGAGGAGAGATCTGTGCCAGATCTGCCTTTTTAAACTACTCTCGTGTGGAGAGGTGAAACTATACTTCCTGGCTAAAATTGTATCTCCCTACACTTGAGCATCCCTGTGTAAGATGTCTCATGTAGAGAGACTCTAAGTAAGGCCGTGGGATCTCCAACCCAAACTGTGTTGCATCCAGGGCTTTTTTTCAGCAGGAACGCAGTGGAACGGATTTCCGGCACCTCTTGAAAATGGCCACATGGCTGGTGGCCCCGCCCCCTGATCTCCAGACAGAGGGGAGTTTTAGATCACCCTCCATGCCAAGCGGTGCGGAGGGCAATCTAAACTCCCCTCTGTCTGGAGATCAGGGGGCGGGGCCACTGGCCATGTGACCATTTTCACCAGGGGCGATTTAAACTTTAAAAAACTCCCCCCTTGTTCCAGCTGACCCAACGTGATGTCATTGTGCGGTCCTGAGTTCCACCACTGAGTTCCGCCACCTCTTTCCCCAGAAAAAAAGCCCTGGTTGCATGTATCATCTAGTTTGGCCATAAAATTTCTCCATAACATTTGAATTGGGCTTGAGGCTCTGTTTGTGGACTTCCAAAAGTTGGCCACTGCTGGAATCAGTTTTTATTTATAAACCTCTGGTTCACTGATTGTATTTCTGGTTTTGTGTTAAACATTCTCCAACTTGTGTACATGAGAGTGTGAGGAACGTAGTAAAGGTCATCCTGAAGCTCTGTGTGACTGATATTCCCCTTTAAAGTGTTTGGAATATGTTCTTTTAGAAAGAATATCCAGACATTCTTTTTGTAGGGAGGTTCTTGTACTTATCGCATATCAGTCTTCAGTGTGAAAATTCAATGCCTCGTAATTTTGATTGATGCTTCTGGCAATTCTTATGATGGTCATCTTTCTTTTGGTCAGGGGAATGTCAAAGCTTATAATGTCATTGTCAAAAGAATTCAGAGAGAAAGAAATAAAATTATGAAGTACCCTTTCAACAGTCTAATATACCATCCAGAAAGCCATTAAGGATGAGAGGTGATAATTTACACTATTGTTTGGAACTTCATGAAAGGGGTGAAAAACATTAGAACATAATCACTATTATTATGTAACGTTTTAATGTACAAAAGGTTCTACAATCTATTGTCTTTATTACTGAGAGAAATGCGCCTTTCTCAAAGCTGCCTACTGAGTTTATGGACAAAGTGGAAATGTGAACCAATGCACAAACCACTTTGCCACTGTGAAAAAGTCTACTAATTCTCAAATAATAATTTTCAAGGACTTGTGGAGCCAAGACTGGAGTCTGGTGCCCACGATGGAGTTTTTGGTGAATGTAGGAAAATATTTCTGAGTTTGTCAAACCATTTCCAGAAGTAAAACCCTATCAAAAATATGGAATACCTCTGGCCATACTAGTTTCCCCTTCTTATGCTCAGAGTTTGTGGCATACAAATAATCATTAATATGATAATATAATAAAGAGTGAAGGGGCCCCATCTTAGGATGTCAGAACTTATATCTGGTGAAATTTTCAATTACTGAAAGTTATACTCTTTTAAGATTTCTGATTTTATTGTTTTATTCCTTGTATTTTTATTACTGTTGTAACCCAGCCTGAGCTTGCGTATGGGGAGGGAGGGCTAGAAATCAAACAACAACAACAACACCACAATGGCAACTGGGGGGACCATTTTGTCAACAGAAGAGCCCCCTCCTTGTCCAAGTTAGCCATTTGAGAGTGACCAGGACAGAAGCTTTTGTCTGGATAACTGTACGTAGCATGCCAAGGGAGACTTTTAAACTAGAAGGCCTAGCACCCTGGTTGCTGTTCTTTACTGTCTGTGCCACTAGGAATGTGTAGCTGTCACAGTCCTGACCGATTGAGATCTAGATTCTAATAATAGATGCAATTTCAAGTCTGCTTGATCTCCAGGCCCAATCCCTTTCCACTAGGTCCTAAAAGCTGCGGGTGCAGATCTCCCTCTGTAGTCCAAGCAATTCATCGGAAGTGAAAAACACATTGTCTTTCTCCATTTGCTCGTTTTCTAGATTGCTAACTTGAACATGACCTTGCCTGGTTGGACACCTTTGTCGCTGTCCCCTGTATCAAGACTTAACATCTAGAACTTATGCCAGGATTTGAATTAGAGACCAACAAGGTTTTCAGAGTTAGAGAGCTCCCTTCTTCAAATTTTGTCTTGTTGCTCTCTGAGGTGCCACTGGACTCAAATCCTGCTGTTCTACTGCAGACCAACATGGCTACCCACCCAAACTTGACTTAGTTTTCTCTCTCTACATCTATTCTTAACACCCCTTGTTTTCCCAGAACACATTCTGCATTGAATTCTGTCGCTGTGGCTCCCAGTACTAACCCAGATTTTAGGAATCACTGTCTCAAATGGTTAAATGTCATTAAGCGTGTAAGATGCTCACCGTCCCAACATAGAGCCAAGCTACAAGTGACGCCTTACACTGGTTTGACACTTGTCAGCTTCCCTCAAGTTTTGATGGGAAATGTAGACGTCCTGGTTTTACAGCTTGGCTCTCCATTACAGCTGCAAGACCAGGATGCCTACATTTCCCATCAAAACTTGAGGGAAGCTGACAAGTGTCCAACCTGTGTCAGGCATCACTTGTAGCTTGGCTCATAGACATAAACTAAAAAAGGAACCAAGAGAAAGAGCAGTTTCTTAGCACTCTGTTGAAACTGTTTGCCTATGAGATTTTTTTTGCTACTTGACTTTCTATACTGAAGCAATTCCAGAAAAAAAATGGCAGCTTGGAAGAAAAAGAACTTGGATGTTATTTACTAGCAAAACATCGACAGAAAAGTTTTGACCCCGTCTTTGTTATGAATGACAGCCTGACAGTTTTCACTAGTTTTACATGGGCTGTTTCCACACGGCTCCCCACTGCTCGTAACAACCCGGAAGATTGCGCAAAAAACGCGGAAGATCGCATTTTCTCGTGAGAGATTTGCACAACATCATGTGACATCGTGCAAATCTCGCATGAGAAAACACGTTCTGCGTTTTTTGCGCGATCCGGGTTGTTACGAGCAGCGGGGAGCCGTGTGGAAATGGCCATGATGCCAAAGCCAGATGCACAAGAACAATTAAGCAATATACGGTTTTGATCTAGGGATTCATCAGCAGAAGATGGTAGGATTTGTGGTTCTTCCCCATTTTCCACTTCTTCAGAAGTCCTTTCTGACCCCAGGAAACTTGACTCCTAGGATTACAGGACCCAGGTGGACTAACAGCCATGTGGGTTGGGGACCTTCATGTGGAAAAGAAGAGGGGAATTGCTAACCTTCCAAAGATGCCATTCTCCAAGTGGGCCTGGAGAGGTTTGGAATTACAACTGATACCCACACTGCAAAGATCAGTGCCTGTGGAGAAAATGGCTGCTTTGGAAGGTGGACTCGAGGGTTGCCAGGTCTCCTCAACTTCCCAGAGGGGGATTGGGGCCTGGCACTTACCTTTGTGGGGGTGTATCTGCATGTGCACAGTGCGCGCGCACTCCCGCAAGCATGATGATGGCACTTCCGGGAAGTGATGTCATCACATGGCCCCTGGGAGTGCACCGGCTTCAGGCCTGTTTCCAGCTGCTGTGGAGCACGGGAGCGCTTCTGTCTATGCAGCGGCCCAAAATGGGCCCGATCCACCCCAGATTGGGCTCATTTTGGGCCCATTTTGGCCCAAATTGGGCCCATTTCAGGCCTCTGCAGAGCGTGGGAGTGCTCCTGCACTCTGCAGCGGCCCGAAATTGGCTCATTTCGGCCCAGATCCGGCTCATTTCGGGCATGTTTTGGCCTGGATCGGGCCTATTTTGGGTTGCTGCGGAGCACAGGAGCGCTCCCACGCTCTGCAGCAGCCCTAAATGGGCCCGATGTGGGCGGCTGCAGCACATAGGAGTGTGCAGCACCATGGGGGAGCGCGCACAGAAGGTGTGCTCCCCTGCTGGCCAGGTAAGCGGGGGCAGGGTGTGGGGGCAGGGGTCTGGCATCCCTAGTGGACTCTATGGTGTTATAACTTGCTGATATCCCTTCCCTCCCCAAAACATGCCCTCCTGAGGCTCCACCCCCAAATCTCTAGGAATTTCCTGACGTGGAGTTGGCAACCCTTATCTTGCCTCTTGTGCCACTGGAGTTTTTGCTGGCAAGAGAGAAGGCAACCCTGGCCTTTCCCCTCCTCACTGCAGCCCCGCATGACTATTAGTCCACACATGTCCTGTGAGCCCAGGAACCAGCTCTTCTGGGCGTGGAAGATAGTGCTGGGGAGAGGAATATGCAGGAAAGTTCTGGAATACTTTTTCCATCTTATTACAGTATCTGTCCCTATGTCTTGACCAAACATATTTCTCACTGAACCTTGTAGGCTTGATTATATTTTGGAAAAGCTTATGAAGGAAAGACTGGAGAATTCAGAGGAAAGTGGAGAGCAGGGACAGCTAATGCTTCACAGAATGATTAGGTCCCTGAAACCATTTCATCTGGCCCACAGTGTCCCTCCTAAATTTTAACCAAAGTTGTGCTTCCACCAGAAGAGCTCCAGTATAACAAACACATTGTACTGATGCCATGAGAAAAATGTTCGTTGTAATTTATTAGAATAAGCCATCATTGTATTAAATGAAAGTTGCTTTTTGCAATTATGGAAGAGTGCCACTAAGTAAGAAACTCACTTCTTGGATGGAGCAAATTTGTGCCTTAGCTCAGTTCTGCCTACAAAGGAAAAAAAAGGGAGTTACTTTGCATGTTTAATGTGCAATCACCAAGAAGCAAATGGGCTCCTGATATGTTTCTTGCGGAGGCCTTTCAGGAATCACACTCTGGAGATATTAGACAGACCACATGCTCATATATGACCTTGCCTGATCATTGAAATCATGCTCAGATTCTCTGCCCGGTTGTGTGAACCCAGTTTCAGAGACATGACTTTCTCAGCAGTGGTGCCAATGAAATTCTCTTTCTGCATATAGGCACCTATCAACCACTCTTCTAAGTTTTAGATGCCTAGTAAGGATGTTTTTTTTATATTCTTTAGCTTTTGATGATGGTTAATTGTTACTGGCCCTGACCTATCAAATCTTGGCTGCTAAGCAGGGTCAGCCCTGAATTGCCATGAATTGGCTGCCACTTGACAATACTTTCCTCCACCAATTGTTACGAGCTCTGTTTTATTCTTGCTGCTACTCCTATGCTATACTCCTATGCTATAGTTGTTTTATGGTTATCGAATGCCTTTTATGATGAAGATGAATATTTATTGCTGTTTTATGCTGTTCTCTCTTGCTTAATTTTTCTGGTGTTTTATTTGTGTTTTGTATGGTTTGTAAGCTGACCCATTCATTCCAAGAATTCTAGGTAAAAATATTCAAAGTGATTTAAAAAACATATATTCCTTTAGCTATACACTTGTCTACTCATTAGTATCACATAGTTCTGATCCCTAGAATCATTTGGAAAATAAAGGGAAACCCCTACAGATTTTGAAAATTCCTGCTTTGGAAGACATCCTAGTGCAAAAATGTTATTTCTAGTTTACATTTACAAAAGCCACCAGGCAAGAGCCCCTGAGAATGTGCAGCCACGAGTGTGGTAAGGAGCCACCAGTGTTGAGAATCACCTATGCATAGGGGCTATACCTACTGAGCTTTAATATATGGAATCGCAATATCTTTAAAAAAGCCTGCTAGAATTGCACAAATCTCAGCAAAGTCAAATGGCACACTCACATGAAAATGTTGGCTCTCAGAATTGGTGCCACAGTATGAATACTCCTCATTGGTGAGACTGTTGACTGTTTCCACTTGGTCTAAAGCAATTCATGGGTGCCCCCCCCCCCAAGTCTAGGGTAACAACAACACTTTTTTTGGCTATGCAAAGGGTTAGGTTTATGGTAGGTTTGCCGTGATTTTTGCTGCAAATGAGTTCACCAGACAAATATAACATATTTGATGGGAGTGATTCTGAGCTAATCTTGGGATTTGTTAATTGGTGCAGTAAATATCCCAAACTCCTTAGAAATTGATTGGCAGATGCACAGTAGATTTTTGCTATGAGCTGTACTTATTGGTTGATTCCTGGACTTTATTAACAGATGAAATGGGCATCTTGGCGAACCAATAAACCAACCTTATAAGAATCCCCACCCAAAAAGATGTTCAGGGTGCATGTACTGATGGAGGCAAGGGGGAAGAAGGGGAAAATGTAGTCATGCCCTACTAGATACAATGTCTCACATGTGAAACAATTGAGCGGAAAAGTTTGCTAAGAAAACACACATGTATTCTTTTTTATTTTTATTACAAGTACTCATTGTGAGTGATGAGGGATATCAGGGGTGGTGTCAGGCTCTGGATGACAGAGTATAGCAGACAGGTTCATTATAGCAAGACATAGGTCCTTGGTTAAATTACTTTTATTTAGGAATCAGTTCTTTCCATAGTCTGGTCCAAAGGTCTACTTAGGAGTAAGGTAAGCAACTAAGTAGTGCTAGTTGAAATTTGACAAGAATGGCAACATGGGAAAAACACATCCCTTTTCTACCCGACTTTCCTTCCCCCTCCCAATTCCCAAACAATTCATTGTTGTTCTTTCTGTATGAGAACATTGTGCATATTTGTGCTATCACGCCACGAAGAGAGAAGACGTATCATAGACCGGAAGAAAGGTTCAAAGTCGTAAATAGACAGCCAAAAACCAAGGGTGGGGAACGGTCACAGACGAAATTAACCACAGCAGGAGCCCAAAAAGGACTGTTGCAGAACAACCAATTTTTGTTTCCAATGTCGTTTTACTGATTTATCTCAAGGCAACACCATAAACAACCAAGGTGGTGATGTCCGTTCAGAGAGCGAACACCCGCTGGGGGGGGGTTCCTCCCGACGGGAGAATGGCAACGGGTATGCCCGGCTGAATATCCCGTTTCGCTATAAACACGCTTCTTCAAAAGCCTCCATACAATTGCCAATAAATTCGTTAATTGCAAAGCAGGAGTCGTCTACCATTAATTTCCCTTATTCAATCTCGGGCTGAAAGCCTCTGTCTTCTCTCGGGCCTTAGAGGAGATTGAGAGAAGACAGAGGCTTTCAGCCCGAGATTGAATAAGGGAAATTAATGGTAGACAACTCCTGCTTTGCAATTAACGAATTTATTGGCAATTGTATGGAGGCTTTTGAAGAAGCATGTTTATAGCGAAACGGGATATTCAGCCGGGCATACCCGTTGCCATTCTGCCGTCGGGAGGACCCCCCCCCCAGCGGGTGTTTGCTCTCTGTACGGACATCACCTCCTTGGTTGTTTATGGTGTTGCCTGAGATAAATCAGTAAAACGACATTGGAAACAAAAATTGGTTGTTCTGCAACGGTCCTTTTTGGGCTCCTGCTGTGGTAAATAGACAGCCAACTGGGAATGTTTGAGAACCCACTAGAATACTGGCCACAGGAAACGGAGTTATACCAGGCAATTAAGCATATACATGGCAAAAGTAATATTGGCATGGATGAATGAGCACAGTCAAACATGACAGGTGGATGCGGAGAAAGATGCTACTATTTCCATGAGGGAAAAACAATTTCCACAAACCTTTGCAAAGCTGTACATGTGTTAAAAGTACATATGTATGTAAGCTGATTGTGTATGCTGTTGTGCTAGATGTGCAGCCTTCCAGGGAACACTGATGAAAGACTTGGTGAATATCCGATCAGATCATCAATAAATTGGTAGCATACTTGGCACTTTATGACATGCTCTGAGCCCGCAGAAGTTCAGACATTCCAGGGCCTTTTCTATGGTGGCATCCAAACCTTGGGACATTCTCCCTAGGCACATTTGCTTGGTGCTATCACTGTGGTTATATCTGTGCCTGTCAAAATCTTTGCATACTCCCCTTTACTTGTTTTTTGCTTCTTATTATTTAGGTGTTTGCCAGTTATATTCATTTGTATGGTTTTGTTCTTTCCATCTGTAATGTATTTTTACACATTATTTTTTAAGGCAAAAGAGGGAATGTTAATTCTACCAACCAAATAAACACACATATTCTGATGTGACCCTGATCCTGATGTGATAAGAAAGACCTAAATGATTGTTAATCACAGGGCAACTGATGAGAAGGCTGTTTCACATTTTTGGATTATTCATTCCACAATACCAATTAAAATGTGAGTCAGGACGGATTAGGCCTTTAATTCACTGGGAGTGTTCCTGGTGGGCCGCTGCCCTGGAAGACGTTGCTAGATGTTACAGTAATAAACAGTGCGGCCAGCACTGCAGGGACCTCTTGACTTTGACCCAGCCAGCAATGGCATGGGAGGAAGTGACAGGCACTGGGCAGCCCTCTGCCTACTGCTGCTGTCCAATATGAGCAACCTTTGCTGGTGTGGCTTAGCTTAGTACGCTCCTGGACCATTTTAATGACCTGTTCCAATGGAATGTGAGTCATACAGTGTGTGAACACCCTCAGATCATGTGAAAGTCCGGGGATCTATAGGAATTTGCATTGCTGTAGTGAGAAAAGTGACTTTCGTGTAATCAGAACTTACCCTGCCTTGGGAACTTTTGGCTATTGAGGCAATTCAGAAATACTACAAATAAATATTACTGAAAATCTGCTAGGCCCACCAAAGCCTAATAGCAGACTCCTATGGGCAAACGGAGATTTATTAAAACAATTTTGAGCAAATTGTTCTTCTTTGAGGGAATAGCTAATAGAAATAAATGTAGGGCCAAGGAGTCTGCTTGTGTTAATAAGCCTATAAAATTATTCTTAAAAAACAGCAAGCTGCTGGAAAGCAAGTATTTGCTAGGCAAAGAATGATTCAGACCAATAGTTGCTTGGATTTCATGTTTAGATTTCCATTTCTCTACCATTGCTGCCGTGTATGTTCCCATGGCCAAGCCGCCCTTTATGGTTAAAAGTCAGAGGTACTGTTCTGTATTATGTTTCTTGATCTAAACATAAAACCAAAAGTCAGCCCTAAAAAAGGAGGCCCAGGAGGCATATCCAAACCATCAAATGAACTTTTAAAAACAAGTCATCTCCACCTTTCTCCAGCTGCAGTGTACCAATCTCTAAATACAGAAGGGCCCCGGGTAATACTAAAAGCTCTTAGATGGCCAACTGAATTTATAGTTGCTGCTTGTATGGTTTATTCCTCCTAGAATTTATGAGAATGGCTTTTATGACATTAAGCAGACTTCTATGAAATTTCACTTCTGTTCAATTGATTTTCTCAGCTGCATGGCGCATCGAGCTGTAATTTGGGACTATGAAAGCATCCTCACATAACCCTGTCTGCCCAAACCACAGTTCGGACTGGACATGATCAACCAAACCCAACACACTGACTGTTTCCTAAGGATTTTTAAAAAGGATTTTAAAATTAATTTTTGGACATCATGTGTCAACCAATGAAATCGTCTTTAAACCATATTATTTCCATCTGTCCCCACGTAATTCCTAAATGTCTCCTTCCTGTCCTCTTTGACAAGGTCCCCTGCCAATTTCACATCTCCTCTGTTTTCTTGCTTGCAGCTCCCCATTTCATAATGCTTTTGCAACCACAAACGTTCTATGGAGAGACCCACTAAGGCACCATTGAGGAGAGAGGAGAGGTGTTAGCTGTGACGACTGTGACAGTGGTGCAATTAAACTGCCAGGAAACGACAGCAGCAGTGCAAAGACCCCCCCCCCCAGCTCTGCAAGTTATTTGTTTGAACAAATGGTTTCAAGCCGAGTACATTTTGCACTGCGCATCCCAGGAAATAATTACCATAATAGGGTTCATAATAGCTCATGTGATGGGCAAGGTTATATTAGTCATCATTGTGCAAATAGCTGGAGAGAACTGCACGTAGCAAGTTTCTCCACTCTTCGTTTGCCTGGAGTGCAAAAATAAATCAATAAGTATCTTAAAACTTTACATTTTGTGGAGGGGGAAGGAGGAGGGGGGATTTGAAGGTCTTGAAATAGCTTTGCACTTCTTCTGTGCTGGCAGAACTGGTAACATTCGAACTTTCCTACCCACATGGCAGCTATCCAGGCATGGCCGTGATCTTTCCCAAAACTGCAAAGCAAGATTTGGTAAAGATTTTAAAAAGCCAGGGAAACCTGGGAGGTGCATGAACTCACTTCAATGCTGTGAGGAAGCAAGGAAAAACATCAGCATTGAACTGAGGGCAAACAATCCATGTGGGAAAGGAGCCAGACACTCTCAGTCGAATCTGACTCAGAGTCTCCCTACATGAGATGCCTGGGCGCATGTTCATCAAGTGTTGGGAGATGCAATGATAGCTGGGAAGCATAGTTTTAAAAGACAGAGCCGGTGGAGATCGCTCCAGAGGGGGTGGATTCTCTTTCAGCCCTCCGCTGCCTCTGGCATGCCACTGTCCCCTCCCCTTCTGGAGCTTTTACCCTGCTGCCCTTGCTGCTTAAAACTTCGAATTAACCAAGCCTTGGCAGGGCAAAGGCTCTGGAAGGGAAGATGCCAGAGGCAGTGGAGGAGAGTGAGAGAATCTGTCCCCTCCAGAGCAATCTCTGTCAGCTCTGTCATTTAAAACTATGCTTCTCGGCTAAAATTGCATCTCCGTACATGTGAACAACTTGTGTCAAAAATCTTGTGTAGAGAGATTCTCACAGGGCTGCTGCTGTGAAAGTAAAACGGAAGAGAGGTAAATCATATTTGCTGGTCTGAAAAATTGGAACAGATGAGTTACAGCATTAAAATCATGGAGCCATTATTCACTTGGCAAAAAGTCTTGGCAAAATCCTACTATATAAAAGGCAAGCAGTGTTCCCGATGACCCACTGGCACAGGCACAGTCTGTGGGCAGAAGGACGGCACCCTTCCCCTGCCAGCACTTGCACCTCCTCCACCCTCCACAGCTGATCTGCTGGGGAAGGGTGACAGGCGAGCCCACTGCTTCCCTCACAAGCTGATTAGTGGGGAAGTGGCCAGCCTGCCTCACCAGTAGGGGTGTGCAAGGAAAAAACTTTCGGCTTTCTTGTTTCGGGATTACCCGAAACAAGATTCCCTACCGTTAAAGCCGAAAGCCGAAACAAGAATCTCTTTCGGCTTTCGGGATTCGGGATTCTTTCGGGATTCTTTCGGCATTCTTTCGGCTTTTTTCTATGGGAAAATGCCTCCGTCTTTCAGGACGCCTGGAGGAGGCATTTTCCCACCGAATAAGCCCAAAATTGGTGGGGACCTTCCTTTAACCCTTCTCTAACAACCACCCACGTTTCATACCGATTGGACGTTGGGGGGCCATGTTATGGCCCCCCAAAGCAGGTCCCCCCATCCTCCCATAAGAAAGCAAAGGAGCAGCATATTGTTAGCATGCTGCTGCTAATCTTTCTTCATTATTTCCTATGGGGAAAAAATGAAGAGGCAGGCTTCCTTTGCCAGGGGTGGCATTTTGCATGCAAAATGCCCCCCCAGCCCTCAGGGGCCCTTCTCCCACCCCTCCTCCCACCCCCCACCAAGGCTCAGCCTGCTCCCACTTGGGGGGGCCATTTCATGGCCTCCCCAATTAGGTGCTCTAATCTCTACCACTGACAGCTGGGGGAGGCTTCCTTTGCCAGGGGTTGCATTTTGCATGCAAAATGCCCCCCTACCCTCAGGGGCCCTTCTCCCACCCCTCCTCCCACCCCCCACCAAGGCTCAGCCTGCTCCCACTTGGGGGGGCCATTTCATGGCCTCCCCAAGTAGGTCCCCTCAGCCCCCAAAGTCCACCCCTCACAGCCCCACACAAACCCAATTCCCCCCCAGCTGCCACACACAGACCCAAATCCCCCCAGTAGCCCCTCACAGACCCAAATCAACCCCCACCTGCCCCACACCCACCATAACCCCAGGAACAGGCTGGCCTGCCCTCCCCTTTTGGGAACCCCTAAACTCTCTTTCCCAGGGCAATTCCGCACAGACAAGGGGTGCCACAATGGTGGCAGTGCCAAATCGTCCCTGGGAAAGAGCACCTGCCCTGGCACACAGACAACCACCCCCCTGACCCCCCCACCACCTGCAGAGAAGGCTGGCCAGCCTGCCCCATTGTTCCCTATGCTGGGAACCAACCTCCCATCAAAGAAGGGAACACAGACACACAATGATTAAGTTTAAAAAACCTTTATTTTATCATTTTCAAATTACAAGTGGTCAACAAATCACAACATATTACACTTATTGTCCCTCACAGCACAACACAACACAATTAACTACACATCAGAGAATCTTTACAACAATTTTTCTTTTGAAATGGACAATCTGTAAAGTTTTGAACATTACAACAGGTTACATAGTAAGCGGGCACAACAGGGCATGGAAACAGAAGCCCACACTAGACAAGATGATCATAATAACTACCAGCCTAATACAACTCTCCCTCCATAACATGACTTAATGGGGGGGAACCACTGCAACAAAATCCCCCCCAACCCTCTGGGGCCCTTCTCCCACCCTTCCTCCCACCCCCCCACCAAGGCTCAGCCTGCTCCCACTTGGGGGGGGGCATTTCATGGCCTCCCCAAGTAGGTGCTCTGCTCTCATCTCTACCACTGACAGCTGGGGGAGGCTTGTCTTGCCAGGGGTGGCATTTTGCATGCCAAATGCCACCCTTACCCTCAGGGGCCCTTCTCCCACCCTTCCTACCACCCCCCACCACATGCATTCCTTGACAATCAAGAAATCTGGAGTTAAATATAATGTGCATGTAAGTCCCTCAAAGACAGAAGCAATATGGAGGTAATGACCCATTTGATTTCCACAACCTCAGACACAATTAGGGATCCGTTTCCCCTTGGTGGGGGATCCCCCACTCTCACCTATCACCCCCTGTCACTGCTTACCTGGCTGGAAGGGGGAAAGTCAGGGAATGAGCCTTCAAGGTACGCTCCAGGGGCTGCTGCCGTGATGTCACTGATGTCATCTGGCTGCCCTGAGAGTATTCCTGTGCTTTGCAGTGGGCTGATTTGGGCCCTACAGGCCAAAGCAGGATCCCTTGTGGCCCAAATCTGCCTGCTGTGAATTGTGCGTGCTCCCCAGCCTTGTGTGATGATCACATCACTTCCTAGAACAGACATCATCATGCCAGAGCATTGCCATGAAATGATCATGCGTGTGTGAACAGACCCTAAGTATCCTGTAGGCTTCAGTGATGGTATAGTAATGTTTTCACTCACATTATAGAGAGAGAGAGAGACAGAGAAGGGGGGGAGGCACTGAACCTAGATTATTTCTTCTATTTTACTGTCCCCTTCCAAAGCCAGGGTGGCATTGGCACAATGCCCCCCTCCCCCCGGCCAGAGCCTTAGTAACAGTATGCATTGACAGGCCCATGCATCATAGTCCTTTTTGAGACCCAGCCAAGTTGTGTGCCTTTTGGAGAAAAATGTTCAAGTTGCTGGTGGGGGTATGAACAATTTTTAGATATCCACTGTAGTGCAATGGCTAGAGAGTTGGTCTAGAATCTGGCAGACTCTGATTCTGTGCCTTGTAGGCTTGATGGATGTTCTTGGCTCAGCCTAAGTAAACAATTGTGTTGTGTTTTCCAGAGGCAGTCTAGGTGATTTTGGGGCCCTGGACAAATGTTCTGGACGGGGCCCCAGAACCAGTGCCGCCCCACCACTGGCTCCTTGCCAAGGCCAAGCAATTTGGTCACCTAGGCCCCAGATAGAGTGGGCAGGAGTGCGTTGTTTCCTTCCTCCCCCCCCTCCACCCCCTCATACAACTAAGAAGGCCATCGGTGGATGTAGTCACTCCAATGTGAGGCATGGAGCAGCTGTCTATTGTTAGCCTGGTTGTGATGAGGGTGAAACAAATCAAGGGAGAACAGCAATGTGTAAACCACTCTACGTTCCCATGGGGGAGAAAACCGGGGCATAAGATAAACCTTTAATTTGGTGGGGAGGGGGTATATACATTTTATGTGTATGTGTCTGTATGTTTTATGCATTCAAATCACTTATGTTGTACTTTAGAATTATATTGAGCTCCAAAATATCCCAAAAACCTTGTCCATGTATTGCAAACCGAAGTCAATCTACCACATCTAGGGTATTCTTCTTTTCCCTACTGCCTTCAATTTTTCCTAGCATTATTGTCTTTTCTAGTGAACCTTGTCTTCTCATGATGTGACATAAGCACTATCATCAACTGATATCTTCAAGGGAGAAAGCAGGCCTGATTTGGTCTGGATGCCACTTACATGTCTTTTTCGGAGTCCATGGTACATGTAAATTAAAACTTTCTTCCCACTTCACAGTATGAATGCGTTTTCTTCCTATGAGCTTTGTCTAAATTTTACTGTACTGATACTGCTCATTTGGCCAAAAGGCCTGCCCTTGAGCAATGCCACATTAAATACTTCATAATAAAAATATGTTTTTAGAACCATTTAAAAGTGTCTTTAAGTGCCATACGCTGATTTAAAAAAACATAAGCTAAATGTTTGGGAACACAACCAGATATGTGAATGACTGAAATGCAGCCCAATCCCACTGCTACTTAAAATCCATTTTTGATGGAGGTCTGGATTGTCTTACATTGGTGTAATTGGGCTTGTAATCAGGAACCTGGAAGTGTTCCATGGGGGCTACAACTTTCATGCCAAGGCTAAGAGGGTGGGAACGGGATCTCTCTGGGGTGGCAAACTCTGGCCTTGGAAGTTACTGGCAATTTGGGGGTGGGACTTGTGGAAAGGGAAATCTGAGTAGGGATCTCCCCCAGAATCCATGGTCCACATTTGCCCTCTAAAGAGATTGCCCTTGGAAGCAGCCAGTTTCTCTGTAGGGAACTACTCTCTCTAACCTGAACTCAAGCCCAACCAGGAGTTTGGCAGCCCTAGGAAAATTTCTGAAAAAGATGGCAAAGGAGGGCCAGCAACTGATAGAGGCATGGAAGCCCACACCAGGACAGTAGCAGGGGCCTACTTGGGCACAAAGGACGACCAGTGCTCTCATCCCCCATAGTCCACTCCTTACAGCCCCACACAAACCCAGTTCCCCCACCCCAGCTGCCACACACAGACCCAAATCCTCCACTCAGCCCCTCTCAGAACCAAAACTACCCTCAGCTGCCCCACACCCAGTACCCCAGGAACAGGCTGGCCAGCCTGCCCCATTGTTCCCTATGCTGGGAACCAACCTCCCATCAAAGAAGGGAACACAGACACACAATCATTAAGTTTAAAAAAAACTTTATTTTATCATTTTCAAATTACAAGTGGTCAACAAATCACACAACATATTACACTTATTGTCCCTCACAGCACAACACAACACAATTAACTACACATCAGAGAATCTTTACAACAATTTTTCTTTTGAAATGGACAAACTGTAAAGTTTTGAACATTTCCACAGGTTACATAGTGAGCGGGCACAACAGGGCATGGAAACAGAAGATGATCATAACTACCAGCCTAATACAACTCTCCCTCCATAAAACGACTTAATGGGGGGGAACCACTGCAACAGGGTCCAGCAGAACCTATGTCATTTCCTGTGGCTGTGCTTTCAGTTCAGACACACAAAGCTGAACTGGGCACTTCCAAGGCACTGGACAATGGTATTTCTGGAGCAGTTCTGCAGAGGTCTCCCCCCACCCCCACACCAGCCTCAGAATTTACCTGGGAACATCTGCGAGAGATCATCATTGGCCGGTGCCCATCCACCACTCTTCCCGCATCCCCCAACCATGCAAACCCAACATTAACATCAACAATTTTTATTTGTTTTTTTTTTTTTAAAACATTAACATTCAATCAACTTTTAAAAAACATAATCACAACATTTTTGGGTTTTTTTCTCTTTTTTTTACATGAACAGAACATCAACTTTCAAAAAACAGTACAACAATTCTTCTTCAATTTTTTTTTTACGAGGATTTCATCTGATAAAAACACCTAAGCAATCCCTATCTAACCTGTTTCTCCCTCCAGTAGCAATCCATGTTTCTGGGGCATTATTTTTCATAATAAATTTGGTCCCACAGGGTCTGTCTCAGTGATGGGAGATGTTTTGAATACCCTGGGGGGGGGCTTTCAAATTGCTGGGTGTTTTCCCTTTGCCACTGGTTCCTAACCACCCTCCCTCTACTGGCCGGTTTTAACTGTATATACAGGGTTTTATACAGGGGAGAGCGCGATTCCAAAGGATTGGACTCATAGAGGATGCAGGCCACAAGTTGGGCTCACCTCAGTCACTCTGGAAGTCCAGTCCTGAGAAATCGAAGAGGCGAGAGTTGACCTTCAGGAAGGTCAACTGCTCGACTCTCCATGGGAGAAGGCGAGTGCGATGTGGGCCGACAATGTCGCCCGCATGTGAAAAGACGCGCTCGCTCTCCACGCTCGTCGGAGGGCATGAGAGCAGCCGCTGTGCCTCGAGGGAGAGGTCCGGCCAGACCGACTCCTTCCTGGCCCAGTAGCTGAGCGGATCGGTGGAGAGCGACTCGCAGGGCTCCGCGAGGTAGTTCCTGACCATCGCCTCCGCCAGATCCTCTCTCACGGTCCTCACGACCCCAGAGGGGACGAGGGCCCACCGGAGCATCTCCATCTCCATCGGCACTCCGGTGGTGGCCTCGGGGGGGGGGGGCCTGCGCAGAGGGGGCGTCAGAGGGACCCGCACGGCAGGGCCCCTCTTGCGTCCCCCCTGTCAACAGGCGTCCCCTCTTGGCCTGCCTGCGCCTCACCCAAGAGCAGAGCCCGTCTCTGGCTTGGGTGAGGTTCCCGTCCCGCTCGGCGAAAGTGCCCTTTATGCGCGGGTCACACATGGTCGCCAACATGTATGACTCTTCCTTAGTGAGAGGAGTTAGCCTGGCGGCTATGCCCTGTTGCAGCCTTCTCACTAATGCGCGCACCGCTGGAACAAGGTCAGCACGGGGCGCGACCCGGTCTGCAAGGGTGGCCAGATTCCTCTGGAGCGTGTGCACCAGGGGAATGACCAGACCGAGGGTCGCCGTGTCTGACGAGACCGCCACAGTGAAGTCCTTGAAGGGCTTCAGGACCTCCACTGTCTGGGTGATGGTGAGCCAATCCTCCCGGCTGAACTCACCCACCTGACTCGCACCGCGGTTCTCGGAGAGCCACGCGTGGAGTGCGGCCTTCTGCTCCACCAAGCGCTCAAGCATGGCGCAGGTGGAGTTCCAGCGAGTGCTGACGTCAGTGATCAGAGCGTGCTCTGGCACACCTGTCCTGACCTGTGTCTGGCGCAGTTCGTGCGTGGCCTTCACGCTGCGCGAGAAGTGACCCGTGAGCCTCCGACATTTCTGGACAAGTAACTGGAGTTCACGGGTCCGGGTATCCACGGGTTCCTTCGAGGAGCCCAACCCCAGCGCATCTCTCACCACTAGGTGAAGCTTGTGAGCGGCACAGTAGACGCTCTCTCGGCTCACTAGATGCGCCGCTGCCCTCATGTTCTTGCCACCGTCCGTCACCATGCATCCCACGGTGGCGGGTCCCTGGCCTATCCACTCGTCCAACTGTCTCCTTAAGGTGGCAGCGATGTTCTCCGCCGTGTGGTACACATCGAGCACCTTGGCGTGAAGCAAGGCCTTGCAGTAGCCGGCCTGGCAGTCTCGCATCCTTCCCTGTCTAGCTGTGCTAGGCACCTCCCCCCGGCCCCCACCCAGAACCGACTCGGGTTCCCACCAGTGAGCAGTAAGTGAGAGGTACGCTTGCTGCACACTTGGGCAGGTCCAGATGTCCGATGTGAAGTGCACAGTTCTCCCGGCAACCCGGGACAGCTGTGCCTTCACATGATCCCTGGCAGCCCTGTAAAACGAGGGCACCACCGATCTGCTCAACGACGTGTGAGCAGGGACGGCGTACCAGGGAAAGCAATCTTGGAGCAGCCCTGAGAAGCTGAAGTCTTCAACTATGGAATACGGTTGCCCATCCACTGCTATCATGTTGACGATGTGGTGCGTGATGCGCCTGCTCGCCCTCCGGATCCCCTCTCTGGGCACACTAGCGCCCTGCATACCAAGCATCTCCGGGAGAGAGGCTTGGCGTCCCTTTCCTGCAGGTACCCTTAGGGGGAGAGCACCAGAGGAGCCTGCCTCCTTCTGGCTAGCTGGCGGCCATGCGGCGCCACTCGAACCCTCCTCCCGAAGAAGCACCGCCTGGTGGTGCCTCTTCATATGGTACCTCATCCCAGACGTGGAGAGATGCCACACATCTTTGCCACGGCTGACGCGCTGCCTACAATGCAGGCACAGGGCTGCTCGGGGATCCTCCGCTGTCTGGAAGTGCTTCCAGATTTCGGAGGAAAAGGGCAACCCACGCTTCCCAGGAGAAGCGCTTTCCGGATCACCCTGAGGCACCTCCTGTGAGGTGCTCTGGCCGGACACACCGTGTCCCACTCTCGGCCGGGCAGGTGGGGATGGACGAGGCTGAAGGGGCAGAGATGTGGGCTCTTCCACCACAGTCTCTGCCTCTTCCTCCCGCATCCTCTCCTCCTGCACAGCCGCGAGAGGCCTGCTGCTGGCCTCAGAGGAAACTGGGGTGGACCGCCCCAGGGGGGGGTCTCACGGGCAGTTCCTCCAACATCCTCTGGGTTCCTGGGGTGAGCAGGAGCGCAGGGAAAGTCATGTGCTCCGCGCCCATCCCAGGAGACACCACATGCTGCCCCTCCTCCAGCAGCTGGCTCGCAACCACTGGAGGAGGAGGAGCCTCAGCAGCAGGCCCCCGCCCAGTGCCAGCCCCTGCCTCACGCACCCGGGTTGGGGGTGGCCCTCCAGCAGCTGCCTCAGGAAAGAGAGTCTTGCGAACCCTCTTCCTGTCACCAGAAGCCAGGCTGGTGAACGGCAGCAGCGCAGGGGAGGGCCTCCTCCGCTCAGATGGGGGGGCTGCCGCAGCAGTCCCCCTCCCCCTCCCCTCCTCCCCTCTAGATTTCTCCCTAGCCTTTCCCCCGGGGCCCCTCTCTGCTTTCCTCTCTGACATACTTTCCCCTCCCAAATTCTACCCTAACTAATCAGAAAAGATTTGGAAAACAAAGGTCAACTTTGTTTTCAAGACCTAACTAACTTGCTCTAAATCTGTGCTTCTAGTGGCTCTGTGACTTGGAGATGAACAATCAAGTGCCTTTTTAAGCAACCCTATTTATGTCAGGGAACCTGAGCCTGCCAATCAGCTGAATTCCTCTGGAATTGAGCTGGCCCTAAACCCCAATAACAGGTGACAAAGCCTTAAACACTCACACACTAATATGCCCGGGCCGGCGTGGCACCACCACGGGTGCCAGAGATGGGCAGTGGAACCCTAGTTATGGGGGCACTAATGGGAAGCCTATTGACAGCTATTACAATTTTATATATATATATATATATATATATATATATATATATATATATATATATATATAGAATTCAAACCTAACACTCACTCACTAATGCTTTCCCTGCTGAGTCCCTATTTAGTTTTTTAAAAAAAACTAGGCTTGGTTTCCCTAATAATTATGTTGAGGGCAATTATCCACTGATCACCTACCAACTGGCCTACCTACCTAAGAGACACTATTTAGCGGGACCAATGTATCTGTGGTATGTCGGTGTGGGGTGTGGATGTGGTGTTTTGAAGATGAGCCTCCCCCCCTCCCAAGCTAGCAAGAACCCACCCCCAAGCCCACCCAAATGTGAACCCGGACTCGCTCACACTAACACCAGTCCTGCAGTCCAGCGATGTTCAGGCGGTCTTGCAGCTGGTCCTCCTCTCCTCCGCGATGCTGTCAAGAAAATTGGAAATGTTAACAGAGTCAACACCACACGCCGCACACGCAACCCCCAAAATTCAAGGCCCCGTTGCACAAGCCAAGTCAGCCCCCCCCCCCTGAAAGGCTAGGGCCAACCAGCAGCAAAACAAAACACATCCACCCAGCAGAGCTTCTGGCCTTTGCAGGCCAAAAGCTGGCACACTCATTTTTTAGTCCTGTGAAACAGTAGTTCAAGCCCACCCCACACTCAAACTTGAAAAATGAAACATGAAAGAAAGCAGGCACTGCAATCAATGCTGCCCCCCCTAACCCCCAAACAATATCCTCTTGCCCAACCAGAAAATGCCCCCCCCAGCCCAAGCCATAAAGACAGAGCCAAAGCATATGCTCGCAGGTAGGCACAGCAGCAGACATAAGCTCAAAAAACAAATTTTACAACAACCCTACCAGTCCACCACTGCAGATGTCCAGCAATGTTGATCCTCCACGCAGAGATCTGCAGGCCGATGTCCACCAAGTGCAGTCCAGTCCAGAAGAGGTCCACCAACGATAAACAACCTGAATGTGAAGCAAAACAGTGAGTGCCAGGCCAGCAAACGGGAAGGGTTACCAAAGCCGGAGCAGCAGGCCTGTGTGTGGGCCGAAGGCTGGCACAGTTGTTCAGGACGGAGCCTGTTGGGAATCCTTGCAAGCAGGGGACCAGACACAGAAAAACAAGCCACACCATTCCAGATTGTGAAGCACAACTGTGAGTGCCAGGCCAGCAACCAAAAAGGGTTACCTTAGCCAAAGCAGCATACCTGTGTGTGGCCCACAGGCTGGCACAGTTGATCAGGACGGAGCCTGTTGGGAAGCCTTGCAAGCAGGGGACCAGACACAGAAAAATAAGCCACACCATTCCAGATTGTGAAGCATAACTGTGAGAGCCAGCCAGAAGAAAGGCTTCTGGCCTGTGTAGGCCCAAAGCTGGCACACTCTTGTTTTAATCTTAAAACAGTAGATCAAGCTTAAAGAAGGCAAGCACAACAACCAATGCTGAACCCCCCACCCACCATCAAACATTGTCTGCCCAACCTGTCCCCCAGGCCATACCTGTGTGTGGGCCGCAGGCTGGCACAGTTGATCAGGACGGAGCCTGTTGGGAATCCTTGCAAGCAGGGGACCAGACACAGAAAAACAAGCCACACCATTCCAGATTGTGAAGCACAACTGTGAGTGCCAGGCCAGCAACCAAAAAGGGTTACCTTAGTCAAAGCAGCATACCTGTGTGTGGCCCACAGGCTGGCACAGTTGATCAGGACGGAGCCTGTTGGGAATCCTTGCAAGCAGGGGACCAGACACAGAAAAACAAGCCACACCATTCCAGATTGTGAAGCACAACTGTGAGAGCCAGCCAGAAGAAAGGCTTCTGGCCTGTGTAGGCCCAAAGCTGGCACACTCTTGTTTTAATCTTAAAACAGTAGATCAAGCTTAAAGAAGGCAAGCACAACAACCAATGCTGACCCCCCCCCCCACCATCAAACATTGTCTGCCCAACCTGTCCCCCAGGCCATGCCAAGAATAAACTGCAACACCTTTTTGCAGAGGCAGGCCACAGCAGCACATTGCCCAGCATCAAAAAAATTTACAAAAATTTTAAAAAGGCCTACCAGGTCTCCTCTCAGGACGTCCAGCACAGATGATCTTCCAGGCAGATGTCCTCCAGATGCAGTCTCTCTCCTCTCTCAGGCAGCAGCAGCAACAGAAGTGTTCCAGACCAGTCTTGCTCCAAATTTAAACCCCCTGCTGCAGCCTCAGCCAAAGATTTAAATCTATTGGCTGGCATGAAAATACAGCAGAGGGATTGGTGACTCCTAAAGTCCCCCCTCCCCTGCCTTTCCCCACCCACACTCCAAGAGCCACCCTCCTCCTGCTCCCCCTCCCCTACCTGAATCTCTGCTGCTTTGCAAATGCAAAGTGCAATGCAATGCTTGCACCTTGCATTTGCAAGGCAAAGCAGGATTCCCTATCCTCCTTTGCAAGAGGGGTGGGGGGTGACAGAAGGAGTGAGTGATTCACTCCTTCTCCCCCCTCCCCTCTTCTAAGAGCCTGCAGGAAGCCTTTGCTTCCAGCAGGATTTTGCTAGCCGCTTGCTAAGGCAAACGGCTAGCAAAAACAAAATGGCGATTCTCTAATGCCGAAAGAATGCCGAAAGAATCCCGAAACGTTTCGGCTTTTTCTTTCGGCTATCCCGAAACGTTTCGGGATTCCCCGAAACGTTTCGGGATTCCTGAAGAATGCCGAAACACTTTTGTTTCGGCATTCTTTCGACATTCTGAATGCCGAAACGCACATCCCTACTCACCAGCTAATCATCTGGGGAAGCAGCTACAGATGAGCCCAACACCTCCCTCCCCAGCTGATCGGCCAGAGAAGGGGTGATGGGCAAGTCCACTGCCTCCCTCCCCAACTGATCCACTGGAGAAGCTGTGACAGGCGAGCCCACTGCCTCCCTCCCTAGCTGATTGGTGGGGAAATGGCCAGCCTCTGTCCCCAGCTGATTGGCTTGGGAAGGGGTGACAGGCAAGCCTACTACCTCTCTCCCCAGCTGATCAGATAGGGAAGCGGCCAGCCTGCCTCCCCTATTGATCCACCAGAGAAGCTGTGATGGGAGAGTCCACTGCTTCCCTCCCCAGCTGATTGGCTGGGGAAAAGGAGTCGGGTGAGCCCACAGCCTGCCTCCCCTGCTGATAAGCTGGGAAGTGGTGATGGGCGAGCCTGCCACCTCCCTCCCCAGCTGATCGACTGGGCAAGGGGTGATGGGCAAGCAGGAGCGCTCCTGGGCCCTTTCCA